>NC_092168.1:2678718-3278718 GCF_045791955.1 Oncorhynchus clarkii lewisi | reverse complement strand
TGAACGTTTTTGTCGGCTGAATGAGCGACACCGGTTGAGCATGCCGAAGGTATTTCTGTCCAGAAGCCAAGCGTGCTCTTAAATCGGAGTAGATAGCCAGAGGGAATTTAGGAACTAATCCTGAAGAAAAAAAATTGAGATTATAGAGCATTTAGAGGACATGAGATTGTAGAGCATTGAGAGAAAACAATACTCTAGAACCCTCACATTCAAATCTGGAACTCAAGGCCAGTTCTACTGCTTTTTTTAAATGAATGTTTCCCTTTTAATCACACCCTTAAAACAGAAAGACTAAAAGCACCATAATTGTGTGATAAAACCACAAACCATGAAGTGGTGCAACTAAGATGAGATCTGGTGTTTGAAGTGTGTTTGAATGTAAACCCAATGTAAGTGTTATGATACACTGAATTCATTTAAAAAAACAGAATGGAAGCGCTCTGAAACACCCAAAGTGTTTCTTCAATCTGAATAATTGTGTTATTTAATTTGTTTGGGTGTTTCAGTGCATGTAAAAGCATCAGAATGGAAACAGAATGTTTTGTCTCTCATTCAATCAAATGGTTTTGCACTTCAAATGATTGTTTTTTGCACAAATATTGTTTGATGATTTTTTTGTCTATATTTTGATTAACATTTTAAAAGACACTGGGAAATGAATACTTTTCCTAGGGTAGACTTTGGCCAGGACCATTGTGAGATTATAATCAAAATGTTTAGGACTAAGTTATAGCAGAGGTAACATGACGTCGCATGTGTCAAATGGGCTTTCATAACTGGTATTCATGTGAGAAAGTGAATGTGGACCTGGGTCTCCTGCTAGTCCTGCTATAGAGAAATGTGAAATGCCACATTTATTTTTTGTGCTTTGTTTAAACAGATTAGAAACAGAGAGACAGAGAAAAAGTCAAAGTTGGACAGGCGGAAATGGGAAATTAACCGCAGACTGCTGGAGCAGTAAGATTGGAATTTTACCGCCTCAACCACAAAGCCACATACTGCGTGAGGAGCTTTGGCCCCAATATCATAGGCAAAAGGTGAACTCCAAACATTGTACTGGTGCACTGTTCAGAATTCACCCAATCTGAGGCATGGAGGTGGAGAGAGGGCATACGTGGCAGGTGTGCCCTCTAGCAAGCTCAATGGTCAAGCATAAAAACATGCGGGCGCCTCCCCTGTATTCGGGTCCTTCGCAAACTCAGACAGGTAAGAGCACACCAAACGCACATATGAAATGCTCCAAAACAATCTAAGAAGGTATGTGTCAATGAGTAAAACATTTTATCACATTGAAGGAAACATAAATGGAATTCACTCAATAAGAACACTTGTTTCGTGTAACATTTCAGCCGCCAATGCTAATAGTCTGAGTCAAACAGCCATTTTGATTCATTGATCAGTTTTCATGATGCTACATGTAGTTGTTTATTGGCACATGTTGTTGTTTGCACCTTTCGTACAGTAGTGCAAATTATAGGCCTGCTTTTTAGTTAACACTGCTGACTTGTTTGACTACTAGCTTTATGAGCTTCTTCTATTGTTTCATGTATGACCCACATGTGATATACTACATTAAATGGCCACTGCCCATTTAACCACGTTATTGCATCCTATCCTATGTTATTGCATCCTGACATTAGCATAATGGGGATGACTGGTAGATTGCATTGAGCCCTGGGCTAAAGTTTGTATAAGTGCTACTGCTATCAAGTTTTGTATAACTGCTACTGCTAACATTGGCAGTTATTAGACAGGTTTCCATTGACTCAGGTGTATTCGACAAAAGTAATGTCCCCCAAAAAACATTGTAACGTGTAACAGAAACGGCAGCTATAGGACAAATGTTCTAAGAATCTAAATTTGTATCCGTTCAACAGGGGTGGATTTTAATTTTGTCTAACTTCCTTTATTGCAACACATTATTATGGAATTATGATATTTTTTCAAGTAAATGATAATTGCTGAATACTTTTGACTGTATGCAGGGCACGTGATGTCATAACGTAACTGTAAAGGTCCACCCCACATTTAACTATGAAAATAATGTATCTTTGCAGGACAAGGATTGTCTTGACTTTCAATAATGCCTAAATTGCTTCACTTATCTTTTATAGTTGCACATTTCACCATACCAATAATTTCAGAACTACAGGATTGCAAGTTTCACCATGGCACGGTATGTGGCAATACGTTATTATTATTAGAAATGGCAAATATTAGTCCATTCTTGCATTCTATCCATGCTGGCTTTTGCGGGCTACCTGAGACATGAAACAGATAGGTTGGAGGGCATACAAAATGTCACTGATTTATTCACCAATTTGCCTAAATGGATAATGGAGACACTTCAACCACTTAATTTTTATTCGACATTAGGTGTTTTCTATGTTTGTTAGTTTTTTTTGGTGTGACATCATTACGTCCAGCTGTTTTTATCGACACAAGACAGTCTGGGCTCTGGCTGGGCCACTCAATGGAAGCGCACAATTGTAGAATCTATTTTCTATGTGAATATTCTAAACGTCAACAAAAAATATCACTGAACAAGTTTATGGAAACGTAGCTACTGCCTAAATGTCTTTTCCATAAATGTGAAATATAGTTCCATATTTCCATTGATTTTGTTTGCTCAACTTTTTGGTCAAAGTGTTGCCTGAACCTAACATTTTTTTGTCAGTCCAAACTGAACTCCGACATTAGAAGAAATAGGCAAAAATTCAGTCAACTTAAAATGTGTTTGCTCAAATTGTATCATATGTTCATTCAACTAGAAATGATTACCTAAAAAAGCTGTAGAACTAGTTACACACAGCACTTCTAACAAACAATGTTTTTTTCTTACACATGTACATGTTCATTTACACAGTCAGTATTATTCAATATGTATATTATTCATATATTATTCAATATATCACTTGGGATTTGAACTCACAACCTCTTGGTTCATGGCATTCCAATCTTCCTGCTGTCTGTACCAATAACTAATTTCCATGTATTGTTACACTCTGCACTTCACATCTCAGCTTTGTTAACAATACACTCACTTCACATCTCAGCTCTGTTAACAATACACTCACTTCACATCTCAGCTCTGTTAACAATACACTCACTTCACATCTCAGCTCTGTTAACAATACACTCACTTCACATCTCAGCTCTGTTAACAATACACTCACTTCACATCTCAGCTCTGTTAACAATACACTCACTTCACATCTCAGCTCTGTTAACAATACACTCACTTCACATCTCAGCTCTGTTAACAATACACTCACTTCACATCTCAGCTCTGTTAACAAAACACTCACTTCACATCTCAGCTCTGTTAACAATACACTCACTTCACATCTCAGCTCTGTTAACAAAACACTCACTTCACATCTCAGCTCTGTTAACAATACACTCACTTCACATCTCAGCTCTGTTAACAAAACACTCACTTCACATCTCAGCTCTGTTAACAATACACTCCACATCTCAGCTCTGTTAACAAAACACTCACTTCACATCTCAGCTCTGTTAACAAAACACTTACTTCACATCTCAGCTCTGTTAACAATACACTCACTTCACATCTCAGCTCTGTTAACAAAACACTCACTTCACATCTCAGCTCTGTTAACAATACACTCCACATCTCAGCTCTGTTAACAATACACTCACTTCACATCTCAGCTCTGTTAACAAAACACTTACTTCACATCTCAGCTCTGTTAACAATACACTCACTTCACATCTCAGCTCTGTTAACAAAACACTCACTTCACATCTCAGCTCTGTTAACAAAACACTCACTTCACATCTCAGCTCTGTTAACAAAACACTCACTTCACATCTCAGCTCTGTTAACAAAACACTCACTTCACATCTCAGCTCTGTTAACAAAACACTCACTTCACATCTCAGCTCTGTTAACAATACACTCACTTCACATCTCAGCTCTGTTAACAATACACACAAGAAAAACTATAGTGATTAAGGGGTGACGTTAAAACAGCCCCAACAACATTAGACAAAAAATTGCTTATATATCTAAATCAAATCAATGATGAAAGAACAGTATGATTAACTGATCAGTGACACAGACATGGCATAGATTGAAGATCGGCGTGCCATAAACCAAGCGGTTGTGAGTTCAAATCCCAAGTGAGGACATGTTTGAATAATAGTGTACAGTCCATTTCGAAAGTATTCAGACCCCATTACTTTTTCCACATTTTGTTACATTACAGCCTTATTCTAAAATGTCTTAAATCATTTTCTCCCCCTCATTAATCTACACACAATACCTAATTTTGACAAAGTTAAAAATATATATTTTAAAAGAAACCGAAACTTTACTCTGTACTTTACAATTACAGCCTCGAGTCTTCTTGGGTATGACGCTACAAGCTTGCTACACCTGTATTTGGGGAGTTTCTCCCATTCTTTTCTGAAGACCATCTCAAGCTCTGTCTGGTTGGATGGGGAGCGTCGCTGAACAGCTATTTTCAGGTCTCTCCAGAGATGTTCAAATCCGGGCTCTGCCTGAGCCACTCAAGGACATTCAGAGACTTTTCCCGAAGCCACTCCTTCGTTCTCTTGGCTCTGTGCTTAGGGTTGTTGTCCTGTTGGAAGGTGAACCTTCGTCCTAGTCGGAGGTCCTGAGTGCTCTGTAACAGGTTTTCATCAAGGATCTCTCTGTACTTTGATTTCCCTTGATCCTGACTAGTCTCCCAGTCGATGCCACTGAAAAATATGTTTGACTTCGTCATTATGGGGTGTTATGTGTAGATTTATGAGGAAAACATTTAATTTAATCCAAGGCTGTAACGTAACAAAATGTGGAAAAAGTCAAGGAGTCTGAATATTTTCAGATCGCACTGAATGTCACCCTGTGTCAAATATGTAAGTTGAAAACATTGTATGTTGAAAGCACTGTGAGTGTGTGTTTGTGTAACCAGTTGCACATCCTTTTCAATCTCAAATAATAATTTATAGTTGAATGAACATATTACTTACATTTTTGCCAAAGTTTCCTCAAGTAGGAGGTACGTTTGGACCAACTAATTGCTTTTAGTTATGGTAACACTTGGATAAAAAAAAAAAAGGCTGTGGAACCAGTTACTTCTTTGGGATCGGCGTCCCATCAACGGGACATGTAAATCATGTCACAATCGCAGATTTTAGAGAAACAACAAATGTCGGTACATATAAGTGTCTTATATTGGCTGAAAGCTTAAATTCTTGTTAATATAACTGCACTGTCCAATTTACAGGAGCTATTGCTGAGAAAAAATGTCATGCTATTGTTTGAGGAGAGCTCCTAACAACAAAACATTTTTTTTCACCCATGATAGGTTTGATAAATTCTCCTCTGAAGGTGAAATGTGTACTTACATTCTGAAATCTTGCTCTGATTTATCATCCAAAGGGTCCCAGAGATGACATGAAGTGTCGTTTTGTTAGATAAAATCATTTTTCATATCCTAAAAATGTCCATATCGATTCTGTATTTCCACTCGTTCAATTTGCAAAGAAACTAATCTGTGAAAATCACGTTCGTATGTATTCCTCAGAGATCTTAGAACGTAACAAGACTTCACTATATCATTAGGGGTGTAGTATATCCTATAGGACAACATGTTTGGCCAGAGAGCGACGCCTTCATGGCACGCCTATGACGCAGGCAGTCTTCACTTGAACGACCATAACGTTGTCAAATAAGCACCAATCAGGGTCAAACAAAGAAGAGCTAGATAGCCAATGAGCTGGGCTTTACGGGAGTAAAGGAAACCCTGTATCTGTCGTAAAATGTAGCTACTAACCTTGTGCGACAGCAGGACCTTTCCTTTTTGACAAAAATTATATTTATGAAGTTACTGAAGTTATGAAGTTATGAGAACTGATTGTTTTGCAAATGTTGAACTTCTAATATGTCTACTAATACTGGAAAAGCTAAATCAAAGTCCAAGTATACAGATCTTATGACATTTGCAGAAAAATGTAATAGGAATGCAAATGTCTCCTTCACGATTTGCCCAAATGTACCTGGGTGACTTCACACTAAATGTCATGTAGTTCGCTCAAACTTCAAGTTATCCGACTGACACTTTACACATACACTGCTGACATATGGTGGACACCATCAGAATTACAACCAGAGTGATGGAATGAACTGGGACCTTTCTGTTGCATTTCAAAGACGGTGGTAGAAAAAAACGGTTGTTCTTTTCTTTTGTATTTTCTTCTACCAGATCTTTTGTGTTATATTCTCCTACATTCAATTCACATTTCCACACACGTCAAAGCGTTTTCTTTCAAATGGTACCAAGAACATGCATATCCTTGCTTCAGGGCCTGAGGTACAGGCAGTTAGATTTGGCATGTAATTTTGGGCAAACATTGAAAAAAAGGGGGTTATCCATATTTATAGTAGTTAAAACAACAATTATTTTTCTTATTATCATTTTGACAGTGCAGATCTTTGAACTGTCTTACATTATCAATATACAAATGTGAAAGACCTGTTTATATTTTGTCGTTTGAAAATTTGCAAAGACAAGCTAAAGCATCAGAAGCTTTAAAATCATGTCATAGAAAAAGTAATTATATAATCTAATTAATGAATTATATTCCTGGACAAACTTATACATTGTTTTTACAAAACTATATTTTCTTGTGTCCTTTGTTTGAGCATAATACTGTATATTTAACCATTTTGAATTACCAATGAGGATTTTATTAACACAACATTGAAGAGCAGGGAATATACAATACGAGGAAGGACCCTATTTACATTATTTTGTCCAAAAGAGAAGGGTCTAATTCTGCATTACACAGGACTCGAAACACCATAATAGTTAGTGCTCTCAGTCAGGCAAGGTGTTGCACAACTCTTGATTATGTGGTGTTATAACACACCATGTTATGTTTCAGAATACCTTAGGATAAATGTTTCAGTAGAGTTGATATCTGCGCCCCCCGCAGAAATTGAATTAGCATAATAATAACAAATCCCCAGCACAATCCATTGGTTTAAGGCTTCTCATCTGAGGGGGAAGTTGACAGAGCTATACCGGTATTTGTCAGACCAGGAGACATCCAGAAAATATGTCTTCTCTTGATACCGTCTGTAGCATCCCAACGGTTTGGGCTACAGACTATGACCCCTCTATAGAAAGATGTAACTCTCACCAGCTTCATTAATAAGTGCATCGACAACATCATCCCCACAGTGACCGGACGTACATATCCCAACCAGAAGCCATGGCTTGCAGGTAACATTCACACTGAGCTAGAGCTGCCACTTTCAAGGAGAGGGACATTAAACCCGGACGCTTATAAGAATCCCACTACGCCCTCCGACGAACCCTCAAACAGGCAAAGCACCAATACAGGACTAAGAACAAATCCTACTACACCAGCTCTGACGCTCGTCGGATGTGGCAGGGCTTGCAAACTATCGCGGTTTACAAAGGGAAACCCACCCGCAAGCTGCCCAGTGACGCAAGCCTACCAGACAAGCTAAATGCCTTATGCTCACTTCGAGGCAAGTAACACTGAACCATGCATGAGAGCACCAGCTGTTCCGGACGACTGTGTGATCTAGCTCTCCGTGGCCGATGTGAGTAAGACCTTTAAACAGGTTAACATTCACAAGGCTGCAGGGCCAGATGAATTACCAGGAAGCGTACTCAGAGCATGCGCTGACCAGCTGGCTAGTGTCTTCACTGGCATTTTCAACCTCTCTCTGGTCCAGTTTGTAATACCTAGTTTGTAACACCTAAAAGTTTTAAGCAGACCACTATCGTCCCTGTGCCCAAGAGTGCGAACGTAACCTGTCTGAATGACTATTGCCCAGGAGCACTCACATCTGTAGCCAAGAAATGCTTTGAAAGGCTGGTCATGGCTCACATCAACACCATCATTTCAGACACGCTGGACCCACTCCAATTTGCATACTGCCCCAACAGATCCACAGATGAAACTATCTCTATTGCACTCCACATTTTGCCAAATGGACAACGTGAAAAATTATGTTCATTGATTACATCACAAAGCTAAGGACCCTGGGACTGAACACTTCCCTCTGCAACTGGATCTTGGACTTCCTGACGGGTCACCCGCAGGTGGTGAGGGTAGGCACATGCGCCACATTGAACCTCAACACAGAGAACCCTCAGGGGTGTGTGCTAAGTTCCCTCCTGTAATCCCTGTTCCCCCACGACTGCGGCCGCACTCACAACGATGAGACAGCCCATAGGGAGGAGGTCACAAACCTGTCAGTGAGGTGCCAGACAACAATCTCTCCCTCAACGTCAGCAAGACAAAGGAGCTAATCATGGACTACAGGAAACGGAGGGCTGATCATCAGCGGGTAAAGAGCTTCAAGTTCCTCTGTGTCCACTTCATTAAGGATCTATCATAGTTCAAACACACCAACACAGTCATGACGAGGGTAAGACAATGCCTCTTTCCCCTCAGGAGGCTGAAAAGATTGAGAGCATCTTGACTGGCTGCATCACTGCCTGGTATGGCAACTTGTTGGCATCCGATCACAAGGCACTACAGAGGGTAGTACGGATGACCCAGTACATCACTGGGGCCGAGTTCCCTGCCATCCTGCCCCTCTATACCAGGTGTTGTTACTGGAAAGCCCTAAAACTGTTTTCTCTGCTACCACACGGCAAGCGGTACTGATGCACCAAGTCTGAAACCAACAGGACCCCGTACAGCTTCTACCCCCAAGCCATAAGACTGCTAAAGTGTTAGTCCAGGTAGCTATACTGTTAACTATTTAACTATCTGCACTGACCTTTTTTGCACTAACTTTCTTTTGACTCATCACAAATGCTGCTGCTAGTGTTTAATATCTGTCACTTTATTCCTAGCTATATGTACATATCTACCTCAATTTCCTCGTAACCCTGCACTTCGACTCGGTACTGGTACCCCTTGTATATAGCCAAGTTGTTACTCATTGTGTATCTGTTATAACTTTTTTTTAATGACATGTTTTTATTATTTATTTTCTATCTCTCTGCATTGTTGGGAAGGGCCCGTAAGTAAGCATTTCACTGTTAGTCCACACCTGTTGTTTACAAAGCATGTGATGAAAAATATTTTATTTGATAAAAGTGTACACCGAGTGTGCAAAATATCAGGAACACCTATTTGCATGACATAGACTGACCAGGTGAATCCAGGTGAAATCTATGATCCATTATTGGTATCAATTGTTAAATCCACTTCAATCATTGTAGATGAAGGGGAGGAGACAGGTTAAAGAAGGATAGTTAATCCTTGGTGACAATTGAGACATGGATTGTGTGTCTGTGCCATTCAGAGGTTGAATGAGCAAGACAAAATATCTATGTGTCTTTGAATGGTAGTAGGTGCCAGGCGCACCGGTTTGAGTGTGTCGAGAACTTCAAAACTGCTAGATTTTTAACACTCAACAGTTTCCTGTGTGTATCACAAATGGTCCACCACTCAAAGCCAACTTGACGCAACTGTAGGAAGCATTGGAGTCAACATGGGCCAACATCCCTGTGGAACGCTTTCAACACCTTGCAGGGTAAAAATAAAATACAAGTACTTTCCTGAACTTTCTTATATCTCTTAGATTTGTTATATCTGGAGTACTTCTCCTGTCCTATTCGGTGTCCTGTGTGAATCTAAGTGTGCGTTCTCTAATTCTCTCCTTCTCTCTTTCTCTCTCTCGGAGGACCTGAGCCCTAGGACCATGCCCCAGGACTACCTGACATGATGACTCCTTGCTGTCCCCAGTCCACCTGGCTGTGCTGCTGCTCCAGTTTCAACTGTTCTGCCTTATTATTATTCGACCATGCTGGTCATTTATGAACATTTGAACATCTTGGCCATGTTCTGTTATAATCTCCACCCGGCACAGCCAGAAGAGGACTGGCCATCCCACATATGCACTCTCTAATTCTCTCTTTCTTTCTCTCTCTCGGAGGACCTGAGCCCTAGGACCATGCCCCAGGAATACCTGACATGATGACTCCTTGCTGTCCCCAGTCCACCTGACTGTGCTGCTGCTCCAGTTTCAACTATTCTGCCTTATTATTATTCGACCATGCTGGTCATTTATGAACATTTGAACATCTTGACCATGTTTTGTTATAATCTCCACCCGGCACAGCCAGAAGAAGACTGGCCACCCCACATAGCCTGGTTCCTCTCTAGGTTTCTTCCTAGGTTTTGGCCTTTCTAGGGAGTTTTTCCTAGCCACCGTGCTTCTACACCTGCATTGCTTGCTGTTTGAGGTTTTAGGCTGGGTTTCTGTACAGCACTTTGAGATATCAGCTGATGTACGAAGGGCTATATAAATACATTTGATTTGATTTTGATTTGATATAGAACCAACACTTCAAAACATACTTCCTTTTGATTTATTTTTTGACTATCTGTTTTGCCACATGTTATTTAATGGGTTTCTACAGGCTAATAGCCAACTAGCTCACGTCAGAATTAGACGTTCATCCAAATTTTGAAGTTCTTCCAAACGTCAAATTTCGAAGAGTTTAAGGTTAAGTTTAGGCATTAACTCCATATTTCTAAAGTTAGGCTTGAACTCCGAATGGTTAAGGTTAGGGTTAAGGTTTGGGATAGGCTTAAAACAAAAAAAAAACTTTCCATTGCTAGATTTGAACATCCAAGCTTTGTCACCAAAGGCAGATGCTTACACCCATATGCCATTTCATCCACAATGCCCTAGCAAACCGAAACCTTCTTGAAGGTAACAGCGGTCACTGTTGCCCCTATACTGACTTGTATCAAGGGTGACCTGGCTGCTAATAACAGTAAGGCCAAATTCAGTGTTTCATCAAATATTAGTATTTTTTTTCATACTTACACGTCCTAAAATTCTAAATAAAATAGCTAAATGATCCTTGGTATGACCATCTTAAAACAATTCCATAGGTTAGCTTAGTATAAACCCATCCCGGGACCCTTAGACAAATCTGTCCCAAAACTCTTACAACACTGTGTTTAAATACTCCAGAAAATATACGTTTTCGGCTCCATTAATGTGATGGCGGCTCAGTTACCACTAGTTTTAGTGTTACAAAGCACTTCATTTTAACAGTGCAGGGACTGATTTAGACCTGGAACACCAGGCGTGTGCAATTAATTATCAGCTAGAACAGAAAACCAGCAGTACTCCGGACCTGATAGGCTAAGATTTGAATACCCCTGCTCTAGAACAATGAGAGAAAGATGTAATTCTAGAACATTGAAAGAAAGGTGAGACTGTCAAGAGATATTATTCTAGAAAATAATCCAGAACACGGAGAGGAGATTCTAGAGCGTTCTCGGTGCCGTGTTCTGGAACATTGTACAAATGATTGCAAATTTGCTACCATTGTAATGCATATGACTTGTTCATAAATTACTGATCAATGCATTGAGTTGTACAGCTGACTAGGTATCCCACTTTCCTTTCATCACACCAGGCTGGTGGGTGGATCCATCCCCATCTATGATTACTACAGCAAACTATTAATCAGGATGCATTCATGACTTGCCGTTTAACAGGAAACATACGGAATTAGAAAGCATCAGTGGACTAATCAGGCAGTATAGACCCACATGTAGACACTTCCCTCAAATGCTTTTTAGAGATGTTTCATTCCATTCTCAGTTCATACATGTAGCTGTTTTCCTTAGCACAGTATTGTTCTCACAGACCTTTTTGGAATACAAGGCCAAACATGTCCTCGTGAATCACTTAAACAGCACAGCATCTCATCTTTAATGTCATGCAACATTTGAAATGACTGCAGATTCAAATATAGCATATGTCTGCCAATCACATCTGCAAAGCTGTACTAGGTTTTCTTTCAAGTATGAAATATGAACGTTTGTTTGAAGGTGTTCAGTTTCAATATTTGAGAGAGGATATGCCTACAGTTCATCTACTACATACTTCAGAGGGTGCATAAAGGAATCAGCAGAAAAATTATCGAAGCAGGTGTTTCCTTGAGGAAATACCACAGTAAAAATAATGTAATATCTGCAAGCATTTGACTTCTGCCTTTCAGGAAGAAACTCAGACGCTGCTGTTTCCACTCAAGTCCTGGATTGTACCAGCTGGACTCATACGTGTCTCCCTGAGCCTTTCTTTCTCTTTCTCTCCCTCTGTTTCTCTCTGTTTCTCTATTCCAACCATTCCCCTTCTCCCATCTTATTGATCATGTCTCCATACCTCTCTTTCATTCCCATCATTCTCTTTCTCTCGTTCTCCAGGCCTTCACACACTGATCTACAATAATTTGTTATACAGTATAACCAATCCGCTTCTCCCAACCACAGGACTAAGACAGAAATGGGTTGTGTGCAGCATCTATCCTTTTACCAAATGAAAAAGTTCACATGCATATGCCTGCAAATGTATACACACACACACACACACACACACACACACACACACACACACACACACACACACACACACACACACACACACACACACACACACACAACATTGCCAATTAAAGGAGTGAAATACTGAGGAATATATTGGGAAGTTATGTAATTGAGCCTACTATCTGAGCTACTGGCTGTGTCCAAAACCTGGCTTTCCTATTACTTATTTAAAGTTCATACTGTGTACTAATCGTACGATGTACTATTTAGCACGTGCTGTTTAGTAAAAAGTATGCACACGGTCTAAACACATTACTTTTGGTGCTTTCAAGATAACAGGGAACGAGCTCAGACAAAAAGGAGAAATCGTGACGTCGGTGATCTTAAGGTCAGAGAAGTTGGAGCTCTAGGATGATGCCAGAGTTCCTGACGTAATTCCGAGTTGGACGACCGTTCAAAATTATTATTTCCAGTCGGAGCACGTTCCCTGTTGTATTGAACGCACCATCAGTTACGGCTTCACATATGAACCGTAAAGGATCGTCTGTAGCCCCATCCAGTGACCTTTCACTACTAGAGTGTTGTTGTTTTGGGTTAACGTCAGTTAAGTAGCTAGTACTTGGAGTACACCTGAGTTCCCATAGAACTATGTATCAATTAAAGAGTCTCCTGAAGCTGGAAAGGAATGGGAGATGCATTAAAGAAATGCAGTGCTGAGGCAGACGACTCGTAATGAGGATGACTGGTTACTACTCTGAACTATGTGTGGTGAGCTTTCTGGCGCCCAGAGCTGCAGAGGCATCACCCAAGTGGGTGCCAAACATTGTGAAGCTGGAAATCGTCACCAGACTCCCATCTTCATCAATCATCTTCCTGACCACCTTCCTCTGATCAAGCCATGAACTGTTCCTCTCCATCTGTGGAGGATGCAAAGACTTGGTCTTTATTGGTTGACCTGGCCAACTATAGCTAGGCTACTCATTATGTTGTATTGCTTGTTTGTTTTTTGCTTTTAATGCGCTTTGAGATCGTTATGTAAAGCACTACAGAAATGTAATAAATGATCATTATTTATGGTCAGTTATGTTTAGTAGATGGTTTATTAGAGTAAAATGGTCATAAGGCGTGCCTCCCTGGCACTCCACATCTGGACCCTTCTGGGAGGGAGAGGAGCCCACAGCTGCACCTTGGATGAGGAGATGATTATCATACCACTTCCAGGATGTGACTGTGGCCTCCACTCCCTCCGTGCTGACTACGGTGGGGGGAGATTTGAATTCCTGGAAAATATGAAAAAGGATAGCTTTCAGCATCAAACTTTATTATTAAAAGGAATTATGCAAATTGACAATCTCAGAAATACTTGCACCTTTCTAGCATGTACAGTTGAAGTCGGAAGGTTACATATGCCTTAGCCAACTACATTTAAATTCAGTTTTTCACAATTCCTGACATTTAATCCTAGTAGAAAATCCCTGTTTTAGGTCAGTTAGGATCATCACTTTATTTTAAGAATCTGAAATGTCAGAATAATAGTAGAGAGAATTATTTATTTCAGCTTTTATTTATTTCATCACATTCCCAGTGGGTCAGAAGTTTACTGACACTCAATTAGTATTTGGTAGCGTTGCTTTTAAATTGTTTCATTTGGGTCAAACGTTTTGGGTAGCCTCCACAAGCTTCCCACAATAAGTTGGGTGAATTTTGGCCCATTCCTCCTGACAGAGCTGGTGTAACTGAGACAGGTTTGTAGGCCTCCTTGCTCGCACATGCAAAAGCATAGGATTGAGGTCAGGGCTTTGTGATGGCCACTCCAATACCTTGATTTTGTTGTCCTTAAGCCATTTTCCACAACTTTGGAAGTATGCTTGGGGTCATTGTCCATTTGGAAGACCCATTTGCGACCAAGCTTTAACCTCTTGACTGATGTCTTGAGATGTTGCTTCAATATATACAAATAATTTCCCAACCTCATGTTGCCATCTATTTTGTGAAGTGCACCAGACCCTCCTACAGCAAAGCACCCCCACGGCATGATACTGCCACCCCCTGCTTCACAGTTGGGATGATGTTCTTCGGCTTGCAAGCCACCCCCTTTTTCCTACAAACATAACGATGGTCATTATGGCCAAATAGTTATATTTTTGTTTCATCAGACCAGAGGACATTTCTCCAAAAAGTATGATCTTTGTCCCCATGTGCAGTTGCAAACCGTAGTCTACATGCCTTTTCAACACAGGTACTGTATAAGGCCCTCTCTAGCCCTCCTTTCAGCAAATCTGACCACAACTCCATTTTGCTTCTCCCGGCCTACAAACAAAGTCTCAAGAGGGAATTCACGCTCCAAGACTGTTTTGATCACGTGGACTGGAATATGTTCCCGGGTTGCTTCTAGGGGTTTACATTAATGAATTTACTGACTCAGCTACCGGAATCATCAAAAAATGAATAGATGATGTGATACCAAGTGTCATTCAATACTTACCCAAATCAAAAACCGTGGAATGATGGCAGCATTGTAGGAAAACTACTGGAGAGAGATGCCTCTTATGAACATGGCAAGGTGACCGGGGACAATAGTATAGGAAAGTCTGTATACAGTATACAGTGGGGGAAAAAAGTATTTAGTCAGCCACCAATTGTGCAAGTTCTCCCACTTAAAAAGATGAGAGAGGCCTGTAATTTTCATCATAGGTACACTTCAACTATGACAGACAAAATGAGAAAAAAAATCCAGAAAATCACATTGTAGGATTTTTAATGAATTTATTTGCAAATTATGGTGGAAAAAAAGTATTTCTTAAAAAAGTTTATCTCAACTCTTTGATATATACCCTTTGTTGGCAATGACAGAGGTCAAACGTTTTCTGTAAGTCTTGACAAGGTTTTCACACACTGTTGCTGGTATTTTGGCCCATTCCTCCATGCAGATCTCCTCTAGAGCAGTGATGTTTTGGGGCTGTTGCTGGGCAACACGGACATTCAACTCCCTCCAAATATTTTCTATGGGGTTGAGATCTGGAGACTGGCTAGGCCACTCCAGGACCTTGAAATGCTGCTTACGAAGCCACTCCTTCGTTGCCCGGGCGGTGTGTTTGGGATCATTGTCATGCTGAAAGACCCAGCCACATTTCATCTTCAATGCCCTTACTGATGGAAGGAGGTTTTCACTCAAAATCTCACGATACATGGCCCCATTCATTCTTTCCTTTACATGGATCAGTCGTCCTGGTCCCTTTGCAGAAAAACAGCCCCAAAGCATGATGTTTCCACCCCCATGCTTCACAGTAGGAATGGTGTTCTTTGAATGCAACTCAGCATTCTTTGTCCTCCAAACACGACGAGTTGAGTTTTTACCAAAAAGTTATATTTTGGTTTCATCTGACCATATGACATTCTCCCAATCTTCTTCTGGATCATCCAAATGCTCTCTAGCAAACTTCAGACGGGCCTGGACATGTACTGGCTTAAGCAGGGGGACACGTCTGTCACTGCAGGATTTGAGTCCCTGGCGACGTAGTGTGTTACTGATGATAGGCTTTGTTACTTTGGTCCCAGCTCTCTGCAGGTCATTCACTAGGTGAGATCTTGCGTGGAGCCCCAGATCGAGGGAGATTATCAGTGGTCTTGTATGTCTTCCATTTCCTAATAATTGCTCCCACAGTTGATTTCTTCAAACCAAGCTACCTATTGCAGATTCAGTCTTCCCAGCCTGGTGCAGGTCTACAATTTTGTTTCTGGTGTCCTTTGACAGCTCTTTGGTCTTGGCCATAGTGGAGTTTGGATTGTGACTGTTTGAGGTTGTGGACAGGTGTCTTTTATACTGATAACAAGTTCAAACAGGTGCCATTAATACAGGTAACGAGTGGAGGACAGAGGAGCCTCTTAAAGAAGAAGTTACAGGTCTGTGAGAGCCAGAAATCTTGCTTGTTTGTAGGTGACCAAATACTTATTTTCCACCATAATTTGCAAATAAATTCATCATTAATTTTTTTGCCCTCATTTTGTCTGTCATAGATGAAGTGTACCTATGATGAAAATTACAGGCCTCTCTCATATTTTTAAGTGGGAGAACTTGCGCAATTGGTGGCTGACTAAATACTTTTTTTGCCCCACTGTACATGGCCAGTCTGTTATAGGGTCAATCTGTTATATCTGGTGTAATTATCCTGCCTTATCTGGTGTCCTGTGGAAATTTAAGGGAATTTAAGTATGCTCCCTCTAATTCTCTCCCTGCACTCCCGGAGGACATGAGCACTAGGGCCATGCCTCAGGACTACCTGGCCTGATGACTCCTGGCTGTCCCCAGTCCAACTGGTTGTGCTGCTGCTCCAGTTTCAACTGTTCTGCCTGCGTCTAGGGAACCCTGACATGTTCACCGGACGTGCTACCTTGTCCCGGACCTACTGTTTTCATCTGCTGTCTCAGCCTCTGAATGCTCGGCTATGAAAAGCCAGCTGACATTTACTTCTGACCTGTTGCACCCGCTACAACCACTATGATTATTATTTGACCATGAACATCTCGAAGAACAATCTGGCCTTAAATGACCATTTACTCTTATAATCTCCACCCATCACAGCCAGAAAAGGACTGGCCATCCCTCAGAGCCTGATTCCTCTCTAGGTTACTTCCTAAGTTCCTGCCTTTCTAGGGAATTTTTCCTAGCCACCGCATCTGCTTAGCTTGGTGTTTGAGGTTTTAGGCTGGGTTTCTGTATAGCACTTTGTAAAAAGGGCTTTACAAATCAATTTGATTGAAACAACACAAATATGACCTTTTCAGATCATTCCAGATGGCAAAACACAGGTATAGGAACAAATTGGAGGAACAATTTAGCAGGTCGGACACGAGGCATATGTGACAGGGGCTCCTAATGATCACCGAAAGCCAGTCACGTTGCAGACACCAACACCGCCCTACCGGAAGAGCGAAACACCTTTCCTGTGGCGGGCCAGGCGCAGTGCGCAGTGCGCGCTAACCAAGGTTGCCAGTTGCACGGTGTTTCCTCCGACACATAGGTGCGGCTGGCTTCCGGGTTGGATGCGTGCTGTGTTAACAAGCAGTGCGGATTGGTTGGGTTGTGTATCGGAGGACGCATGACTTTCAACCTTCGTCTCTCCCGAGCCCGTACGGGAGTTGTAGCGATGAGACAAGATAGTAGCTACTAAACAATTGGATACCACGAAATTGGGGAGAAAACAGGATAAATAAATAAATAAGTAAATAAATAAATAAATAAAAAGACCCTGAGGACAACGAGGGCTATGTACTTACGGTCTCCACAAAGGATGTACAGTATATGTCATTCAAATGTGTTAACCCTCACAAACAGCATCCCTAGCCGTGCCCTCAGAGCATGTGCAGACCAGCTTGCAGTTGTGTTTTCTGATATCTTTAATCTCTCTTTAGCTTAGACCACTATCTTCACCTGCTCCAAGATATCCACTATCATCCCAGTGCCCAAGAAAGGGAAAGTAAAGGATCTGAATGATTACTGACCGTAGCACTCACCTCTATCACCGTGAAGTTTTTCGAGATGCTAGTCAAAGAACCACATCACCTCCTCCCTCCCTGACACACTCGACCCTCTCCAATTCTCCTACCGCCCTGACAGATCCACTGACGATGCAATCGTCATTGAATTGCACACTGCCCTCACTCATCTGGACAAAAAGAGTGCACATGTGAGGTTGCTGTTCATCGACTACAGCTTGGCATCAATACCATAGTGACCTCTAAGCTCACCACAAAGCTCACTGCTCCCCTGTTCCCTTCCTGCCCCTTACCCTGACCCCACACCAAAGGATATTTACCATTGTTACAGTGTTAATATAGTGTTAATATACAGTATTTATGTATATTCATTTAAATACATATTTGTTTATAGTTCTTATTATTAAATGTTTTTTTTTAAACTTTTATTTCACTTTAGCCCCGTGTGGCTCAGTTGGTAGAGCATGGCACTTGCAATGCCAGGATTGTGGGTTTGTATCCCATGGAGGACCAGTATGGAAAAAAGTATACAAATGTACACTACTGTAAGTCACTCTGGATAAGAGCATCTGCTAAATTACTAAAATGTACCTGCATGCTTAGAGTTTAAGATTTTCACTGTGCCCTGAAATTTACTTTCACTATTCAACATCTAATCTAAAAAAAAAACGTTGGTATGGTCAATCTCTTCTCAGCAAATAGGGTTGAAGTGTGGGTTAGAATTAGCTGTCTAGCTTTATACATTAATTCATTCAAAACGCATAGCTGCTGTTGTCTAGTCATGTGTATTATACCAGTTTCAGACCTAAATCCTGGTTGAAATGTGTAAACATTGAGTCATAGGAGTCTATATCAGCGGGAGACTTTGTTCTCTTTGTTCTTTCAAAATTGGAGTCAACTAACGCAATAGAGAAGGAGTTGAGAGTGGACTTGTTTGGTGCTGGCCCTCCACCACTAATTAGACATTGTGTCATTTGATCTGGTAGAATCACTATGGCGTTAGTATTGTAATTCCCCCGACGGCGAGCCATGGGAAAGCATTTAGCAGGGCACAACAGAGTGCAATGTTTAATTGAACGGAAATGGTGCTGATCTGAATGACCAGTTGAAGAACGTTGTGATCATGGTGGGCGATTGTATGTGGTGTGATGCTGCAGTAATTTTGCTATTTCAAGTGGTCACCCCGCCACACCCACCAAACAGGAGCAAACATACCTTGAAGACTATTGAAGAATGGTGTGCATCATTGTAGGAAAACATGACGTTCAGGTCAAACTATCAAAATCCTTAACAAAATGCTTAATCAGCTGACTGGACCCTGTAGTGTCATTTCAGGTGCTGGGAGCAGTGACCAAGCCAAGCAATCCCCCGCAGACGTCATCTCCTCTTTGAGTAACACAAAATCAATGGCTACATTAACCCACGTTAAATATAGGGAGCTTTGAGACCATGCAGGGATATGTTCCTCTTAATGAAGATATCCGCCAGCGACATAATCAGGAAACTCTCCACCGTTTAACAGTTCAATTCTATAAGGTCTACCTGAATTACGTTCATGTTATAGTGCCATGTGCCATGTTAGTTGTTTTTCTGACACCGGTCATTGCCTAGAGGTCAGTATCCTTCAGGGATTTAAAGACAAGGTAACGACAAAAGGAAGGACAATGCAATATGGCAGGACACATTGAAAAAGGCCCTACACAATAAATCTAAGTTTACTTGTCACGTGCACCGAATACAACATACAAAATGCTTACTTACAGGCTCTAACCAATGGTGCAAAAAATGTATTAGTTGAACAATAGGTAAGTAAAGTAATAAAACAACAGTAAAAAGACAGGCTATATACAGTAGGGAGGCTATAAAAGTAGCGAGGCTACATACAGACACCGGTTAGTCAGGCTGATTGAGGTAGTATGTACATGTAGATATGGTTAAAGTGGCTATGCACATATGATGAACAGAGAGTAGCAGTAGCGTAAAAAGAGGGGTTGGGGGGACACACAATGCAAATAGTCCGTGTAGCCATTTGATTACCTGTTCAAGAGTCTTATGGCTTGGGGGAAAAACTGTTGAGAAGCCTTTATGTCCTAGACTTGGCACTCTGGTACCACTTGCCATGTGGTAGTAGAGAGAACAGTATATGACTAGGGTGTCTGGGGTCTTTGACCATTATTAGGGCCTTCCTCTGACACCGTCTGGTGTAGAGGTCTTGGATGGCAGGCAGGCCGTACGCACTACCCTCTGTAGTGCCTTGCGGTCAGAGACCGAGCAATTGCCATACCAGGCAGTGATGTGACCAGCTGTAGAAAACCTTTTAGTTTCCTGAGGGGGAATAGGCTTTGTCGTGCCCTCTTCACGACTGTCTTGGTGTGTTTGGACCATTCTAGTTTGTTGTTGATGTGGACACCAAGGAACTTGAAGCTTTCAACCTGCTCCACTACAGCCCCGTCAATGAGAATGGGGGCGTGCTCGGTCCTCCTTTTCCTGTAGTCCACAATAATCTCCTTAGTTGAGGTTGCGTTGAGGGTTAGGTTGTTATTCTGGCACCACGTGGCAAGGTCTCTGATCTCGTCCCTATAGGCTTGTTGTTGTCGGTGATCTGGCCTCTTGTGTCGTCTGAGAACTTAATGATGGTGTTGGAGTCATGCTTGGCCATGCAGTCGTGGGTGAACAGGGAGTACAGGAGGGGACTGAGCACGCACCCCTGGAGAGCTCCAGTGTTGAGGATCAGCATGGCAAATGTGTTGCTACCTACCCTCAGCACCTGGGGGCAGTCCGTCAGGAAGTCCAGGATCCAGTTGCAGAGGGAGGTGTTTAGTCCCATGATCCTTAGCTTAGTGATGAGCTTTGAGGGTACTATGGTGTTGAACGCTGAGCTGTAGTCAATGAATAGCATTCTCACATAGGTATTCATTTTGTCCAGTTGGAAAAGGTCAGTGTGGAGTGCACTAGAGATTGCATCATCTGTGGATCTGTTTGGGTGGTTTTCAAATTGGAGTGGGTCTACTGTTTCTGGGATAATCGTGTTAATGTGAGCATTACCAGCCTTTCAAAGCACTTCGTGGCTACAGGCGTGAGTGCTACGGGTCTGTAGTCATTTAGACAGGTTACCTTTGTGTTCTTGGGCACAGGACCACTATGGTGGTCTGCTTGAAACATTACAGACTCAATCAGGGACATGTTGAAAAGGCACGCTTGTTATTAACAGCGCTAGTTACTAGCTCTAGTTAGAAGTGCTCTAGTTAGCGTCTATCGTGCAAGTGCTCTTTCAAGGCCCATGGCTTTTGTGCAGCAATAGATAACACTGCTAATAAAGTGAAAAGTGTTGTTGTGTAGAAGGTCCCCTGTGAGGGAAAGGTGAGTGAGAGACAAGGACATGACCTAATATGTTACAGTGTCACTATGTGACCCTGTTCCAAGTTGCTGGGGGTTGCTGCAGAGAAGGGGAGGACGCCAAAGGGGGTAAATGTACCCGGTGTGGAATTACTAGCTAGTTAGTGCGTTGGTTGCAACCAAGTCACTGGTTGTGACCAAGTGACATCCCTCCCTTTGAGAAGTCATGGCTTTTGAGGAGCGACAAAATGCCGCTTCATGTGTGTGAAGTGTTGAAATCAAATGTTATTTGTCACATGCACTGAACACAACAGGTGTAGACCGACCGTGAAATGCTTACTTAAAGACATTGTATTCGGCGCATGTGACAAATAAAATGTGATTATATTTGATTCCATTGAGGGACAGGAATGGGGATCTACTGTGTTACATAAAGAGATCAACCTGAATGTCTGCACCCTACATTTAACAAAATGTCAGATATCTGGAAATATATAGTTCAATATTTCACTTAATATTGACCCTTTTCGCCCAGTGAAATTCTCCCAAGCTGGCAGCGGCTACAGTGCAAAACAGACCGAAAGGTTAAGGTTGAATACTTCCTGCCACTCTAATCTGTCCCCTATACATTTTAAATTGATGGGGCACTATAACCATATAGGAGTTCAATTGGTACAGCATTCTCACTAATGGGTGCAAGAAATATAGCGTCACACCTCAAAATATGTTAATCTGTTAATTAGCCAGAAACAACAATACCATGCACCTACTAGTGGTCTAAAGGTATTTGGCGCACCAAAGATACGGTACTGTATTATACAGGGTGGAATTACAGTACCATTCGAAATACAGCAATTATTTCCCCGACCACCACATTTTCCCATAATGCACCATGATTTACAGTATGCTGCAGTAAAATGTTTCAGAGTGTTTTACCGTTGATAATACAACAAATGACCACATAATTGACAGCTTTCCATTACAGTGTAGGCTACTGTACAAGGCATTTGCAACACACAAACAATCACCATGATGCAAATACGACATCCCCACCAATGTTTGGATCTCATTAGATCTGTTTGATATCGAAGCGCATCATATTAGTCCCTTTAAAACCCACTGCTATCAGCAACATTGGACATTGGTTTCCTTTATTATTTCAGTGAGAGTCAGGGATAAGAATCACACAGAGGATGAGGAGGTCCCAGGAAAACATGCTTCCTCAGTCCAAAGGGACAGTTAATGAGGCATATAATGTAATAAATCTAGACACATCGACCCAGGCCATTGCTGTTGAGAGCAGCCCCTACCCTGACTCACAATGTAGCTGGCCAGCCATGCTCATTAGACACACACACACACGCACACACACACACCAAGGGCAGTGGGTGCTGTTTAAGATGAGGGAGAATTATATATTTTTTAATGAGCATGGCATTATTTCTATTACATTATATTGGATGTCTGTTATTCATATTCCATTCACCCAGCTCAATGTAACATTGGTCGGTTTAGGCTACTACATGATACTCAAATGTTCCTTGTATCCATCATGAGGTTGCTATATCCTAGCCTATGAATGAAAGTTTACAAAGTAGGTGTACAGGTCGAGAGAATTTTGAGTAATCAAGGTGACAGACACATTCAATACTGCATTGCACTAGCTATCTTCTTGTGCTATCTAAGTGACTATTGCCTTTCTCGTTGAGTCAACTACTCATCACATTTTATGCACTGCAATGCTAGTTAGCTGTAGCTTATGCTTTCAGTACTAGATTCATTCTCAGATCCTTTCATTGGGTGGACAACATTTCAGTTCATGCTGCAAGAGCTCTAATAGGTTGGAGGATGTCCTCTGGAAGCTGTCATAAGTACTGTGTAAGTCTATGGAAGGGGGTGAGAAACATGAGCCTCCTCGGTTTCGTATTGAAGTCAATGTACCCAGAGGAGGAGAGAAGCTAGCTGTCCTCCTGCTACACCATGGTGCTGCCCTACAGTGTGCTGCTGAGGCTACGATAGACCTTCATTGTAAAACAGTTTGTTGTAATCAACACACACACACACACACACACACACACACACACACACACACACACACACAAACACACACACACACACACACACACACACACAGCCTTGCATTAGTCAGTAAACTGAAAGGGAGACACTTGGCATCCCCTCAGTTCTGCTAAGATCCCAACACTAGGCGCAAAGGGATTCCATTCGGACCGGTGTATAGTTGGACTGGTTTGCTCAGTTAGTTCGAGTATTGTGCACCAACATTTGAAACTACAAACACAATTTCTTAAAAAACACATTGAAACCGTGGTGACGAGAAATGATTGGAAGTATACTGTACTGTACTGTGCTGTAATGTAGTTTTCTGTACCTCGTCCGAAGCAGGGCATGTTAGACGTTCCCTTGCACTTCTTCAGGCTGCTCTCCAGAGACAAGGAGCAGGACAGAGGGTGCTCACATTTCTTCCCCATCCAGCCTTCCTTACAGTCACACCTTCCACAGTTACACTGGCCATGTCCTGGGGACGAGGAGGGAGAGTGTAAAGATGAAGGGGTTGGGGAGGAGAAAGGGAAAATAGTGGAAAGATGAGGTAGAAGAAAGAGTGTGAGTAGATGGGGTGATTTGGGGTTGGGGGAAGAGAAAGAAGGGAGCGAGTGGGACAGGGATGGAGGAAAAGGGACTGGAAAGGTTGAGGGAGAATTTAGTAGAATTCTCCCTAATTTTATTTTAGTAGAATTTAGGGAAAGGTTTACTGTGTTTTGAAAAACAAAACACCATAAACATAAAAAGCTGTTCCAATGCAAATATATGTTTTTGAAACAAATCAAAGGAATATACTTTATCATCACCAATAGAAGGCACAGTGAGAGCATCCATTACATTTCCCCAAGAAGTTACTAAAACCTCCTTACCAAAAATATAGTTGGAAAGTTACATATGAAACAGCATAACGTTTTATGGCTATAAAGTTTTACTGTTGTATTAGAACCAGATGGAAGAGTGTTTTTGGTGTTGGCCCTGTGTCTGTGATCTCAGGGTAATCCTGAAAAATAGAAGTGGGTGGACTGTTGTTTTTTCTCAAACTGTATTATTCCACCCAACGCCTAATTTCTAAAGCTGAATCAGCTGGACTTTAATCAAGAACAGAATGTATCCGCTTTCTGAAGTTCATGTAACCCTCACAAAGATCGTAGGATTACTTTGACAAAGACTGTGTGATATAATGGTCTGGTTTGTGTCCATGTTGTTAGTTGATGTTACATTTTGTTCATAATCACCTTTCAAAAACCTTACATTCCAAACATTGCTATGATTCTATTGTTTGCAATTCTCTTCTGCCCTGTTTTTTCAAATTCAATCAAATCAAATTTCGCCTTACAGTGAAACGCTTATTAACAAGCTCTTAACCAACAGTGCAGTTTAAAGAAAATACCTTAAAAAAGTAAGAGATAAGAATAACAAATAATTAATGAGCCGTAGTAAATAACAGACGGAGCTATATACAGGGGGGGGGGGGCTGGATGCAAATAGTTTGGGTGGCCATTTGATTAGATGTTCAGGAGTCTTATGGCTTGGGGGTAGACGCTGTTTAGAAGCCTCTTGGACCTAGACTTGGTGCTCCGGTAGCAGAGAGAACAGTTTAAGACTAGGGGGGCTGGAGTTCTTGACTATTTTTAGGGCCTTCCTCTGACACACCGCCTGGTATAGAGGTCCTGGATGGCAGGAAGCTTAGCCCCAGTGATTTTTATTTGATTTGATCTTTATTTATACAGGTTTTTCTCATTGAGATAACACCTCTTTTCCAAGAGAGACCTGGTCCAATAGCAGCAGAGGGAACAACGTTTCAGACAAAACAATTTACACAACATTAAACAAAACTATAACCACACATACAGTACAACAAAAACATTGTACATTAAAAACACAAACGTCTTGACTAAAAACAGCTGGCCTAAAAACAATTACACTCTTCTGTGATATATACAGTGGGGAGAACAAGTATTTGACACACTGCCGATTTGGCAGGATTTCCTACTTACAAAGCATGTAGAGGTCTGTAATTTTTATCATAGGTACACTTCAACTGTGATAGACGGAATCTAAAACAAAATACCAGAAAATCACATTGTATGATTTTTAAGTAATTAATTTGCATTTTATTGCATGACATAAGTATTTGATCACCTACCAACCAGTAAGAATTCCGGCTCTCACAGACCTGTTAGTTTTTTTTTAAGAAGCCCTCCTGTTCTCCACTCATTACCTATATTAACTGAACCTGTTTGAACTTGTTACCTGTATAAAAGACACCTAATGGCATTCCCCACAGAAGTAAAACAGGAAATTAAAAACTTTCACAAGATAGGTAACCGAGATTAGCTTGCCCTTACAGTTGTCCTATGTCAGTACATGTTAACATGTCATTAACATTGTATTAAAGTGACATATAGAATGCATTACATTTGAATGTTTCAGGCCGAAGCGAACGCAGCCAGTTGCCATCCTGTCTCACCTGAACAGAAGTCGTCAGAGTATCTGTCGTAGGTTGCGTGACAGCTCCTCTCATCACACTCGCAGGTGTCCCCGTGAATGTCACCCCAGTCCCCTGATGGATCCACATCATAGCATGTACACTCCCCACATATGCAGGTACCTATGCACACAGAAAATAATGCACACACACACACACACAATATTTTCCAAATTTGGAGTTGATTCTGCTTTCAACACAAAATCCAGTCTAATCCTTTTCTAACTAAGTGAATGTTTATGCACCATAGAGATCAAACAACAGAGGACCTATGGGA
Organism: Oncorhynchus clarkii lewisi; assembly: GCF_045791955.1. Lineage (NCBI taxonomy): Eukaryota > Metazoa > Chordata > Actinopteri > Salmoniformes > Salmonidae > Oncorhynchus > Oncorhynchus clarkii. The sequence continues at coordinate 3,252,685 of NC_092168.1, read as the reverse complement.
GCTCAAAGAAAGTCAGAGAGGTTACAAACATTATTCTGTTGTATGGAATATTTTAGGCAAGGAAACCTTATTGAACACACAAGAGCCTTCCTGCCTATGCCTCTTGAGTTTAAGGATTAGGAGGTTTGCTGAGACATTTTCAGTTAGTGACAGTAACACAATCAAAGTCTGGCTGAGAGGGAAGGCAGACTGATTCCCCCTGAGTCTCAAATCCTTGGTAGTGACCCCAGAGTGCAGACTGTTGACAAGAAAAGACCACTGCTATAAGATAGGAGGGACTGGGTTTGGGCAGGAGTATGGCAGTAGCCTTAGTGGGCATAGCAAAAGCCAATGGCAGGAGCCTAGGGGTGGGGCACTGGGCAATGGCAGGAGCAAAAGCAGGAGCCAAGGTAGGGGCACGACAATGAGCAAAGTCAGAAAGCAGGATTTCAGGCAGGTGGAGGAGAATAAGATTAAGTATAGTATAGGCAGATGTATGGTCAAGCATGGTCAGGTCTGGAGGTAATCTGTGATAGTGGAACAACCGTGGCTCCCATGCCCTTTCCCACTCTCCTCTAATTTCCTAGCTCACGTACCTCCAACTCTCTCTTTCATTCTTTTCCCTCTGATGAGTCTAAGCCAGGGTGCCGGTTGAGCAGTTGCCAGTGGAAATCCCATTTTCTCTTATCAGGCGCAACAGGACAGGGGAGCCCTGGGGGAGCCAGGTCAGTTGGCAGGCCTCCTGACTAGGGCAGACACATGGCAGACTTGGCCCTGGATCTCCTACCCCTACTGGGAACCCTGGAGCTCAGGCATCCCTGGCTATAGAGCCATGCTGTTTCATGCCACTAACAATATCACTGTTCTAAAAATATGAATACAAACCACAAGTCCTGACTTTTACACCTGGACCTGTATATCTCTGAGATAGACACCGAGTGTACCAAACATTAAGAACACCTGCTCTTTCCATGACATAGACTGACCAGGTGAATCCAAGTGAAAGCTATGATCCCTTATTGATGTCACTTGTTAAATCCACTTAAATCAGTGTAGATGAATGGTAGGAGACAGGTTAAATAAGGATTGTTAAGCCTTGAGACAATTGAGACATGGGTTGTACATGTGTCCCATTCAGAGGGTGAATGGGCAAGACAAAAGATTGAATAGCCTTTTAACGTGGTATGGTAGTAGGTGCCAGGCGCACTGGTTGAGTGTGTCAAGAACTACAACGCTGCTGTTTTTTTTTTACACTCAACAGTTTCCTGTGTGTATCTAGAATAGTCCACCACACTAAAGACATCCAGCCAACTTTACACAACTCTGAAAAGCATTGGAGTCAACATGGGCCAGCATCCCTGTGGAACGCTTTCGACACCTTGTAGTCCATACCCAGAAGATTTGAGGACGTTCATAAAAAAAAAATATATATATATATATATATATATATATATATATATATATATATATATATATATTAGTATTGGCTTATACAGTACAAAATTCTCCAGCAAAGATTTTAAGTGCTTGCCTCTTTTTACATTGTTTCCAAAGAATGTTCAAAATCAAATGTTCCTATTACTAAAGGCTTGTTTCTATGTCAGTTTAGAATGAAGTTTTATGCTGAAGTAAATTAAATTGTACGTGGAGAGTTCCATACACACACACTGGGTGTGTCTATTTCCTTTCACAGAGTGACTACTGCAGTCTGGGACACCTGCAGCTCTTCTTCCTCCAGTTGAACACAATCTCACTGATTAGTCAGGCACCACAGGCACTGTGTAAACCAAACACAACGCCTGATTTTGGACTGAGGGAAACTGTAGGTTTCTAGTAGAGTAACCCAACTGTAGGTTTCTAGTAGGGTAGCCCAACTGTAGGTTTCTAGTAGGGTAACCCAACTGTAGGTTTCTAGTAGAGTAACCCAACTGTAGGTTTCTAGTAGGGTAGCCCAACTATAGGTTTCTAGTAGGGTAACCCAACTGTAGGTTTCTAGTAGGCTAACCCAACTGTAGGTTTCTAGTAGGCTAACCCAACTGTATGTTTCTAGTAGGCCAACCCAACTGTAGGTTTCTAGTAGGCCCGCCCAACTGTAGGTTTCTAGTAGGGTAACCCAACTGTAGGTTTATGTAACCCAACTGTAGGTTTCTAGTAGGGTAACCCAACTGTAGGTTTCTAGTAGAGTAACCCAACTGTAGGTTTCTAGTAGAGTAACCCAACTGTAGGTTTCTAGTAGGGTAGCCCAACTGTAGGTTTATATTAGGGTAACCCAACTGTAGGTTTATATTAGGGTAACCCAACTGTAGGTTTCTAGTAGGCTAACCCAACTGTAGGTTTCTAGTAGGGTAACCCAAATGTAGGTTTCTAGTAGGGTAACCGAACTGTAGGTTTCTAGTAGGGTAACCCAACTGTAGGTTTCTAGTAGGCTAACCCAACTGTAGGTTTCTAGTAGGGTAACCCAACTGTAGGTTTCTAGTAGAGTAACCCAACTGTAGGTTTCTAGTAGAGTAACCCAACTGTAGGTTTCTAGTAGGGTAGCCCAACTGTAGGTTTATATTAGGGTAACCCAACTGTAGGTTTATATTAGGGTAACCCAACTGTAGGTTTCTAGTAGGGTAACCCAACTGTAGGTTTCTAGTAGGGTAACCCAAATGTAGGTTTCTAGTAGGGTAACCCAACTGTAGGTTTCTAGTAGAGTAACCCAACTGTAGGTTTCTAGTAGGGTAACCCAACTGTAGGTTTCTAGTAGGCTAACCCAACTGTAGGTTTCTAGTAGGGTAACCCAACTGTAGGTTTCTATTAGGGTAACCCAACTGTAGGTTTCTAGTAGGGTAACCCAACTGTAGGTTTCTAGTAGAGTAACCCAACTGTAGGTTTCTAGTAGGGTAACCCAACTGTAGGTTTCTAGTAGGGTAACCCAACTGTAGGTTTCTAGTAGGGTAACCCAACTGTAGGTTTCTAGTAGGGTAACCCAACTGTAGGTTTCTAGTAGGGTAACCCAACTGTAGGTTTCTAGTAGGCTAACCCAACTGTAGGTTTCTAGTAGGCTAACCCAACTGTAGGTTTCTAGTAGGGTAACCCAACTGTAGGTTTCTAGTAGGGTAACCCAACTGTAGGTTTCTAGTAGGGTAACCCAAATGTAGGTTTCTAGTAGGGTAACCCAACTGTAGGTTTCTAGTAGGGTAACCCAACTGTAGGTTTCTAGTAGGGTAACCCAACTGTAGGTTTCTAGTAGGCTAACCCAACTGTAGGTTTCTAGTAGGGTAACCCAACTGTAGGTTTCTAGTAGGGTAACCCAAATGTAGGTTTCTAGTAGGGTAACCCAACTGTAGGTTTCTAGTAGGGTAACCCAACTGTAGGTTTCTAGTAGGGTAACCCAACTGTAGGTTTCTAGTAGGGTAACCCAACTGTAGGTTTCTAGTAGGGTAACCGAACTGTAGGTTTCTAGTAGGGTAACCCAACTGTAGGTTTCTAGTAGGCTAACCCAACTGTAGGTTTCTAGTAGGGTAACCCAACTGTAGGTTTCTAGTAGAGTAACCCAACTGTAGGTTTCTAGTAGAGTAACCCAACTGTAGGTTTCTAGTAGGGTAGCCCAACTGTAGGTTTATATTAGGGTAACCCAACTGTAGGTTTATATTAGGGTAACCCAACTGTAGGTTTCTAGTAGGGTAACCCAACTGTAGGTTTCTAGTAGGGTAACCCAAATGTAGGTTTCTAGTAGGGTAACCCAACTGTAGGTTTCTAGTAGAGTAACCCAACTGTAGGTTTCTAGTAGGGTAACCCAACTGTAGGTTTCTAGTAGGCTAACCCAACTGTAGGTTTCTAGTAGGGTAACCCAACTGTAGGTTTCTATTAGGGTAACCCAACTGTAGGTTTCTAGTAGGGTAACCCAACTGTAGGTTTCTAGTAGAGTAACCCAACTGTAGGTTTCTAGTAGGGTAACCCAACTGTAGGTTTCTAGTAGGGTAACCCAACTGTAGGTTTCTAGTAGGGTAACCCAACTGTAGGTTTCTAGTAGGGTAACCCAACTGTAGGTTTCTAGTAGGGTAACCCAACTGTAGGTTTCTAGTAGGCTAACCCAACTGTAGGTTTCTAGTAGGCTAACCCAACTGTAGGTTTCTAGTAGGGTAACCCAACTGTAGGTTTCTAGTAGGGTAACCCAACTGTAGGTTTCTAGTAGGGTAACCCAAATGTAGGTTTCTAGTAGGGTAACCCAACTGTAGGTTTCTAGTAGGGTAACCCAACTGTAGGTTTCTAGTAGGGTAACCCAACTGTAGGTTTCTAGTAGGCTAACCCAACTGTAGGTTTCTAGTAGGGTAACCCAACTGTAGGTTTCTAGTAGGGTAACCCAAATGTAGGTTTCTAGTAGGGTAACCCAACTGTAGGTTTCTAGTAGGGTAACCCAACTGTAGGTTTCTAGTAGGGTAACCCAACTGTAGGTTTCTAGTAGGGTAACCCAACTGTAGGTTTCTAGTAGGGTAACCCAACTGTAGGTTTCTAGTAGGGTAACCCAACTGTAGGTTTCTAGTAGGGTAACCCAACTGTAGGTTTCTAGTAGGGTAACCCAACTGTAGGTTTCTAGTAGGGTAACCCAAATGTAGGTTTCTAGTAGGGTAACCGAACTGTAGGTTTCTAGTAGGGTAACCCAAATGTAGGTTTCTAGTAGGGTAACCCAACTGTAGGTTTCTAGTAGGGTAACCCAACTGTAGGTTTCTAGTAGGGTAACCCAACTGTAGGTTTCTAGTAGGGTAACCCAACTGTAGGTTTCTAGTAGGGTAACCCAACTGTAGGTTTCTAGTAGGGTAACCCAACTGTAGGTTTCTAGTAGGGTAACCCAACTGTAGATTTTATTTCTGCATTGCACCTAACACAATGTTCTGTTGCACCTACCACAATGTACACTTCTCTTTGAGTTTCAATCTCTCTCTCTCTCTCTCTCTCTCTCTCTCTCTCGCTCTCTCTCTTTCTCTCTCTCTCCTCATTCTGCAGTGTAGGTAAGTAGAGTGTTAAAGGTTGTATTCACATCGTGTCAGAAGTCCACTTGACCACAATTGAGAAATTCAGCTCTGTGGTCGAGTTCAGTCCATGTACCACTTACCCTTCATTTTTTGCTGAAAAGTTCACGGGGACAATTTCTGCAGTGGACTTTTTCTCCTGCCTGTCCAAGCTCAGATGAGAATTTCAGTGGAATATACAAAATGAAGGATTTTTTAAAATCTTTCTCTCTCTCCTTTTCTACCTCTCTCTCTCTCTCCTTTTCTACCTCTCTCTCTCTCTCTCTCTCTCTCTCTCTCTCTCTCTCTCTCTCTCTCTCCTTTTCTACCTCTCTGTCTCTATTTTTCTACCTTTTCTACCTCTCTCCTTTTCTACCTCTCTACCTCTCTCCTTTTCTACCTCTCTACCTCTCCTTTTCTACCTCTCTACCTCTCCTTTTCTACCTCTCTACCTCTCCTTTTCTACCTCTCTACCTCTCTCCTTTTCTACCTCTCTACCTCTCTCCTTTTCTACACCTCTCTCCTTTTCTACACCTCACTCACTCACTCACTCACTCACTCACTCACTCACTCACTCACTCTCTCAGAGACTCAGTGGGACCGACCTCTGTTGCTGCAGATCTTGCCATCCGGAGACGTACATCTCCGCTTGCTCTCCCACGGGCTGATGTCACACTGTAATTCACATTTGTCTCCATGCCAACCGGCCGCGCAGTAACAGTTGCCACAGTAACACTGACCGTGGCCTGGAAGCAAAACAGAATGCAACAGTCACACAGAGACGAACAAACGCCTTCATCTTTACATAGCATACAACAAGAAACCTGTTATCATTGTTGAATCGTTGGGTGTCACTTTGGGTAAACATTTTCTGCCGTTTGGAATATTTCTGTCAATGTAGGTTTATCCCAGAGGATAATTACACAAGGTACTTTTATAGCCACATAAATTAAGGAAAGTAGTCCCCTTTTACAGTGCCTTAAGAAAGCATTCATAAATTCAAAATGGATTAAATACATTTTTTTCCTCACCCATCTACACAAAGCAAAAACGTGTTTTGATATGTTTGCAAATGTATTGAAAATGAAATACAGATATACTCTATCCCATTTACATAAGTATTCCCACCCCTGTGTCCACTTTTTAGAAGCACCTTTGGCAGTGATTACAGCTGTGAGTCTTTCTGGGTAAATCTAAGAGATTTCCACACCTGGATTGTGCAACATTTGCCCGTTATTGTTTTCAAAATACTTAACGCTCTGTCAGCGCACTGGGCTTTTAACAGTCCCGGTATTAGCGGACCGATATAGCCCTCCTAAGTGCAGGCAAAAAAAACATTCTCAGCACCCCGCCCCCAAACATCTTCCCACGGCTATGTACCCATAACATGATGCAGCCACCACTATTCTTGAAAATATGGATAGTGGTACTCAGTCATTTGCCCCTAACATTGCAAACAGGATGCGTCTTTTCACTCTGTCAATTAGGTTAGTATTGTGGAGTAACTACAATGGTGTTGATCCATCCTCAGTTTTCTCCTATCACAGCCATTAAACTCTGTAACTATTTTAAAGTCACCACTGGCCTCATGGTGAAATTCCTGAGCGGTTTCCTTCCTCTCCGGCAGCTGAGTTAGGAAGGACGCCTCTATCTTTGTTTATCATTATCAAATGAATGGGTGAATTGATACACCATCCAAAGTGTAATTAATAACTTCACCATGATCAAAGGGATATTCTGTGTCTTCTTTTTCTTTACCCATCTACCAATAGGTGATCTTCTTTGCGAGGCATTGGAAAACCTCCCTGGTCTTTGTGGTTGAATGTGTGTTTTAAATTCACTGCTTGACTGAGAGACCTTTGTATGTGTGGGGTACCGAGATGACGTAGTCATTCAAAATCAATTTCATTGCACACAGTGAGTCCATGCAACTTACTATGTGACTTGTTACGCACATGTTTATTCCTGAACTTATTTAGGCTTGCCATAAGAAAGGGGTTGAATACTAATTGACTCAAGACATTTCAGATTTTCATTTTTAATTAACTTTTGAACATTTTTGAGAAACTGAATTCCGTTTTGACATTATGGGGTAGGCCAGTAACAAAAAATGTCAATTGTATCCATTTTAAATTCAGACTAAAACAACAAAATGTGAAAAAAGTCAAGTACTTTCTGAAGGCACTGTATATCCTGGTAATTAGGTTCACCTTTAATTACAGTTATTACAGACACCGGCTGTGTCCCAAATGGCACCATATCACCTATATATACATAAATATATAATTGATAGGGTGCCGTTTGGGACGCAGGCACTGTCAATCTCTGTGCTTTGAATCTCCTGAAAAAATGTAGTGCCTTTCTCTCACAATGGACTGATGGGGAGAGAACATAATGTGTTTTATTTCAAATTAAATTAGCGAATGGTTAATTAAAGTTCACAACCAGGGGATCCCAAACCTTCAGGAACCTATGGATAAGTATAATAACACCACTAAGTGATTCAGAAAACATTAGGTCAATCTTTAATTAACTTCCTGTTAACCTTCTCTCAAATTAAACTGTGGAATGTTTTTCCTATTCACAGAAGCTTTACAGATTGCACTGTCAGAAGTGCATTTGATTGTGCAAAGCCTGTGGTCTTGTGGTAAGTTACCCGGCTGCTTGAAAATACTGTACGTATGCCACCCCACTGTGTCTATCCCCGTTTCAATCCCTGTGTCAATCCCCGTGTCTATCCCCGTGTCTATCCCCGTTTCAATCCCCGTGTCTATCCCCGCCTCAATCCCCGTGTCTATCCCCGTGTCTATCCCCGTGTCTATCCCGTGTCAATCCCCGTGTCTATCCCCGTGTCTATCCCCGTTACTATCCCTGTGTCTATCCCCGCCTCAATCCCCGTGTCTATCCCCGTGTCTATCCCCGTCTCAATCCCCATGTCTATCCCCGCGTCTATCCCCGTGTCAATCCCCGTGTCAATCCCCGTGTCTATCCCCGTCTCTATCCCCATGTCTATCCCCGTGTCAATCCCCGTGTCTCCCACTCTATTTCTAACCTGTCTGAAAGGAATATGGCATTCCCCTATCTTTGGAAAAAAGAAGTGCGTTTGATTTGCTCAGGCACAGCATGTCCCAGATAGAGGGAGTTTGACACTTGCTACTGGTTGCGTACATTGGATTACATTTCAGCCAGGTTTGCTGTCAGAACTAAACGGTTGATGTCACAGGACTGCCAGTTCCTTAATCTAGTGTCAACTCCCTCTATATAGGGGAGATGTTGCTTCTTCTGAACATGCAATGTTCACTAGCTGCAGTTGACTGAATCCCAGCTAGAGTAACACGACCAGGGTGGGAGTAAGAGAGCATACCACTGCCAATATTGGAGACAGTTTCCATCAAATCCTGCATTAGGTCTATAACAGTACAGCTATTTGTTTAAATGATATTCAAAATGAGGTCAGAGAAAACAATTTGATGATAACACAGTCTGTCTCAGTGGAAACAATGGTCTGTTTGATGTGGAGGACATATTCTAGTGGCTATCTCCACACACACCACACACAGGCTCAGGGGCGTACCTCCACACACCTCTCCGTTGTCCTCGTCCAGACATTCGCTGTCGTCACACTCACAGAAACGTCCTGTTACCAGACTCTTGCCATCGGGGTTGTGACACATGCAGCTGCCGCAGTGACAGGAGCCTGTCAGAGACACAAACGTCTGTGTGTGTGTCTGTGGTGTGAGTGTGTGTGTGTGTGTGTCTCATCTGTCTGTCTGTCTTGATGTGATGCACATTAAGGGGTGAGGACACAGCTGGTTTGCAGATGTGCTTTGCGAGGGGTTGTGTGTCTCCACGTGTGTGTTGGGGCTCAGGCTGTGAAGCCTGCGCAGTGTTTGAGTGTGCATCTGCTTTAGGTCCGTAAGGCAGGGTGACAGCATGCTGTGAACGGATTTGCATTCACACATGCTGATTGGTCTTGCAATCAGGCCACACACGTACTCACAAAAACACAGACACACAGACACACACACGGTCAGAGGCAAGATCGTTAGGGTTATCCACAGGTGGGTATGGTGAGTCTGAAGTAATAAGCTTGTGCCTTCAGATGCGCAAGCACGCCCATAGGGCTCTGCTCAAAAGTAGTGCACTATATAGCGAATAGGGTGCAATTAGGGACGAAGCCACAGCTACTTTTCCTGTGTCTGTGTAATTGTAGTTGTGTACCTGTGCTCACATAAGAGAGAGAGAATAATAGAGACAACACAAGGATAATCAAGCATGTGTCATAACTTTGTTAGCAAGAAAGAGTGAGGTGAGATACCTGTGTCAATATGAAAGAGGTTGAGGAGCGACGGCATAGTACAGTATACCTGCGTTGGAGCACACTACTCCCTGTGGGTTTCTGCACAGCTCCTTGCTCTTCTTGTTGGTAAGGTTACAGTCTTCCTGGTACTGGCAGGCCTCCCCGAACCAGTCCTCATCACACTCACACTTCCCACAGTGACACACACCATGGCCTACAGGGGAAGGGAGATGGCAGAGTCAGATCAAACGTTGTGAGAAGTGTAGACCTAAGTTATAGCATTTAGAGACAATGGAGTATTTTGATCAGCTGATGTTGAAGGCATAGTACATAGTGTACACATTGAAGTTCTCACATGCAGACACACAATGTATTGCTAATACACAGGCACACAGGCACACAAGTGCACAGACACTCACCTGCACACACACAGCCTTGCATTAGCCAGTTAACTGAAAGGGAGACACTTGGCATCCCCTCAGTTCTGCTAAGACGCTAAAGCTCTTCAGTCTAACCAGATAATGCAATAGTCCTCCAATCCAATCCCTACATCTTTATTTAACTAGGGATGTCAGTTAAGGACAAATTCTTATTTACAATGACGGCCAAGGAACAGTGAGTTAACTGCCTTGTTCAGGGGCAGAACGACAGATCTTTACCTTGCAAAAATCCCCAGCTCGGGGATTCGATCTAGAAACCTTTCAGTTACTGGCCCAATGCCCTAACCACTAGGCTACCTGTCACCCCTTACATTACACAAGTAAGCCATGATGATTAGGATTTATACTATAGAGTATTTATTCCTATTGTAATATTATTCAAATATCACATCTTAAAACAAAGTGTTGGGAGAGAAGAGGGTTTAGGTAGAACACATTTTAAAGAGGCTCCCTGGTCTAGGCCGACTTGCTCTAAAGGCAGACCTACATTAGATTGTGTAACTGTTGTAATAAGGCCAGCAGGATAATAGGCTTAACTGCTTCTGACACCATTACAGACATGATTGATAGACAAAAATAAGGATTTTAATTATTCCTAATCAAAAAGGGTTCTGCTGCCTTAAGGTCGTCTCTCTCACACATACTTTCTCCCTCTCATTGATCTCTGTTGCACCTACCACAATGTACACTTCTCTTTGAGTTTCAATCTCTCTCTCTCTCTGTCTCTCTGTCTCTCTGTCTCTCTCTCTCTCTCTCTCTCTCTCTCTCTCTCTCTCTCTCTCTCTCTCTCTCATTGCGTTTCTCTCTCACACTCTTTCCCTCTCTTTTCCCCATTCTCTCTCTCTCTCTCTCTCTCCCTGTTTCAGCGGATGAAACATGACGACTTTGAAAAGGGAAGAAAATACCCAGGTAGCACATAACGTTCTGAAAACCAAATGCTTCTTAAGAGTTTGGCGAGCTTGGTGAAATTGGTTGTCCTTTGGTGATTTAGTATACAACCTTGGCACAACTTTCTGGGAATGGTGCAGGATAGTTGACTTTGGAACATTCTACGCACATTTAAGGAACTTGACCAAATGTTTTATTTATTTTCTTGGCATTTCATTACTTGAAGTTAACAGAATGTTTTCTAAAAGTTCAAACATAATTACATTTAATGTCAATTTCGGTGGTGTTGTAGTAGCAACGTTCTCCAACTGGTTTGACTTTGGGAATGTTCTGAAATAGTTCAGAGAACGTTAAGAAACAACATTCTTCTGTGGGAATTTCTGTACTTCAGCATAAGGTTTCCTACAGGTTTTCTCGTGGTTCTATTTCAAGTAATTTTCTCGAATTGTTTTCAGAGAACGTTAAGAAAGCTTTCCGTAAAAACTTTAGCAACATTCAGAGAACATTGTAGGAATGTTATTTATAAACATATACATTATGTTCTCAGCATCAAGCAAACTCTCTATATCCTCTATCTCAGGGCTCTCCAACCCTGTTCTTGGAGAGCTACCCTCTTGTAAGTTTTCGCTCCAACCCCAGGTGTAACTAACCTGATTCAGCTTATCAACCAGCTAATAGATAAAATCAGGTGGTCTAAATTAGGGTTGGAGTGAAAACCTACAGGACGGTAGGTCTCCAGCAACAGAGTTGGAGATCCCAGCTCTATTTTGTTAATTAAGTGTGTCAGGTGTATTGGCCACACCTCATTTTAATGAGTGCTTGTTTCCTTTGAAATGGGGTCTATTTGAATAGACTAAAACAAACAGCTTTGTATGAGTAACAACAAAAAAATGGTATGCTAGCCTTAAAAGTCTTATTGTAACATGTTCTCGGAACGTAATTTAAATACCTTCAAATAACCTCTAATTTTTGTTCTCAGAACATTAATAAAACCTCCAGGGAACCATAGTAAAAAGGTCTCAGAACCTCCCTTTACCCTAAAAATATACATTCCCAAAACAGGCAAAATTTCCACTTCAGTTCTCAGAACTTTAAAAAAAAACACGGTTTTACCGGTCAGCTTCATTCCCAGAACCAATGAGAAACCCAAAAAATATGTTTCCATAACTTCCAAGGAGCTAAATGTGCTAGCTGGGTACATTATGTTAAAACACATTTTCCAATAAATGTGTAAGAAACCATATTTGTTGCGTGGTTTCACAGCCATATTTGTTCGAATCACTTTAATCTTCTGTATAACACATTTCAGTGGTGAAGATTAGAGGTTGTTTACTGTAATCAAGTATATCTGTTTTCCGTCTTTGAAATTGAGGGCCAAAAACACGATTAGGTATTCGGAGGGTTTGTGAAACTGCTTTGTCTGTGTACCATTACTCATAATTCTAATAGCTGAAGTGTGCAATGTTGAACACAGGGGAATACAGGGGAATTCATACAATGAAAATGAGGTCTGTTGACAAGTTATTATAAATGTTGCTCTTGTCGCGTTTTGCTGGGGCCTTGCATGTCATACTCCATCATTCGTCTGCCTCGTCCATCATGGAAATATGATGTCCTCTTCAAGGGCTATCCATCAGGCCATAAAAATAGGCCTTGTCCTCATCACGCTCCTCTCATTACTGATCTGTCCCACCAGACTGCAGAGGAGTTTTTATGCCCAGGTTATTTCATATCATGTAGTGTTGTTCTATCCAAAACACTTATCTTAAAAATGCCATGCAAAAAGTGGAAATGTCCACAATCAACTGTCCCCATTCTATCCCCTTGTTGCTGTTGTTTAAGTACATAACTCAAGTGAAGGTTTCAAGCTCAAGTATTTACTGATTTGATGCTCATGTATTTTATTATATCCTTCTTAGAAGAAAGGGAAAAAAATGCAGGATTAATCTTTCACGCTAAGTATTTTACCAATGTAGCAATCAAAAACAACCCAAAAGTATGGAGAAATGTTTGTTATCTAGATGTAAAATAGATCTATATTATTATCATTACTATGAAGTACAACAATGGGGGCTAGCTGTGGACAGAATGTGTCCTGTGGGTAGCTTCAGAGCAGCTGTATTCTCAACAACACTAGCTTCTCCGAGTGTTAAAAGCTATCATCAAAGCTGTCAGCACATCACAGACCAAACCCAACCCCAGAATATGGCGTCCATCTGAATAACCTTCAACTGAAAGACACATATCCAAGCCCAGGCAGGCTGAGGGTTCCGCCATCACAGCTGTACATGTTACTATAGTATATTGAAGTGTTTGAACAACTTAATGACTATTCGCCCGCTCCCACATCTTTTTGTGCTCTTGCCAACTCCGTGAGGCCCATATGTTGATGGAGGACAGAAGAAACTTGAAGTGTCAAAACTCGAAACAGATGCAGGGTGAGGTCTTTGTGCATTTCATCAGTCTCTGTGTGGCACGTGCCTAGGAGATAGCAGGGCTTGCTGTCCCTCCTCAGTTTAAAACCTGTCTCCTTGGTAGCAAACGTTAGCCATAGAGTGCCCAGATCCTTCTTTACTGATTGACAGACATATTTAGCCAATGACACGCTCTGACAGATAGACCCAGCCAATGATAATGAGGCAGACAGACAGATTCAGCCAATAAGGCCTTGGGAAAGACTTTATCAAGCCCAGCAGCTGTGGGAGTTAAAGATAGGTGATGCACCGTCACCGTCAGATAAACTGTTGATGGGGAGAGAAGCAATGACTCATTCAGGAGGCTAATTTGAGTGTTTTTATTCCAGTCACGTCTTTCCTGTCCGCTGATAAATGGGGGATATATCATTTAGATAGAGGTGAACAACAAAGTCGGCTTGTTTGAAACACAGTTTAAGATAATAATGAAGCAATCTTGAGTGATATAACCTACCCTGGCTGTTCAGCTAAAAATGGACAAAGATGGTGATGTGTCATTCTTGTTATGAGCTACTCATTAGACTTTACCATGACACATCCAGCTGTATATGGAGTGGATTTCAACAATATATAAACACAGGGATATGTAACATTTAAATTACTCGTGAAATTAGCTAAAAAGGGAGAACAGGACTGTCATTAAGAATCTCAAACTAGTTAACTAGTTAAGTTAATACAACCTCCACAAGTCAGCCTTTCACTGTTAGTCTACACCTGTTGTTTACGAAGCATGTGGAAAATACAATTTGATTTAATTCAAGACTATTATACAAAAACGATGAGGACCCCAAGTTGAAAACCTGGTTCTGTAATGAGCAAATTAGGAAAAATGTTTGATTGTCTTCTGTGTTCATTTACTGCTTGGTTCCCCGGTTTTATAGCCTGATGGCATTTTTCCATTCACTGTCTCTATTAAACACAGAAACATTTTGGTAAGTAATTATTCCATCCTTGCTCTCTTTTCTTCTGTGATGTGGAGCGTGAAATGGCTACACGTCAGGTCAAGTCTTAAGCGAGAGAGGAAGGAGTCACATGTTTCAAGTAATTATTTATCCTTATAGAGCCGCAGAAGACTGAGAAAGAGACCAGAGTCATAGATAGACCACGAAATAGAGTGATAAGTAACAGTAAATCAGTCATTTTCATTCTATAAGTCCAAAACGCATTGTGATGTTTGTTTCTTCTTCATAGAAGCGAAGGGCAATAACTGTCCACTGATTTTCCAGAACTCTGAACTGCTGGAAAGTATATAATGGAAGGATAACAGCCAGGTACAGTTAAAGAGATTATGCAGAGTAAAAAAATAAAATAATTCAGCCAGTAATTCTGGCAGTAGTGCTAAAAAGCTGAAAGGATCCCCCAAAAATAGTGTCCACCACCACAGCGCCACAGTATTATTCATGATCATTGCGCTGGCACATGGCTGCAGTGTTCCAAGCATGAAGCGGCCTAATGTAACTCCCTGAGGAACCTGAACACACATCAGAGAGCAGCTCTCAACCTCTCCTTCATAGCCGCACTGGACCCATTAGGTGAGTCATCATACAAGCACACAGTGCATCACATCTGTATTAGAGCACATCAAAATATACGCCATGAAGGAAAGAAATGGGTAATGAGGTATAATAATAAGTACAGCAGAGTACTGTAGAATCCTTGCTGCAAATTCAGAGACCAGTAAATCCGTAGTTGACAAAGGGTGTTGTTCTATTGGTGGACGAAGGGACCGGACATTTTCAATAACTTCAACATTTGCAACGAGGACGTGAAATGCCAGAGGAGAGCTTTCCCAGGGGGAAACTGGTTGTAATGGCAATCGTATCTCGGTCAGGTTGTATACTGGCTGAAAAAATATGTTTTTTTCCCGCAACAAACAAGAGAAGCCTTTATGTGGTTGTATTCTAAACAGACAACAACCAGAATATTACGTCTTTCCTGTGACGTCTGGGTTGTGGATCATAATGCCAAAATATCTTATACAATAGTTTGCCTGAAGTTTGGAGGATATAAGATTCATGCTCAAGTGTGCCATGGAAACTCTCTCTTTCCTGCATTCGGGGAATGTAGGGAAACCTTTTTCTTACAGCACACTGACGTGCACTCAACTTGACGAAAATGATGCATCTGCCAGACACCCACAACTGTTGTGTCCAAAGGAGTCAGAACTACTCAGAGGCAGGCAGGGTGGATTTCAGATTAAGCCAAGCCCAGAATTACGTAAACTCCCCTGGGGTGGGATCGCCTTGTGCCGTGCAGGGCTGACTGGAACAGAACAGTGAAGGAGACTCTGAAACCCCAAAGCCTTCAGTAGGGAGGGAGGGAGGGAGAGAGAGAGAGAGAGAGAGAGAGAGGGAGAGAGAGAGAAAGAGGGAGAGAGAGAGGGAGAGAGAGAGAAAGAGGGAGAGAGAGAGAGAGAGAGAGAGAGAGAGAGAGAGAGAGAGAGAGAGAGAGAGAGAACTGAACACACATCTAAAGACCTTTCTGACAGAGCACAGCTAGGGCAGTCAATCAGCAGAAAAGGGATTTTCTCTTGCCCATTTTCTCACTGTCCCCTTTCAACCAACCGCCCCTCACAGATAGAGGAGAGAGGAGGACACAGAGATATGATAAAATCCACACAAATCATAAAGTTACAGATTCTTTCAGATTGGAGAGACATTTAGCTTTTTGTTGAAAGTCCTCTGGGGGAAAAGAAGGAGAGTTGGCGTACCAAAAGGGTTGAGAGCATCTGACCCATGCAAAATGAGTTGCTCAAAGGCACAATGAAGACGTTTTTATCTCAATATCATATAATTTCTGGGTAAAAAATTACTGGGTAATTACCTTACTGTGATTTTTTTCATTTAAAACAGTCAAAAATAACAAAAAATTGCTTCTTTGCAAGAGCAATTTCTCAAGCAATAATTTGATTAGGACTGGGGAGGGGAAAACTGAAAACTAGCTGTTATAGGCAGCGAGGTTTGGAACTCTCTTATTGGTGTATAAACAAATTCACCAGGCAGGCCAAAACTCCATTCCAGCAAAACAGGCTGAAATTTCAGGCGGTCTTTTCAAACAGCTCTTACACTAAAAATCCATTATCCAAATATTTTTACATTTCACAGTATTATTCTAACCTCACAGTATGGAAATGTATATACAACACAAGCAATCACATGTTTGACTGCACTGGGCCTTTAATTCATATTCAATGAATAAAGCAGATAAAAGTGTCATTATAACCCATTTGGCAATAAATCGTTACTTGCAAGACCGAATTACCATTATTATCTGCGAAGGTGAATACTTTTCTTCAGTACGGAAGACATGGAGTTCACTCACTGCATCCGTTTATGCAGTATTGCAGAACCCCTTGATCTGGATGGGAAGGTTGACCTACCTACAACAATTTGCAACATTTTTAACATCTTTAAACAACATTCACTCGCTAGCCTCATCTGAGGATTACTTCAAGAATGAGCTTTGCACATAATTCACGTTTAGATCACCTTGAACAGGCTGCTGGTAACCTATTGTGCCCCAGGTCTCACTTAGTGTGTCTGACAGTGGAAAAGATTAGGCATCAGAGAAAAGGGTAGAGAGAGAGAGAGAGAGAGAGAGAGAGAGAGAGAGAGAGAGAGAGAGAGAGAGAGGAACCAGTTATTTCACATGGCTCATTAAAAAACAGAATAATCCTATAAAAAAAATGAAACACTGTGAAAGGGATGGAAACATTGCCACGTCGAGTCGCCATGAGTCTGAGAGGACCACGTTCAGAACAAAAACACATTATACCAAAGGAATAAAATGTTTTAATTGTGCACCAATTAAAGGTTACTACACCAACAATGGGGAAAGTTCAACCAAGTTGTGGCTGTTTACATACAATACATCACTAAATGTGACTTTATTCCTGGGATCCTCTCCTATTTTACTGTTGTTTTTCTTTCCTGATTATATTAAGCCAATAGACAGAAATATACAAGGTTGATCAGGGACAAACCAAGACAAAAACAAAACAGATAACAGGTAAGTCCTGCACAGGATTGCAGTAGCATATTTCCCCCTCAGTAATGGACATTTATAGGGAATGTTTAGGACTCACATGATCCTGGGAGATACAGAATTATGTCGCCGGGGGTTTTCAGGGAAAATTAGGAATCTGCAACCTCTGAGTGAACTCTGTTACCTCTTTGTAATGTTGATATTAAATTAGACTACCGTCATACTATTCAAAAGCCATGCCGTACTGTTATCAACAAAAACTATGCACATTGTGTTTTCTATCTGCACAACAGATGGACAGAAGAAACAAGGACTTCATACGAATCAAACCTCCAGGCGGATTGAGATCGCAAACCGGATACAATAGTACATTGTCTCTCAAACTTTTAAGAAATGTCACATGATCAGACATTTTTCAGTGACAAACAGCTAATTCAACATGCAAAACATACATGTATCTTGCTGCTGAACATCTCTTGCAGATTTAAGCCAGTTCATTCTCAGATAACTTCAACAGCGAGTCGCTACAGTCGCTACTTGTTGCTTCGGCTAGCTGTACATCTAGGCCATGTGTCACTGATGAATAGCATCCAAAGGAAAAGCTCAAGTTCAATGTCAGCCCAGCTAATGTGTTTGGAGGAGGAAAACCCATAGTTTAGCCCTAAGGAGGAAAATCCATAGTATCCTATCTGGGGGCAGTTGGGAGAGGCAGAGATAAGTGAGTCACAGGAAGAGCATGGATACTGGGCACAGTACAGCGGAGAGAGAACTTGGCAAATGCAGTGAGAGAGAGAAATGCTCCATTTGGTCGTCTTCTTACTGTTTTGAATAACATTGACATGTGAGGAGTGTGGTTATAGGCAGTTACACACACGTGGATGAATATGCAAGTGCGTGTGTGTGTGTGTGAAAGTCTAACTGCAGACATTGGCCCATTTTGCAGTGTGTATGGGTGAGTGAAACCCCATTAACAGGCTGAGGCAGAACCTTCACTCTCCAGACCCGTGAACCATAATGAGCTCCTTACCAGCTCCCAACCTGTCTGCCCAAATAAATCACTCTCTCCCTCACACACAAGCAAGCATGCAGGTGCACAGCAGTGGCGGTCGGTGCCATTTAAGATTAGGGAGGACACGTTTTTGTTTTTAGGAGCATGACCTTATTTTTATTTTCCCATTTAGTTGTGTTTGCTTCCATTTAAAGAAATGTTTTTCAACAGAATCAGCAGAATCAATAAACCCCTGATCACCCGCACACAGTTCACTTTCATAGCAGCCACATACAAACAGCCTGATCACTTTGCTCGTTGTATAATTCCTGCTCACATCTACACACCCTCCTCCTCTCACATTTTCCCTTCACTTGTGGACTTCATTGCACAACACAACACAACAAAACCGCCAATCGATACACACAACCTACATCGTTGTCACCATATTAGCTAACATCTTAGTCAACATATCTACATATCTACTAGAACTAAAGAGTTAGTAAACCCACAACAATCATGCAGTACAGTGTACAGCAAGCGGTTTATCAGTTACAATAAAAGTTCCAGTGTTGGATAGCCTTACCCAGCTAGCTAGCATAGAATCCCTCTCTGTTTAAGCTGGGTGTTTGAGTAGGCTAAACTAGCTAGCTGCATCCGCTAGCTAAGTAAGTGAAAGTGAAAAAAATACTCTCTCACTCTCATTTTTGAATCAATGTATGTGTTCAAAACTGTTAAACAATTGTCTTTCTCTCTCTTTAAGTCAGCTACTCACCACATTTCATGCACTGCAGTACTAGCTAAACGTAGCTTGTGCTTTCAATATAAGATTAATTCTCTGATCCTTTGATTGGCTGGACAACATGTCAGTTCATGCTGCAAGAGCTTAGATAGGTTGGAGGATGTCCTCCGGAAGATGTCATAATTACTGTGTAAGTCTATGGAAGTGGGTGAGAACCATGAGCATTCTAGGTTTTGTATTGAAATCAATGTACCCATAGCTGTCCTCTGGCTACACCATAGCATCACCCAAGAGAGTGTTGTTGACCTTAATTGCAAAGCAGTGTGTTTTAATTAATTATTTGGTGACGTGAAGTTCACAGGAGGTTGGTGACACCTTGATTGGGAAGGACGGGCTCGTGGTAATGGCTGGAGTGGAATAAGTGAAATGGTATCAAATACAGTGCCTTGCGAAAGTATTCGGCCCCCTTGAACTTTGCGACCTTTTGCCACATTTCAGGCTTCAAACATGAAGATATAAAACTGTATTTTTTTGTGAAGAATCAACAACAAGTGGGACACAATCATGAAGTGGAACGACATTTATTGGATATTTCAAACTTTTTTAACAAATCAAAAACGGAAAAATTTGGCGTGCAAAATTATTCAGCCCCTTTAAGTTAATACTTTGTAGCGCCACCTTTTGCTGCAATTACAGCTGTAAGTCGCTTGGGGTATGTCTCTATCAGTTTTGCACATCGAGAGACTGACATTTTTTCCCATTCCTCCTTGCAAAACAGCTCGAGCTCAGTGAGGTTGGATGGAGAGCATTTGTGAACAGCAGTTTTCAGTTCTTTCCACAGATTCTCGATTGGATTCAGGTCTGGACTTTGACTTGGCCATTCTAACACCTGGATATGTTTATTTTTGAACCATTCCATTGTAGATTTTGCTTTATGTTTTGGATCATTGTCTTGTTGGAAGACAAATCTCCGTCCCAGTCTCAGGTCTTCTGCAGACTCCATCAGGTTTTCTTCCAGAATGGTCCTGTATTTGGCTCCATCCATCTTCCCATCAATTTTAACCATCTTCCCTGTCCCTGCTGAAGAAAAGCAGGCCCAAACCATGATGCTGCCACCACCATGTTTGACAGTGGGGATGGTGTGTTCAGGGTGTTGCTTTTACGCCAAACATAACGTTTTGCATTGTTGCCAAAAAGTTCCATTTTGGTTTCATCTGACCAGAGCACCTTCTTCCACATGTTTGGTGTGTCTCCCAGGTGGCTTGTGGCAAACTTTAAACAACACTTTTTATGGATATCTTTAAGAAATGGCTTTCTTCTTGCCACTCTTCCATAAAGGCCAGATTTGTGCAATATACGACTGATTGTTGTCCTATGGACAGAGTCTCCCACCTCAGCTGTAGATCTCTGCAGTTCATCCAGAGTGATCATGGGCCTCTTGGCTGCATCTCTGATCAGTCTTCTCCTTGTATGAGCTGAAAGTTTAGAGGGACGGCCAGGTCTTGGTAGATTTGCAGTGGTCTGATACTCCTTCCATTTCAATATTATTATATATACTTCTTCACAACAGTATCTCGGACCTGCCTGGTGTGTTCCTTGTTCTTCATGATGCTCTCTGCGCTTTTAACGGACCTCTGAGACTATCACAGTGCAGGTGCATTTATACGGAGACTTGATTACACACAGGTGGATTGTATTTATCATCATTAGTCATTTAGGTCAACATTGGATCATTCAGAGATCCTCACTGAACTTCTGGAGAGAGTTTGCTGCACTGAAAGTAAAGGGGCTGAATAATTTTGCACGCCCAATTTTTCAGTTTTTGATTTGTTAAAAAAGTTTGAAATATCCAATAAATATCGTTCCACTTCATGATTGTGTCCCACTTGTTGTTGATTCTTCACAAAAAAATACAGTTTTATATCTTTATGTTTGAAGCCTGAAATGTGGCAAAAGGTTGCAAAGTTCAAGGGGGCCGAATACTTTCGCAAGGCACTGTACATCAAACGTGTTTGATGCCATTCGATTAGCTCGGTTGCAGCCATTATTATGAGCCGTCCTCCCCTCGGCAGCCTCCACTGGTGAATATATTTAGTATAGTTTTATTTAAAAAGCATAAGCTCTGAGGAGCCTCCATTGGTGCACACGTACACACACACACACACACACACACACACACACACACACACACACACACACACACACACACACACACACACACACACACACACACACACACACACACACACACACACACACACACATGCCTTTAGGCCTGTTAAAGATTGTAGATCTTCACCCAAAAATATATTTATTACTTTCAAGTTCATGAAATTGGATAGTAAAGTAGCTGTTACGATGGTATTCATCAGTGTGAATGCTTTGATTTAGTTCCACTGGTTTCAAAGAAGAAAGACTGCAGCATGTTTCAGGATAATTTGTATCAGGTGTTCAGGATATGGAATGTTTGGCGACTGCACAGCAGTTAAATGTTCAGATACTTGTAGTGCCTGTAGAAATGTTAATAAACAATGCATAAAGTGCTTCCCTTTCACTTAATAAGAGGAAACAGGAATAAATATGAACCCCAATACAGCAAAAAAAAATCACATTTGATTGACAGTAGCTTAACATCAATTCCCCTTGAAAAGACAAAACTATTAAAAAAATAAAAATTTACAAGACAGAATCTCGAACTTGAGATGTTTTATTTTTCCAAATCCATTTATTTCATTACGCCCAGAGCCATAATCCCTGTAGTCCCTAACTGGATGTCAGCACTCTTTAGTATTTCAAGGAACAATGCCAATAACCACAAGAGACTGAAGAGGATGAGGGAAAGAGTGGACATATTTGATGCTAGAGAGGTGTGCACTCAAGCTCAAACCAGCTCCATGGATTTGTGTGGACGCACATCTCCTTTCTGAGAACAATTACCGAAATGTCAACTGAACGGCCGCCCAACTTCAAAAACAGACTGGCTATCTAACAGAAGCTAATGCCACCATGACGCATGTGGATGGCAAGCTGTCTATTCCAAAATGTATGATTTCTCTGATGTGTGTTCTAGAACTAATAAGGCCAGAGCATTCTTATTCTGTACCTATAAAGTAGCGACCGGTCAGACCAACTGACTACACTTTCAAAATGTACTTTTCGATCTCTATTAAAATGAATGGCTGTCAAATTTAAATGACCTTCCAGATGCTGATGAAAGGGGAGAGTGGGGTAAGTTGAGCCAAATGGGTAGTATGAGCTACCCTTGTTTCTAAGAAACCATACACAAAATTTATAATTTGGTCCAAATACCGTATGAAGAGCTTTGAAATGTTGGTAATGGCTCACATCCACACCATTATCCCAGAAACCCTAGACCCACTCCAATTTGCATACCGCCCAAACAGATCCACAGATGATGCAATCTCTATTGCACTCCATACTGCCCTTTCCCACCTGGACAAAAGGAACACCTATGTGAGAATGCTTTTCATTGACTACAGCTCAGCGTTCAACACCATAGTACCTTCAAAGCTCATCACTAAGCTAAGGATCCTGGGACTACACCTCCCTCTGCAACTGGATCTTGGACTTCCTGACGGGCTGCCCCCAGGTGGTGAGGGTAGGGAGCAACACATCTGCCACGCTGATCCTCAACACTGGAGCTCCCTCGGGGTGCGTGCTCAGTCCCCTCCTGCACTCCCTGTTCACCCACGACTGCATGGCCAGGCATGACTCCAACACCATCATTAAGTTTGCAGACGACACAACAGTGGTAGGCCTGATCACCGACAACGACGAGACATCCTATAGGGCGGAAGTCACAGACTTGCCTGGGTGGTGCCAGAATAACAACCTATCCCTCAACGTAACCAAGACTAAGGAGATTACTGTGGACTATAGGAAAAGGAGGACCGAGCACGCCCCCATTCTCATTGACGGGGCTGTAGTGGAGCAGGTTGAGAGCTTCAAGTTCCTTGGTGTCCACATCAACAACAAACTAGAATGGTCCAAATACACCAAGACAGTCGTGAAGAGGGCACAACAAAGCCTATTCCACATCAGGAAACTAAAAAGATTTGGCATGGATCGTCAGATCCTCAAAAGGTTCTACAGCTGCAACATCAAGAGCATCCTGGTTGCATCACTGCCTGGTACGGCAATTGCTCGGCCTCTGACCGCAAGACACTACAGAGGGTAGTGCGTACGGCCCAGTACATCACTGGTGCTAAGCTGCCTGCCATCCAGGACCTCTACACCAGCCGGTGTCAGAGGAAGGCCCTAATAATTGATTGTCAAAGACCCCAGACACCCCAGTCAAAGACTGTTCTCTCTACTACCGCATAGCAATCGGTACCGGAGTGCCAAGTCTAGGACAAAGAGGCTTCTCAACAGTTTTTACCTCCAAGCCATAAGACTCCTGAACAGATAATCAAATGGCCACCCGGACTATTTGTATTGTGTGCCTCCCCCCAACCCCTCTTTTTACGCTGCTGCTACTCTCTGTTTATCATATGTGTATAGTCACTTTAACTATACATTCATGTACATACTACCTCAATTGAGCCGACCAACCAGTGCTTCCGCACATTGGCTAACCGGTCTATCTGCATTGTGTCCCACCCACCACCCGCCAACCCCTCTTTTACGCTACTGCTACTCTCTGTTCATCATATATGCATAGCCACTTTAACCATATCTACATGTACATACTACCTCAATCAGCCTGACTAACCGGTGTCTGTATGTAGCCTCGATACTTTTATAGCCTCTCTACTGTATATAGCCTGTCTTTTTACTGTTGTTATATTTCTTCACCTACCTATTGTTCAACTAATACCTGTTTGCACTGTTGGTTAGAGCCTGTAAGTAAGCATTTCACTGTAATGTTGTATTCGGTGCACGTGACAAATAGACTTTGATTTGAAATATTTAGGAAGAGGTCATAATTTCAAGGAGTCTGTAAAGGAAGGAACCACATTGAAAAAGTGGTAAGCAAGTTAGGGCCAAAAAACAGATTTTCACAAAGTCTAATTAATTTATTGTGTTAGAGGATTCATGATTTTTGTATCTAAACCAAAGTAGATCATTTAAAGATCTTTCTATATATCAGTTGGGGTCTCTATAAGCTTCAGTATGAGGTCCTAAACCTAGCATGAAATTGCATCCTTGTAGCTGTGCGGGCTAATAGTCTAAATGTTTTCCTTGGGGTAAGTGTTTTCTTCCCAGGCGTAATGCAAGGAATTATAGCTGGGATATAAGTTAACAACAGGACCTATGTTAAAAAATGTACAAAGTGTTTGTTAGAAGTAAAGATACCTTAATAGAAAATGACTCAAGTAAAAGTGAAAGTCACCCAGTAAAATACTGCTTGAGTGAAAGTTTAAAAGTATTTGGTTCTACATATTCTTAAGTATGAAAAGTAAATGTAATTGCTAAAATATACTTAAGTACCAAAAATAAAAAATACAAATAATTTCAAATTCCTTATATTAAGCAAATCAGTGAGAGCTTCATGAAATGGGTTTCCGTGGCCTAGCAGCCGCACACAAACCTAAGATCACCATGTGCAATGCCAAGCGTCGGCTGGAATGGTGTAAAGCTTTCCGCTATTGGACCCTGGAGCAGTGGAAACGCGTTCTCTGGAGTGATGAATCACGCTTCACCATCTGGCCGAATCTGGGTTTGGCGGATGCCAGAAGAACGCTACCTGCCCCAATGCATAGTGCCAACTGTAAAGTTTGGTGGAGGAGGAATAATGGTCTGGGCTGTTTTTCATTGTTTGGGCAAGGCCCCTTAGTTCCAGTGAATGGAAATCCTAAAGCTAAGGCATACAATGAGATTCTAGACGATTCTGTGCTCCCAACTTTGTGGCAACAGTTTGGGGAAGGCCCTTTCCTGTTTCAGTATGACAATGCCCCTGTGCACAAAGCGAGGTCCGTACAGAAATGGTTTGCCGAGATAGGTATAGAAGAACTTGACTGGCCTGCACAGAGTCCTGACTTCAACCCCATTGAACACCTTTGGGATGAATTGGAACGCCGACTGCGAGCCAGGCCTAATCGCCCAATATCAGTTTCACCTCACTAATGCTCTTGTGGCTGAATGGAATGAGATGTTCGACGAGCAGGTCATGTGTATGTCATGTGTATTAATTCTGATTATTCCCTGGGATTCTCAACATCCTGAAATAACTCCCTTGACAGATGCTGAATGTAAAAAATGTCCAAACTCTCCCCTACAATGAAAGCCTGTGGGAACATCAAAGGCCCTAATAAAACCTGGAGGAGAATTTTTAGTGTGACTCCAGGATGAGGCCGAGCTATTCTTCTCACACACTAACCCGGGGGTGACTTCAGTCTGGTTGAGTCAAACCAAAGAGCTTTCCAGAACGTTTGCAATCTGAGAGAGAAGATGTCTGCTTTATAACTTATCTTTGGAAGACCGAGCTGGGTCAAAACGTGTTGCACCATACATCCACTGACATGTTAAAAACGTTCCTGGTCTGCTGCACTTTTTCAAACCGTGAGAGTACATGTCCTTGTACTGTGCGTACTATGGTTACCTACAGTATTTTTTTAATGACATAAAATGCTTTACAATTCAATCAGTCAACCAAAAGAGGGAGCAACAGTCACAAGACAAAGTGCAGAGGAGAGAACCCTTGAGAGGAACCCTACTGCTGACTTAGTGAGTGTTTCTGTATCGCTCTATCCCTTACCTCCACAAGTCTTCCCGTCATATGTAGCACAGACCCAGTCATGGCATTCACAGCGTGGTCCATAGTAGTTCCCTGGCTCTGCGACCTGGCATATGCAAGCCCCACAGTCACACTCTCCCCTACCACTGCAGATAAGGCCTTCAGGGGTCTTGCACCGCCGTTGGGACGACTCAGCAGACAGCGTACATACCTGCCTGGGAAAACAAGAGGATTAGCTTTTTATATCTCAGTAGCCTATAGATCACATATTCGATGTATGTATTAAGTATATTATTATCAACACAATCTCCATAACTGGCCATAACTGCAGCAACAGAGAGATGGCATGGCTGGCCCTTTTAATTATGGCGTATGGGGCAGTCTGTGGAGCTGTCTATTGATTGTGGAATGTGTTGACATTAAGGTTAGGGTTTAGGTTTGGGATAGGGTTAGAAACAGAAAAAAATAAAAGTAAAAAATTATTGCCTACAACTGGGATTGAACCTGAGAGACCATTCTTAATCCCCAATGTCCTATAGTGGGGCAGTTAAGCAATAAATCATTCACTTCTTTGATAAAAGCACCACATTTGGAAAAGATGTAGATTCATGTACCCTGAAAATATTTAGATTGAAGCCACCCCAGATTTGACCCCTGGCGTCCGTGGCGACCATCTTACAAAATGGCTGCTGTCGTTAGCACTATTTATCTGGACTTTTTCAAGACAAACGCACCAAATTTGCTTTGAGGTAGATTAATTTACCCTGAATAGATTTAGATATGGAGCCACCACAGATTTGGCCACTGGAGACCTTGGTAGTCATCTTAAAAAATGGCCATAGATGGTAATGCAATTTTACATTATTATTACATCATTACTTATTTTGAGACAATCACCACATTTGGCACAGAGGTAGATTTAGAGGTAGATTTAGGTACCCTAACATTTTTAGATATAGAGCCACCACAGATTTGGTCCCTGAGTGCCATGAATGCCATCTTACTAAATGTCCCCAGGCTGTACAACTATTTTACAAACATTAAATCTACAAAACATCATGGCATATAGTGTACTTCTTTGACTTTTGAAAGTCATAGCCTATACTTCTTGGCTTGAATCTTCTGAATGCCAAAAAGACTTAAAGGTGCAGTGCAGTCAAAAACTTGTTATATATACACACAGTACCAGTCAAAGGTTTGGACACACCTACACATTCAAGGATTTTGTCTTTATTTTTACCATTTTCTATATTATAGAATAATATTGAAGACATCAATACCATGAAATAACACATATGGAATCATGTAGCAATCAAAAACGTTGTATATTTTATATTTGAGATTTTTTTTTAGCCACCCTTTGCTTTGATGACAGCTTTGAACACTCTTTGCATTCTCCCAACCAGCTTCACCTGGAATGCTTTTCCAAAAGTCTTAAAGGAGTTCCCACATATGCTGAGCTCTTGATGGGACAAACTTCCAGAAGGACAACCATCGCTGCAGCACTCCACCGATCAGGCCTTTATGGCAGAGTGGCCAGACGGAAGCAACTCCTCAGTAAAAGGCATATGACGGCCCTCTTGGGGTTTGCCAAAAGGCACCTAAATGACACTAACGATGAGAAACAAGATTCTCTGTTCTGATGAAAATAAGATTGAACTCTTTGGCCTGAATGCCAAGCGTCTGGAGGAAACCCAGTACCATCCCTACGGTGAAGCATGGTGGTGTAAGCAGCATTATGCTCTGGGTATGGTTTTCTGCGACAGGGACTGGGAGACTAGTCAGGATCGAGGGAAAGATGAGCGGAGTGAAGTACAGAGGGATCCTTGATGAAAACCTGATCCAGAGTGCTTAAGACCTCAGAGTGGGACGAAGGTTCACTTTCCAACAGGACCACAACCCTAAGCACACAGCCAAGAGAATGCAGGAGTGGCATTGGGATAAGTCTCTGAATGTCCTTGAGTGGCCCAGCCAGAGACGGACTTGAACATGATCGAACATCTCTGGAGAGACCTGAAAATAGCTGTGCAGCAACGCTCTCCATCCAACCTGACAGAGCTTGAGAGGATCTGCAGAGAAGACTGGGAAAAACTCCACAAATACAGGTGTGCCATGCTAGTAGCGTCATGCCCAAGGAGACTCGTGGCTGCCAAACTTTCTTCAACAAAGTACTGAGTAAAGGGTTTGAATACTTATGTAAATTAGATGTTTATTTTTTTTATTTGTAATACATTTGCAAACATTTCTAAAAAACAGTTTTTGCTTTATCATTGTGATGTATTGTGTATAGATTGATGAGGGGAAAAAAAGATTTCATCAACTGTGAAATAAGGCTGTAACCTTACAAAATGTGCAAAATGTCAAGGGGTTTGAATACTTTCCGAAGGCACTGTATGTACTGGGGTGGGAACATAAGGGAGGAGGAGAGGTGGGCCTCTCTGCATACAGTGTGTCTATAATACATTTGTTGTATATATGTATTAGAGCTGTCTGTCAATTACATTTCTCATCTTGGCCTTTATTCTTATGTGTTATAGGTACAGTGCCTTCAGAAAGTATTCATACCTCTTGTCTTGTTCCACATTTTGTTGTGTTACAGCCTGATTGATCTTTTCACAAACATCGACACACAATACCCCATAATGACAACGGAAAAACGTGTTTTTAGACATTGTTGCTAATTTATCGAAAGTGAAATACAAAAAGATCTCATTTACATAAGTATTTATATATATATATATATATATATATATATACCCCTCAGTCAATACTTTGTAGAAGCAAGTTTTGCAGCGATTACAGCTGTGAGTCTATCTGGGTAAGTCTCTAAGAACTTTCCACACCTGGATTGAGCAACATTATTATTTAAAAAAATCTTCAAGCTCTGTTAAATGTGTTGTTGATCATTCCTAGACAACAATTTTCAGGTATTGCTTTAGATTTTCAACTAGATTTAACTGTAACTTGGCCACTCAGGAAGATTCTCTGTCTTCTTGGTAAGCAACTCCAGTGTAGATTTGGCCTTGTGTCTTATCCTGCTGAAAGGTGAATTCATCTCCCAGTGTCTTGTGGAAAGCAGACTGAAACAGGTTTTCCTCTAGGATTTTGCCTGTGTTTAACTCCATTTTGTTTCTTTTTTATTAACTATCCAGTCCTTAACAATTACAAGCATACCCATAACACGATGCAGTCACCATTTTGCTTGAAAATATGGAGACTGGTATTGGATTTGCCCCAAACATACAACTTTGTATTCAGGACAAAAAGTTAATTGTTTTGCCAATTGTTTTGCAGTATTACTTTAGTGCCTTGTTGAAAACCGGATGCATGTTTTAACATATTCCAAAGCATCTTCCCACGGCTAGGTACCCATAACTTGATGCAGCCACCACTATGCTTGAAAATATGGAGAGTGGTACTCAGTAATGTGTTGTATTAGACTTGCCCCAAACTTTGCAAACAGGATGCATGTTTGGGAATAATTTGTATTCTGTACAGGTTTCCTTCTTTTCACTCTGTCAATTAGGTTAGTATTGTGTCGTCAGTGTTGTTGATCCATCCTCAGTTTTCACCTACCATTAAATTCTGTAACTGTTTTAGTCACCATTGGCCTCATGGTGAAATCCCTGAGCATATTTCCTTCCTCTCCGGCAACTGAGTTAGGAAGCATGCCTGTATCTTTGCAGTACAATTAATAACTTCAGCAGGGTCAAAGGGATATGTCTGCTTTAAAAAAAAAGACCCATGTACTAATAGGTTCCCTTCCTTCTTTGCGAAGCATTGGAAAAAGTCCACGGTCTTTATGGTTGAATCTGTGTTTGAAATCCACTTTACAGATAATTACAGATCCACTTTACAGAAATCCACCTTTCAGATAATTGTATATGTGGGGTACAGAGATGAGGTAAATAAAAACATTATGTTAAACACTTATTTCACACAGAGTGAGTCCATGCAACGTATTATGTGTCTTAAGTTCATTTTTACTCTTGATCTTATTTAGGCTTGCCATAACAAAGAGTTTCAATACTTATTGACTCAAAACATTTCAGCTTTTCATTTTTAATACAAAATATAGAAAAACATTCCACTGTGACATTATGGGGTGTTGTGTGCAGGCCAGTGCCAAAACATCTCAATTTAATCCATTTAAAATTCAGCATGTAACACAACAAAATCCGTAAAAAGTCAAGGGGTGTGAATTTTTTCTGATCGCACTCTACATTCTATATCTATGCTATACCTTTCCTCATCCCTTCTTTTAACTTTTTCCATTTTCTTTTGGGGAATAGTAATGTGTGTTTCCTTTGGTAAACAGTGCTGGTCTCTGGTAACAATCCCCATCTCAAGAGTCAAGAATGCCTCTGTTCACTCTTCCCTCACTTTCTTCCCTCATTTTATTTCCTGTGAAAAAGTAATTTGTCTATAGGTGCAAGGTGACTGTGTGAAGTTTTACAGCTTTAATTGTAATCGTACTCACTTTCCCTTTCTTTCTGACTGTTTCTCTCACTCTCTCTGTCTTCCTATCCTCTCCTCTCTCTCCATGCCGCTTCCCCTCTCTTGTTTTTCCTCTCTTTCCCCCTCTCTCTCTCTCCCACCTTCTCCGTCTCTCTCAGACTGTAAATCTTTTGTGGCTCCTGAACGTTCAGCTCTGCAAATGCTGTAGGAGTATCTCACAAATGAATGGATCATCTCATTGTAATGTAATTTCTGTTACTATTCACGTCCTATTTTAAGCATAATGTGAACTAACCAATACCTATGAACTAACTAATACCTAGTGTACTCTAAAGGCAGGAATACCTCCTATGGCTGGTGAGCTACTGTATGACAACAGCTAACCAGTGCAATATAAGAAGATGGTCATTTGACAATAGCTATAATGTTTCTCTGTGTTATGTAATTCGACTGATAATGGCCGAGGTTAGAGCTGGGGTAGAAACCTACAGTCTACAGACACAAGTATGTCAATGTTCAATGTTCAGGAAAGAGAGACAGAGTCCCGAGTCATTTCAAATAGGTTAAAAGGAAAGGAAACCTACTCAGTTGTACAACTGAATGCAGTCAACTAAAATGTGTCTTCCGCATTGAACCCAGGTTGGAATGGACAATGAGAACCAAGAAAAGAACATACTGTACAGATACAGATATAGGATCTCAATTTGATCACTCTCTTGTTGCTGAGAATATTCCTGCAAAGCAGGAAATGCAAACTTGTAGTGTATATGAGTTTTTCAAAGGATTCTAAAGTTAGCAATTTTCCACTTTGAAATTTCAGACTTGATTTGCCCGTACAAAAAATGTATCACCCCCTACAAAAATGTTCCTTAATTATAATCGACATAATTATTCACATTTCCTGTTGTTGCAGAACTATTTTCCTGCTGTAGCAAACTGGCTGTACAGTCATTCCACTTGGACTGCAACTCCAGACGGGCGATCTTTCAAAGCTTTTGTTTTGCTGTCCCACTCACTCGGAGATTTCCCAGTGAGTCTTTTGGTCTAGGTTTCTGACATTCTTTTCTATTCCTGGCCTCACATGCTAAGGCCTTTCCTGTTCAGGAACAGCAGAAATATTCCAAGGGGTGAGTAAAACCCAAATATCAAATATTCCTGCCACTCTCAATTTGATAAAGGAACAGCTTATTACACTCTTTATGGAATAATGCATGCATACCTTATCTAAAAGAAATGGTGGCACATTAACAAACACAAACCAACCAGGGAGAAAAAACTCAACCCTGCATTTGAGCTATGGGCTACAACAACATACTGTTATTAATCCTTGACTTCACCGTAGCTGTCACATGTACAGTAATGGTACAGAAAGCCTCTATATTTCCCAATTAACATGTGCTGTGGATTTTGGGGGGCCTACCACCCAACCACATAACACAACAACAAACACCCTACACAGCCTCAACATTGGCCACATTCACACGCGCTCGCGCACACACACACAGCCCCCTGGTGCACCTATTTTGAGTAAATAACTCCTTCTCTCCTCAGCTGAGTCCAGTTTACAGACTATGCTCTGCAATGTCATGTGGCAATACTTACTGCAGGCTCCCCTTCAAGGCCAAGGCAAAGGAAGATGTGGTTTCCCACATTCACATCAGACAACTATGTCACTGTCTATTTTTGTTTAGTTTTGTGTAGTATCATAAGAAATGCAGATGCATGATACAACACACCACAAAACAAGCACTCATGACATTTCAAGGGAATGGTTTCATATCCTGCAAATGCAGCTTGATCTATGAATGTGTAAAACAAATTGTTATCAACACTTTGTACAGATACAGTTCATATGACAGACATTCTTTTCCACTATTGATGTAACATTTGTTCAATAACGTTTCAAAATCACATCATGTCCTTTGAAAACACCAGTGCAGAGGTAGCAACTTTCTTACGTGTCAATAAAATAAAAAACTTGTACTCCATAATAGAGAATCTGACAGTACAAACTTAACCAAACACATTTACGTACACTACTGTAACGGCACCTTTTTCTACTTCTAAACGTTCACCCAGTCAGCAGATCTCACCTCTCTCTGCCCTCTCTCTCTCTCTCTCTCTCTCTCTCTCTGTCTTTGAAACCCCCAAACTAAGTGAAAAAGAAAGCCATGGTGAAACTCCAAAACTCACCCCAGCGATTGTAACAAACTTTGCTCGACAGCCGTGAGCAGAATAAGAAGCAAGGGAACTAACATACAGTTCACCAAAGCCTCCGCACGCATGTTTAAATCCCACAGAAACCTGGAGTGAAGTCGCCTACAAGAATTTACCCCCTTTTTTCCCAAACAGAGGGAGAGCTAGAGGGAGCGAGGAAGAGGAGGAGTGAGGAAGAGAAGGAGAGAGAGAGGGAGAATGAGCAACGGGTTGGACAGAACTGGTCAACCCTTCTCTCTCTCCATACAAGTGCCTTTGATTAGTTGTGACTCTCTCCTGGGCAGGAGTTGGAGAGGAGGAACCTGCCAAAAAAGAAAAGAAAAGTTCAGTCACAGTTATGTAATTAGAAACAGTCTTTCATACATATGATTTATCGTTGTTTTTTTCTCTTTCTTTCCTGAGTCCTGAGTTTCTTGATCAAAGACAAGTATTGAATCAAAAGTACCCTAATAGGTACTATACCTGACCATGGTCAAACTAATGAACACATTTTGCAAAGCAATATTCATTGAGCATTTAAATATTTTATTAGCATTTTTCAATTGTGTACATTTAAAAAAAATAATTATAGGCCTATTTAGATTTTTTTATTTTGTGATTATTGGAAGACACCTGACAAATGACTGATTCCCACAATCCTGCAATTCATTAATTGTGGGTGCAATTTATTTTTACTGTTGCAATACAGTTACCTAAATAATTGTCATATATTGAATTTCCATGTCATGATTGCACTGACTGGTGGGTTTTTAAGGATTATGGACTTGTCTAAACCAATAATATACACTGATTTAAGCCACGCAGGCACTGCCAACCAACTGACGCTGCATGCTATTGCCAGGAAAATCCTAATTTTGGTGGTATATTTTCACTATTTAGGATTTCTATTTGAGGCCTGTGGTCTGCCAGTGCCTGTTTCAGCTTGCCCCAGTAGCCTACCTACTGTTGCTGGGGGGATGAATTTGCGCAAACACTGCCGCAGCTGCAGCCGTCTGCTGCTGATGTGATGAGAGGAATGAGCTGCAGGGTCGCTAAAACTAGTCTCTGGCTAAATAACTTTTGTAATTTCATTGTTTTTTTTACCCAGCACGCAACCAGTACTATTTGTACTTATTATGGATCCCCATTAGCTCTTCCTGCTCATTCACAGATTTCACAACACACTGTGTGCCCTCAGGGCCCTATTCCACCACTACAATATATCTACAGTACAAAATCCATGTGTAAGTGTGTGTATGCATGTGTCTGTGCCTATGTTTGTGTTGCTTCACAGTCCCCGCTGTTCCATAAGGTGTATTTTTATCAGTTATTTACATATCATTTTACTGCTTGCATCAGTTACTTAATGTGGAATAGAGTTCCATGTAGTCATGGCTCTATGTAGTACTAAGCACCTCACATAGTATGTTCTGGACTGTGAAGAGACCTCTTGTGGCATGCCTTGTGGAGTATACATGGGTGTCTGAGCTGCGTGCCAGTAGTTCAAACAGACACCTTGGTGCATTCAACATGTCAATACCTCTCACAAATACAAGTAGTAATGAAGTCCATCTCTACTCCACTTTGAGCCAGGAGAGATTTACATGCATATTATTAATATTAGCTTTCTGTGTACATCCAAGGGCCAGCCATGCTGCCCTGTTCTGAGCCAATTACAATTTTTATGGAACCTGAACCCATGACTGAACAGTAGTCCAGGTGTGACAAAACTAGGGCCCGTAGGACCTGCTTTGTGTTGTTAAGAAGGTAGAGCAGCGCTTTATTATGGACAGACTGGACAAGCACTTTGAGACTTTCCTATCAACAGGACCTGAAGTAAAAGTTTCTCAGTGTCGTGGCTGAAAAAGGACATGTATAATATGTCTAATACAACTAACTGGTTTTTCTATGCATCGTCAAGACCGAACAGCAGCTTTGGGTAAGGTTAAGGGTGGAGGACTGTCTCTTTGTTAACAACACCTGGTGCACAATCTCTAATCTCACTTCTAAAGGAAGTGGCAAAGTTTTGAGTTAGAATACCTTTATGATAAGCTGCAGACCACACTATTTCTCAAAAGAGTTTTCATCTATATTTTCATAGCTATTTACTGCCACAAACCGATGCTGGCACTAAGACCGCACTTAACGAGCTGTATAGGGCCATAAGCAAACAAGAAAATGCATATACAGAGGCGGCACACCTAGTGGCTGGTGATTTTAATGCAGGAAAACTGAAATCCGTCTAACCTTATTTTTACCAGCAGGTCACCTGTGCAACTAGAGAGGAAAAAACTCTAGATCACTTTTACTCCAATCACAGAAAAGCATACAAAGCTCTACCTCGCACTTTATTTGGCATATCTGACCATAACTCTATCCCTCTGACTGCTGCTTACAAGCAACAACTCAAATAGGAAGTACCAGTGACATGCTCATTACGGAAGTGGTACGATGAAGTGGAAGCTATGGGGCTGTTTTGCTAGCACAGACTGGAATATGTTCTGGGATTCATCCGAAAACATTGAATAGTTTACCACATCAGTCACCGGCTTTATTAGTAAGTGCATTGACGACATCATCCCCACAGCAAGTATACGTACATACCACAACCAAAAATCAGGGAACATCCGCACTGAGCTAAAGGCTAAATCTGCCACTTTCAAGGAGTGGGACACTAATCTGGACACTTGTAAGAAATCCCGCTACAAACTCTGGATTACCAGATTACCAGGACACGTACTCAGAGCATACCTACGTTTCAAACAGACCACCATAGTCCCTGTGCCCAAGAACGCCAAGGTAACCAGTCTAAATGGCCATTCCCCCGTAGCACTCACATCTGTAGCCATAAAATGCTTTGAAAGGCTGGTCATGGCACACATCAACACCACCATCCCAGACACCCTGGACCCACTCCAATTCGTGCACCGCCCCAACAGATCCACAGATGATGCAATCGCTATTGAACTCCACATTTCCCTCTTCCACCTGGACAAGAGGAACACCTACGTAAGAATGCTGTTCATTGACTCTAGCTCAGCATTCAACACCATAATGCCCTCCAGGCTCATCACTAAGCTCCGGAACTGGAACTGAACACCATCCTGTGCAACTGGATCCTGGACTTCCTGATCGGCCGACAACCCAGGGGCCCCTCTCCAGTGCTTAGTCCCCTCCTGTACTCCCTGTTCACTCACGACTGCGTGGCCTCGCACGACTCCAACACCATCATTACGTTTGCTGACAACAGCAAACAGTGGTTGGCCTGATCACCGATGATGAGACAGCCTATAGAGAGGAGGTCAGTGACCTGGCAGTGTGGTGCTGATCAAAGGAGCTGATCATGGACTACAGAAAATAGAGACCATCCATATCAAATAGCTGTAGTGGACTGGGTCGAGAGCTTCAAGTTCCTTGGTGTCCACATCACAAAGGAATTAACATGGTCCACACACACCAACACAGTCGTGAAAAATGCACGAGAATGCCTTTTCCACCTCAGGAGGCTGAAAGGATTTGACATGGGCCCTCAGATCCTCAAAAACTTCTACAGCTGCACCATTGAAAAAATCTTGGCTGACTGCAT
Organism: Oncorhynchus clarkii lewisi; assembly: GCF_045791955.1. NCBI lineage: Eukaryota > Metazoa > Chordata > Actinopteri > Salmoniformes > Salmonidae > Oncorhynchus > Oncorhynchus clarkii. Next base: position 3,216,959 of record NC_092168.1, on the reverse strand, counting down.
CACAGTTTGGTATGGCAACTGCTTGGTATGCCACCTCAAGGCGCTACAGACACCGCACGGCAAGTGATACCGATTCACCAAGTCTGGAATCAACAGGACTCTGAACAGCTTCTACCTCCAAACCATAAGACAGCTAAATAGTTAATTACATATCCAATAGCTACCCGAGTATTGGCATTGTGTCACGCCCTGGCCATAGATAGGCTTTTATTCTCTATTTCCGTTAGGCCAGGGTGTGACTAGGGTGGGCATTCTAGTTTCTTTATTTCTATGTTTTCTATTTCTTTGTGTTTGGCCGGGTGTGGTTCTCAATCAGAGGCAGCTGTCTTTCGTTGTCTCTGATTGAGAACCATACTTAGGTAGCCCTTTTTCCCACCTGTCTTTGTGGGCAGTTGACTTTTGGGCACATAGGGCAATGTAAGCGCACAACGTTGTACCTTGGTCCTCTTCTTTTAACGGCCGTGACACATTGACCCTTTTTGCAGTAACTATACTGACTTATCACATAGAGTACCAGTCAAAAGTTTGAGCACACCTACTCATTCCAAGGTTCTTCTTTATTTTTACTGTATTCTACTCTGTAGAATAATAGTGAAGACATCAAAACTATGAAAAAACACATATGGAATCAGGTAGTAACCAAAAAGTTGCAAAAGAAATCGAAATATATATTATTTCCTCATGAGACCTAGTTTCATAATAGCTATTGGTGGTTTTTGTGACTGCACTTGAAGAAACGTTAAAAGTTCTTGAAATTTTCCGCATTGACTGACCTTCATGTCTTAAAGTAATGACGGACTGTCGTTTCTCTTTGCTTATTTGAGCTGTTCTTGTCATAATATGGACTTGGTGTTTTACCAAATAGGGCTATCTTCTGTATACCAAGCCTACCTTGTTACAACACAACTGATTGACTCAAACGTATTAAATTAACTTTTAACAAGGCACACCTGTTAATTTAAATGCATTCCAGATGACTACCTCATAAAGCTGGTTGAGAGAATGCCAAGAGTGTGCAAAGCTGTCATCAAGGCAAAGGGTGGCTACTTCTAAAATATATTTTGATTTGTTTAACACTTTTTTGGTTACTAGATAATTCCATTTGTGTTATTTCATAGTTTTGATCTCCTCACTATTATTCTACAATGTAGAAAACCATTAAAAAAAAAACTTGAATGAGTCGGTGTCCAAACTTTTGACTGGTACTGTATGTTCGCTGCTATTGCTATTAAGATCTGGTGCAACCAATTACCTACATAATACACATAATTTGTTAAATAAAGTCCATCTGTGTGCAATCAAAAGTGTCACATGATCTGTCACATGATCTCAGTACATATACACCTGTTCTGGGCCCCAGAGTCTGCAATACCACCAAGCAAGCGGCACCATGAAGATCAATGAGCTCTCCAAACAGGTCAGGGACAAAGTTGTGGAGAAGTACAGATCAGGGTTGGGTTATAAAAAAAATATCATGAACTTTGAACATCCCACAGAGACCATTAAATACATTATTAAAAAGTGGAAAGAATATGGCACCACAACAAACCTGCCAAGAGAGGGCCGCCCATCAAAACTCACAGACTCACAGACCAGGCAAGACTCACAGACCAGGCAAGACCAGGCAAGGAGGGCATTTATCACAGTGTAGATTGGAGTATCGATCCATAGGACCACTTTAAGCCATAAACTCCACAGAGCTGGGCTTTATGGAAGAGTGGCCAGGAAAAAAGCCATTGCTTAAAGAAAAAGGTAAGCAAACACGTTTGGTGTTCGCCAAAAGGCATGTGTGAGACTCCCCAAATATATGGAAGAAGGTACTCTGGTCAGATGAGACTAAAATTAATATTTTTGGCCATCAAGGAAAACGCTATGTCTGGCGCAATTCCAACACCTCCCTGAGAATACCATCCCCATCGTGAAGCATGGTGGTGGCAGCATCATGCTGTGGGGATGTTTTTATTTGGCAGGGACTGGGAAACTGGTCAGAACTGAAGGAATGATGGATGGCACTAAATACATGGAAATTCTTGAGGGAAACTTGATTCAGTCTACCAGAGATATGAGACTGGGACAGAGCTTCACCTTCCAGCAGGACAATGACCCAAAGCATACTGCTAAAGCAGCACTCGAGTGGTTAAAGGGGAAACATTTAAATGTCTTGGAATGGCCTAGTCAAAGCCCAGACCTCAATCCAATTGAGAATCTGTTGTATGACTTAAAGATTGCTGTACACCAGCGGAACCCATCCAACTTGAAGGAGCTGGAGCAGTTTTGCCATGGAAAAATCCCAGTGGCTAGATGTACCAAGCTTAATTGCTGCAAAAGGTGGCTCTACAAAGTATTGATTCTGGGGTGTGAATAGTTATGCATGCTCAAGTTTTCTGTATTCCTGTCTTATTTCTTATTTGTTTCACAATAAAACATATTTTGCGTCTTCAAAGTGGTAGGCATTTTGTGTAAATCCAATGACATAAAACCCCAAAAAACCTGCTGTAGTTCCAGGTTGTTAGGCAACTAAATAGGAAAAATGTCAAGGGAGGTGAATACTTTCGCAAGCCACTGTAATTCATTTCCAGCCATATTCATCCAGTTTTGTTGAATAGGAAATACATCATATACAACATTTAATATTTTAATATTGGTCAAATCAAATCACATTTTATTTGTCACATGCGCCGAATACAACTTACCTTACCTGCTCATCAAGTGCCCCCAGATCCCTGTGGGTTGGGATTCTCCTGGCTCCAGCGACACAATCCACTCATCAACAGGTCTAATTTACCACTAGGTCACTTGGGAAAGTTATGGAGTTTATTTTCATTCCAAACTCCATTATTACTATTGTATCCTTAGACCTCAGAAAGTACTGCTTCATATTTTTTTGTTGTTATAGCTAACACTAATAATATTCTCTACACCACTCTCTTTTTTTGTCAAATCACATTAGTGTGCGGGAAGGGATGCAGCTACCCCCTGTTCAGAAATGCACACTGCTGCAAGCTGCATCACTGCCAACGATGGGCCTCTACAATCTTAAGCTCATCTACAGAAGCAAACTAAACTGACATTTAAATGCTCACCTTGGCAGAGAAGTTAAATATAAGGCCTGGGCTACAGATAAGGAGTTTTCACCCAGGCCCTGCTCTTGCCCGCCCCTCCAGAAACCTCGTTCTTAAAGCTAAAGATCCGGATAACATTCTGCGGATGTGTTTTTTAATTCGTTTTTCTAACATAGCTGCTGCTCACACACACTACCTTAGCTGCTGGAGCAGGTAATGGAGCAGATAATGGCGCTGGAGGGGATAGCTGCCATTTTACGGGCTCTTAACTATTTTGTGTGTTTTTTTGTGTTGTTTGTAACTTATTTTGTACGTAATGTTTCTGCCACAGTCTCTTATGAGCGAAAATAACTTCTGGATATCAGAAAAGCAATTACTCACCTTAAACTGGACAAAGATTTTTAATTTAATGAGTCGGACACAAAGGATTTACTCCAGATACCAGACCGGGCCCAAATCCCCGTCATTCGCATGAATAGAAGATGCCGATACAGGTCCGGGTGCCTTGTGGGTAACCAGCCACTTCCATCTGTCCTATTGACCAATGTGCAATCATTGGAGAATAAACTGGATGAGCTCCATTCAAGACTATCCTACCAATGTGACGTTAAAAACTGTAATATATCTTATGTTTCACTGAGTCGAGGCTGAACGGCAACATGGATAATATACAGTTGCTTGGTTTTTCCCATGAATCTTCAAGACAGAACAGCTGCCCCCAGTAAGACAAGGGGTGGCGGCCTGTATCTTTTTGTCAATAACAGCTGGTGTGCGAAATCAAATATCTAAGGAAGTCTCAAAGTTTTGCTTGCCTGAGGTAGAGTATCTCATGATAAGCTGTAGACCACACTATTTACCAGAGTTTTAATCTATATTATTCGTAGCCCTATATTTACCACCACAAACTGATAATGGCACTAAGACCACACTCAACGAGCTGTATACGGCCATAAGCAAACAAGAAAATGCTCATCCAGAAGCGGCACTCCTAGTGGCCTGGGACTTTAATGTAAGGAAACAAATCTGTTTTACCTCATTTCTACCAGCATGTTACAAGTGCAACCAGAGGAAAACAACTCTAGACTATCTTTACTCCACACACAGATATGCGTACAAAGCAATCTCTCGCCCTCCATTTCTATCCTCCTGATTCCTGCTTAAAAGCAAAAACTAAAGCAGGAAGTACCTGTGACTCGCTCAGTACGTAAGTGGTCAGATGACACAGATGCTAAGCTACAGGACTGTTTTGCTAGCACAGACTGGAATATGTTCCGGAACTCATCTGATGGTATTGAGGAGTATAGCACATCAGTCACCGGCTACATCAATAAGTGCGTCGATGACATTGTCCCCACAGTGACCGTACGTACATACCCCAACCAGAAGTCATGGATTACAGGCAACATCCACACTGAGCTAAAGGGTAGAGCTGACGTTTTCAAGGAGAGGGACTCTAACCTGGACGCTTATAAAAAATCTTGTTATGCCCTCAGACAAACCATTACGCAGGCAAAGCTTAAATAGAAGACTAAGATTGAATCCTACTACATCAGCTCCAACACTCATCGGATTTGGCAGGACTTGCAAACCACTACGGACTACAAAGGGAAGCCCAGCCACGAGCTGCCCAGTGACACAAGCCTACCAGACGAGCTAAACAAATTCTATACGCGCTTCGAGACAAGCAACATTGAAGCATGCATGAGAGCACCAGCTGTTCCGGACAGCTGTGTGATAACGCTTGCCGTAGCCGATGTGAGTAAGACCTTTAACCTTTTCATGCGTTGAGTTCCAAATATCTCTATTAGTCACCCCAGCGTGAGTTTTTTTTATGCACGTGATGTTAGAATGTTCTCTTCATTCCAGAATGTGATTGTTACACAACAGTACATTTAATCCGCGCTGCCCTCAAACCAAGGCACTGTTTTTATTTATAGGCTGTATTCAACTTGTCAATTTCTAATTATTTTCTAACAAGTTTTTATTCTCTGAGAACAGTTGGACTTGAGGTGTGTTCCACCTCCTCATTCAATCACATAAAATTAGTTATTTTTACTTTTGTGGACATTTCTGACCCGGACAAAATTCCCCAAGCACTTCCCAATTGTTTGTGCAGTTCAAGTCTGCAGACATTTGCGCATCTCCCTTCAGAACAGGATCTGCACCCGTGTTCACATTTTCTGTCTGTTGCCCGCGTCGTAGTCATTGTTGTTTTCGTTACCAATAATAACTTTGGAAATGTGTGCGTTTTTATCAAAGTAAGTGTAACGACTTTCATTAGAAGAAGGTGAAGACCAAGGTGCGGCGTGGTACGTGTTCATATTATATATTCTGACTGAACACTGAATACAAAATAACAAAAAGAATAGCAGAAACTGTTCTGACAGGTGCAACAAACACTAAACAGAAAATAACCACCCACAGCTAACAGCGGGAAAACAGGCTACCTAAGTATGGTTCTCAATCAGAGACAACGAAAGACAGCTGTCCCTGATTGAGAACCATACCTGGCCAAAACATAGAAATACAAAACCTAGATATACAAACATAGAATGCCCACCCACATCACACCCTGACCAAACAAAAAATATAAACATACAAAGCAATCTACGGTCAGGCCGTGACAGTAAGTGCCTTACTACATCATAATAGTTTCTGTATGTAATTTCTACTGTAGCTCACTGTATGTATGGAGCATAATATAGTTGTGTATATTCCTTATAACCGCGGACACGAGGTAACATTCCTCATTTCATAACCTTTATGATGGTATTTTCAATTGTGCTTATGAAGCTAGCTACATTCTTCTATTAGCTCTGTAAAACAATGCTAATTGCATCAGAGAAGTATTAGCTTGTGTTATATATTGAAGCTACCATGGCCTTATGACTCCCAAGTGGCACAGCGGTCTAAGGCATAGTGCAAGAGGTGTCACTATAGACACCCTGGTTCAAATCCAGGCTGCGTTTCTATCAAAGTAAGTGCCTTATTATGTTATAATAGTTTATGTATGTGAACTGGACGTCCAATTAGAAAAAATACCTTGTTCAGTGAACTATTTTTGCCATTAACGCCAGCAGAGTTGATCAGATTGAAAAATATATTTGTTTTCCCGACTGCATTCCACAAAGCTGTTTATCATGTCTGCCTTATCCACTGCCCCCATTTTGAGATCATAGTCAAGCACACAGTCTGGTTTGATCTTTCTCTCTCCCGTCAGGTGGTCCACCTTCCCTGTGGCTGACATGGTGGCTGTATGGACAGTGGAGAGGACATGGAAGTCTCGTTTGTTATGCCCCTTTACTGCCAGCTGTTGACCGTTCTCCTTGAACTCCACCTCCCCTCTCTGCATCTTCCTGCATCCAAATGCCGGTTCCTCCTTCCTGTTCGACCTGACTGTGCTACAGGCCCTGTGCTGTTGGAGAGCAGATGCTGGAAGAGTGTGGGACTGCTGTAACAATTGTCCACAAACAAAGTGTGTCCCTTGCTGAGATGAGGAGCCAGCATGGTCATCACCACGGACCCGGACACCCCAAGCCCCTCATAATATTGGATGTCAGTGGTGGACCCTGTGTAGACTATAATGTCCTGGACAAATCCTGTCTTCATGTCGCACATGACAAAGACCTTGACCCCAAACCTGTGCATTTTGGAGGGAATGTATTGACGGAACACCAGCCTACCTTTCCATACCAACAGGGACTCGCCAATGCATAGGTTGTTGTATGGCACAAAGACCTGACCAAATGCTGATGTCAGGCTGGTAAGAACATTTATTATTTTGTATAACGGGTCATTTAGGATGGCAGTAGCATTTTTGACGAAACGCAGGCATAGCAGCAGAACTAGGAAGCAGTCTTGGGAAAAGAGGGTGGCAGGTTGCAAACATCTGTGCTCCAGTATTCTCTTACAGAGTTGTTTTTTTACTATCCCCATGAGAAGGACTGTCACCAGGAAGGTGAACATTTCACTAAATGTGGTTGTCCCCCATTTAGCTTGTTTACCCCTCACTCCTGGCTCTCTCTTCTCCTGTAGCGATTGGTCTCCTCTACTGTGTCTCCCACCAGCTCCCCTGTCAAAAACAGCTTGAAGCACTCTGCCTCAAATGGAAATGGCAAGGGGAGTTGCACTCCAGACTGGGACTCATCAAAGCAAACAGCAGGGCCAGGAGGGGTGAAATGGCTGGCGGCCTTCCAGCTACCACAGAACCTCCGTTCTTCATCCACTGTCGGTCTGCCTCCATCACCACCAGCATCTTCAAAAGGGACCTGGGACTTTGTCAGTGGACAAGGAGTCCTCCGATTCAGGGTTCTCAATGGCTGGGGGGCAGCTCCTCACTGTCACTGTCAGAATCTGATTCCTGACTTTCAGACTCATTGTTTTATATCTCCAGAACTTCGCATTTTTGAGTTGTCTCCTTTTGAAAGACATTGCTAATGCTACAGCTTATCTCACTAGCTACATACATAAACAACAACACTGAATTGCTCAGAGTGGGAGTGAGAGACTGCTGGCATGCACCAATTGTATCAATAAATCACGATCAGAAAATGTTTTGTGGTAATTATTTATATATTTACTGTTTTATTCACATTTTCAAGTTATATTGACAAATCATGCATTCCGATTCTTGCATAGATTGTAATGGGCACATATTATGTGTGTAAAATACTTATTTGAAGGTTGTACTGATTATGATGAGCTAAGCTAATTCCAGCTATGTGTGGAGCCATGTTTGTTGACATACAATGCATTCTGGGTGTCACGTAATCGTCTGTCGGACCAAAGATGTTACAACAAAATGAGGCGAGTAAAATGTTTCTGAAAAAAGACAGTGTGGCCAGATCAAATGCTGATTGTTGATTCATTCGTTCTAAATAAGTGTTTTAATTAAGCGTTCTAATCACACCGGTGTGATGGTACGCTACAGGGATCACTGTGTGAAAAGGTTCAACAGGTCAACATTCACAAGGCTGCAGGGAACACACAGATTACCAGGATGTGTACTCCGAGTATGCTCTGACCTACTGGCAAGTGTCGTCACTGACATATTCAACCTGTACTTGGCCGAGTCTGTAATACCTGCATGTTTCAAGCAGACCACCATAGTTCCTATACCCAAGAACACCAAGGTAACCTGCTTTATTGACTACAGACTCGTAGTCTTCACGTCTGTAGCCATGAAGTGCTTTGAAAGGCTGGTCATGGCTCACATCCACAACATCATCCCAGAAACCATAGACCCGCTCCAATTTGCACACTGCCTCAATAGATCCACAGATGACGCAATCTCTCTCTCTTGAACTCAACACTGCCCTCTCCCCCCTGGACAAAAATAACACCTACGTGGGAATGCTGTTCATTGACTACAGCTCAGCATTCAACACCATAGTGCCCTCAAAGCTCATCACTAAGCTAAGGACCAGGGACTAAACACTTCCCTCTACAACTGGATCCTGCACTTGCTGATGGGCCACCTCAGGTGCCACGCCGATCCTCAACACGGGGGCCCCTCAGGGGTGTCTGCATAGTCAAAATCCTGTACTCCCTATTCACCCATGACTGCATGGCCCAGCACGATTCCAACACCATCATTAAGTTTGCAGACGACACAATGGTGGTAGGCCTGATCACAGATGACGATGAGACAGCCTATAGGGAGGAGGTCAGAGACCTGGCAGTGTGGTGCCAGGACAACAACCTCTCCCTCAACATGATCAAGAAAAAGGAGATGATTGTGGATTGCAGGAAATGGAGGGCCGACCACCCACCAATTCTCATCGACGGGGCTGTAGTGGAGCAGGTTGAGTGCTTCAAGTTCCTTGGTGTCCACATCACCAACAAACTATCATGGTCCAAACACACCAAGACAGTCCTGAAGAGGGCTCAACTATGCCTATTCCCCCTCAGGATACTGAAAAGATTTGGCATCGGTTCTCAGATCTTCTAAAAGTTCTACAGCTGCACCATCGAGAGTATCTTGACTGTTTGTATCACCTCCTGGTATGGCAATTGCTCAGTCTCTGACCGCAAGGCGCTACAGAGGGTTGTGCATACAGCACAGTATATCACTGGGGCCAAACTTCCTGCCATCCAGGACCTTTATACCAGGAGGTGTCTGAGGAAGGCCCTAAAAATTACCAAGAAACTCCAGCCACCCTAGTCAAAGACTATTCTCTCTCCAGTAAGCAGTACTGGAGCGCCAAGTCTAGGTCCAAAAGGCTTCTCAACAACTTCTACCCCCAAGCCATAAGACTGATGCACAGCTCATCGAATGGCTACCTGGACTATTTGCATTGACCCCCCCCTCCCCTTTTTTTACGCTGCTGCTACTCACTGTTTATTATTTAAGCATAGTCACTTTACCCCCACCTTCATGGACATATTACCTCAATTACCTCGACTAACCTGTACCCCCGCACATTGACTTGGTACCGGTACCCCCTGACGAGCTCAGAGTAAGAATCTCCTTCTAGAGAGACATCAGGGATTGTAAAATATTCTGTTTCACGGAAACATGATTCTCTCGGGATATACTGTCCCCATCAATGCAGCCAATTTGATTCTGAGTACATTGCACAGACAGGAATAAAGAACTGTCCGGGAAGAAGAAAGGCCGGAATGTATGTTTCATGATTAACTACTCATGGTGTAATTGTGATAACATACAGAACTCAAGTCGCTTTGTTCACCCAACCTAGAATACCTCACCATCAAATGCTGAGAGTATTTCCTCCCAAGATAATTATCTTCGGTTATAGTCACAGACGTGTATATTCCCCCTCAAGCCGATACAACGATGCGCTCAAAGAACTACACCGGACTTTATGCAAACTGGAAACCATATATCCTGAGGCAGCATTTATTGTTGCTGGGGATTTTAACAAAGTAAATTTGAGGAAAATGCTACCGAAGTTCTACCAACACATGGACTGTAGTACTCACGCTAGAAAAACTTTGGATCGCTGCTACTCAACTCTTCGAAATGCCTACAAAGGCACCCCCACACCGTTACACCTCCTCCTCCATACGTCAATGTGGGATCCACACATGTGGAGATCATCTATTCACCTACTCTGCGTCTCATAAAGACACGGCGGTTGGAACCAAACATTTCTAAATTGGACTCATCAGACCAAAGGACAGATTTCCACCACTCCATTGCTCTTGTTTCTTGGCCCAAGCAATTATCTTCTTCTTATTGGTGTCATTTAGTAGTGGTTTCTTTGCAGCAATTCGACCATGAAGGCCTGATTCATGCAGTTTTCTCTGAACAATAGACGTCGAGATGTGTCTGTTTCTTGAACTCTGTCAAGCATTTATTTGGGCTGCAATTTCTGAGGCTGGTAACTTTAATGAACGTATCCTCTGCAGCAAAAGTAACTCTGGGTCTTCCTTTCCTGTGGCGCATGATGGTCTGTGCATTGCACTTGAAGAAACTTTAAAAGTTCTTGACATTTTCCGGATTCACTGACCTTCATGTCTTAAAGTAACGATTGACATTCGTTTCCCTTTGCTTATTTGAGCTGTTCTTGCCAAAATATGGACTCGGTCTTTTACAGAATTGGCTATCTTCTGTATACCAACCCTACCTTGTCACAACACATCTGATTGGTTCAAATGCATTAAGAAGGAAATAAATTAACCTTTAACAAGGCACACCTGTTAGTTGAAATGTGGTCGAGGTGACTACCTCATGAAGCTGGTTGAGAGAATGCCAAGAGTGTGCAAAACTGTCATCAAGGCAAAGGGTGGCTACTTTGAAGAATCTCAAATATTAAATATGTTTAGATTTTTTGGTTACTACATGATTCCATATGTTTTATTTCATAGTTTTGATGTCTTCACTATTATTCTACAATGTAGAAAATAGTAAAAAGAAATACAAATCCTGGAATGAGTAGGTGTTTCCAAAGTTTTGTCTGGTACTGTATGTGGAGGGTCAATAGACAATCATGGACTACAAACAGAAAACCAGCCACATCGCGGACACCGACGTCTTGCTTCCAGACAAGCTAAACACCTTCTTCGCCCGCTTTGAGGATAACACAGTGCCAACGATGTGGTCCGCTACCAAGGACTGTGGGCTCTCCTTCTCTGTGGCCGACTTGAGTAAGCCATTTCAGCGTGTTAACTCTCACAATGCTGCCGGCCCAGACGGCATCCCTAGCCGCTTCCTTAGAGTATGCGCAGGACAGCTGGCTGGAGTGTCCACAGGCATATTCAATCTCTCTCTATCCCAGTCTGCTGTCCCCACTTGCTCCAAGATGTCCACCCTTGTTCCTGTAACCAAGAAAGCAAAGGTAACTGAACTAAATTAGTATTGCCCCCTAGCACTCACTTCTGTCATCATGAAGTACTTTGAGAGGCTAGATAAGGGTCATATCACCTCTACCTTAACTGACACCCTAGACCCACTTCAATTCGCTTACCCCTCAAATAGACCCACAGACAATGCAATCGCCATCACACAGCACACTGCCCTATCCCATATGGACAAGAGGAATACCTATGTAAGAATGCTGTTCAATGACTATAGCTCAGCATTCAACACCATAGAACCCCCCAAGCACATCTTTAGGCTCGTGGCCCAGGGTCTGAACCCCACCCTGTGCAACTGGGTGCTGGATTTCATGATAGGCCACCCCCAGATGGTGAAGGTAGGAATCAACACCACAATGGTGTGTGCTCAGCCCCTTCTGTACTCCCTGTTCACCAAAAACTGCATGGCCAAACACGGCTCCAACTCAATCATCAAGTTTGCAGATAACACAACAGTAGTAATGATGAGACAGCCTACAGGGAGGAGGTGAGGAAGAGTGGTGCCAGGAAAATAACCTCTCACTCCACATCAAAAAAACAAAGGAGATGATCGTGGACTTCAGGAAACAGCAGAGGGAGAACGCTTCTATCCACATCGACGGGACCGCAGTGGAGAAGGTGGAAAGTTTCAAGTTCCTCAGCGTACACATCACTGACGATCTGAAATGTTCCACCCACACAGACAGCGTGGTGAAGAAGGCGCAGCAGTGCCTCTTCAACCTCAGGAGGCTGAAGAAATTTGGTTTGGCCCCAAAAACCCTCACAAACTTTTACAGATGCACAATTGAGAGCATACTGTCGGGCTGTATCAATGCCAGGTACGGCATCTGCACTGCCCGCAACCACAGAGGGTGGTGCAGTTTGCCCAATGCGTCACCGGGGGCAAACTACCTGCCCTTCAGGACACCTACAGCACCTGGTGTCACAGGAAGGCCAAAAATATAATTGAGGACATCAACTACCTGAGCCACGGTCTGTTCAACCCGTTATCATCCAGAAGGCGAGGTCAATACAGGTGCATCAAAGCTGGGACCGAGAGACTGAAAAACATCTTCTATCTCAAGGCCATCAGACTGTTAAATAGCCATCACTAGCCAGCTTCCACCCGGTTATGCAACCCTGCACCCAAGAGGCTGATGCCCTATATACATAGACTTAGAGTCATTGACCACTTTAATAATGGAACACTAATCACTTTAATAATGTTTAAATAATGTTTACATGCAACACTAAAACAAACTCTTGGCATTGCCTGTGTATTCCTTTATGGCATTCCTGCGCGCTTAAGTATGTCGCCAAGTTTCACTTCTTCCAGAAATACCATGAAATGTTCAAAAGCCGGGAAGACCACAGATATTTTCATAGATTAGGGGTCTGTCGCAGACTGCGATGAAGATCTATCAGGACATAGCAGTGACACACATTCAATCCAAAAGGAGAGATGCTGAAAAGCATGGTAGCATACAGTACCTGTATCACCAGAAGAAGCTCCCAGCCATACTTCCACGGGATCTTTGGTGTCAGTGCATGAGAATGCATTTCCCAAACTTCTAATTCCCAACGAGATGTTCTATGCATTCTGCAAGCAGTGCAGTGAGTGTGGTTTAAACTTTCGTTGCCAAGTGTACAAAGATCGGCTACACAACTTCAATGAACCCTAGCAAACCGAAATTGGTTCAGAAAAAAAATCCCTATCTGCTCGCAGCAAATGTTCTCATAACACAAAAACTGTCCAGTCGTGCTAATGATTATAGAATGTTTGTATAAAACATTCACCTGATGTTGGAAGAACGTTGCTAGAATACATTTAATCTGTTCTTTAAATGTTCCCAGAATGTTTCATTAGGTTGTGGGAACAATATGCATCACAAAATATATGTTCCCAAAACACAAAAAACTGTCCAGTTGTGCGGATCATTCTACAATGTTACTTTTAGGGTGCAAAAAAACTTTCACCTGATGTTACAATAACATTCCCAAAACACACTGTCTGTTCTCTAAAGGTTCCCAGAATGTTTCATGAGGTTATGGGAACAGTCTGGTGGAAACATTGTGGGGACATCATAAAATATATGTTGTCAAAACACAAAAACTGTTCTGCTGATGATTATACAATGTTTCTTTTAGGGTGCAAAAAACATTTCCTGATGTTACAAGAACATTCTCAGAGCACATTTTTAGGTTCTTTAAATGTTCCTAAAACATTTTTTTTTAGGGTACATTGTGAGAATATGACAAGAGATGGGCTCCCAAAACACTAAAACTGTCCAGTGGTGCTGATAAAACATTCCTTTGATGTTGCAAAGATGTTGACAGAACAGCCTTTCTGAGTTATGTAATGGTTCCTAGAACATTTAAATAGGTTGTGGGAACATAGTGGGTCAATTACAAGGGATAGGTTCCCAAAACACGAAATACGCTCAGTTGTGATGACATTCATACAGTGTTTAAATTAGGTTGCACAGGACATTCCCTTAATGTAATAATGTTGACAGAACACCTGGTCTAAGTTCTTTAAAGGTTCCCAGAACATTAAATGTAGGTATGGGAGTTGTCTGGGATGTTGCAAGAATATTATTGTGATATTCACATCGGTTGCACAGGACATTCCCTTAATGTAATAATGTTGACAGAAATCCTAGTCAAAGTTCTTTAAAGGTTGCCAGAACATTTAATTACGTTATGGGAGTTGTCTGGGATGTTGCAAGAATATTATTGTGATATTCACATAGGTTGCACAGGACATTCCCTTAATGTAATAATGTTGACAGAAATCCTAGTCAAAGTTCTTTAAAGGTTGCCAGAACATTTAATTACGTTATGGGAGTTGTCTGGGATGTTGCAAGAATATTATTGTGATATTCACATAGGTTGCACAGAGCATTCCCACAATGTTGCACAATGTTCAACAGTTTCCAAATAAGTCAGTTTTTATGACGTTCATATTTGTTTTAGATTTAACATAATATTACATTTATGTTTACGCAATATACATACATTTTACCTTGTCTTGCAGGTCCTAGAACATTTAGACAATGTAATATTTTAGTTTGACCTAATAGTAACACAACATTCTTAGCATGCAAATATGTGGCTCCTTAAGGCAGATTGGAATACAGTACATACCCATTATGTTTCTCTCCAGATTTAATGGAAATTCCCATTTGAGGACTGTATTGTAGGCCCACTACAAGGTGATATAGGCACACCACATTTTAATTAAATTAATGACATATGAACAGTATTTAATCATACAAACACATCTATACTGTTTTTACACTTCAGATATTGGCAATCTCTACATGTGGGGTTGGAACCTGCAATGTTTGGATTCCCAAGCCAGGTCCTTTATCCTCTGCACCACCAAGAAATGTGTACAGTGTTTCCTCCAACACATTGGTGCTTCTGGGTAAAAAAATAATTGTGTCAGCAGTGCGGCTTGGTTGGGTCGTGTTTCGGAGGATGCACGGCTCTTGACCTTCGCCTCTCCTGAGTCTGTACGGTAGTTGCACTGATAGGACAAGACTATAACTACCAATTGGATATCATGAAAAAGGAGTACATTTTTTTGAATAAAACATTGTGGAAAAAATGTACTGTTCAGCTTTTAAAAAATATAGAATTCCTTCTTTGCAATACTTGATATGGTCCCTTCCTCCTGTCTTATTTTCTTTTCTTTGTCCTCATAGGCATCGATACCTTGTTAATATGGGCCAATAAGTACAGTACACAGCATATAAAGAGGATGGGTGAAATGATGGTGAATCAGCCAGTTACCAGTATTTCCCGGGTTAGTTATGTCTTAGAAGGCAGAGGATTATAGACCTGGCTTGGGAACTAAACTGTTGCAGGTTCAAACCTGACATGTGCAGACTGTCAACATATAAAGTGTAAAAAAAATCTTGTATGACTAAATGCTGTTCAAATATCACCTTGTACCGGGCCTACAATAAGGTCCTCAAATGCAAATTCCCATTAAATCTAGAGAAACATAATGGGGATGTATTCCAATCTGCTTTATTAAGGAGCTACAAATTGGCTTGCTGAGAATTTTTTTATAATATTAGGTAAAACTTAAATTTAACATTTTCTAAATGTTCTTGGGATGTTCTGAGGACCTTTAAGAGAAGGTCAAATGTATATTGCATGAGCATCAACGGAATATTATTTTAAACCTAAAACGCTATCCCTGCAAACAACAACAGTCGTTAGGACATCCCTGGGATGTCACGAAATGGTCGCCAGGAGGTTGAGTCATGGTTGGCCAGAGATTTTGTCTACTTCTCGGTTGGTTCTGGATACGTCCCCAAGGATGCTTTTAGGAGGTTATTGGGACATTGTGTCATGGTCCCCTGGAGGGTTTGTCTAGTTTGTCCCGGGGACATCCCTGGGGACGTTTTTAGGACTTTCTTGAGATGTTGTGTCATGGTCCCCTGAAGGTCCCCTGAACGTTCTTGGGACGTTGTATCACGGTCCCCTGGTGTTAACTGACATATTTGACACACTTTGACATTCATGATTACATTGTGATATTTATCCATACAGTAATTATTATTTAACATGTCCTCAACTGGAATTTCAACCCACAACCTCTTGGTTTAAGGCATTCAAATCTTCCTGCTACCGTGTCTGTATCAATGACTGATTTCACGTCAAAGTAAATCTCAGCTCTGTTAAAAATACACGGAAGAAAAACTATTATATTTATCATAGTGATTCAGGAGTAACATTAAAACAGAATAATACAATGAAATTAAAATGGATGGCCCTCCCTTCAGCAAAACATATTTGACCTAAAACCTCCCTGATTGCTTGAAAAAAAACAACAAGTGACCCTCCCCTATACCCAAAATAATAATTGAAACTAAGTGGATAGCAGAGAACATGCCTAACGTTTACCCTAATTTCTTGAACAGACCAGTCTTAGATATGCAGTTTAAGAAATTGTTATTTGTCCTGTAAGCATTAAATGGCAATGCAGGAATTTTGATAGTGTACAGGGCTGTGTGCCAGAATGTTGTGGGTTCAGATACCACTGTGGATAAGAGTAGAGGTGGAAAGATCTCCTTTACAGTAAAAGCGTTTCATGAATCGATCATTGTATTCGCAAGTCCAAGAAGACATTTCCTTCTATAAACATTTCATGCAAATCTACGTCCTTTTACATATTAGAGGAATCTTTTTTTATACCACACAAATTACCGATATTGCAGGCTAATAATGGATAGAAAGATAGGCCTATGTGTTCATCTTATCATAATTTCCCAATGCCAAATCAGTGTGGCTTGTTTACAACAAAACTGTCCCCGTTTCCAAGTGATTCAATCTGAGATGACATTAGGAATCGGGTACTTTCAAAAGTTAGGCCTACCTTTCCGTTCCAATGCATATGGGGATATCATTGTTTAGTTTATTTGACATTCAGATGCTGAGCTACAACCTTCTATAGCAGAGGAGACAAAAAAATAGACTTTCCTTGAGATGTAATCTAATTCTGTCACTATCAATTGATTAAGCTATTCACTTAATGTAAAATAGAATATGTTTTAACCCAGACAGCTTTTAGGGAAACACTTGTGACCGTCTCTCGTTAGGTTAAGCCATGGAAGAAGAGTAGCCAGCAGTTAAAACTTAAATGTTTCTGCGTTGGTCAATCTACTCTGTCTGGGGTGGAAAGGTAGGCTTAACTTTTGAAAGTACCATGCTCAGATTCCTAATGACGTGATTAATTTCATGACTCTAGCTCACACGGGGTGTGGGGAAAGGGAGCCGACCTTTCAAAGTTTGCATTTTCATTCGCCTGTTATAAACGGGGTAGTTCGAGCCCTGAATGCTGATTGGCTGACAGCCGTGGCATATCATAGCAATAGCAATAAGGAATCTGGGGGGTTTGTGGTATATGGCCAATATACCACGGCTAAGGGCTGTGTCCAGGCACTCCTTGTTGCGTCGTGAATAAGAACAGCCCTTAGCCGTGGTATATAGTCTATATACCACACCCCATAGTGCCTTATTGCTTAATTATAGTGATACCATGTGGCCAATTGGCATGGTGTGGCATGAGAGGGGCCTTTGCCATGTTGCTAAATTACACAGTCCTGGGCCTTTTCATCTCACAGAGATTCACATTTTTTCACCAAAATGGCAGAAAAAAGAACACAATAATAATAAGAAGAAGAATGAACAGGAACAACTTCGAACAGCTTCGCTGCTTGAAACCCTAATTAAATGTAAAGTCATCATAATCCCTGCCACATACACACACACCAGTTGATGGTGACTGTATTGGTTTTAGTGACAGGCTAGTTTTAGTCACAGGCTATGCTGCGGGGCTGTAGATGGATACTATTGGAGGTGATTGCAGCTCCGTGCGCGCGCCCGCACGCTCCATCGTCACAACACACACCGGAAAACAGCTGATGTCATTGAGAGAACGACACACTGCCACCGATAACCGGGAATATACACACTTATCGCGTAAGTGATTTAAACATTTATCTGATTTGATGCTTCATTACCTTGAAGCGATCGAATGAGAACGTGGAGGGTGTGAGTGTCGACGAAGGACTGCGTTGAATCTGTGTTTGCTTGTATCATCTCCAGGAAGTAAAACGGTGCATGCACAGGTTATGGCCAGTCCTTCCTTCCAAACCCGCATTTTTATTAGGTGCACATTATTATTCTTCACGTTTCGACAAGCGCTTTATTCGCTTCGAACAGAAACACATTACAACCGCTGAACATTACATATTGGATACAATATACCGTGATTTTGCATATTTTTTGTTGTTGATGTAGCTTGGTTCCTATCAGTTTCCATAGTAACCTTGGTGAAGAAGCAGATGTCATTCGGTCAATGTCTGAGGATTTTCAGTCTCAATATGGGCATGCATTACCAAATGAAAAATCGGCAACATAATCTCTGTAATAGATTAAATACCTGCTACATTTGATGTAACCAATGCCAGCCAGGTTGCACTTGCATTGAAGATGGATGCTGACACGGCTATTTTTGTGTATGTACATTTGATTGATATTATATTGTTTTATCAGTCATGGAAGGACACCATACACTGGACATTCTTTATAATAGTGCGATGGTGTTTGAAATGGATATGCATGTTGGAAGCTGCTTTAACACAGTGTGAAAATACAATTATTGTAGTCGCTAGGCCTCTGTTCTGCAAGTGTTATCTTCAATTCCTCATGTGTACGCACGCTATTCCCCATTGCCTTCAGAAGTTAATGGAATGCCATATCAAATGTATACTTTGCTTGCATGTTTGTTTGAAGTGTTTTTTTTATTTTTTTGTCTCAAAGTCTTAATTAATTAATTTTGATTGCACAACTTTTTCACCACTGCAGATCTTGTGGTTTTAATTGCTTTTGTCTTTTTCCAATGAACGAAATAGGTCCTTAATGCAATGAACGAAATAGGTCCTTAATGCAATGAACGAAATAGGTCCTTAATGCAATGAACGAAATAGGTCCTTAATGCAAGTCAGTCATTTTCAAAAACTTTCTTGGACAATGGATTTAATTGATTGTATTTGCATTTGAAATTGACTTTGGAAAGTGGTTGGCAACACTTTTACTTTAGGTTGTCTTCAGTTATTCTACTTTCAGCCAAACAGTCTGTCTCTCCCAGTGCATGAAAGCTCTAAGCATGGGCATGCATAGCCCAATATTGGACTAAAGGAGCGTAACGTCACTCCTTAGTCCAAGGAATTTACATGCTCTGTTTAAATGGCGAATTGGCACTGGAAGCCAAAACAGCCAAATACTCCAACTAAACGTGAATCGATTCACAATTGTGGTACGGTTCTAGAAACAGAAATCCCTCTACTTTCATATCATATCAAAATAATTTCACAAATGCAAAATACACACTTACTGGGCACTATTTTAACACAGTTGCAGCCGACAGTATTTTTTTTCGTGACAACACGTCAGTGGCGTATGTCTTCCGTTTACACACAGGTGTTCGGAGACACAGATAGAGTGACTACCTGTGCTAATTAGCTGTCTTTCGTTTGTTTTCTGTAAACAACCGCCATTACATGGAAATATGGCCGTGTGGAAACTGTAACCCTATAAAGGTGTGTATCAATTTAGCCTTTTGAATTGTTTTTATTATTTGGGAAGATAAGGTCGTTATGCTTCCAAAACAAATCAAATTTCATTGGTCACATACATGTGTTTAGCAGATGTTATTGTGGGTGTAGCGAAATGCTTGTGTTTCTAGCTCCGACAGTGCAGTAATATCTAACAAGTAATATCAAACAATTTTACAACATATACCCAATACACACAAATCTAAGTAAAGGAATGGAATTAAGAATATATAAATATATGGATGAGCAATGTCAGAGTGATGGCTATTTAACAGTCTGACGGCCTTGAGATAGAAGCTGTTTTTCAATCTCTCCCAACTTGGATGTACATGTACTGAACTCGCCTTCTGGATGATAGCGGGGTGAACAGGCAGTGGCTCGGGTGGTTGTTGTCGTTGATGATCTTTTTTGCCATCCTGTGACATCTGGTTCTGTAGGTGTCCTGGAGGGCTGGTAGTTTGCCCCCTGTGATGCATTGGGAAGACCGCACCACCCTCTGGAGAGCCCTGTAGTTGCGGGTGGTGAAGTTGTCATATCAGGCGATGATACAGCCCAACAGGATGCTCTCAATTGTGTATCTGTTAAAGTTTGTGAGGGTTTTAGGTGCCAATCCAAATTTCGCTGTTGCGCCTTCTTCACCACACTGTCTTTGTGGGTGGACCATTTCAGTTTCTCAGTGATGTGTACGCTGAGGAACTTAAACCTTTCCACCTTCTCCACTGCGTTCCCTTCGATGTGGATAGGGGGCTGCTCCCTTTTCTGTTTTCTGAGGTCCACCTTTTCTGAGGTTCACCCAACCTCAACCCAAATTAAATGGTTTGGGATGAGTTTGGGATGAGTTGGACCGCAGAGTGAAGAAAAAAAACATTAACAAAGTCTTACATGTCTCCCAAAACATTGTCAGGATTGGATCTTGATTAGAAAAAGCCAAAAATGTATGCATCAACAATGCCTACATTTTTCTATAAGCACACCACTATACATGGCACTTAAACTATTTCAAGCAGAAACTCTAAACAAGTGTATAGTTTTAAGTAAGTATACCACCCTGCATCCCACTGTTGGCTTGCTTTTGAAGCTAAGCAGGGTTGGTCCTGGTCAGTCCCTGGATGGGAGACCAGATGCTGCTGGAAGTGGTGTTGGAGGGCCAGTATGAGGGTCCCTTTCCTCTGGTCTAAAAAAAAATATTCCAATGCCCCAGGGCAGTGATTAGGGACATTGCCCTGTGTAGGGTGCTGTCTTTTGAATGGGATGTTAAACGGGTGTCCTGATTATCCGTGGTCACTAAAGATCCCATGGCACTTATCCTAAGAGTAGGGGTGTTAACCCCAGTGTCCTGGCTAAATTCCAAATCTGACCCTCTTATCATCATGGTCACCTAACCATCCCCAGATTACAATTGTATCATTAACCCCTCCCCCCACTCCTCTCCTGTAACTATTCCCCAGGTCATTGCTGTTAATGAGAATATGTTCTCTCACAACTTAGCAGGTAAAATAACAATTTTAAAAAGCAGCCAATAAGTGCTCAGCATATATGGGAACTCCTTCAAGCTTTTTGGAAAAGCATTCCAGGTGAAGCTGGTCGAGAGAATGCCAAGAGTGTGCAAAGCTTGCATCAAGGCAAATGGTGGAAACTCTGAAGAATCTCAAACTCAAAAATATAAAATATATTTTGATTTGTGCAACTCTTTTTTTGTGGTTACTACATGATTCCATATGTGTTGTTTCATAGTTTTGATGTCTTCACTATTAGTCTACATTGTATAAAATAGTGAAAATAAAGAAAAAACCTTGAATGAGTAGGTGTGCCCAAACTTTTGACTGGTACTGTATATAAATAAATCTAAATATATACATAAAAACACAACAATGTTACAAAGGCCTCTGCCAACTAATATTAACATTTCTATTTAGTTTAGAATAAATGATTTGCCTACTGTAATGTTAAGAAAAATTGCCTAGTGTCTTGTCATGCTGTTAGCAACTAGCCTTAAAGTATTCACACCCATTTACTTTTTTCAGCCTGAATTTAAAATGGATTCAGTTGAGATGTGTCAATGGCCTACACAAAATACCCCATAATGTGTAAGTGGAAATATAATTGTAGAGCCTGCAGAGTTCTGTCTTACTATCCAGATCTGTGCCCAAACAATTTGAGCTTCTAATCTTTAAAATCCACCCTCTCACCGTTGCCGCTTGCTATAGACCACCTTCTGCCCCCAGCATATGTGAATTGATTCCCCCCCATCTATCTTTAGAACTTGTGCTGATAGGTGATCTATACTGGGACATGCTTAACACCCTGGCCATCCTACAATCTAAGCTTGATTCCCTCAATCTCACACAAATCCAGGTACAACCCCAAATCCGTAAACACGGGCACCCTCATAGATATCCTCCTAACCAACCTGCCCTCCAAATACACCTCTGCTGTCTTCAACCAGGATCTCAGCGATCACTGCCTCATTGCCTGCGTCTGTAATGGGTCCCTAAAACACTTCAGCGAGCAGGCCTTTCTAATCTACCTGGCCCGGGTATCCTGGAAGGATATTGTCCTAATTCCGACAGTAGAGGATGCCTGGCTGTTCTTTAAACCTCTTACAGCTCCCCCCCTACTTTGTGCAATTACATACCCAAATCTAACAGCCTGTAGCTCAGGCACAGAACCAAGGATATGCGTATTCGTGGTACCATTTGAAAGAAAACACTCTGAAGTGTGAATTGAATGTAGGAGAATATAACACAATAGATCTGATTTAGATAAAACAATGAAAAAAAACATATGATTTTTATTTTTGTATCATCATCTTTAAAATGAACAAGATAAAACAAACATTCAGATAGGATGATGGGGACAATTTCAGTGAAAGATATAAGAGGGCAACAGTACTTGTGCAAAGTTTCAGAATGATAACTTACAAAATGAGTGTGCTACATGACATTTATCATGAAGTCACCCAGGTGTCCCTCACAAGTAGCCCAAATGTACCCAAGTGGCCAAATTGGTGAAGGTATACATTTTGAAACAAATAATTAAATATAAAAATACCAAAATGGTATTCTAACACACCCCCCGCAATTTAAAAAAAAAAATACAATGGAAAAAAAAAAAATCATTATTTGATTAAAAAATATGAAAAAATATACACTGCTCAAAAAAATAAAGGGAACACTTAAACAACACAATGTAACTCCAAGTCAATCACACTTCTGTGAAATAAAACTGTCCACTTATGAAGCAACACTGATTGACAATACATTTCACATGCTGTTGTGCAAATGGAATAGACAACAGGTGGAAATTATAGGCAATTAGCAAGACACCCCCAATAAAGGAGTGGTTCTGCAGGTGGGGACCACAGACCACTTCTCAGTTCCTATGCTTCCTGGCTGATGCTTTGGTCACTTTTTAATGCTGGCGGTGTTTTCACTGTAGTGGTAGCATGAGACGGAGTCTACAACCCACACAAGTGGCACAGGTAGTGCAGCTCATCCAGGATGGCACATCAATGCGAGCTGTGGCAAGAAGGTTTGCTGTGTCTGTCAACGTAGTGTCCAGAGCATGGAGGCGCTACCAGGAGACAGGCCAGTATATCAGGAGACGTGGAGGAGGCCGTAGGAGGGCAACAACCCAGCAGCAGGACCGCTACCTCCGCCTTTGTGCAAGGAGGAGCAGGAGGAGCACTGCCAGAGCCCTGCAAAATGACCTCCAGCAGGCCACAAATGTGCATGTGTCTGCTCAAACGGCCAGAAACAGACTCCATGAGGGTGGTATGAGGGCCCGACGTCCACAGGTGGGGGTTGTGCTTACGGCCCAACACCGTGCAGGACGTTTTTCATTTGCCAGAGAACACCAAGATTGGCAAATTCGCCACTGGCGCCCTGTGCTCTCACAGATGAAAGCAGGTTCACACTGAGCACATGTGACAGTCTGGAGACGCCGTGGAGAACCTTCTGCTGGCTGCAACATCCTCCAGCATGAGCGGTTTGGTCAGTCATGGTGTGGGGTGGCATTTCTTTGGGGGGCCGCACAGCCCTCCATGTGCTCGCCAGAGGTAGCCTGACTGCCATTAGGTACCGAGAGGAGATCCTCAGACCCCTTGTGAGAGCATATGCTGGTGCGGTTGGCCCTGGGTTCCTCCTAATGCAAGACAATGCTAGACCTCATGTGGCTGGAGTGTGTCAGCAGTTCCTGCAAGAGGAAGGCATTGATGCTATGGACTGGCCCGCCCGTTCCCCAGACCTGAATCCAATTGAGCACATCTGGGACTTCATGTCTCGCTCCATCCACCAACGCCACATTGCACCACAGACTGTCCAGGAGTTGGCGGATGCTTTAGTCCAGGTCTGGGAGGAGATCCCTCAGGAGACCATCCGCCATCTCATCAGGAGCATGCCCAGGTGTTGTAGGGCGGTCATACAGGCACATGGAGGCCAAACACACCACTGAGCCTCATTTTGACTTGTTTTAAAGACATTACATCAAAGTTGGATCAGCCTGTTGTGTGGTTTTCCGCTTTCATTTTGAGTGTGACTCCAAATCCAGACCTCCATGGGTTGATAAATTTGATTTCCATTGATAATATTTGTGATTTTGTTGTCAGCACATTCAACTATGTAAAGAAAAAAGTAATTAATAAGAATATTTCATTCATTCAGATCTAGGATGTGTTATTTAAGTGTTCCCTTTATTTTTTTGAGCGGTGTATTATGACAGACCAGCTAGATCTACTGTCTTTATTATATTACAACAGACCAGCTGTATCTACTGTCTCCATTTCACTTTGGCCATTGATGTGGTCCTGCCCTCTCCTCAACAGCCTCAAATAGGCTATTTCATGTGGGTTGGGCTGGGGCGGCAGACACACGCATCTCACATTTCATGACATTACATGTTTTTATATATTGCTTCTAAAATAAATAAAAAATAAAAAATAATATTTTATATTATTAATTTCAAACAAGGGCATTAGCATGATAAGAACTTACCAGTCCAAAACGATGTCCTTTCCTGTTAAAAAAATATTCCTCCACAATCGCTAAATTAATCGTCCTACAACATTCTCTGTCTCACCTTCCCAATCAATTTATTCTAAAATTGTGTGTACATCTGTATATCTAGACTTAGATTTAGCTTTCCCTGACTTAGTCGCCATAATGATTGATATATAAACAGCTGAATCTGCGCGTTCACCAAACAATGCAGTGCGTAACATGTGTTTCTCCTTCCGGTATGAAACTTCAATAGCGAATGACTCACTTTACGCTGGAGCTTACGACATGGGTTGGTCTTGCAACACATAAACATGGCGTATTGCCGTTTAGCTCAGCTCATTGGCTATCTACCCAGCTAGATTTCAAGACGATCAGTGGTCATTGGGTTAAAAGACAGTCAATCAACAAAACAGCGGGCAAATCATTGGTGCACAATGATGTCATGACTTGTTGTCTTCAAATCGGTTTCTTTCAGTTAATACGTCCCGCGAAATGTCCCATCACTTTTGATTGTGTTACCAACAAACCAGTTGATTGCAGTGAAACCAAACATGACTGGAAAAGTCGTCAAAGGTAAACAATTTATTTTAATGCAGTTTGTGATTATGTTACGCCTGTACTGGTTAAATTTATTTGTATTTTTTATGGGGCTCTATGCTCAGATAATCGCATCGTATTCTTTCGCAGTAAATCCTTTTTTAAATCTGTCATTTGGGAAAGCAAAGGCTAGCTTTTTCAAACAGAAATTTGCATCCTGTAGCACAAACTCCAAAAAGTTCTGGGACACTGTAAAGTTCATGGAGAATAAGAGCACCCCCTCCCAGCTGCCCACTGCACTGAGGCTAGGAAACACTGTCACCACCGATAAATCCATGATATTTGAGATTCAAGGCTTTTTTTTACGGCTGGCCATGCTTTCCACCTGGCTACCCCTACTCCGGTCAACAGGGCTGCACCCCCCACAGCAACTTGCCCAAGCCTCCCCATTTCTCTTTCACCCAAATCCAGATTGCTGATGTTCTGAAAGAGCTGCAAAATCTGGACCCCTACAAATCAGCCGGGCTAGACAATCTGGACCCTCTCTTTCTAAAATTATCCGCCGAAATTGTTGCAACCACTATTTCTAGCCTGTTCATCTTCTCTTTCGTATCTCTGAGATCCCCAAAGATTGGAAAGCTGCCGCAGACATCCCCCTCTTTAAAGGGGGAGACACTCTAGACCCAAATTGCTACAGACCTATATCTATCCTAGCCTGCCTTTCTAAGGTCTTTGAAAGCCAAGTTACCAAACAGATCACCGACCATTTAGAATCCTACCGTGCCTCCTCCACTATGCAATCTGGTTTCTGAGCTGGTCATGGGTGCACTTCAGCCATGCTCAAGGTCCTAAACGATATCATAACTGCCATCGATAAGAGACAATAGTGTGCAGCTGTATTCATCGACCTGGCCATGGCTTTCGACTCTGTCAATCACTACATTCTTATCGGCAGACTCAACAGCCTTGGTTTCTCAAATGACTGCCTTGCCTGGTTCACCAACTACTTCTCTGATAGAGTTCAGTGTGTCAAATCGGAGGGCCTGTTGTCCGGACCTCTGGCAGTCTCTATGGGGGTGCCACAGGGTTCAATTCTCGGGCTGACCCCTTTTTTCTGTATACATCAATGATGTCGCTCTTGCTGCTGGTGATTCTCTGATCTACCTCTACGCAGACGACACCATTTTGTATACTTCTAGCCCTCCTTTGGACATGCATGCTCTTCAGCCGATTGCTGCCCACACCTGCCTGCCCATCCAGCATCACTACTCTGGACGGTTCTGGCTTAGAATACAACTAGAAATACCTAGTTGTCTGGTTAGACTGTGAACTCTACTTCCAGACTCACATTAACTTTTTGCGTGTAGGGGGCAGTATTTTTGTTTTTGGCTAAAAAACGTACCCATTTGAAACTGCCTATTTCTCAGCCCCAGAAGCTAGAATATGCATATAATTGTCCGATTAGGATAGAAAACACTCTAAAGTTTCCAAAATGGTAAAAATATTGTCTGTGAGCATACCAGAACTGATATTGCAGGCGAAAACCTGAGGAAAATCCAATCAGAAAGTGCCTCTTATTTTGAAACCTCTGTTCCTATGCATGCCTATCCTCCATTTAAAGAGATATCAACCAGATTCATTTTTCTATGGCTTCCCTAAGTTGTCAACAATCTTTAGACATAGTTTCAGGCTTTTATTTTGAAAAATGAGCGTGAAAGATCACATTGCGTAAGTGGATAGGTGGGGGCTCTCAGAGTGCGTTTTGTAAAGCGGCCATTGTTTCTCCCGGTGTTATTGAAAAACCTACACACCCGGTTGATATATTATTGAATATATATTTTAAAAACAACCTGAGGATTGATTATAAAAAAACTTTGACATGTTTCTGTGGACATTATGGATATTATTTGGAATTTTCGTCTGCGTTGTGGTGACCACTCTTTCCTGTGGATTTCTGAACATAACGCAACAAACAAACGGAGGTATTTTGGATATAAAAATATTCTTTATGGAACAAAAGGAACATTTGTTGTGTAACTGGGAGTCTCGTGAGTGAAAACATCTGAAGAAAAAGGAACAAAAGGAACACCTATGTGAGAATGCTGTTCATTGACTACAGCTCAGCGTTCAACACCATAGTACCCTCAAAGCTCATCACTAAGCTAAGGACCCTGGGACTAAACACCTCCCTCCGCAACTGGATCCTGGACTTCCTGACGGTCCGCCCCCAGTTGGTAAGGGTGGGCAACAACACATCTTCCACGCTGATCCTCAACACTGGGGCCCCTCAGGGGTGTGTGCTTAGTCCCCTCCTGTACTCTCTGTTCACCTACAACTGCGTGGCCAAGCACGACTCCAACACCATCATTAAGTTTGCTGATGACATAATGGTGGTTGGCCTGAGCACCGACAACAATGAGACCGCCAATAGGGAGGAGGTCAGAGACCTGGCAGTGTGGTGCCAGGACAAAAACCTCTCTCTCAATGGGAACAAGACAAAAGAGTTGATGGTGGACTATAGGAAAAGGAGTGCCGAACAGGTCCCCATTAACATCGATGAGACTGAAGTGGAGTGGGTAGAGAGTTTCAAGTTCCTTGGTGTCCACATCACAAACACACTGTCATGGTCTAAACACACCAAGACAGTTGTGAAGAGGGCACGACAACACATTTCCCCCCCTCAGGAGACTGAAAAGATTTGTCATGGGTCCCCAGATCCTCAAAAAGTTCTACAACTGCACCATCAAGAGCATCCTGACCAGTTGCATCACTGTCTGGTATGGCAACTGCTCAGCTTCTGACCTTAAGGCGCTACAGAGGGTAGCGCATACGGCCCAGCACATCACTGGGCCAAGCTTCCTGACATCCAGGACCTACACTACCGTTAAAAAGTTTGGGGTCACTTAGAAATGTCATTTTTTTTGCCCATTAAAATAACATCAAATTGATCAAAAATATAGTGTAGACATTGTGTTAATGTTGTAAATGACTATTGTAGATGGAAACGTCAGATTTCTTATGGAATATCTACATCGGCGTACAGAGGCCCATTATCAGCAACCATCACTCCTGTGGCATGTTGTGTTAGCTAATCCAAGTTCATAATTTTAAAAGGCTAATTGATCATTAGAAAACCCTTTTGCAATTGTGTTAGCACAGCTGAAAACTGTTGTCCTGATTTAAAGAAGCAATAAACCTGGCCTTCTTTAGACTAGTTGAGTATCTGGAGCATCAGACACAAAAACCTTTCTTCTGAATCTCGTCAGAAATTAAGGCTCTTCCATGCGAGAAATTGCCAAGCAACTGAAGATCTTGTACAACGCTGTGTATTACTCCCTTCACAGAACAGCACAATTTAGCTCTAACCAGAATAGAAAGAGGAGTGGGAGGCCCCTTGTGCACAACTGAGCAAGAGCGCAGGTACATTAGAATGTCTAGTTTGAGAATTTTTGTTTGTTTTTGATTTTATTTGAAGAAACTTTTAAAGTTCTTGAAATGTTCCACATTGACTGATTTTACAGAAATATTAACAGTGTAGCTCTTATTGCGGGACTTTGACTGTGGGAAATCGCATCCCCAGTCAGTCTATTGTGCGTATTGACATTCATATTGCACTCTACAGCCTTACCTAACGATTGGGGATCAAATAAATGTGGTATCAGTGCTTTTTTCCCAAAGTTCTCAAGAGTTATCAGGCTCCAAAACATCCACTCTTGAATAGTGTTCAATACACAGACTGGCACAATAAATGTGGCTCAATTCAGTGGCTTCAGTCCTACAATAAGAGCTACGACGCTAATGTTCTCTGGGTGTCACTGAGTAGACTGATACCCCATGTCATTGATCCACTATCCATAGGGAAGGCTGTACAGTGAAATAAGTATGTCCCCAATGCAATTCTAAAGTCTAATACATCCAGCGTGATTTTAAAAGATTTGTCAAATTAACAAATTGTTGAATTTATATAAGAACATTCCAACCTCGTTTAGCATGATCTATTCCATTATGGCATGATTCCATTATTTGTATTATTTGTATGACTTTCATTGAGATACTTTTATTTTGAAGGCAAAAAGCAAATTCCACTATTGTGCCTAATCCTTATTGTGGTTATTTTCACATAGGTGGGTCCGACCATTAATCAAATAAGTTATAAATTAGGGTTATTTTAGATGACACCTATATAGTTAGTTAGCTAACTATAGCTACTGAAACAGATTAATCATTAATAAAATAAGATTAATCAAATAAGAACGGTCTTATAAAGAACGGTCTTATAAATTAGGGGTATTTTAGATGATAACACTTAGCTAGATAGTCGGTTAGCTAACTATAGCTACTGAAACAGATGTCGTTTTGCTATGTTTTTGGAGAAGAACATTGTTTGCATCCATCACCTAGCTATCTTTTTTTGTGACCAGCAATGTCTAGAGTTTAGGGGAGTGTGTCTGCGCTCGTGACCAGCAATGTCCAGAGTTTAGGGGAGTGTGTCTGCGCTCGTGACCAGCAATGTCCAGAGTTTAGGGGAGTGTGTCTGCGCTCGTGCGGCACGGCGCCAGACAAAACTATTACCTGCATCAACGCATACGTATCGGTGCATCGACATGAAATACGAGTAATAGTGGTATCAATGTGTAATAACTACGTCAAAAATGAATGAATGTGTTAATTATGTGACGTGCAGTCATATTCGGGTCCTCATTGGTCAACAAGCGTGTTTGACACGTCAATTGTGTTATTTGACGTGTATCTTTTTTTGACAAGCAAAGTCCTAACTGGCGTTCCATATCTATGCAAGGTGTTGGCATACGCAGCGAATTGAGGATAACATAGTAGCGAATTCGAAGGGCAGACTGCAAGGACTGATGCACACAACGCCATGTCTTCGCAGTCAGTGACAGTGCCAAGAGAGTTAACTCCATTCGGTGTCCTGACAACGCCCCATGGCTGTTAAAATGGTATAGTATTGCTTTGAGGATATATGGTGTGTGTGTGACCTCCGCTCCAAGGACCACATTCATTTACCACCATATTTTGTAATGTAGACAAGACTAATCACCCGCACTGAAGTGTTAGGTTCCACTTGAACCACATACTTAGAAATCACCCTGTTTTCCCAGCTACACCAATATTTAAATTTAAATAATATTTAAATTTAATGAATAAAGGTACATTGGGAAAACAATATCAAAATCGACATTTTACGGTGTAGAAAGATATGAAATTGAAGTTTCTGTTACGGTTGTCGGTGGAAGAAGGTGAGGACCAATGCGCAGCGTGGTACCGGTTCATCTTTTTTAATGTAAACTGAACACTGAATAACAAAACAACAAAGAAAACAACCAAAACAGTTCTGTCTGGTGCAGACACACTTAGACAGAAAACAATCACCCACGAAACACAATAGAAAACAGGCTCCCTAAATATGGTTCTCAATCAGGGACAACGATTGACAGCTGCCTCTGATTGAGAACCATACCAGGCCAAACACAGAAATAGCAAATCATAGAAAAACTAACATAGACAACCCACCCAACTCACGCCCTGACCATACTTAAACAAAGACATAACAATAGAACTAAGGTCAGAACGTGACAGTTTCCTATTATTCAGGAATAATTGTATTTTCACACTGTGTTAAAACAGCTTCCAACATGCATATCCATTTCAAACACCATGGCACTATTATAAAGAATGTCCAGTGTATGGTTTCCTTCCATGACTGATAAAACAATATAATATAAATCAAATGTACATACACAAAAATAGCCGTGTTAGCATCCATCTTCAATGCAAGTGCAACCTGGCTGGCATTGGTTACATCAAATGTAGCAGGTATTTAATCTATTACAGAGATTATGTTGCCGATTTTTCATTTGGTAATGCATGCCCATATTGAGACTAAAAATCCTCAGACATTGACCGAATGACATCTGCTTCTTCACCAAGGTTACTATGAAAACTGATAGGAACCAAGCTACATAAAAATAACACATACAAAATGACGGTGTATTATATCCAATCTGTAATTTTCTGTTTCTGTTCAAAGCAAATACTGCGCTTGTCAAACATGAAGAGGAATAATGTCCTCCTAATAAAAAGGGAGGTTTGGAATCAAGGCCATAACCTGTGCATGCACCATTTTACTTCCAAGAAATGTAAACGAGTGGATCGGAAAATTGAGAACTTGAGAAATTGCAACTAATCAGTGGAGACTCAGTTGGTAGAGCATGGCGCTTGCAATGCCAGGGTTGTGGGTTTGATTCCCATGGGGTCCAGTATGGAATTTTTTTTAAATAAATAAGTCGCTCTGGATAAGAGTTGAAGGGATCATCCTCAGTGGATTTTATTATAAATAGTGAAACATTAAAGTTATCCTTTTATGATAAAACTATACTAAATATATTCACGTCACCAAATAATTGATTAAATCACACTGTTTTGTAATGAAGGTCTACAGTAGGCTCAGCAGCACTCTGTAGAGCAGCACCATAGTGTAGCCGGAGGACAGCTAGCTTCTGTCCTCCTCTGGGTACATTGACTTCAACACAAAACCTATGAGGCTCATGGTTCTCACCCCATTCCATAGACTTACACAGTAATTATGATAAATTCCAGAGGACACCCTCCAACCTATCAGAGCTCTTGCAGCATGAACTGATATGTTGTCCACCCAATCAAATGATCAGAAAATGAATCTAGTACTGAAAGCTACAGCTTGCTAGCACTGCAGTGTATAAAATGTGAGTAGTTGACTCAAAGAAAAAGACAACAATTGAATAGTTTTGAACAATTTTTTTTGCAAAATTAAGGAGAAGACAGAGGGAGCTATATTTGGTTGTATTTTTAAAAAACTTTCACATAACTAGCAAAATAAGCTAGCAAGTTTAGCCCAATCAAACACCTGTCTCAAAAAGAGAGGGATGCTATGTTAGCTAGCTGGCTATGGTTATCCAACACTGGAACTCGTCAAAGTCAAGGTAAGCTTTTGGGTTTATGAATTTATTGTCACCTGGGCCCGCTGGTGTAACTGCTAAACTGCTTTCTGACTGTTCACTGTGCTGCATGACTGTAGCGGGTTTACTAACGCTTAAGTTCTAGTATCTACTATATGTTGACTATAACGTGACAACGATATAGGCTGAGTGTAGCGGTTAGTGGTTATGATATGAAGGTTTGAATTGGAATGTTTTTTTTGCCTGGTCACAAACCGCTGATGTGTTGTGCACTGAAGTCACAGGCGAAGGTAAAACATGAGAGGAGGAGAGCGCATAGATTGTTGCGAGAAGGAATTCTATATACAACGAGCTAAGTGATCATGTTGTTGTGTATGTGGCTGCTATGAAAGTGAACTGTGTGTGCGGGTGTTCAGGGGTTTATTGATTCTGGTGAAACTGTTGGACTAATGATTACATCCTAGATCAGCTATATGTAGACAAGCGTGTGCAAGGTGGTATTGAATGTTTCACTGTCTGTCACCTTGATTACTAAAAATTATCTCAGTACTTTGTAAACTTTCATTTATAGGCTAGGTTATAGCACCCTCATGATGGGTACAGGGAAAATGCTATGTTGTAGCCTAAACTTATCAATGTTACATTGAGCTGGGTGAATGGAATATGAATGACAGTCATCCAATATGCTGTAATAGAAATAAGGCCATGCTTATAATTTTTTTAATAATTCTCCCTCATCTTAAACAGCACCGACCACCACTGAAACTAATATTATATGAATCAATTTGAATGCCTTTATTAGATCTTTAGACTGATAAGCTTTACACAGACCAGTCACAAACCACAATCGCAGTAGAGCTCAGTACAGTCATGGCCAAAAGTCTTGAGAATGACACAAATATTAATTTCCACAAAGTTTGCTGCTTCAGTCTCTTTAGATATTTTTGTCAGTTGTTACTATGGAATACTGAAGTATAATTACAAGCATTTCATAAGTGTTAAAGGCTTTTATTGACAATTCCATGAAGTTGATGCAATTTGCATATTTGCAGTGTTGACCCTTTTTCAAGACCTCTTCAATCCACCCTGGCATGCTGTCAATTAACTTCTGGGCCACATCCTGACTGATGGCAGCCCATTCTTGCATAATCAATGCTTGGAGTTTGTCAGAATTTGTGGGTTTCTGTTTGTCCACCCGCCTTTTGACAATTGACCACACGTTCTCAATGGGATTAAGGTCTGGGGAGTTTCCTGGCCATGGACCCAAAATATTGATGTTTTATTTCCCGAGCCACTTAGTAATCACTTTTGCCTTATGGCAAGGTGCTCCATCATGCTGGAAAAGGCATTGTTCGTCACCAAACTGTTCCTGGATGGTTGGGAGAAGTTGCTCTCGGAGGACGTCGTGGTACCATTCTTTATTCATGGCTGTGTTCTTAGGCAAGATTGTGTGTGAGCCCACTCCCTTGGCTGAGAAGCAACCAGACACATTAATGGGTTCAGGATGCTTTACTGTTGGCATGACACAGGACTGATGGTAGCGCTCACCCTGTCTTCTCCGGACAAGCTTTTTTCCGGATGTCCCAAACAATCGGAAAGGGGATTCATCAGAGAAAATAACTTTACCCCAGTCCTCAGCAGTCCAATCCCTGTACCTTTTGCAGAATATCAGTCTGTCCCTGATGTTTTTCCCTCGAGAGAAGTGGCTTCTTTGCTGCCCTTCTTGACACCAGGCCATCCTCCAAAAGTCTTCGCCTCACTGTGCGTGCAGATGCACTCACACCTGCCTGCTGCCATTCCTGAGCAAGCTCTGCACTGGTGGTGTCCCGATCCCGCAGCTGAATCAACTTTAAGAGACGGTCAAGGTGCTTGCTGGACTTTCTTGGGTGCCCTGAAGCCTTCTTCACAACAATTGAACCGCTCTCCTTGAAGTTCTTGATGATCTGATAAATGGTTGATTTAGGTGCAATCTTACTGGCAGCAATATCCTTGCCTGTGAAGCCCTTTTTGTGCAAAGCAATGATGACGGCATGTGTGTCCTTGCAGGTAACCATGGTTGACAGAGGAAGAACAATGATTCCAAGCACCACCCTCCTTTTGAAGCTTCCAGTCTGTTATTGGTTCTCGATCAGCATGACAGAGTGATCTCCAGCCTTGTCAACACTCACACCTGTGTTAACGAGAGAATCACTGACATGATGTCAGCTGGTCCTTTTGTGGCAGGGCTGAAATGCAGTGGAAATGTTTTTGGGGGATTCAGTTCATTTGCATGGCAAAGAGGGACTTTGCAATTAATTTCAATTCATCTGATCATTCTTCATAACTTTCTGGAGTATATGCAAATTGCCATCATACAAACTGAGGCAGCAGACAGAAAATTAATATTTGTGTCATTCTCAAAACTTTTGGCCACGACTGTACAGTAAAGCATGCACCAGTTCTATTTCTATGTTTCATTAATAACAGTGCTTGTGCACAGACTGTTCACACCCATCTTGTTGGTGGAGAGAATTTTGCAGGCTTAAAGGTCATTTTCTTGATATTCTCTACATTTCGTCCATGTCTAATGTGTATTCATGTGATATTTGAGTGACAAAAAAATTACAAAAATATCTATGGGCTAAAAAACATTAATAAAAAAACTGCTCTACTGATCCTCTCCTCTACGGTACTGCGCTGTACTGTGATGTCCAAACTTGTGAAGCATAGACGTCTATGATTGGTGCAGATTTGGTCTGGTCTGGACCAACCTTGTTTGGGGGCGGAGTTCATTAGAATTATAGACTGTGTGTAGAATAATACCCAAACAAAAGGAGGATATGACATTTTTATACCTACGTGTACCTACTCAGGATGCATCACAATGAAGAGAATGATATCGATAATTATGCATTTCTGTATAGTACATATCGAGGACCCATGATGTCATTCTGTTACCATCATTTTATTACCACGTGTTGATCCACTTCACTTACTGTAGTTCAATAACCAAAATATATTTTTTTCAAAGGTGTCATATCATAGCCGACACCCCATTCTTTCTACAGACATATTTGACTCTTAATTCGGACTAGATATTTAAGAGTTTTTGAAAACGTGGTCACATAAAAACTAAGGGAACCTTTTGTCATTCTGTTACCAAACTTTGCCTCTGCACTGTTTTTCAAGGAGACACATCTTAGTGAAATGTTCAGCAATTGTGAAGTAGACTTCTGCATATAGGTGTATGATTTGTTAGTTTCAATCAATGGTTTTAGCTTGGCATACATTTTAAAGGGAACATGTGAGTTTAGGCTTCTCTGTTACTGTGGATTTACCCCTTTTAAGGATAAGATTAGTGTGCTTTGTCACCTACCCCGACACTTATTTGTCTTTCTATAGTTACAATTGCAATGTACAGGCCTATTTCTGAGTGCACTCCTCAAGTGTGAAACAAACTCTTAGAAAGTAGGCCTAAGTTTGTTGAAGCTAATAGATACTCACAGCTACAATTAATGTGCCCGGTGATTGCATCCTGCTCATGAGAGAACATGTCCCTCTCTTGAAATGGGAGGCTAATTGTAGTCTCTGGCAACTTTACTCCGACATTATAGCACTTACACCCTGTAATTTAGTTTTCACTCTTCTTCAAATCTGTACCAACATAATATGCTAAGTGTAGCAATTACATTGCAAATTGCTTCTGACAGCATGATGCGTTTAGAGGACACATTTATTTTTTGGGGCCGTGAGGTGAAAGAGACACAGTGGGCATAGGCATTATACTGTCCTCTCTATGTCTAATGTAATTTCCCCATGCCTTGACCATTTTCGAAACGTGGACATTGACGTTAAAGTATTTCGCTAAGTGCAATTGGAGAAGGATGTTGTTTCCCTCTCGCTATTGGAATAAGACGGGGTGGAATTATAGTCTACTTATTGTCACTGATAATGGCCCATGGACTAGGTTAATTATATTGTGCTTATGTGATGTGCAGAGGAGTCTTGGCAGAGTCGTGAACAAATGGATGGAATAATTAGGATTTTACTTTCGTCTCTGTCCGACTGGAAAGTAGTTTGCTTATGTCAGAGCAGCTCACAGATCACTGCACCTGTACATAGCCCACCTGTAAACAGCCCATCTATCTACCTACCTCATCCCCATACTGTATTTATTTATTTATTTTTCTCCTTTGCACCCCAGTATCTCTACTTGCACATTCATCTTCTGCCGATCTACCATTCCAGTGTTTAATTGCTATATTGTACATACTTCGCCACCATGGCCTATTTATTGCCTTAACTCCCTTATCTTACCTCATTTGCACTCACTGTATATAAACATTTTTGTTCTACTGTATTATTGACTATGTTTTGTTTATTCCCTGTGTAACTCTGTGTTGTTGTATGTGTCGAATTGCTATACTTTATCTTGGCCAGGTCGCAGTTGCGAATGAGAACTTGTTGTCAACTAGCCTACCTGGTTAAATAAAGGGGAAATAAAATAAGTAAATAAAAGAATATGTTCAGGGTAACTGTTCATTTTATCAAGGTGCCTAGTAAGGCTGACATTGAGCTGACATTAATTAAGAGGGAATTGCTAGGTCTAACACTTATTGAAATGAACATTGATTATGTTTTCTTTGATACTTGGTCTATGTGCACATAGTCCTGACTCGTGGACTGTTGAATCTCTTCCAGTAATCTGACTGCTGTAGTATTCTCTCTATCTTACAACAGGTAACCCTATAGCACCACGCTCCCCCTGTCTATCTCTGGCTGGTCTCTCTGCCCCCCTCTGACCTGGGGATGAATGCACCAATGAGGAGCCAGCTCACAGTGAGTCACATGACCCCTCACCACTGTCCCACTCCCATCCTATCCCACAATACCTCTCTCCACTGAGTGTGTTGTTTGCATATATGCCTCTGTCAGATGTTGGTGGGCGTTTTCTTGTCCCTCTTTGATCGTACTGTAGATGTTGGTATTGTACATGTACATTGTATACCATATATGCCATGAGGTTGACTAACTGTTATGTGTTATTTACAGGGTATGCCTGATCGCATGTTATGTGCAGTGCTGGAGCAATTTCAGCTTTACTTTTCCCTTTGGTATGTGTGCTTTGTCTCCATTGAGGGCGTCATATCCCCCGTATGTGTACTTCTGTTCCAATTCAATCGGGCCTTGCATACCACACACACACAGACTCTCACATACATCCCTCTCTCAGTCACTGTGCTGTAGCTTGTAAGCCTTAACCTGTAGCCTAGTAGCCTTTTGATGTTTATTACACATGGGGAAGATTGCGTATGATCTTTACGTCTCGGTAAGTAAGTTACTGAAGCTGTTGCTCCAATGTGAATACACTTGTTCTGTGTTCACATGTGTGCTCTGTTGTCTATCACGATGGACATTCAACAACACAACATTGTTGTGTGATATTAAAGCATACACCTGTTGTCTATTATGTTATGAATAGAATCTGGGCAGGAACTCCAAATCTGGGCAGACTTTTTTTGTGTTTTGATATCGGAAAGACTGCCCGAGTTGGCACAACATTTTCAAGACAGTTCCACTCTATGAACATTCCATGTCAACAAAGAGGATAAAATCCACATAGAGTTTTAAATACTAGAACTTGACTGAGTAGAATTCTATGGATTGAACTCTTCAATATTTATGATACAATTTAAACAATTCTCAGGATGTTCAGACTTGGATGCAGCCAGATAACTCTGCCACTCTGAGACTTTGCTCTGGTCACTTACTTCCTGTGTGTGTGTATCAGATCCACTCTCTGTATAGTACAGCCAGCCCCAGCATGCTGAAGAGGAAGCAGAGCTCGAGGGTTGAGGCCCAGCCCATGACTGACTTTGGGCCCGACGAAACCCTCGCCGACAGCGCCGACATCTTCTGGATCAACAAACCAGTGAGTGGGTGACTATTTCAGCCACATGGGACTGGGCCATATTTGAAATGGAAAAATGGCACATTTAGACGCCAATTCAATTAATTACAAATAAAGTGAAGGTACACTATGGGTTCACTCAGACTGTTTAGGCTGTATTTTACATCTGTTTGGTTTGTTTCAATATCCAATTAAAATGTAAACTACGTTCAAGTTTGTTTTTTACCCTCTGACTAGTCCCAAAACGGCAAACTCCCAAGTTAAATCAAGAGCAACTCAAATAATGAAGCAATTTCAGGTCTGATCATCAACAAAAAGCTTTGCTTTCCACTACACACGATAACAAACTTCTATATTCACACTAAAATCAAACACTAATGTTCTGAACTGCATTTTGATTGGACGACGAGTGAACAGTAGAAGAGAGCTGCCATCCGGTCACCTGTGGGTAACTGACGTACAACATATATTTGACCCAAGTACGATGGGATTCTCACTTCTCCTTGTCTGTCCCCTTCCTCCTCCTCCCCAGTGGGTGCACTCTCTGCTGCGAGCCTGTGCCATCATCAGCGTCATCAGCGTGTGTATGAACACACCCAAGACGTTCGAGCACTACCCCCCGCTGCAGTACGTGACCTTTACCCTGGACACGCTGCTCATGTTCCTCTACACCGCTGAGATGATCGCCAAGATGCACATCAGAGGAATCATCAAGGTAATAATACAAACAATCCATTTTCTGCACAAAAAATAAAACAAATATAATATGTAGATTTTATGCCCAAGCTTACAAATCTAACTTTACATAGCTCTTTACACTCACAACCCCGTATACTGTATGAAAATGGCAGATTTGGTCACTGAGAAGCGCATAAATTGTAACGCACTGGCTGTACAGTAACATGCTATACATTACGTCAGAGCTCATTATTGTGAACCGTATTGTGAAGAAAATCCCCCACGAGTCACCTTTATGCACTCATTACTCTATTCCTTGTGCACCAGAACGAATAACTGTTTCTCTAAAGTGCTCTATGAAAGCCTAACACTGGAAGATGATATTTTATAAATTAGCTAGTGTTGTTGGCAATATAATAAGCTTTTAAATGATGACCATCTGACCCACATTGCGATTTGTAGTGAAACATTTTTGAATCGTGTTATGGTGGGGATGCAGGGCAGCGTTCCAAACTAAAAAATACATGTGTGCTTGCTTCAGTTCCTCCAAAGCCACAGCCAGGAGAGCTCCAACAAGTACCTAATAGTACCTTTTTTAGCTCAAGAGCACCACCAGAGTCAAATGATCTGTCGTGTGATTTAATACCGTGGGAAGGTGCCCTAGCACTGCTGTAAACAAAGGCCATTTCGGATCCACTCTGATAGTCGATTGCAGCGTAGATGCTGCACAGTTTACAGAACTCCATTGAAATTGGGGGAAGAGTGGATCCGAAATCCGTTGTGGTAGAGGGGTGTGACGCCTCACTTTCCCATCATATGCCCTCTATTTAGATAATAGTGTCCTTGGGTGTTCTCTAACTTTTGAGTGATGGCTTCTGCTTAGCCACTAAGTATTTGATCTGCTGATTATATGGATGTGTTTGACAACCATCAATCAGAATGAATGTTGTGCTAAGAAATAAGTGCCAGTTTGCGGTCCTTTAAATTATGACCCTTTGACATTACTCGAATGTTTGTGTCCAACAATACCCCGTTAATATGGATCTGTATTAGTATTCACATTCTTTCAGATACTATGGCTGTGGTTGAGTTTGCCTGGTTCAATGGAACCAATGGGTAGTCCCAATAGTGCAAACCCTGCCCACCGACCTAGCACTCCAAGGCAGGATCAATCAAATGTTCATAATATTTGAAAGAAACCAAAATGCTATTTGAACCCAGGTCTGATAGGGTCAGACAGATCCAGGGAAATAGATGGTGTGCTACAGAAGCACCCGGATACAATACATCTGGCAGATGAAAGGCCTAAATTACTGCGGTGGGAAGTGTAGACAGCTTAATTGGCAAATCAAGGATAACAAGCACACTGACAGGAAGTCATCAGACGGACACCGAAACACTGTTTACGCCAAAGCGGAATACAGCCGAGTCATTTGGGTAATGCTTCTGTCAGTGTGGACAGGTCAATACCGCCTCTTAACATTTGCCATCCGGTGTTAAAAGGGATGAGGGATAATTATTTTGTATTGTGTGTGAGCGTGTCTGTCTGTCATCACTGAGTCCTCATCAAAGTAAAAATAGATTGTTGTCCGTATCAATAGCAACATGTCAAGTTGACCATCAAGATGATGGATGATATTGATGATTGTGTGAATCAATACCAAGCGAGTGAAAGCCCAATGTTTCCATTATAAAGTCCCTTTATTCTTTTCCAAAATATGATGTTTCACACAGTTTTACTCATTTAGACGGTCTATTTATTATTCTGTCACAGATTCTATGAGTTATTGCTCATTGTCCCTTTCCCCCCTTCCCAAAAATAAGACTCCACATAGTATTATTCAACCTGTTAGTGTGGTTTTGATGTCTCACATAGTTGGAATCTTGTGCTTGCAACACTACGCTTGTGAATTGGATATTAAAAGTCCAATGCAGGTGTTTTTCTTTCAATATCAAATAATTTCTAGGTTACAATTAAGTACCTTACTGTGATGGTTTCCAACACCATCAAGTTTTCTGATTACACGACGGTAGTAGGCCTGATCACCGGCGACGATGAGACAACCTACAGTGATCTAGCAGGACAACAACCTCTCCCTCAACGTCAGTAAGACCAAGGAGCTGATCGAGCAGTCGAGCAGGTCAATGGCTTCAAGTTCCTCTGTGTCCAAATCACTAAGGACTTAAAATTGTCCACACACACGCAAACAGTCGGGAAGAGAGCGTGACCCTCAGGAGGTTGAAAATATTTGTTATGGGCCCTCAAATTCTCGAAAGGTTCTCCAGCTGCACCATTGAGAGCATCTTGACTGGCTATGTCACTGCTTGGTATGGCAACTACACTGCCCTCGATTGCATGGCGCTGCAGAGGGTGGCGCGGGCAGCCCAGAGTATCACTTGGGCTGAGCTTCTTGCCATCCAGGACCTCGATATCAGGCGGTGTGAAAGGAAGGTCCGGAAAGCGGTATCGGAGAATCAAGTCCGACACCAACTGGATCCTGAACAGCTTCTATCCCTAAGCCATAAGAGTGCTAAATAGCTAACAAAATCTGCATTGACCCTTCTATTTTATTTATATTTAGGCACTGTCTATGCACACTCACACACTCTCTATATGCACATTCTACGCACGCACACAAACACACACACACACACACACACACACACACACACACTTCATTTGCTCACACACGCATTACACGCACATACAGTTATACTGACACACACACAATCACATACTATTATTATTGCTGCTACTCTGTTTATTATATATAACCCTACCACTTGAGTGGCTGCTGCCAACACACTGACTCAACTCCAGCCACTTTAATAATGGGAATTGATGGAAATTGATGTAAAATATATCACAGCCACTTTAAACAATGCTACCTAATATAATGTTTACATACCCTACATTATTCATCTCATATGTATACGTATATACTGTACTCTATATCATCTACTGCATCCTTATGTAATACATGTATCACTAGCCACTTTAACTATGCCACTTTGTTTACATACCCTACATTACTCATCTCATATGTATATACTGTACTCGATACCATCTACTGCATCTTGCCTATGCCGTTCTGTGCCATCACTCATTCATATATCTTTATGTACATATTCTTTATCCCTTTACACTTGTGTGTATAAGGTAGTAGTTTTGGAATTGTTAGGTTAGATTACTCATTGGTTATTACTGCATTGTTGGAACTAGAAGCACATGCATTTCGCTACACTCGCATTAACATCTGCTAACCATGTGTATGTGACCAATACATTTGATTTGATTTGACTTCAGTATCCCTGCACATTGTAAATATGGTATTGGCATCAGTGCCAGCGCTGTATATGTGACTTACCTTTCTTGATTCGGTCTTATGTAGCAAAATGTGAAATTGTGTTTTTTACAATTTCTCTGGGAAACTAATAATAACCTCTGCTAGGGAGCCAGCCAGCTAATGTTAGCTCCAGCTAATGTTAGCTAGCTAGCTAACAGTACACTTTAGCTTAAGACATATAGCTAGCTAGCTAAACAATTAAAACTTATTCAGGATTGGTGGTTCCCCTGTGGGACGGTTGAGCTAATGTAGGCTAATGCGATTAGCATGAGGGTGTAAGTAGCAAGGACATTTTCCAGGACATAGACATATCTGACATGGGCAGAAAGATTAACAAGAATTTAAGCTAACTGCACTACCCAATTTACAGTAGCTATTACAGTGAAATAATACCACGCTATTGTTATTCGGAGAGTGCACAGTTTGCTGCTGTTCTGGGATTGATTTGCACTTTTCGCACCAAAGTACGTTCATCTCTAGAAGACAGAACACGTCTCCTTCCTGAGCAGTATGACGTCTGCGTGGTCCTATGGTGTTTATACTTGCGTACTATTGTTTGTACAGATGAACGTGGTACCTTCAGGCATTTGGAAATTGCTCCGAAGGATGAACCAGACCTGTGGAGTACTACCATTTTTTTCTGAGTTCTTGACTGGTTTCTTTTGATTTTCCCATGATGTCAAGCAAAGAGGCACTGAGTTTGATGTTGGCCTTGAAATACATCCACAGGGACACCTCCAATTGACTCAATTATGTCAATTAGCCTATCAGAAGTTTCTAAAGCGTTGACATCATTTTCTGGAATTGTCCAAGCTGTTTAAAGGCACAGTCAACTTAGTATATGTAAACTTCTGACCCACTGGAATTGTGATACAGTATATTATAAGTGAAATAATCTGTATGTTAACAATTTTTGGAAAAAATACTTGTATCATTCACAAAGTAGATGTCCCTACCAACTTGCCAAAACTATAGTTTGTTAACAAGAAATTTGTGGAGTTGTTGAAAAACAACTTTTAATGACTCCAACCTAAGTGTACAGTTGAAGTCGGAAGTTTACATATACTTAGGTTGGAGTTATTAAAAGTCGTTTTTCAACCACTCCACAAATTTCTGGCAAGCCAGACAATATTTAAAGGGCCTATTTATATAATGAACATGAATTCAGAGGGAAGAAATTATTAAATATGAAAGCCTTAGACCTCTCACTAATACCATCAGTCATACAAAAGTTATACTTAATCCGAACTGGTTCTCTAGCAAATAAGTTCAAGAATGGCCTTTTTCCCTTCATTCAGATTACAACCGCTCACTTTCGGTTATATGAAAACGAAATAATCTCTAAAATATTGTTATTTTTTAAACAAGCCATAAAAAGTTGGTTGCAATTCCAGTTTAATCCACCAGAACAGACGGAACAAATAATACAACACATATTGTGTGCTCCCGATTGGCACAGCGGTCGAAAGCAATGCATCTCAGTGCTAGTGGCGTCAATACAGACCCTGGTTTTATCACATCCGGCTGTGATTAGGAGTCCCATAGGGCATCGCGCAATTGGCCCTGCATCGTCTAGGTTAGGGTTTGGCTGGGGTAGGCCTTCATTGTAAATAAGAATTTGTTCTTAACTGACTTGCCTAGTTAAATAAAGGTTCATTAAGAAAACGTGTTTTTCGATAATGTTTAAAAAAGGTAAATTATATCATAAATAGGACTGGTGTAGTTATGTCACCTATGCAGCTAACACAAATATATGGAAATATCTGCTCTACCCAAAACAACAAATTGCAACCAGCTAATTGCAGCATTACCGCAAAAATGGAAGAGGAAAGTGGATGGGGAAAAAGTAAGGAACTTGTCTGTCGGCCCTGCATTGAAGGTCAAAATTGGTTAAAGGAAATTGTGATAAATGAAACTGGTATGTGTATATATACAGTGGGGAGAACAAGTATTTGATACACTACCGATTTTGCAGGTTGTCCTACTTATAAAGCATGTAGAGGTCTGTTTTAGGTCTGTTTTATCATAGGTACACTTCAACTGTGAGAGACATAATCTAAAACAAAAATCCAGAAAATCACATTGTATGATTTTTAAGTAATTAATTAGCATTTTATTGCATGACATAAGTATTTGATTTCATCAGAAAAGCAGAACTTAATATTTGGTACAGAAACCTTTGTTTGCAATTACAGAGATCATACGTTCCTGTAGTTCTTGACCAAGTTTGTACACACTGCAGCAGGGATTTTGGCCCACTCCTCCATACAGACCTTCTCAAGATCCTTCAGGTTTCGGG
Organism: Oncorhynchus clarkii lewisi; assembly: GCF_045791955.1. Lineage (NCBI taxonomy): Eukaryota > Metazoa > Chordata > Actinopteri > Salmoniformes > Salmonidae > Oncorhynchus > Oncorhynchus clarkii. The sequence continues at coordinate 3,172,757 of NC_092168.1, read as the reverse complement.
GCTATCGCTAGGCAATATGGACTTTCAGCTCCCTCCAAAGATTTTCTATTGGGTTCAGGTCTGGAGACTGGCTAGGCCACTCCAGGACCTTGAGATGCTTCTTACGGAGCCACTCCTTAGTTGCCCTGGCTGTGTGTTTCGGGTCGTTGTCATGCTGGATGACCCAGCCACGACCCATCTTCAATGCTCTTACTGAGGGAAGGAGGTTGTTGGCCAAGATCTTGCGATACATGGCCCCATCCATCCTCCCCTCAATACGGTGCAGTCGTCCTGTCCCCTTTGCAGAAAAGCATCCCCAAAGAATTATGTTTCCACCTCCATGCTTCACGGTTGGGATGGTGTTCTTGTGGTTGTACTCATACTTCTTCTTCCTCCAAACACGGCGAGTGGAGTTTAGACCAAAAAGCTCTATTTTTGTCTCATCAGACCACATGACCTTCTCCCATTCCTCCTCAGGATCATCCAGATGGTCATTAGCAAACTTCAGACGGGCCTGGACATGCGTTGGCTTGAGCAGGGGGATTTTAATCCATGATGGCTCAGTGTGTTACTAATGGTTTTCTTTGAGACTGTGGTCCCCAGCTCTCTTCTGGTCATTGACCAGGTCCTGCTGTGTAGTTCTGGGCTGATCACTCACCTTCCTCATGATCATTGATGTCCCACGAGGTGAGATCTTGCATGGAGCCCCAGACCGAGGGTGATTGACCGTCATCTTGAACTTCTTCCATTTTCTAATAATTGCGCCAACAGTTGTTGCCTTCTCACCAAGCTGCTTGCCTATTGTCCTGTAGCCCATCGCAGCATTGTGCAGGTCTACAATTTTGTCCCTGATGTCCATACACAGCTCTCTGGTCTTGGCCATTGTGGAAAGGTTGGAGTCTGTTTGATTCAGTGTGTGGACAGGTGTCTTTTATACAGGTAACAAGTTCAAACAGGTGCAGTTAATACAGGTAATGAGTGGAGAACAGGAGGGCTTCTTAAAGAAAAACTAACAGGAATTCTTACTGGTTGGTAGGTGATCAAATACTTAATGCAAATTAATTTCTTAAAAATCATACAATGTGATTTTCTGGATTTTTGTTTAATACTTATTTTCCACCATAATTTGCAAATAAATTCCTACAATGTGATTTTCTGGATTTTTTTCCTCATTTTGTCTGTCATAGTTGAAGTGTACCTAATGATGAAAATTACAGGCCTCTCTCATCTTTTTAAGTGGGAGAACTTACACAATTGGTGGCTGACTAAATACTTTTTTGCCCCACTGTATATGTCCATATGTAGCTAGTTTTTGGTCACAGGTCCAGGAATGGCTGAATCATTTTTTTTAACCTTTTATTTAACTAGGCAAGTCAGTTAAGAACAAATTCTTATTTTCAATGACGGCCTAGGAACAGTGGGTTAACTGCCTTGTTCAGGGGCAGAACGACAGATTTTTACCTTGTCAGCTCGGGGATTCGTTCTTGCAACCTTTCGGTTACTGGCCCAACGCTCTAACCACTAGGCTACCTACAATTGCAACATTTACCTGCAGCTAACACTGCAGAAGGCAATACTGGGTGATCTGAAAACTCATAGTAAATCGATCAATATTGTAATAATTATTAGTTTTAGCATGGTAACACGAATAAGTATATTTCAAGCTAGAATCCAACAGTCCCTCCTTTTTGAATAGTAACTCCCATACTGATGAACATTATACAAACTTTGAAATTAATTATTTTAGACTGTTGGAAAAGCATTCCAGGTGAAGCTGGTTGAGAGAATGCCAAGAGTGTGCAAAGGTGTCATCAAGGCAAATGGTGGCTACTTTGAAGAATCTAAAATATACAGTACCAGTCAAAAGGTTGGACACCTACTCGTTCTGTATTTTTAATATTTTCTATAATGTAGAATAATAGTGAAGACGTCAGTAGTATGAACTAACAGATATGGAATCATGTAGTAAAAGTGTTAAACAAATTAAAATATATTTGCTTTGGTGACAGCTTTGCACACTCTTGGCTTTCTCTCAACCAGCTTCATGAGGTAGTCACCTGGAATGCATTTAAATTAACAAGTGTGCCTTGTTAAAAGTTTATTTCATGCGTTTGAGCCACCCATACCTTGTGTTGTAACACGGTATGGGTGGTATACAGAAGATAGCCCTATTTGTTAAATGACCAAGTCCATATTATGGCAAGAACAGCTCAAATAAGCAAAGAGAAACGACAGTCCGTCATTACTTTAAGACACATTTCAAGAACTTTGAACATTTCTTCAAGTGCAGGCGCAAAAACATCAAGATCTATGATCAAACTGCCTCTCATGAGGACCGCCACAGGAAAGGAAGACTCAGAGATACCTATGTTGCCGAGGATAAGTTCATTAGAGTTAACTGCACCTCAGATTGCAGCCCAAATAAAGGCTCCTCAGAGTTCAAGTAACAGACAAATCTCAACGTCAACTGTTCAGAGGAGACTGTGTGAATCAGGCCTTCATGGTCGAACACCTCCAGGCTGTTTAAGGACTATTTGACCAAGAAGGAGGGTGATGGAGTGCTGCTTCAGATGACCTGGCCTCCACAATCACCCAACCTCAACCCAAATGGTTTGGGATGAGTTGGACCCCAGAGTGAAGGTAGCAGCATACCACCCTGCATCCCACTGCTGACTTGCTTTTGAAGCTAAGCAGGGTTGGTCCTGTTCGGTTCCTGGATGGGAGACCAGATGCTGCTGGAAGTGGTGTTGGAGGGCCAGTATGAGGCACCCTTTCCTCTGGTCTAAAAAATAATATCCCAATTCCCCTGGGCAGTGATTGGGGACATTGCCCTGTGTAGGGTGCTGTCTTTTGTATCGGACGATAAACAGGTGTCCTGATTCTCTGTGGTCACTAAAGATCCCATGGCACTTATCGTAAGAGTAGGTTCAAGTAACATCTCAACATCAACTGTTCAGAGGAGACTGCTTCAATCAGGCCTTCATGGTCGAATTGCTGCAAGGAAACCACTACTAAACAACACCAATTAGATGAAGAGACTTGCTTGGACCAAGAAACACGAGCAATGGACATTAGGCCGATGGAAATGTGTCCTTTGGTCTGATGAGTCCAAATTTGAGATTTTTGGTTCCAACCGCCTTGTCTTATTGAGACGCAGAGTAGGGGAACGGATGATCTCTGCATGTGTATTTCCCATCGTGAAGCATGGAGGAGGAGGTGTGATGGTGCTTTGCTGGTGACAGTCTGATTTATTTAGATTTCAAGGCACACTTAACCTGCATGGCTACCACATCATTCTGCAGTGATACGCCATCCCATCTGGTTTGGGCGTAGTGGGCCTGTCATTTGTTTTTCAACAGGACAGGTACTTTCACAACTCCAGGCTGTGTAAGGGCTGTTTGACCAAGAAGGAGCGTGATGGAGTGCTGCATCAGATGTCCTGACCTCCATAATCACCCGACCTCAACCCAATTGAGATGGTTTGAGATGAGTTGGACCGCAGAGTGAAGGAAAAGCAGCCAACTCCAAGACTGTTGTAAAAGCATTCCAGGTGAAGCTGGTTGAGAGAATGCCAAGAGTGTGCAAAGCTGTCATCAAGGCAACGGGTGGCTACTTTGAAGAAGAATCTTGTTTAAATCTTTTTTTTGGTTACTACATGATTCTCTGTGTTATTTCATAGTTTTGATGTCTTCACTATTATTCTACATGTAGAAAATAGTAAAAATAACCCATAAATGAGTAGGTGTGTCCAAACTTTTAATTGGTACTTTATATGTATAACCTCCTACTAGGCGGGGTCAGCTCCTTATAATAGACAGCCAATACATCTCTGTTGCTATTCAGGAACTTAATTAGTTCCTCTCACTGCTGTAGTCTTGGTCCTGCCTGATGCTAGGTCCTTTTTGGGCATGGAGGTGTATGGGTGTGTGAGAGGACTGCAGTAGGAGGGTCGTTTGAGTGGTTCCCTCTGGCCCCCCTCCCAGAGGTTTCTTTTAACCTCATTTGTTGAGTTAACCTCGAGCCAAATTCCTCGCTCCTCCCTAGTTCCGCAGCTCTCCCTGCCTTATCAGGAACTGAAACTAGACTGTTGTCCTTTGCCCATCTTAGAAACCTTGATATTCAACAATATTAGAATATTAACTTTCTGCACTTCTCACTCAGGTGCTTTCCATACACTCAGTTCCTATCCTCCCCTCATTGACCCCAACATTATACATATAACGTAATCAATAAGTTATAGTATGTTAACACAAATAGGTTTATTTCAAGATCGAATCCAATATTGTTCTTAATGTTTTGTACACTCAGTCTATATGACTCCACCTCTACACTTATTCATGCAACTTTACTGACACAGCCCTCACTAGAGCACTGACGAACGCAGTGTCTCTCTGCCTATGAGTGAGTCACTTTTCAACCTCATATTCATCATTTCCAGCACCAAACCAGTATCTACATATGCGAAAACAGTGCGTTTCAATGATCTGTAGCTAGGTTTCGATCCAATTTGCAACAGATTTTAATAAGAATATAAAAAATCCGAAAAAAAAAGATAAAAGGATGTGCGTAATGCACATAAAAATATTTTTTCGTAAATAAAATTCCCATGTGCTAAATGAGTTTCATTGCATTTTCAACTCCACTGATGGTTGTGTCACTAAAACTGCTGCGTTATATAGCAAATGTGCCCACTCTGATCTTGGCACGCGTGTGCTAGCCAACAGCCCGCAGATACAGTGACGGTAGGCTACCTACATTATGACATTATGATGGATAAGAACGATAGTTTTTGTCAAATGGCAGCCAAGCATCGATCATCATGTCACCAGAATAAGAACCTCGATATTTATTGGAACATCACCTTGCACATTTATCACGCTGTGAAAATTCACTGTTTATCTCATCTGTAGCCTAAAAAAATGCATGCTTTGCTGAGTCGTAGTGGGAGGACCACACACGTTTACTTCGATATGATGGTTATTATATCAATATTTGCTCATAAATCTGTTTCCACTGCCATTTCTCGCACAATTAACTTTATCGACATGAAAAGATTGTCTGTCGGCATTTATAAAATTGTCCTGGCATTTCATGTTTCCATCAGCCCGGTCGTGACTTTTTTCATTCATCAGGTAATTCATCCGAATGAAATGGTTGGTGGAAACATTGTTATTGACATCACAGGGTATTTTCCTGCTCCCCACGTCACAATGAATCTCATAGGCTGTGTTTGAATACCCAGACTAACATACTGTATACTACATACTATATACTATTAGTTCATTTTAGTATACTGTAAACGGTATCGTTTCAGTTGAGCATACTAGAGTTTCGCCTGTCTTTTTTGGTATTTTTTGTAATACAGTTGAAGTCGGAAGTTTACATACACTTAGGTTGGAGTTATTAACTTGTTTTTCAACCTCTCCACAAATGTCTTGTTAACAAACTATAGTTTTGGCAAGTTGGTTAGGACATCTACTTTGTGCATGATACAAGTCATTTTTCCAACAATTTTTTACAGACAGATTATTTCACTTAAAATTCACTGTATCACAATTCCAGTGGGTCAGAAGTTTACATACACTAAGTTGACGGTGCCTTTATACAGCCAAGACCTCCCCAAGTCTGGTTCATCCTTGGGAGAAATTTCCAAATGCCTGAAGGTACCATGTTTATCTGTGCAAACAATAGCACGCAAGTATAAACACTATGGGGACCACACAGCTGTCATACCGCTCAGGAAGGAGACGCGTTCTGTCTCCTAGAGATGAACGTACTGTGGCTAAAAAAGTATCTATATCCACAGTATATTGAAGCAATATCAGTCAGGAAGTTAAATATTGGTTGCAAATGGGTCTTCCAAATGGACAATGACCTCAAGCATACTTCCAAAGTTGTGGCAAAATGGCTTAAGGACAACAAAGTCAAGGTATTGAAGCCCTGACCTCAATCCTATAGAACATTTGCGGGCAGAACTGAAGAAACGTGTTCGAGCAAGGAGGCCTTATATTAGATTACCTACATTACACCAAAATTACTTTGGTCAATTACCAGTAGCTTTGCAACCCTAGCTGCAGATAATGAAAATGAGGTTGAAAAGTGGTGGACTTGCCCTTTTAAGAGATTATTTGAGCACGGAATTCAAAATCTGCTCAATGGGGGAGATGCGTTTTGTCAGCTTTTGCAGAGGCAGCCGCTATTCTTCCTGGTGTCCACCTAAACACAAAACATGACAAGTAACAGAACACTGGTAGAGATGGACAGTCACACAAATTTAAACGATATACAAACAATACATCATCAAAAAATGTATTTTTGAGTAAAACAAAGTATTTTAATAACAGACATACCCCTCCCCATCTTCACAACAACTTTGTCAATATGACTTCACCATGATAATTGACCATCCAATGTTATACCTAGGAGTTTAGCTTCTTCTGGTTTTAGATGCATTTAAGACCAGTTTATCATTTATCACCAATTCTGATTCTGACTGTAACTGCTTATTTAGAATGTCATTGAGCTCACTGGCTTTTGGGGGCTGACATGTTAAGTATGGAATCATCTGCATACAAAGTCATTCTTGTTTTGTGTAAGACCAGTGGCAAATAATTTGTAAAAATAGAGAAGAGTAACGGCTAAAGGTAACTGCCCCGAAGTTCAGTTGAAGAACACTCTTTAGGTTCAATTAGATGAATAACTCTCCAACCATTTGATGGCAGGTTATGTAAGCCATAGCAAGTGAGTTTCTTCAATAATAATTTCTGATCAATAAAATCAAAGGCTTGCAGTGAAATCTAACAATACAGCTCCAACTATCATTGTATTATCCATTTATTTTAACCAATCATCTAAAATATGAGTCAAGGCAATACAAGTTGAGTGCCCTTCTCTATATGCTTGCCTAAAGTCAGTTGTTAACTTGTTCTCTGAAAAATAGTGTTGTGTTTGGTTAAACTCAATTCTCTCCATCATTTTACTAAGAACAGGCAGCAAATTGATTGGGCGCTTGTTAGAGCCATCAAAGGGTGCTTTACTATGTGTCTTGGAACACAATTCCCATTATGCACTTTAGTCTATACCTATCCCACGTGTCAATTTATTAAAGGGATAATCCACTCAAAATGCAACCTAACATGAAATACAGTTGAAGTTGGAAGTTTACATACACTTAGGTTGGGGTCCTTAAAACTCATTTTTCAATCACTCCACAAATGTCTTGTTAAAAAACTATAGTTTTGGCAAGTCGGTTAGGACATCGACTTTGTGCATGACACAAGTAATTTTTCCAACAATTGTTTGCAGACAGATTTGGGGATAGTTTAACCAAAATATGCCACAAGACCTAGAATTGCCTTATAGCTATCCCACAAAAAAAGGTTCACTGTAACATGCTAACTTTTTTGATGAATTTAAGCAAAATTCCCCAAATTCCCGGGCCTTCCCATGGAATTTTCTGGGGAAATTCTGGAAATTTATCTGAAAGTTTTACAACCCTTTGCATCCCTACTCTGGACAATAAAGTAGATGAGCTCAGAGCGAGGATCTACTTCCAGAGAGATACCGGGGACTGTAACATACTTTGTTTCACGAAATCATGCCTCTCTCCGGATATACAGTTGAAGTCGGAAGTTTGCATACACTTAGGTTGGAGTCATTAAAACTAGTTTTTCAACCACTCCACAAATGTCTTGTTAACAAACTATAGTTTGGGCAAGTCGGTTAGGACATCTACTTTGTGCATGATACAAGTAATTTTTCCAACAATTGATTACAGACAAATTATTTCACTTATAAATTCACTGTATCACAATTCCAGTGGGTCAGAAGTTTACATACACTAAGTTGACTGTGCCTTTAAACAGCTTGGAAAATTCCAGAAAATGATGTCATGGTTTATAAGCTTCTAGTTGACATAATTTGAGTCAATTGGAGGTGTACCTGTGGATGTATTTCAAGGCCTACCTTCAAACTCAGTGCCCCTTTGCTTGACATGATGTGAAAATCAAAAGTCAGCCAAGACCTAAAAAAAAAAAAATGGTATACCTCCACAGGTCTGGTTCATCCTTGGGAGCAATTTCCAAACTCCTGAAGGTACCACGTTCATCTGTATAAACACTATGGGACCACGCAGCCGTCATACCTGTTCAGGAAGGAGGCGTGTTCTGTCTCCTAGAGAGGAACATACTTTGGTGCGAAAAGTGTAAATCAATCCCAGAACAACAGCAAAGGACCTTGTGAAGATGCTGGAGGAAACGCGTACAAAAGTGTATATATATCCACAGTAAAACGAGTCCTATATCGACATAACCTGATAGGCCGCTCAGCAGGGAAGAAGCCACTGCTCCAAAACCGCCATAAAAAAGCTAGACTACGGATCGTACTTTTTGGAGAAATGTCATCCAGTCTGATGAAACAAAAATAGAACTGTTTGGCCATAATGTCCATACAGTGGGGCAAAAAAGTATTTAGTCAGCCACCAATTGTGCAAGTTCTCCCACTTAAAAACATGAGAGAGGCTGTAATTTTAATCATAGGTACACTTCAACTATGACAGAAAAAAAAATCCAGAAAATCACATTGTAGGATTTTTAATGAATTTATTTGCAAATTATGGTGGAAAATAAGTATTTGGTCACCTACAAACAAGCAAGATTTCTGGCTCTCACAGACCTGTAACTTCTTCTTTAAGAGGCTCCTCTGTCCTCCACTCGTTACCTGTATTAATGGCACCTGTTTGAACTTGTTATCAGTATAAAAGACACCTGTCCACAACCTCAAACAGTCACACTCCAAACTCCACTATGGCCAAGACCAAAGAGCTGTCAAAGGACACCAGAAACAAAATTGTAGACCTGCACCAGGCTGGGAAGACTGAATCTGCAATAGGTAAGCAGCTTGGTTTGAAGAAATCAACTGTGGGAGCAATTATTAGGAAATGGAAGACATACAAGACCACTGATAATCTCCCTCGATCTGGGGCTCCAAGCAAGATCTCTCCCAGTGGGGTCAAAATGATCACAAGAACGGTGAGTAAAAATCCCAGAACCACACAGGGGGACCTAGTGATGGGACCAAAGTAACAAAGCCTACCATCAGTAACACACTGTGCCGCCAGGGACTCAAATCCTGCAGTGCCAGACTTGTCCCCCTGCTTAAGCCAGTACATGTCCAGGCCCGTCTGAAGTTTGCTAGAGAGCATTTGGATGATCCAGAAGAAGATTGGGAGAATGTCATATGGTCAGATGAAACCAAAATATAACTTTTTGGTAAAAACTCAACTCGTCGTGTTTGGAGGACAAAGAATGCTGAGTTGCATCCAAAGAACACCATACCTACTGTGAAGCATGGGGGTGGAAACATCATGCTTTGGGGCTGTTTTTCTGCAAAGGGACCAGGACGACTGATCCATGTAAAGGAAAGAATGAATGGGGCCATGTATCGTGAAATTTTGAGTGAAAACCTCCTTCCATCAGCAAGGGCATTGAAGATGAAATGTGGCTGGGTCTTTCAGCATGACAATGATCCCAAACACACCGCCCGGGCAACGAAGGAGGAGCATTTCAAGGTCCTGGAGTGGCCTAGCCAGTCTCCAGATCTCAACCCCATAGAAAATCTTTGGAGGGAGTTGAATGTCCGTGTTGCCCAGCAACAGCCCCAAAACATCACTGCTCTAGAGGAGATCTGCATGTAGGTATGGGCCAAAATACCAGCAACAGTGTGTGAAAACCTTGTGAAGACTTACAGAAAACGTTTGACCTCTGTCATTGCCAACAAAGGGTATATAACAAAGTTTTGAGATAAACTTTTGTTATTGACCAAATACTTATTTTCCACCACAATTTGCAAATACATTCATGAAAAATCCTACAATGTGATTTTCTGGATTTTTTTTCTCATTTTGTCTGTCATAGTTCAAGTGTACCTATGATGAAAATTACAGGCCTCTCTCATCTTTTTAAGTTGGAGAACTTGCACAATTGGTGGCTGACTAAATACTTTTTTGCCCCACTGTATATTGAAGCAACATCTCAAGGCATCCGTCAGGAAGTTAACGCTTGGTCGCAAATGGGTCTTCCAAATGTACAACTTCCAAACTTGTGGCAAACTGGCTTAAGGACAACAAAGTTAAGGATTTGGAGTGGCCATCACAAAGCCATGACCTCAATCCTATAGAAAATGTGTGGGCAGAACTGAAGAAACGTGTTAATTAAGTGTATGTAAACTTCTGACCCACTGGGAATGTGATGAAAGAAATAAAAGCTGAAATAAATAATAAATAGTATCTACTATTTTTCTGACATTTCACATTCTTAAAATAAAGTGGTGATCCTAACTGACGTAAGACAGGGAGATTTTTCAATAATTAAATGTCAGGAATTGTGAAAACTGAGTTTAAATGCATTTGGCTAAGGTGTATGTAAACTTCCGACTTCAACTGTATATTTTTTGTGTATTTGATAACCATGTTGTTTTGTTATCACAGGGTCCCATTCGGTCAGGAAATATGTCTGTAACAACTCATAAATTCTCCCATCCATCTTCCAACTACATCAGTGGGCCATTCAAGTTTTTTTTTAGATCTACAACTCTGAATTGATAAGGCCTGCTTTGTATTAAAAACGGCCCGCTTTAAATAACATGCAGCTTGTAAGAATTTCATAAAGCCTTCATAAACACTACTGTAGTGGCTTCCTTTCATCTTTACCATAGCCACTGCCCAAGCCTGAAGCAGGGTTCTTTGGTACGCGTACAGTCCACACTCAAGGTTTCCAAACGGCCAAACATTCAATGACAACCAGGGATATGGTACAACAAAAATGTTTATTCTTCTTATATCTAACAATAAATGATAATCCAATCAACCTAAAGCATAGAATACTTGATATGGAAAATACATATTATGACCTGTCTGTATGGTCAAAAAACTATACCGCTCCCGCATCTAGCAAGGACTCCTTCTCCCGAAGGCCCAACTTCTTGCCTTTATCCTAACACACTTACCACAATACAATGAACAGGCAAGAGGGGGGGGGGCAAAAACTGAGTTACACTAACAACAAATGAATATATCTCAATCAGGTAAATATACATCATAAAGGTACGTACCTAATATTTCATCATGTACATTAATATTTAATATATTTACACAAATATACATGGAGCTCCGTATGTTCAGTCTTTTATACAAATATGTCCAAATCGGCTCTAACATACCGGCCCCTAATTGTTGACTGCACTGAATGCACAACAATGACTTAATATTCAAACGTAGAGCCATATAAGAAGAACCATTGAAATATTAGTGGAATCTGTGTGGGTAGCTGGACAGGTAGGATGACTGACAGTGAAGGTGAACAGGTGGTCACGTGTCAGGTGACAGAGGAATGGATGAGACTGAGGCAGGAATTCCTTTAACCATAAAGTGGTATATTTACTGAGTAGTCTGTGAATGGCGGCTGCCATGGCCACTTCCAAAGGGGTATCCACTGGTCGAACTCCCACTCCGTCTAGAGTGCTTCGACGATTTCCCATTAGTTAAGGGGTGAGCGGAGCCTGCCTCAGGAAGCTGGTCGACCTGTGCGGTGGGAGTTATCTCCTCCATAGGTTCTTCATGTAGACCACTTTCCTGCTCCAAAGCAGTTTCCAGTCCTTGGCTCAAAGGAGATGGTTGATGGCTGAAACGTATAGTTGATCCATGAACACTTTGAGCTCTGGTGGGCTTGCCCTTTGATGTCGGAAACTTGCCTGGTTCTTCTGGTGCTGCTGGTGGTTGAGGATGAAGCCTTTGTTGCTTTAGGCTTAGCTCCTGGATATTTCCTTTGTTCCAAGACCTTTCCCTCAGCTGCTCTCTCCTCCTCTCTTCTTCCTTCCAGTGGAGACAATTCTTCCCTTTCCGCCTCCATTTCCTTTTCACCTGTCTTTGGTTCAGTCATCATCCGGTTCGAAGGACCATGAATGTCTCAAATAATTTATAACTGTATGTTTTGCACAATAAAGGGTTCATAAATGTGGCATTGCTGTGTGACATAACCACCAATATCAAATGTGACATAACCCACTATGTCAAATATGATGTAAACCTTTGCTTTAAAAAGGGTGGCATAAGCACTGCTTTGTAAAGGCTTTATCAATCATATTACATTTATGCTTCGCAAAGCATGTTTAATCTTGTCATAAATCTTGGTAGAGCATTGCAGTGTTAGAATAGTGGGTTCAATTCCAGGACCACCCTCAGCGTACACATCACGGACAAACTGGTATTGGTAAATTGGTAAACCCACACAGACAGCGTTGTGAAGAAGGCGCAGCAGCGCCTCTTCAACCTCAGGAGGCTGAAGAAATTCGGCTTGTCACCAAAAGCACTCACAAACTTCTACAGATGCACAATCGAGAGCATCCTGTCGGGCTGTATCACCGCCTGGTACGGCAACTGCTCCGCCCACAACCGTAAGGCTCTCCAGAGGGTAGTGAGGTCTGCACAAAGCATCAACGTGGGCAAACTACCTGCCCTCCAGGACACCTACACCACCCGATGTCACAGGAAGGCCATAAAGATCATCAAGAACAACAACCACCCGGGGCCTCCCGGGTTGCGCAGTGGTTAAGGGCGCTGTACTGCAGCGCCAGCTGTGCCACCAGAGACCCTGGGTTCGCGCCCAGGCTCTATCGTAACTGGCCACGACCGGGAGGTCCGCACAATTGACCTAGCGTCGCCCGGGTTAGGGAGGGGTTGGCCGGTAGGGATATCCTTGTCTCATCGCACACCAGCGACTCCTGTGGCGGGCCGGGCACAGTGCGCGCTAACCAAGGTTGCCAGGTGCACGGTGTTTCCTCCGACACATTGGTGCGGCTGGCTTCCGGGTTGGATGCGCGCTGTGTTAAGAAGCAGTGCGGCTTGGTTGGGTTGTGCATCGGAGGACTTTCAACCTTTCGTCTCTCCCAAGCCCGTACGGGAGTTGTAGCGATGAGACAAGATAGTACTAAACAAAACAGCTACTAAACAATTGGATACCACAAAATTGGGGAGAAAACGGGGTAAAATTATTATTTTTTTTAATAAAAAATAAAAAGAACAACAACCACCCGAGCCACTGCCTGTTCACCCCGCTATCATCCAGAAGGCGAGGCCAGTACAGGTGCATCAAAGCAGGGACCGAGAGACTGAAAAACAGCTTCTATCTCAAGACTGTTAAACAGCCATTAAGTGGCTGCTGCCAACATACAGACTCAACTCCAGCCACTTTAATAATGGGAATTGATGGAAATTGATGTAAAAATGTATCACTAGCCACTTTAAACAATGCCACTTAATATAATACTCATCTCATATGTATATGTATATACTGTATATCATCTACTGCATCTTTATGTAATACATGTATCACTAGCCACTTTAAACTATGCCACTTTGTTTACATACCCTACATTACCCATCTTAAATGTATATACAGTACTCGATACCATCTACTGCATCTTGCCTATGCTGTTCTGTACCATCACTCATTCATATATCTTTATGTACATATCCTTTATCCCTTTACACTTGTGTGTGTATAAGGTAATAGTTGTGGAATTGTTAGGTTAGATTACTCATTGGTTATTACTGCATTGTCGGAACTAGAAGCACAAACATTTCGCTACACTCGCATTAACATCTGCTAACCATGTGTATGTGACAAATACAATCTGATTTGATTTGATAGTATATGGGGCTTTGGTGACAAAACTGTGATAGACTGCATCCAATTTGCTGAGTAGAGTGTTGAAGGCTATTTTGTAAATGACATCACCGAAGTCGAGGATCGGTAGTATAGTCAGTTTTACGAGGGTATGTTTGGCAGCATGAGTGAAGGATGCTTTGTTGTGAAATAGGAAGCCGATTCTAGATTTAAGGTTTGGACAACAGGCTCTCCAATTTGACACACTGAACTCTATCCGAGAAGTAGTGGGTGAATCAGGCGAAGCAGTCATTTTAGAAACCAAGGCTGTTGAGTCTGCCGATAAGAATGCGGTGATTGACACAGTCGAAGCCTTGGCCAGGTCTATGAATACGCCTGCACAGTATAGTATTTTATCGATGGGGGTTATGATACCGTTTAGGACCTTGAGCGTGGCTGAGGTGCACCCATGACCAGCTCGGAAACCAGATTGCATAGTGGAGAAGCTACGGTGGGATTCGAAGTGGTCGGTGATCTGTTTGTTAACTTGACTTTCGAAAGGCAGGGCAGGATGGATATAGGTCTAGAGTGTCTCCCCCTTTGAAGACAGGGATGATTGCGGCAGCTTTCCAATCTTTAGGGATCTCAGGCGATACGAGGTTGAACAAGCTAGTGATAGGGGTTTCCAGCTGGAAAGCTTCTGCGGGGGGGTGCAGAGCTGTTGGCCGGGGTAGCCAGGTGGAAAGCATGGCCAGCCGTAGAAGAATGCTTATTGAAATGATCTATTATAGTAGATTTATCAGTGGCGACAGTGTTTTCTAGCCTCAGTGCAGTGGGCAGCTGGCAGGAGGTGCTCTTTTTCTCCATGGACTTTACAGTGTCCCAAAACGTTTTGGAATTTGTGCTACGGGTTGCAAATTTCTGTTTGAAAAAGCTAGCCTTTGCTTTCCTAACTGCCTGTGTATATTGGTTCCTAACTTCCCTGAAAAGTTGCATATCGCGGGGGCAATTCGATGCTAATGCAGTACGCCACAGGATGTTTTTGTGCTGGTAAAGGGCAGTCAGGTCTGGAGTGGACCAAGGGCTATATCTGTTCTCAGTTCTACATTTTTGAATGGTGCATGCTTATTTAAGATGTTGAGGAAAGCACTTTAAAGAACAACCAGGCATCCTCTACTGACGTGACCCGGGCCAGGTCGATTAGAAAGGCCTGCTCACTGAAGTGTTTTAGGGAGCATTTGACAGTGATGAGGGGTGGTCGTTTGACCGCGGACCCATTACGGACGCAGGCAATGAGGCAGTGATCGCTGAGATCCTGGTTGAAGACAGCAGAGGTGGATTTAGAGAGCAGGTTGGTCAGGATGATATCTATGAGGGTGCCCGTGATTAAGGATTTAGGGTTGCACCCTGTGAAGGCATTCTGAAGCTGAACGTAATTTAAAGCATGACCGAAACATTTAAATGGCATTGATCTCACTCTCTCTCTCTCGATTTCCCTCTGCCTGTCGTCCCCCCCCCCCTCCATCCAGGGTGATAACTCGTACGTCAAGGATCGCTGGTGTATGTTTGACGGCTTCATGGTCTTCTTCCTCTGGGTGTCTCTGGTGCTTCAGGTACAAATGTTGCGCCTCACGCTGTGTGTGTCCAAGACCTTGGTGAAATACGTCTTTGTTTTCTTTAAAGTAGTTTGTACCCTGTGTGGGTGGAGTTTTCACTTTTGGGACTATTGCTTTGGTTCCATAATTCCAATCAATTTAAATTAAGTGCACGTAACGTATTTCAAAGAAAACAAAATCAGTATTTGTTTAACATAGGTCTGGTGTGTGCATTTGTGTGCATGTGTGTGTTCATTTGCATACACTTTACAACTTTCCAGGTACAGCACCTGTCTCAGTTCACAGCTTTCCCTCTCTCACCCAGGTGTTTGAGATAGCAGATGTTGTTGACCAGATGTCTCCCTGGGGCATGTTGAGAATCCCCAGAGCCCTCATCATGATCCGAGCCTTCAGGATCTACTTCCGCTTCGAGCTGCCACGCTCACGCATCACCAACATCCTCAAGTACGTAGGGTTTTATTAAGACGTGACGTTACCTGCGTAGGTTTATGAAATATCATTTGAATTGGAACTATGTGCTTGGTTTATGGTTAATGTCAAATATCCTCTCTGTTTAGGCGATCAGGGGAACAGATCTGGAGTGTGTCGATATTCTTGCTCTTCTTCCTCCTTCTGTATGGAATTCTGGGAGTTCAGATGTTCGGAACGTTCAATCATCACTGTGTTACCAACGACACAACGAATGGGTAAGGTCCTCCATTTACAACATGATTAGTGTATGAGACATTTTTATCTATGGTATCAATGATATCAGTGGGATAAACATACTGTAGGCTAAACTGACTGTGTGTATGCAACTTGTGACAGTGTGTCTGTCAATTTGGCGGTGAAATATGCCATGGTGCATGTCTGTTGTACTGAGAGCCAGTCAGCTCATCCAGATCTTCAAACTTCTGCATCATGGACACTCTGGTCGGCGTAGGCTTTTTTTTTTCAAGAGTTTTGGTTTGGGGAAAGGATTGAAGTTAATTAAACTATGAGGTGACGTATGCCTTGCATCAGTAGTCCATCAGTCTAAACCGTGGAGTTGGATTAAGGGCGCACTTGGCCCAAAGATGTTTTTAGCATGGGCAGCACCATTGAAGTAGTCAACTAGGTGGGACATGCTATGGGTTAAGAAAGGATCATAGAATTCCATCCAGGTCAGCAGGGCGATCATTACATAACCACAGGAGGCAGTAAATCATCAACCTTGGTTTTATACTTGTTCAGACTATACACACTCCAGCGCAGTAGGTGGTGGTATGCGTCTTTTCAGTTTATTTATGATCTGCCAATACACTCATAGGACAAGAAATTGACAAATGGAGCTCTTAATTGCGTTGCCCATGTTGTATGCGTAAGTGTGAGTTTGTATACATCCATGTGAGTTTATTTGTGCTGTGTGCATGGTGTGTGTGTAGGTGTTTAATATTTGTATACAGATGATGAGTAAGTGGTGACGAGGAGAACAGAAACCACAGTGGGGGAACAAAAGAAGCCATCACCATCACAGTTAGAGCTGCGAGACAGAGCGAGCCTTAATCATAATCATTAACGTTGTGTATTGTCTGGGATTTATTTTTAAAGCCTCTACTCTACCATCGATCTGTCCATCTCCGCTTGTTGACAAGTGCTCTCCTGCTCCAGGGACACTGCGTACATTGACTACTTTCAGATGAAATAGAAGGCACAGAATTACATTTCACATGAATAAATCCTTCCCCTTTCAGAAGTGGTTTAGCCGGTGTATTTGTGATTTGGTTATTATTGGGCTAGTTTGTGTCAACCCCCCTGATGTGTGGGTGTAAGTGGGGTGCTTTAATAATAATAATTAACCTTTCATAGCGCTTTTCATTACAGACAGAATTTCAAAGTGCTTGTTCAAATAGGCTACAGCAGTAGCTAGATCAAGTCTGTTTGAGTGTTTCTTGAAGCCTCCAGATGGGCATACGCAGTCATGAGAGGATCTGGAAGCTAGATGGTCAGCGGAGGGGATGGTCATGGTCAGGTCAGCATGTCCAAGGGCAACCAGGTAGGCGGGCAGCTCGATGTCATCAAGATATCTCCGCCACCTGCAGATTCTCTGTATTTGGACTGTGATGAAGTTTAAGCTCCCCACAGAGTACAGCCCACTCCTTACTTCAGAGGTTTCCTCCTGAGTACCAACTCTGCATGCATAGCCTCCTCTTGGATCACCGTCAGTGGAAACCACCCCAAAGTCAGTAGGTGTAATTCAAATGAAAACACACAGAGGCTAGCTAGCATTAGTTAGCTTGATTTTCATCCATTTATGAGCAGGAGTCTAATTCATGATGTCAAGACTTGCTCTGCACTCATTTAGTTATTGTACAAATATTGACATAATTTGAATAAATATGTACAGAAGTGACATGAGCTCTTTGCCTAAGCTGCCACGAGGCGCCAAGGCAACTCTAAAACCTTTAGACATGTTTTATGCGGGATAGTCTAACAGGCCATATGCCTTTGGCACAAAGTCACAGACTTCCTCTCCAGTCATTCACACAGAACAGATGGGATTTGTATTGAGATTGAAAGCGAAATGTGTAGGAGGAATTTGACTGGGGTGGGTATTTGTGTGTGGATGAAAAGGGGCTCCTGGATGTGCAGACAAAATGGGTTTCTTCACCTATTCCATATGAGAGATTATTCACATTGACCTTGGCCTTTTGGTGAATTGAATGAAACATCTTGTGAAATATGTAAATTTGTCCTTATTGTGCGTTGGTATCTCAGGCTCTTTGGGAAGAGTAGTTATGTCTGGTTAAAGTTAATATTGGAATTGCCAGGGACTAGGGCTGTGCGGGGACCGTATTACCGCCACACCGGCAGTCATGAGTCATGGTAAGTCATGAAAGTTGAGTCACGGTAATCTCCTTTTATGCACCCAGGACATGCGTTGGCAGTATCCAACTCACTAATGGCCTGGTACTCAGGGTTATATTGTCCTTCTAACCACTCTGACATTAATGCAATCATTTAAAACTCACCTCACTGTGTTTGATAAATTGGAAGAAGGAAGATAAAAAAAACAGCTTGCCACTGAGTGGAAAATATGGTCATTGTGGATGTTGTTTCAAAGCCTAACAACGAAATGGACAGCACTTTCTAAGGTGATGATTAATTCAAAACACCCATACACATATTAGAGCTTATACATATGCATAAACCTATATATGAGCCCAAGCCTAAAAAGAATATATACAAAAATAATGATTGTGCCGTTTGTTATACAATACATATTCTACCGCATATTACTCACTGCAAAAAAATATTTGGAAAACTGATTAAATATGTCTTTAATTGGTCTGGCCTATATTCCAAAATAAAACCAATTCTACTAATTGCCATCTAGTGTGGACTGTATTATTATGCATACTGGATGGACTAGTTACCTTATGCTAATATCTAAAGTTTATATTCATGAGTCTGGGAGAGAACTTATAGGCCTAGCTGATGCAGTTGGTTCATTGATTGTCCAGGGCAGCTTACAGGCTTCACAATAGTGAATATGATTTTGAATAGCGTAGTAGTAGGGATTTTTAAAAATGATTTCATAATTAATAGGGTGACACATTAGACTACCTTAAGCTACAGAATATCTCACCACTGTGCGATCTCCTCCCCTCACTCCTTCATTACTTTCTCAAGCATGCAGAGAGAGGAACTGTCAACAGTTTAATGAAATATGGTTCATTGTGAAAACATGTTCACTTGCTTTCCCAAATTAAACCTGTTCCTGCAGGGTTGGGGAGCCCATGGCGTACAGAGTTTGGGCGGGAATATCACCTGTCGTGCATCGAGAAGCTGCATACTCTTCAAACAGTGGTTGATGCATGGAGTGAAATAACCAACAGGCGGGAAAGAGGATTCCATTCACTGTTGGAGTGCATAGGCAGATGACATCTAATCAAATCAAATGTTATTGGTTACATACACATATTTAGCAGATGTTATTACGGGTGTAGCGAAATGCTTGTGTTCCTAGCTCCGACAGTGCTGTGGTATCTAGCAATTCACAACAATGCACAGAAATCTAAAAGTAAAAGAATGGAATTTTGAAATATATAAATATTAGGACGAGCAATGTCGGAGTGGCATTGACTAAAATACAGTAGAATAGAATACAGTATATACATATGAAATGAGTAAAGCAGTATGTAAACATGTATTAAAGTGCTTGTGACGGGTTGGCTTAAATGCGGAAGACACATTTAAGTTGAAGGCATTTAGTTGTACAACGGACCAACTTATTAAAGTGACCAGTGAATCCATGTCTATGTATATAGGGCAGCAGCTTCTAAGGTGCAGGGTTGAGTAACAAGGGTGGTAGCCGGCTAGTGAGGGCTGTTGAACAGTCTGATAGCCTTTATCATTCTCTCTCGGCTCCAGCTTTGGATGCGCCTGTACTGACGTCCCCTTCTGGATGGTAGCAGGGTGAATAGGCTGTGGCTGTGGTGGTTGATGTCCTTGATGATATTTTTTACCTTCCTGTGACATCGGGTGCTTTAGGTGTCCTGGAGGGCAGGCAGTGTGCCCCCGGTAACCCGTTGGGAGACCACACCACCCTCTGTAGAGCCCTGTGGTTGCAGGCGGTGCAGTTGCAGTACCAGGTGGGGATACAGCCCGACAGGCGCTGTTCACCACACTGTCTGTGGGTGGACCATTTCAGATTTGTCAGTGATGTGTACACCGAGGAACTTAAAACAAACATTTTTTTTAATTATTTTTTTATTTTATTATTTACATTGTATTTATATTTTATTTTAAAAAATCCCCCTATGTTTTTTACTCGTTTTTTTTGTTTCAGTATTGTCTCATCGCTGCAACTCCCGTACGGACTCGAGAGGCGAAGGTCGAGAGCCCTGCGTCCTCCGAAACACAACCCGACCAAGCTGCACTGCTTCTTGACACAATGCCCACTTAACCCGGAAGCCAGCCGCACCAATGTGTCGGAGGAAACACTGTACACCTGGTGGCCGTGTCAGTGCGCACTGTGCCCGGCCCGCTAGTGCACGATGGGACAAGGACATCCCTGCCGGCCAAACATTCCCCTATCCCGGACGATTGTGTGCCAAACGTGCACCGCCCCATGGGTCTCCCGGTCGCGGCCGGCTGCGACAGAGCCTGGAATCGAACCCAGAATCTCTAGTGGCACAGCTAGCTCTGCGATACAGTGCCTTAGACCACTGCTCCACTCGGGAGGCCGACACCGAGGAACTTGAAGTTTTCACCTTCTCCACTGCGGTCCTGTCGAAGTGGATAGGGGCTTGCTCCCTCTGCTGTTTCCTGAAGTCCACGATCAGCTCCTTCATTTTGTTGATGTTGAGCAAGAGGTTATTTTCCTGTCACCTCTCCGCCAGGGCCCTCATCTCCTGCCTGTAGGCTGTCTCATCATTGTTGGTAATCAAGTCTACTACTGTTGTGTCATCTGCAAATTTGATGATTGAGTTGGAGGCCTGCGTTGCCACGCGGTCATGCATGGACAGGGAGTGCAGGAGGGGGCTGAGCATAGACCCTTGTAGGGCCCCTGTGTTGAGGATCGGCGAAGTGGAGGTGTTGTCTCCTACTTTCACCACCTGGGGGCGGCTGATCAGGAAGTCCAGGACCCAGTTGCACAGGGCGAGGTTCAGACCCAGGGCCCCTAGCTTAATTATGGTGAGTTACCGCCGCTCTGATATCCAAAACACAAAAAATGTTCTGGGCTAATAATGCAAGAAATAACACACAAAAAAAGAAAATACTGAAAAGTTGCTGAGGAGCTAGAAGCAGAGCTGCCATGTCTGTCGACGCCGTCTTTCCCCTGCCCCTGTTCCTTCCCATTTGATAGTGGGCCATTCTAAATCAAAATTAATTTGACATATTAGTAAAGACAATATTATATTGAGAATTGTCTGATTTGGCAATAATATGATCACTTGATAAGAGAACAGTGTGTGCAGCCTGAGGCAAGGAACAGAGCACAATATTTTTTCCCGACTTTCTTAAATCATCAATAGCCTGTAGTCGCATCATGCACCCCATATGTGTTTTGATTTCTATGACATTCAAAGGTTTATCATTAACAACTAAAGGTTCCAAATAACTCTACATTTTGCGTAGCCTCTATGACCTGTTTCAAATGATTAACATAGACTACATATGCACACTCGCTTCGGAATGGGAAAAATATTATATTTTATTCAGCTAAGTTCAATTATATTCTTCTTACTATAAAATCATATAAACACAGGACTTCTAAGCATATCTTGTCAGCTAAATCAACAAGCCTTCAGCCTATGGCATGCCACATAGCCATATAACATACCGTAATAGGCCAACTCATATTCTGTTAATCTGAAATACATTTTCTTCATACCATAATGTTTCTTTATACCTGCCTAAAATAAATAATGGATTCATTATGGTGTGTATTAAATTGATTTATTAGAGTTAAAATGTCGATGTTCCAAAGGCACACATCAGCAACTTGTATGTGGAGACCTGTATGTTAATTAACGGTCAATTACCGTGAGACCGGCATTCCTTTACAATAACTGGCTGACAAAATGTCATGACCTACCAGGGACCTCATGATACTTACTATATTATCACAGTACTTAGGGGCCGATACCACGTGTTGCAAGTCTCACAATTTTATATGTATTGCGATTCGATACTGCAATTTTATTGTGATTTGATGTTCCAAATATATTGCTTGCTATATGTCTAGTGCAGAGAGACAAGAGTGCGCATGAGACAGTGAGTTTTGAGCAGTCATGGAAATAAATATGCTGAGAACAAATGTTGGATCGCTATTTAAAAACAAGGTGGAGATGAAAAATGCCAGAGTTTGGCTCACCTACAGCCGACTAGCACCAGTTAACGCTACCTAGCAACAAAAAGCTATACTGTATATATTATTATTTAAAACAATCCACAGTTAACACATATTCAGTATGTGGTCCATTTTGGAATCAAATCAACCCCAAGTTACATTGTTGCCCAACACAAAGATACAAAGACTCTTCACTCTACAGCAGCCATTTTAAATCTCCATGAAGTTATAGTTCATTTTTGTTACAGATTTTGTGAACCTAATCACGATTAATCCCAGATCTGGTTTTACTTTTATCTCAGTAAATGTTCTGTGACACACTATTACTGGACCTTTAACCCACCGTTTGAGGCTTAATTTATCATGTCTGTGTTGTGAAGAAAGGTGATTTATTTTATAACGTGTTAGCCATTATCCAAGTCTCTATAATTAGCTGTATCTGGATTCACCGCTAGGCCTTTGATTGCCCCTTTTGTGATATGGCAATAAATTATCCCTTCTCATCCCTGAGCCCTAATAAACAATGTGGATGAATGTCTGGCGGGCCAATTTGAAGGCATTCATTTTCATTAGAGATGTCAAGCGGCTTCTGGAATAACACCTGCGGCAAAAGTGAAAGGTTGGGGAGGGGCTGGCTGGCTGTGTGTGTGTGTGTGTGTCCAATTGGTGCTGTTGGTGTGCCAATGTCTCATATTCATAGCTTGTCTATTTTACAACTAAAATTAATTTACCGGAAGATTGCCATATACACTTGCACTCACTATTATAAAGGGTCGATAGTGTAAATGGGTTTTAGCCAGCAGTCCATGTTAAAGTGAGTTTTTCCCCTCGTCATTTCTCCGTCAATACTCTATATTACGGAGCGAAATTTGGCACACCGGTTGAGAACTCAATTCCTTAAATGGTCAGCAGATGATGGCGCGATCCGTTTGCTAGTTATCTTAATGGAAGGATGGGTAGAAATGTTGTATTCTCCCGGAGGGATTTTTTAGGAAGACGTATAAGAAATTCCACTAAGTTGTCTACGATGACACTCGAATGTCAGAGAAAGGTTTAAATACGGTGCTTTCGGAAAGTATTCACACCTCTTTACTTTTTTACATTTTGTTGTTTTAAAGCCTGAATTTAAAATGGTTTAAATTTAGATTGTGTGTCTACACACCAAAACCCCAAATGTAGTTTGTAGAAATACTCTTAAGTTAATAACATTTGAAAATCTGAAATGTCTTGAGTCAACCCCTAAGTTATGGCAAGCCTAAATAAGTTCAGGACTACACATTTTCTTAACAAATCACATAATAAGCTGCATGGACACATTCTGAGTTCAATAATAGTGGTTAAAATGATTTTTGAATGATTAACCCATCTACGTACCCTACACATACAATTATCTGTAAGGTCTCTCAATTGAGTAGTGAATTTCAATTACAATTACAGAAAGACCAGGAAGGTTTTTCAATACCTCGCAATGAAGTGAACCGATTGGTACAGGCGTCCTTCCTAACTCAGTTGCCGGAGAGGAAGGAAACTCCTCAGGGATTTTAAAACAGTTACAGAGTTTAATGGTTGTGATATGAGAAAACTGAGGCTAGCTAGCTAACTCAACTCAGCAAAAAAATAAACGTTCTCTCACTGTCAACTGCATTTATTTTCAGCAAACTTAACATGTGTAAATATTTGTATGAACATTCAACAACTGAGACATAAACTGTACAAGTTCCACAGACATGACTAACAGAAATAGATTGTGTCCCTTTTTATTTATTTTTTTATTTTTTATTTCACCTTTATTTAACCAGGTAGGACAGTTGAGAACAAGTTCTCATTTACAACTGCGACCTGGCCAAGATAAAGCAAAGCAGTGCAACACAGACAACAACACAGAGTTACACATGGAATAAAAAAACGTACAGTCAATAACACAATAGAAAAAATATATATACAGTGTGTGCAAATGAGGTAAGATTAGGGATGTAAGAATTATCCCTGAACAAAGGGGGGGTCAAAATCGAAAGTAACAGTCAGTATCTGGTGTGGCCACCAGCTGCATTAAGTACTGCAGTGCATCTCCTCCCCATGGACTGTACCAGATTTGCCAGTTCTTGCTGTGAGATGTTACCCCACTCTTCCACCAAGGGACCTACAAGTTCCCGGACATTTCTGGGGGGAGTGGCCCTAGCCCTCGCCCTTCTATTCAACATGCTCAATGGGATTGAGATCCGGGCTCTGACATTTCTGTCTTACAGGAAATCACACACAGAATGAGCAGTATGGCTGGTGGCATTGTCATGCTGTAGGGTCATGTCATTCCTGGTGTAACTCGGGCAGTTGTTGTTGCCATCCTGTACCTGTCCCGCAGGTGTGATGTTCGGATGTACCGATCCTGTGCAGGTGTTGTTACACGTGGTCTGCCACTGCGAGGACAATCAGCTGTCCGTCCTGTCTCCCTGTAGTGTCGTCTTAGGGGTCTCACAATACGGACATTGCAATTTATTGCCCTGGCCGCATGTGCAGTCCTCATGCACTCCTTGCAGCATGCCTAAGGCACGTTCATGCAGATGAGCAGGGACCCTGGTCATCTTTCTTTTGGTATTTTTCAGAGTCAGTAGAAAGGCCTCTTTAGTACCCTAAGTTTTCATAACTGTGACCTTAATTGCCTACAGTCTGTAAGCTGTTAGTGTCTTAACGACCGTTCCACAGGTGCATGTTCATTAATTGTTTATGGTTCATTGAACAAGCATGGGAAACAGTGTTTAAAGTTCATTTCATGAAATATATATATCTAGCTAGGTAGCTATCAATATGTAAACATGATCTAACCTAGCTAGCTGTTAGCTAACCTGTGTTCAAAGTATAACATTGTTAGCTAGACACAAGCAGAACGATGGATAGAATGATATGTAGAACAAGGCATCCAAAGTCTATTAGCTAACGAACCTCATTTGGTCTATTTTAACTAACCTAGCTAACATTAACACCTGTAAGTGACAGAACATTGAAGATTGACTTCCTTGTCCATAGATGCTGTATACTGTACCACGCTTTGTAAAGAATGGCCCTTTAGTTCCGGAGAGAGGGCAATTTAACTGGTTTATAAAAAATGTGCAGATGATCCATCATGGGGAAGTTAGGTGCTGTGTAATGCAAATCTATGCATTTGTAAATAATTATGTAGTTCATACATTTGTTATGTAATTGTAAGACCTTTTTACAATTGGTCTAGTGCAGACTTTTTTGGCCCACGACCCCATTGTGATATCGGGGCTTCCAAGTGGCGCAGTGGTCTAAGACACTGCATCTCAGTGCTAGAGGCGTCACTACATACAACCTGGTTCGAATCCAGACTGTATCACAATCGGCTGTGATTGGGAGTCCCATAGGGCGGGGCACAATTGGCCCAGTGTCGTCCGAGTTTGGCCGGTGTACGCCGTCATTGTAAATAAAATGTATTCTTAACTGACTTGCCTAGTTAAATAAAGGTAAAATTAAATAGAAAAATAAAGGTTAAATTAAGAACAAATATATAATATCTGAATATTCTTGTGAACCCAACCATGTGAAAATAAATGATGTAATTAACAGCCAATGTTTACTGTTTTAATTGGGGCTATGGCCATCAATTGCAAAACATTGTAACAGTATTTCTGATTGTATTCTCAACTCACCATCATATACTTTTAATGTGGGGCTATGACAGTGCAAATTAGTCTGACTTAATTAATATTATCTCTCTAATGAGATGGGTGTGCTTGATGCATGTCGCATTGGAGCATCTCAAAGTCAGGGGGCGTGTTCGTCAGTGCACACCTCATCTTTCCTGTCTGATCCAACCTGGATCGAAATCTGTTTTCAATGCAAATGAGAGCACTGAATCAGCGTACCGTGACTTTTAATGCTCGGAGGGAGACGGCACAGTATTCCCTTTGAGTCAGGAACCAAAACGTCTCTATAGTGACCCGTGAATGAGTTGTCATCAGCATTCTGTCATGTGACAGCTCGATCAGCTGTTCGATTTCACTTATCGGCATGTCTACTGAGCCAGGATCACAGTCAAATGGATTTAGCTGATTCGGTCACTCATCTGTAGAATGTTTTTGTATTTCCCCTGCATGCTTACGTTCAGTTTCCCAAATATGTCTGTTACACAGAAAGTCCGTTTTTTTTTTTTACATCCATTGCAAATGACAACAGTTCCTCTCTCAATTAGAAACATCTTTCCAACACTCCCCCTTGATAACCATCAAGGCTCGGTGTGATTATTTTAGTTTTTTTTGTCAGGCTCTTATCCCATAAGTCCACGTAGTTTTGTGAACTGGCGTGCACAATGTAGTTTACAATCAAAATTACCTGCTGCATATCGCCACGCTCTGCACTTTTTCCGCCAGTTGCTCTCGGTGTATCCATTATAGCTCAGTGGGTGTATCATACTAAACATCCATATGGCAGAGGATAACCTGGAGTGCAGAGGCCTGCCCGTCGTCCCGTGATAGATGGAATGGTGTGCAAAAGCCCACCATTTGATCCCATGGAATCTGTTTTTCATGAACAATATGTCCTCGTGAATAGCATCCGCGACATGTAGCGAACAAAAGTCAATGCATCTTGGCCCTTACAGCTAACGTCCATTTGGAGAGCATGAAGTGGGGAGTTTTTGAGTTGTTCAGTCAGTTTCCTCTTGATTTTCTAGCTATAGCATCAATTCTTAGTTTAGTTTAGTTAGTTTAGTTTCTGTGCCTCTGCCTCCCCACACATTGTTCTCACCATATCAATTGCGGCCGATAATATCAAAGGCTCTGCAATAGTGTGTGGTTTCATAGCGTAGCGGGCTTAGCCGTTCACCATGGAAATGTTTCAAGATCAACGGTCAAGTGCAGGCTTTTCCCACAATCTAAGGGCGCTCTCTGGTTGAATTTTCTGCTGTTAAAAATCTGTACCGTTTTGAAAATCGACCACTTTAGGCTGCCATTGATAGCCATGATGTTTTATGCCATTTCAAATAGTTATAATACAGAGTAATAATGTTTGGTGGCCGGACTTGTTATTATCAGACCTTCTAGAAAAAACGCCCCCTGGAAATTATTAAAAATAACTGTTTTAAGTGAAATATTAGCTTTTGCTGGGAGTTTAAAAGAAGCAAATATGAAAAAAGCTACAGAAGTTCTATCAACACATTGCCTGTAGTACTCGTGCTTCAAAAACTCTCAACCATAGTTACTCTCCCTTCTGGAATGGCTCCAATGCCCTCCCCTGCCCTCCCTACGGCAAATCAGATCACGACTCCATCCTGCTCCTCTCTTCCTATAGGCATAAACTAAAACAGGAAGTACCTGTGCTAAGGTCTATTCAACTCTGGTCTGACCAATTGGAATCCATGTTTCAAGATTTTTTTGATCACGTGGACTGGGATATGTTCTAGGTTGCCTCTGACAATAACATCGACATGGTGACTGAGTTCATCAGGAAGTGTATATGGTATGTTGTTCCCACTGTGACTATAAAAACCTTGAGAAAGTATTCACCTCCTTGGCATTTTTACTATTTTGTTTCCTTACAACCTGGATTTACAATGGATTTTTTGGGGGGTTTGTATCATTTGATTTACTCAACATGCCTACCACTTTGAAGATGCAAAATATTTTTTTATCGTGAAACAAGCAAGAAATACAACAAAGAAACAGAAAACTTTGTAGAGCCACCAGTTACAGCAATTACAGCTGCAAGTCTATTGGGTGTCTCTATAAGCTTTGCACATCTAGCCACTGGGATTTTTGCCCATTCTTCAAAGCAAAACTACTCCAGCTCCTTCAAGTTGGATGGGTTCTGCTGGTGTACAGCAATCTTTAAGTCATACCACAGATTCTCAATTGGATTGAGGTCTGGGATTTGACTAGGCCATTTCAAGACATTTAAATGTTTCCCCTTTAACCACTCGAGTGTTGCTTAAGCAGTATTCTTAGGGTTATTGTCCTGCTGGAAGGTGAACCTCAGTCTCAATTCTCTGGAAAACTAAAAACAGGTTTCCCTCAAGAATTTCCCTGTACTTAGCACCATCCATCATTCCTTAAATTCTGACCAGTTTCCCAGTCCCTGCCAATGAAAAACATCCCCACAGCATAATGCTGCCACCACCATCCTTCACGGTGGGGATGGTGTTCTCGGGGTGATGAGAGGCGTTGGGTTTGCACCAGACCTTTTCCTTTCCTTGATGGCCAAAAAGCTAAATTCTACTTTCATCTGACCAGAGTACCATCTTCCATATGTTTGGGGAGTCTCCCACATGCCTTTTTGCGAACACCACACATGTTTGCTTATTGTTTTCTTTAAGCAATGCCTTTTTTTCTGGCCACTCTTCTGTAAAGCCCAGCTCTGTGGAGTGTACGGCTTAAAGTGGTCCTCTGGACAGATACTCCAATCTCCGCTGTGGAACTTTGCAGCTCCTTCAGGGTTATCTTTGGTCTCTTTGTTGCCTCTCTGATTTGTTGCCTGGTCTGTGAGTTTTGGTGGGTGGCCCTCACTTGGCAGGTTTGTTGTGGTGCCATATTCTTTCCATTTTTTAATAATGGATTTAATGGTGCTCTGTGTGATGTTCAAAGTTTCAGATATTGTTTTATAACCCAACCCTGATCTGTACTCCACAACTTTGTCCCTGACCTGTTTGGAGAGCTCCTTGGTCTTCATGGTGCTGCTTGCTTAGTGGTACCCATTTCTTAGTGGTGTTGCAGACTCTGAGGCCTTTCAGAACAGGTGCATATATATACTGAGTTCATGTGACAGATCATGTGACACTTAGATTGTACACAGGTGGACTTTATTTAACTAATTATGTGACTTCTGAAGGTAATTGGTTGCACCAGATCTTATTTGGGAGCTTCAGAAGCAAAGAGGGTGAAAAACAAACGGTTGCTTTCTCCAGTGCTTGAGCTCTCACCAATCTGCCTTTTTATCTCATCGTATTCTCTCCTGTTTCTGTCTGTGCACATTTCAGAAAAGTCTGTATTGAAAGTATCAGTCATTTTTGTATATGTAAATTATTTTTCTGTCTTTCATTAATTATAGGAAAAACAAGAAGGGGGCTTTATGCTGAACATAATATAATGTTTGGCCCATGTTTCATGAGCTGAAATAATAAATCCCAGAAATTGTCCATACTGTATGCACAAAAAAATATTATTTAGCATACATTTTGTGCGCACATTTTTTTTACATCTCGGTTAGTGAGCATTTTTCCTTGGCGAAGATAATCCATCTACCTGACAGGTAGAAGCTGATTAAACCGCATGATCATTACACAGGTGCACCTTGTGCTGGGGAGAGTAAAAGGCCACTCTAAAATGTGCAGTTTTGTCACACGACACAATGGCACAGATGTCTCACGTTTTGAGGGAGCAGGGCATTTGGCATGCTGACTGCAGGAATGTTCAACAGAGCTGTTGCCAGAGAATTGTGTGTTCATTTATCTACCATAAGCTGCCTCCTATGCCATTTTAGAGAATTTGGCAGTACATCCAACCGGCCTCATAACCACGCCAGCCCAGGACCTCCACATCTGGCTTCTTCACCTGCGGGATCATCTGAGGAGGGGGTGGGGGGGTGCTGAGGAGTATTTATGTTTACAGTTATTTATATAAAGCTCTTTTGTGGGGAAAAGCTAATTCTGATTGGCTGGGCCTGGCTCCCCCAGTGGGTGGGCCTATGCCCTCCCAGGCCTACCCATGGCTGCACCCTTGTCCAGTCATGTGAAATCCATAGAATAGGGCCTAATGAATGTATTTCAAATGACTGATTACGGTTTTATGAACTGTAACTCTGAACTGTAAAATCTTTGAAATTGTTGCATTTATATTTTTGTTCAGTATATAGTTGAGATTGTTAAATGTTGATGTTTCAGTTCCAATGTCTTTCTCAAGATCAGTTTCAATGATCAATGCACTTGGCAAACATAAGTAAGCTCTAAAATGAAATAAATATTTTATTATATTATTATTATATTGTGTTTGTGTTTCTGTTTGTCAGTACTGTGACATGGAACAGCCTGGCCATCCCCGACACCCACTGTTCGCCAGACGGGGAGGGATACCTGTGTCCTTTGGGCTTTAAGTGTGTGGACTTGGAAGAACTGGGGCTCAGCAGACAGGAGCTGGGCTACAGCGGCTTCAACGAGCTCGGTACATACACACACACACACACACACATGCACACGGGTGTACCCCCACATACACATGCACACGGGTGTACCCCCACACGCACATGCACACAGCATTTCTAGCTTTGTACGTTCAGCTTAGTAACTGCTGTCTGAATAACTTTGAGTTTTATTTGTACAACTACCAATTTAGATGATAAAATGCCAAGGCTGGAATCTGTGTGTTAGAGCTGTGCTACAGCGGCTTCATCAACCGGATATACAGATTACACCTCTGCTGGAACACCTTTGTTGGTTTACATCCCTGCATAAATGAATCAGACCAAGAATGTTGAGGGTTATCATGGTGCTTCCCAAAAAGGTGGGTCGGTTCCATAGAAATAGAATAGGGATTCTATTTCTTAGCATTTCCATGGACAGTGCTGGAGTGGATTGTGGCTGGTCTTTCCTGGGTTATTTTCTCAGATGCAGAAAAAGCTACAAAATAAAAAAAATGCTTCTACATGAGCCTTGGTCTGGGGTTCTGGCCATCTTAGCGGCGTGATTCATTTTTATCACCTGAGCGGAGCCCAAATCCAGTGTTGGATACTCTGAGCAGTGGCTCTAATCTCTAAATAGCTAGATAAGGATAGAAAGAGAGATAGGGATGGAGAGATGGATACAGACAGGATAGAGGGAGAGAGAGAGCTTATTAACAGACCTTGACAGACTGGGCATGCAGGGAAGGCCTGTATTCTGTTAAGACTTTACTTCTCTCTCCGTTCTCTCTATTTCTCCCTCTCTCAATTGGTAGTATTTTCTGGAGGAAGAAGTGCATCCCTGTCTACCAGTGTGTTTACTTCACACATTGTTGTGACCACAAACACGCTGCTCTTGGGTTGTTGAAGCCCCGCTCTTTCCCTCTCTTCTGTTTATGTATTACTGACCTTGTTTATCATTTATAAAATAATACCATGTTATTCAATCATGTTGCATAGCCATGCATTGAAGACGTGTGTTGCATAGCCTTGTTATTATGGCACTTACATAGACTACATACAGTGCATTCGGAAAGTATTTAGACCCCTTTACTTTTTCCACATTTTGTTAAGTTACAGCCTTATTCTAAAATTGATGAAATTGTGTTTTACCCCTCATCAATCTACACACAATATCTCATAATGACAAAGCAAAAACAAGTTTTTAGAAATGTGTGCAAATGTATTAAAACGATAACAACTGAAATATCACATTTACATAAGTATTCAGACCCTTTACTCAGTACTTTGTTGAAGGACCTTTGTCAGCAATTACATCCTCAAGTCTTCTTGGATATGACTCTACAAGCTTGGCACACCTGTATTTGGAGAGTTTCTCCCATTCTTCTCTGCAGATCCTCTCAAGCTCTGTCAGGTTGGATGGGGCACTCCCCAAATACAGGTGTGCCAAGAGAATAGCGGCCCAGCTATTTTCAGGCCTCTCCAGAGATGTTCGATTGGGTTCA
Organism: Oncorhynchus clarkii lewisi; assembly: GCF_045791955.1. Classification (NCBI taxonomy): domain Eukaryota; kingdom Metazoa; phylum Chordata; class Actinopteri; order Salmoniformes; family Salmonidae; genus Oncorhynchus; species Oncorhynchus clarkii. Next base: position 3,141,058 of record NC_092168.1, on the reverse strand, counting down.
AGTCCGGGCTCTGGCTGAGACTTGTCCCGAAGCCACCCCTGCCCTGCCTTGGCTTGGTTGTGTGTTTAGGGTCGTTGTCCTGTTGGAAAGTGAGCCTTCGCCACAGTCTGAGGTCCTGAGCTACCTGGAACAGGTTTTCATCAAGGATGTTCCGTTCAACTTTCCCTCAATCCTGACTAGTCTCACAGTCCCTGCCACTGAAAAACATCCCCACATCATGATGCTGCCACCACCATGCTTCACAGTAGGGATGGTGCCAGGTTTCCTCCAGACGTGACGCTTGGCGTCTGAATATTTTACGAATGCACTGTATCTGTCTGACACCGATGCATGGAGATAATTATGATCTGTCTGGGTGCGATGGAAGTCTTTGTGCAGTGGGGATGTTTTGATTCACTGAAAATGTAAATGAAAGTTTCTTATTGGACTATTCCCTCCCTGTTTTAGTCTGTTTTCTTTAATTGGTGCCCAATGAACATGACCAAGTTTTTAGACACCGGTTATTACTCCCAATGCTTTCATTACTGTGTTTGAGAAACTATTTTACCAGCCCAGAAGATGTTGACAAGGAACCAAAGAGACCACACACACTTTTGAATTTGTGAATTTAATAAGGTTATTTTCCCATGGTAGTTTGGTGTGGAGTTTGGCGTTAGCAAACAATGTATTTCACATTTAACAGCAACACGAGTGCAAATGATAGACAACAAATACAGAGAGTGAGTGTGTGTGATCAGTCCGTGTGCAGAGGTCCTCTGGCCTTCTACCTCCAAGTTCTTGTCTTGAGTGCATCAAGACAGTTTGAGATTACAGTTTTAACTGAAGCTGAAGCTACCCTTAACTCTAGTGACATAACGTGTGTGTGAGTGACATGGTGACTTTTTTCCTGGTACAGTGGCAGCACCCCACAGTAAGCCACGTGAGACAAGGGATGCAAGGAGGTTTCATAGAAACATTTTAAAAATGTACGGCCCATTGGACATTAGATCAGAAGGAAACTATATACCAGAAAGTGACACTGTCAATATACTGTCATTATTACTGTACATGCTTACATGTCAACATAAACAGACCAATGGAAAGGAATATGCCCAATTTCTAATTCAGTGATTGAATTTGGTAATGTTCATGATTTACTCCAACTAAGCGCTGGAAATGAGTGTAAGATAAGGTTGGATGGTGGAATGTATGTGTCGATGTTTAAATTGTATGCCCCTATGTAATTAAACGGTTAAAAAACAACCTTCAAGCTTCTTTATTGGGAAGTCATGTGTATCATCCTCAAAAGTGATGACTGTTTTATGGCTCCTTGTAAGCTCCAAGGAATCTCTTTCATATAAAATGACAAGGGAATCGCAAGGTATTGTGTTTGGGGTGAAAGGGAGGATCTGAAGGATACTTTTTAATTGGTTAGACAGGGGCCTTTGTATAACGCAAATAGTTGATCTAAACGTGCGTGAAGTATACATGTAGCTCAACATGGGACCACCTAACTTTCTTTCTCTCTCACTCTCTCGTCTCTGAGCCTATCTCCTTCTCTCTCGCTCTTTTTCTCTCACTCTTTCTTTCTCGCTCCCTCTCAATTAAATACATTTTAATAGAAAGATACTTTATTATGCATTACAGAATTACTCTTATTGCCAAAACAACTCAAAGGGTTGTAAGAGACTGAATCTTTCTTCAGAATTGGCAAGCAATTTAACAACTACAAATTGAATCAACAATTTGATCTCACTCTCTCCCTCTCTCCAGGTACCAGTATCTTCACCGTGTACGAGGCAGCCTCTCAGGAGGGCTGGGTGTTCCTTATGTACAGAGCCATCGACAGTTTCCCTCGCTGGCGCTCCTACTTCTACTTCATCACGCTCATCTTCTTCCTCGCCTGGCTTGTCAAGGTACAAGAGACAGATTTATCTGACTTGCTACGATCCCGTCCCTTTTGACTGGTACAGTTATACTCCCTGTCATCCTATGGAAGGATACAGTTTGTCTGGTGAAAGAGAATGGACCGTAGCAGGCCAGATAAAAGTGTCACTCGTATCTTGTGTGAGGAGACTCTTCTCCTGTGTGGGCCTGTTTGGAACAGTTGGTAAGAGTATGGGGTTAGCAACGCCAAGGTCATGGGTTCCATTTCCCGCTGGACCACCTACAAAAACATATGCACTCACCGTTATTAGACACTTTGTATACAAGTGTCTGGTAAATTGCATATATAGGTCAAAGTATTTGGACAGTGACACATTTTTGATGGTTTTGGCTCTGCACTCCAGCACTTTGGACTTAAAACGATGCAATGTTTCTGAGGTTAAAGTCATTTGAGGGTATTTCCATCCACATCGGGTGAACAGTCACAGCACTTTTGTACATATTCCCCCCATTTGGAACAATTCCCGTGTGTGTATTAAAGGTCCCCTATTCCGAACACACAACGACTACATCAAGTTTGTGACTACAATCTTGTCAATGTTTTGTTTGTGTTTCAGATTATTTTGTGCCCAATAGAAATGAATGGTAAATAATGTCTTTTTTCATTTTGGATTCACTTTCATTGTTTCACAAATAAGAATATAATATTTTTCTAAATACTTCTACATGCTACAATGGTTATGGATAATCATGAATGCATCGTGAATAATGATGAGTGAGGCACAAATATCATACCCCCAAGACATTCTAACCTCTCACCTTTACCAAGGGGTTAGCATTTTCTGCGGGGTATGATATTTATGTCTCTGTAACTTTCACCTCATAGTCATTGTATCATTTCACATCCAAAGTGCCAAACTACAGAGCCAAAAAAAGCCCAAATGTGTCACTGTCCAAATGCTTCTGGAGCTCACTGTATGTATTATTCTCTCCATCTTTCTGAACGTGATCTCTTTTGTCGGGTGTGTGGCACAGTAGATTCCTCCAGTCTAGACAAAGACATTCACACCTGTGTTGTTTGCTCACTTCCAATCCCTCAAGAGTTAGCTGGAGATGTAGTTATATAGACAAGTGAACTGTCAAGGAGAAACAGGTCATAGTGATACATTGAGGTTCTGTTTAATTCTATGAGACAGGTAAAGTAGAGCTACTCTATCTGCCTAGTTAGATGTCACCTATTGCTCCTCTTTAGTGAGAATATCAGTGTACTTTCTAATTGGACTAATGACTAAGAGCGAGACCAGCTCAGAGACCTGAAGAAACGGTCTAGTTTTTGTCCGTTATGATCTTCTCTCTCATCTCTTCCCCTCTTCATTGTTTGCTCGCTGTCTCTATATCACTCTTTCTCTCTCACTGTCTCATTCACCTTTTCTCTTTCTATTTATCTCTCTCCCTGTATCTCCTCATTTCTTTCCACCTCCCCCCTCCCTCTCGCTCTGTCTCCGTCTCTCTTTCTCTCTCTCAGAATGTTTTCATTGCGGTCATCATTGAAACGTTTGCTGAGATCAGAGTTCAGTTCCAGCAGATGTGGGGGTCCCGAAGCAGCACCACCTCTACTGCTACCACACAGGTACTGTTACACACACACACACACACACACACACACACACACACACACACACACACACACACACACACACTTCAATCAGAGCCACATTAGAGTATGTATTTATAAAGCCATAACACTGTCAAATTATCAAATAACAAGTTTCTTGCAAAGAAAACAAGTCTATGAACAATGTGAGATGGGATATCGCTCCCTCTGTGCAAAATAAGGCACCTGCACAGCCGTTGTACTCCACAACGGTGCTGAAGAATGACAAGACAATGGGAATACAATAAAGGGAACACAATTAAGAGAAAACCAGAGACAACTTTGTTTGGTTGTAGTGCAAATTAATGTCTAAGTGTGTCACGCAAGTGAAAGATACGAAAACAGCTAAATGAAATCCAACTGATGCCATTGTGTGAAGATGCAGACAATATAAGCACAAGCTGACAATCATTTACTATTTGACTGCTGTCATATCGACACTTATATTCATTATAATACCATTATAGCTTTTGTGCCGAGGCACTCCGCTAATAAAATTGATTGTCCACTTGAATTTGAGCTTTTTTACATATAGGCTACAGTAACATAAACGAATGAAAATCATATTGTGTTATTTGAAATAAAATGCAAATCATATTCTAATGTTCCTAAACACAACCAAATGATTATTTCTGCGATAGCATATATGAATTACACTGTCAGAACGTAGCTTGAAGGAGGCCCAGCGGTTTTAGTTTTAAGCAAAATATTTTTTCACACGACCCTCCCTAAACGCTTGGGAAAAAATCACGTGACCCTCTCTCTACCAGAATAATGATAAAAACATGAAGTAGATAGCAGGGAACATGCCTACATTTTGATCTCACTCCTAGCTAGGACAGACCAGAGACTTAGATTTGTAATTTGGCTAACTGTTTTTCACCTCGAGCCATTATGTGTCAGCATTCTGATTATGATAGCGCACAGGGCTGTGGGCCTGAAGGTTGTTGGTTCGCCGACCACTGTGGACCAGCTTACTCTCGGATCTTGACATCAATCTGATTTCAGTTCGCAACCCTGATAACTGGTTTTACACAAAATTACAGAAATGGAGCGGATTGTTGTAAGCCTATTTATCGGTTTGTCCTACCTTCATTGGGCAATATCATTCCTCTGTCACATTCCTCTTTTACAATTTAATTCCAAATGTATGCACATAGCCTGTCTTGGAAACTTACCTTTAGGAGCAGTACGATTCGCAAGCTGAAACAAATTAATATAGGCTATCAATGTTTATTTCCAGTCAATGTATATGTATATCTGATGTATATGTATATTTATACTGAACAAAAATATAAACACAACATGCAACAATTTCAACGATTTTACAGAGTTACATATAAGGAAATCAGTCAATTGAAATAAATTCATTAGTCTCTAATCTATGGATTTCACGTGACTGGGCAGGGGCCACTGGGGAGCCAGGCCCAGCCAATCAGAATGAGTTTTTCCCAACAAAAGGGCTTTATTACAAACATAAATACTCCTCAGTTTCATCAGCTGTCCGGGTGGCTGGTCTCATACAATCCCATAGGTGAAGAAGCCGGATGTGGAAGTCCTGGGCTGGCGTGGTTACACATGGTCTGTGGTTGTGAGGCCAGTTGGACATTCTGCCAAATTCTCTAAAACAACGTCGGAGACTGCTTATGGTAGAGACGGGACATTAAATTATTTGGCGACATCTCTGTTGGACATTCCTGCAGTCAGCATGCCAAGTGCACGCTCCCTAAAAACTGTGGCATTGTGTTGTGTGACAAAACTGAGGGAAGTGCACTATATAGGCCTGTGTGTTTTTGAGTATGGGTGTGTGTATGGGTATATAGCCTGGCAGAGAGAGTGGAGCGGTATGCCAGTGTTCTAACAGACTCCAAGTGTTCACACACACAGCTCTTCCAGACATTTGGCCGGCTGTCAGCGCAGAGCCAGACACAGCCTACAGGAGATAGGGCAAATGACAGACATACACATGAGTCATACTGAGAGCGGGAGAGAGTGCGTGTGTGTGTGTGTTTTTGGGTGGGTAGGTGGGTGTGTATTGTTGTACGGGCCTGGCAAAGAATAGAGCAGTATGTCAGTGTTCACACAGTCTCCCTCCCCTCACACACTCTCTCTCTCACACACACACACACACACACACACACAATGAAAGAGCAACCAGTGAAGAACAGACACCATTGTAAATACATCCCATATTTATGTTGATTTTTAAAATCTTTTGTAGTTTCACTATTAGCACATCGTTACAACACTGTATATATACATAATATGACATTTGAAATGTCCCTATATTATGCCCCTATAACAGCTAATGGGGATCCTAATAAAATACCAAGAGTGAGCGTGTGAGGGGAGGGAGAAGGTGTGAACACTGGCATACTGCTTCACTCTCTCTGCCAGGTTCATATGCCCTCACATCCACCAAAAAAACAGATACACACTCCAAAACACACACACACAGTCAGAAAGTGAGACAGACCTGCCCATCAGCGCAGCGGATCTGACTTTGTTGACATAAGACAAAACAGCACACATTTTTTTACTTGAAAATTACTGCACCAAACATCTTAGCAAGATGTAAAATCGCGCAGTTGGCTTGGCATCACAGCCCTGTGGCCTTCTAGAGTTCCATTTGGTGTTCCCTTGGGGATGCCAATCGAGCCAGAGGAGGGTGAAGTGGGAGGAATGGATGGAAAGGGAGAGAATTGCTATGCTTGTGATGCATGGTTGTATCACCTATATTTCAGTTAACTGCACCCATTGTTGGCTTAGAATAAAAGTTTGTATTAAGCTACCTAAATGGAAAACATGACTAAGGGGTGTAGGTAGGGAGAAGGAGGAAAGGGGAGAGGAGGCATAGGACAGGTGTAGAATCAAGAAAGGAGGAAATGATAGGGAGGAGGGTAGAAGAGAGATGGGAGTAGAAGGAGGAGTAATGAAAACCATTCTCGACCATACGACTACTTATTTTAGTATTTTCACAGCAAGAATCAGGACACAGTGAATCGGGTCAGGGAATACAAGTGCATTTTTTCTGTTCTAAATGTAGCTCATCCTTTTCAAAGATTGAACAGCACTGATTTGTTTTCTTACCTTTTCCCAATTCTCCCGAGAAAAGGTTGAACCTGAAAGTGTTGGTGGTTGTCTAATCTCTCTACCAAAACATTGTTAAAAGTTAACCGAAAGTAGAAATCTCTACAAAGCAACAAAGGAATCATGGCTCTTTAAAGGAAGGTATACTTGTATTCTGTAACAAAGTCTTCTGTAGCCTTTCTCCACTTTAATGGGTTCTTGTTGTGTATTAGTGTTGGGTTGACACCCACATTATAGCAGTGCATTTTATTGGTGCCTTAGTCCCTCTGCATCATAACCCGGACAGATCATTGGAGGTTAGAAGTACATCATTTCTTTAGCTTCTGCCATCAAAATAAGACAAATTCTAGGAGTGCTTGTTTGTGTAGCATTTTAAGTTTGGCTTCAATACATTTACCATTTTCTCTCAAATATTTACCACATTGAAGTTCATGATCCAACCTTAAAATGTATTTCATGTTGTGGTTGTTGATTATATGTCTGTATTCTTATGCAGATAGTCAAATATCAATATCCCACTTACTGTGGAGGTTTGAGCTTAACCATTCACATCTCATTTACGACAGTGAAGGTTTATGTAGCTGATCTAGGGTGTAATCATTAGTCCAAACAGTTGCAATTGAGAGTTTCTATTAGACAAATTCAGGTATGTCTATTCCTGTTTCCTTTCCGTTTGCTTCCGTTTAAGAAATGCTTTTCAACAGAATCAACAGAATGAATACACCCCTGATCACCCGCACACACAGTTCACTTTCATAGCAGCCACATACAAACAGCCTAATCACTTTTCTCATTGCTCGCATCTCTCCTCTTCTCATCTTTTCCCTTCGCTTGTGGACTTCAAGTTCACAATACAACAGCTGTCTGTGACCAGGTGAAAAAACCTTTCAAGCCAAACCTTCATACATAACTGCTAACCACTACACACAGCCTACATCTTGATCACTATATTAGCTAAAGTCATAGTCAACATAGCTACTAGAACTAAAGCGTTAGTAAACCCGATACAATAATGTAGTACAGTGTACAGAAAGCAGTTTAGCAATTACACCGGCAGGCCCCGGTGGCAATACATTAATAAAACCAAAAGCTTACCTTGACGTGGAGTTCAAGTGCTGGATAGCCTTAGCCAGCTAGCTAACATAGTACCCCTCTCTGTTTGAGCCGGGTGTTTGAGAAGGCTAAACTAGCCAGCTATGGAACATAGCAGCCCTCTCTGTTTGAACCAGGTGTTTGAGTAGGCAAAACTAGACAGCTAGGTAACATAGAAGCCCTCTCTGTTTGAGCTGGGTGTTTGAGAAGGCTAAACTAGCCAGCTAGGTAATATAGCAGCCCTCTCTGTTTGAGCCGGGTGTTTGAGTAGGCTAAACTAGCCAGCTAAGTAACATAGCAGCCCTCTCTGTTTGAGCCGGGTGTTTGAGTAGGCTAAACTAGCCAGCTATGGAACATAGCAGCCCTCTCTGTTTGAGCCGAGTGTTTGAGTAGGCTAAACTAGCCAGCTAGGTAACATAGCAGCCCTCTCTGTTTGAACCGGGTGATTGAGTAGGCTAAACTAGCCAGCTAGGTAATATAGAAGCCCTCTCTGTTTGAACCAGGTGTTTGAGTAGGCTAAACTAGCCAGCTAGGTAACGTAGCATCCCTCTCTGTTTGAGTAGGCTAAACTAGCCAGCTAGGTAACATAGCAACCCTCTCTGTTTGAACCAGGTGTTTGAGTAGGCTAAACTGGCCAGCTAGGTAACATAGCAGCCCTCTCTGTTTGAGCCGGGTGTTTGAGTAGGCTAAACTAGCCAGCTAGGTAACATAGCAGCCCTCTCTGTTTGAGCCGGGTGTTTGAGTAGGCTAAACTAGCCAGCTAGGTAACATAGCAGCCCTCTCTGTTTGAGTAGGCTAAACTAGCCAGCTAGGTAACATAGCAGCCCTCTCTGTTTGAGCCGAGTGTTTGAGTAGGCTAAACTAGCCAGCTAGGTAACATAGCAGCCCTCTCTGTTTGAGTAGGCTAAACCAGCCAGCTAGGTAACATAGCAGCCCTCTCTGTTTGAGCCGGGTGTTTGAGTAGGCTAAACTAGCCAGCTAGGTAACATAGCAGCCCTCTATGTTTGAACCGGGTGATTGAGTAGGCTAAACTAGCCAGCTAGGTAACATAGCAGCCCTCTCTGTTTGAGCCAGGTGTTTGAGTAGGCTAAACTAGCCAGCTAGGTAACATAGCAGCCCTCTCTGTTTGAGTAGGCTAAACTAGCCAGCTAGGTAACATAGCAGCCCTCTCTGTTTGAGTCAGGTGTTTGAGTAAGCTAAACTAGCTAGCTAGGTAACATAGCAGCCCTCTCTATTTGAACCGGGCGATTGAGTAGGCTAAACTAGCCAGCTAGGTAACATAGCAGCCCTCTCTGTTTGAGCCAGGTGTTTGAGTAGGCTAATCTCCCATGCCTCCTTCAACTTACATATGTAGATCATTTCCATCCATCCCGGAAGAAAGAACCCTACTCAAACCCATCAGAATACAATGTTTAATTAAGTTAAATCAACTCCTAAAACAAACCATAAGCAAATAAACAAACCCCTTTAATCAGCAATCTAATAATTTCAACCTGTTGATATACATTTAGTAAAAACGATCCTGATTTTTTTTTAACAAATCTAAAATCTTTCAAAAGTTGGCGCTGTCTCATCAGCGTAAAAATCCAAACAAACTTTTTTGAGTTTTCATTCCCCAAAGGTTAATACTGTTCAGCACATCCATTAATGATCTTCCTTTGGTCTGTACAGGGTCTGAAATTCCAATGTATGCAGATGATACAGTGATAAATTCATGCAAATAACAAACTACACAAGAACTCACTACTATAATGGTTCAGATGACAAAATTGCTCAGAGACTCATGTTTACATCTCAATAAAATAAAACACAGTCTGCATGATCCTCAAAAAACAGCTACTGATGCCCCTGAGCAGATGTCTATGTATCAGGCTCCCGGTGGTATCTGATTTTAAGTACCAAGGCATCATACTTGATTCCAAACTCTCTTTTAAAAAGCAAAATAAAAAAGTAACTCAAATAACCAAATTCAACCAAGCTAATTTCCCAAAACATATGAAATTGTTTTGACTATTGCGGTAACAACACTAAAATTAAAATCTATGATACTCCCCCACTTAACATACTAGTTTACTAGTTTGGACCAAGCTTGCTTTTCAACATTCATACCCATTCAGTCTTCTGCCAACAGGCTCTCAAACTACTCAACCAGCAATCAACTTTAATGACCTGACATTGTTCCACATAATGGAAACATACTATAATGTTAGACTACATGAACTTTCCTGCTCAAATTAACTGGTGTTACCTAAACAATCAAACCAAGAATCAATAACCATCAGAATCCATTCTCAAAATGTTTTACTCGCTCACAACTTAACATCCTATTTATTTTCTCCCAGTGGGCCAAAATATAACCCCTCCCATTTCAACGTTTTTTCTTTACCTCTATCGTAAGCTTTAAAACCAAACTTTATAACTTCCTCTTCTCTTTGCTCTTCACACTTATGAAATGTATCCTATTTCTTTAAAAATAACACACGCAGTTCCAACATTATAACATGCGTCAGTCAATCTATAAGAATGAAAAACATTTCGGTAATCACTTCCTATCGCCATCCTCTCGCCGCTATTATTCAGAATTTCTTTAACTTAGGTAACTTACTGTCTTCTCTATTGATACAGTAATTTAAATACGACTCAATTCTCAATACATTATTCCAGCAGATAATTTAGTGAACAGACATCGTCTTGCATCAAAATTAGCTTATTTTAAGTTGAATGAATTAGTCTATCAATTTAACCTAAACAATCTATTAAAAACGTTAAATTTATCCCTTCTATCAATTTGAACCAAACAAGCTATTAAAACGTTCAGTTTATATTTTATACAAACACTAGCGACCATAACTTTCCAGGCAAAACATACAAATTGATTATTTACAATCAAAAACTCAGAATTCAGTTAGCGCATTGACTGGGAACGGAACCCGGGCCTCCCGCGTTGCAGGCGAGAACTCTACCACCAATGCTATGTAAATGACTAAGATTCTCCGCAAATAAACCCTACTTTACAAGTAAAATCAAGACACGTCTCTATCGGCAATTCCATGAAAAATAATAGCCCAAGTTTAAAGGTACAAGCGTTACTCCAGCTATGTTTCTCAAATGCCAAATGAATAGATTAGCAATCAAAGAATAAAATAGACATTCAATTACTAGGAAACAGATATTGCGCCTTTTAATAAAAGTAGATTAGGTTTACTTATGCAACGTATTTCAATTACTTTACTACATCACATTAATCACGCAATGATAATTAGTTTGATGGAAAACCTTAGGCTTTGTACGACATTATGAATTACATCGAGATTCCCTCTTAATTCTCTCTAACTTTATGGAAAACAGTTTATTCAATAAATCCCGCAACTTCTCTCATACTGGGAAGAAAAAATATAGCATGTTCAGACCTTAAGGGCAGATTAATTTAAAATGTTTCACCCAGACGGAGATAATCCAATATGCGTTTTATAGTTACATCGTTAGGGTAAGATAACCAAAAGTGGACACACACTAACCCGTTTCTAGAGCTCAATTTCCCAGATTTTGTAGACTAGTTTAATAGTGCTTAAAACCTCATCTTTATCAAATTATCCATTTAAGATACCAACTCAAAACCTACGTACGTTAAATTGTATCTAATTATTCTCAGCATTACTTTATCAAATCCCTAGTAATTGATTATACACACATACAATTTATCATAATTTCAAATAATTCATAGAATCCATATAAAACTTAAGAAATCTTAGGTACTCACACAGAACTTTAAGGATCACCCACACAGGATTGGTCAGATGTTCACACAGAACTGGTCAGACAACTATTACACTACCACTCATTACACTACCACTCAGAACATAAAAAGGTTACCCACACAGAGTCAACCTACCCCGCTCACACCGACAACTATTACACAGTGATCCCATAACACAATACTCACACAGAGTAACCCAGGGCATACCTGGCTAGCACATTTAAAATAATTGGAATTCACCACCTCTGAGGGTCACTTAAACAGTCACACAGACGCACAGAATGTGCTTCACCAAGTTCCATGTTTCACCTAGAACACACAGTCCCCTGGCCCCTCACCCTACAGACCGCACCAATCCACACTGTGATCAATTCAGTGTCAGGACAGCTCTTGGTCACTCGCAACCGGACAGTGGCAGGGTATCTTTTGAGTCCACAAACTTTCAGATTACTCTCCTCTGACTCGGCCCTGCTTACGCCACCAAGGTGCCTTCCTTACAAAGGAATTCACGCTCAGAGTATACGTAACAGGCATATTTAAAAAACTTGACTTCAAATCTGTGTGTGGTTCGCTCACCATTTTCTTTAAAAAAAAACTCAGTTCGAGATGTGGTATCCACTCAGCTCGCTTCCTCTCAGATCAAAGGTTGGTCCATCTGCTTCATTCCCGAAGTGTGGTTTCCCTAAGATCCCAAGTTCCCTAAGATCCCAAGTTTGGGGGATCCCTCGTGCATGATTTATTTACCTAGATCATCAGGAACAGTCACCGAGTGAAGATTCACATCCCATCCTCGTCGCCAAATGTAGTGGAAATTTCCTGTATTTACCAAATCATGAGAGCAAACCACACACAAGTCAGAGTTATCATAAAGTCCATCTTTAATTATATGAGCTCCATCACAACCCTGTGACTCTCAGATTAATTCAGAGTCTATAAATGAATTCTCTGAGAGTCCTTACACATTGCAACTGAGATCCTTTATAGCAAAGACACACATAGCCAGACAGCATTGGCTATATATTATCGTTCAGCTTTGTCTCCTAAACTTATCTCGCTCTCAGGACCATAAAACAAAACCTCATCAACAGGCATATATCAAATACACCCCTCCTGGACAAGATCACAGAGACACAGTGACTGGCACACAGACATTGTGGAGCCAAGAGATAATTGGTTCCCCCTCAATCATCCCTTAACATGGTTTAAAAGATATGTTTACATATGAAGACAAGCTTGACCCCTCCCCTCTCTGCGGCCCAAGTAACTGACCCCATGACAGAGAACAGATAACTGCAACCGGCCAACAGTATTATCCAAAAATAGACATTCTAATGACATATCTCACATAAGCATGCAATAAAAATAAAACATCTTATCTATGTTACCCAACTATTCTGATTAATCCCCAACATAACACAGGTGGTTCATTTGCATTTGCTGGTGCACAGGAGACCTGTGTTAGAACCTCATCAGTCAAACAAACACATGTCTTCAGGTCTCAGGCAAGGTTTCTCATCACATGCATGAATCACCAAACCACCTATGTTGCACTTTCACTAAATGGGATGCACAGATCCTTTTGCTTATATTTGCCACAGAAATTGTTGTTGTTGTGAAGTAGGCCTGATTTCAAACCCAGTCAGTTAGTTTGGTGCTGTGATCTTTGAGTATGTGTTTGACCAGATACAATGCTATTTTATTTTAAACAAATTGACAACAGACTCCCATTACACTTATAGGAAGGACATTCAACGAGCACAGCACTTACACAAATGGCTGATGATTGACTGTTTTGTTAGACTTCAGTGTGACTTTTGACATTATCGATCATGGTCTGCTGCTGGACAAATGTATGTGTTATGGCTTTACACCCCCTGCTATATTGTGGATAAAGAGTTACCTGTCTAACAGGACACAGAGGGTGTTCTTTATTGGAAGCCTCTCCAACATAATCCTTGCAGAATCAGGAAATCCCCAGGGCAGCTGTCTAGGCACCTTACTTCATTCAATCTTTATTATTGACATGCCACTGGCTTTGAGTAAAGATGCTCAACACTATACACATCAGCTACTACAGTGAGTGAAATGACTGCCACACTTAACATAGAGCTGCAGTTAGTTTCAGAATGGGTGGCAAGGAATAAGTTAATCCTAAATATTTCAAAAACTAAAAGAGTATTTGGGACAAATCATTCACTAAACCGTAAACCTCAACCAAATCTTGCAATACATAATGTAGCAGTTGAGGTGAATAAATTGTTTGGATTAATCCTGGATTGTAAACTGTCAAAACTTGTTGATACAGCAGTAGCTAAAATGGGAGAAGTATGTCCATAATAATGCGCTGTTCTGCCTTTTTAACATCACTATCAATAAGGCATGTCCTATAGGCCCTAGTTTTGTCGCACCTGGACTACTGTTCAGTCGTGTGGTGCCACAGAGGGACCTTGGAAAATTACAGTTGGCTCAGATCAAGGCAGCACAGCTGGCCCTTAAATGTACACAGAGAGCTAACATGAATAATATGCATGTAAATCTCTCATGGCTCAAATTGGCTGAATGCCCCGAGGTGTCTGTTTTAACCTACTAGCACACAACTCGGACACCCATGCATACCCCACAAGACATGCCACCAAAGGTCTCTTCACAATCCCCAAGTCAAGAACAGACTACAGGATGTGCACAGTACTACATAGAGCCATGGCTCTGTTCTCCTCCACCTTTCCTGGCTGGCAAAGTTCCAGGATGTTCTCTCTGGTTTTGAATCTGAATTTTGCTAACTGAATTTGAAAATGGAATATGAATGCATCTAAGTTTGAATATACAAAACTTTGATCAACTTTAAATTATAGTTTGCAAACTTGATTCACAGACAATTAATGTAATATCTACCATGTTGAAACAGAATATATACAGTGCCTTCTGAAAGTATTCAGACCCCTTGACTTTTTCTACATTTTGTTACGTTACAGCCTTATTATAAAATTGTTGAAAAACGTTTTTTCCCCCCTCATCAATCTACACACAATACCCCATAATGACAAAGCAAAAACAGGTTTTTAGAAATAACTGAAATAGCACATCAAATCAAATTTATTTACATAGCCCTTCGTACATCAGCTGATATCTCAAAGTGCTGTACAGAAACCCAGCCTTAAACCCCAATCAGCAAGCAATGCAGGTGTAGAAGCATGGTGTCTAGGAAAAACGTCAACCCAGACAGGAAGATCACATCAGTGACTCAACCCACTCAAGTGACGCACCCCTCCTAGGGACGGTATGAAAGAGCCCTAGTAAGCCAGTGACTCAGCCCCTGTAATAAGGTTAGGCAGAGAATCCCAGTGGAAAGAGGGGAACCGGCCAGGCAGAGACAGCAAGGGCGGTTCGTTGCTCCAGAGCCTTTCCGTTCACCTTCCCACTCCTGGGCCAGACTACACTCAATCATATGACCCACTGAAGAGATGAGTCTTCAGTACAGACTTAAAGGTTGAGACCAAGTTTGCGTCTCTCACATGGGTAGGCAGACCATTCCATAAAAATTGAGCTCTATAGGAGAAAGCCCTGCCTCCAGCTGTTTGCTTAGAAATTCTAGGGACAATTAGGAGGCCTGCGTCTTGTGACCGTAGCGTACGTGTAGGTATGTACGGCAGGACCAAATCAGAGAGATAGGTAGGAGCAAGCCCATGTAATGCTTTGTAGGTTAGCAGTAAAACCTTGAAATCAGCCCTTGCCTTGACAGGAAGCCAGTGTAGGGAGGCTAGCACTGGAGTAATATGATCACATTTTTAGGTTCTAGTCAGGATTCTAGCAGCCGTATTTAGCACTAACTGAAGTTTATTTAGTGCTTTATCCGGGTAGCCGGAAAGTAGTGCATTGCAGTAGTCTAACCTAGAATTGACAAAAGCATGGATTAATTTTTCTGCATCATTTTTGGACAGAAAGTTTTTGCAATTTTTGCAATGTTACGTAGATGGAAAAAAGCTGTCCTTGAAACAGTCTTGATATGTTCTTCAAAAGAGAGATCAGGGTCCATGGTAATGCCGAGGTCCTTCAGTTTTATTTGAGACGACTGTACAACCATTGAAATTAATTGTCAGATTCAACAGAGGATCTCTTTGTTTCTTGGGACCTAGAACAAGCATCTCTGTTTTGTCCGAGTTTAAAAGTAGAAAGTTTGCAGCCATCCACTTCCTTATGTCTGAAACACATGCTTCTAGCGAGGGCAAATTTGGGGCTTCACCATGTTTCATTGAAATGTACAGCTGTGTGTCATCCGCATAGCAGTGAAAGTTAACATTTATGTTTTCGAATGACATCCCCAAGAGGTAAAATATATAGTGAAAACAATAGTGGTCCTAAAACTGAATCTTAAGGAACACCAAAATGTACAGTTGATTTGTCAGAGGACAAACCATTCACAGAGACAAACTGATATCTTTCCGACAGATAATATCTAAACCAGGCCAGAACTTGTCCGTGTCGACCAATTTGGGTTTCCAATCTCTCCAAAAGAATGTGGTGATCGATGGTATCAAAAGCAGCACTAAGGTCTAGGAGCACGAGGACAGATGCAGAGCCTCGGTCTGATGCCATTAAAAGGTCATTTACCACCTTCACAAGTGCAGTCTCAGTGCTATGATGGGGTCTAAAACCAGACTGAAGCATTTCGTATACATTGTTTCTCTTCAGGAAGGCAGGGAGTTGCTGCGCAACAGCCTTTTCAAAACATTTTGAGAGGAATGGAAGATTCGATATAGGCCAATAGTTTTTTATATTTTCTGGGTCAAGGTTTGGCTTTTTCAAGAGAGGCTTTATTACAGCCACTTTTAGTGAGTTTGGTACACATCCGGTGGATAGAGAGCCGTTTATTATGTTCAACATAGGAGGGCCAAGCACAGGAAGCAGCTCTTTCAGTAGTTTAGTTGGAATAGGGTCAGTATACAGGATACAGCTTGAAGGTTTAGAGGCCATGATTATTTTCATAATGGTTTCAAGAGATATAGTACTAAAACACTTGAGTGTCTCTCTTGATCCTAGGTCCTGGCAGAGTTGTGCAGACTCAGGACAACTGAGCTTTGAAGGAATACGCAGATTTAAAGAGGAGTCCATAATTTGCTTTCTAATAATCATGATCTTTTCCTCAAAGAAGTTCATGAATTTATTACTGCTGAAGTGAAACCCATCCTTTCTTGTGGAATGCTGCTTTTTAGTTAGCTTTGCGACAGTATCAAAAAGGAACTTCGGATTGTTCTTATTGTCCTCAATTAAGTTGGAAGACTTCCAGTTTGGTGTGGCGCCATTTCCGTTCCAATTTTCTGGAAGCTTGCTTCAGAGCTCGGGTATTTTCTGTATACCAGGGAGCTTGTTTCTTATGAGAAATGTTTTTAGTTTTTAGGGGTGCAACTGCATCTAGGGTATTGCGCAAGGTTAAATTGAGTTCCTCAGTTAGGTGGTTAACTGATTTTTGTCCTCTGGTGTCCTTGGGTAGACAGAGGGAGTCTGGAAGGACATCAAGGAATCTTTGTGTTGTCTGTGAATTTATAGCACGACTTTTGATGATCCTTGGTTGGGGTCTGAGCAGATTATTTGTTGCAATTGCAAACGTAATAAAATGGTGGTCTGATAGTCCAGGATTATGAGGAAAAACATTAAGATCCACAACATTTATTCCATGGGACAAAACTAGGTCCAGAGTATGACTGTCACAGTGAGTAAGTCCAGAGACATGTTGAACAAAACCCACTGAGTCGATGATGGCTCCAAATGCCTTTTGGAGTGGGTCTGTGGACTTTTCCATGTGAATATTAAAATCACCAAAGAATAGAATATTATCTGCTATGACTACAAGGTCCTATAGGAATTCAGGGAACTCAATGAGGAACTCTGTATATGGCCCAGGAGGCCTGTAAACAGTAGCTATAAAAAGTGATTGATTAGGCTGCATAGATTTCATGACTAGCAGCTCAAAAGACGAAAATGTATTTTTTTTTGTGTAAATTTACATTTGTTATCGTAAATGTTAGCAACACCTCCGCCTTTGTGGGATGCACGGGGGCCTCATTTAACACAGTAAATTAATCAGGCTTAAGCCATATTTCAGTCAGGCCAATCACATCAAGATTTATGATCAGTGATTAGTTCATTGACTATAATTGCCTTTGAAGTAAGGGATCTAACATTAAGTAGCCCTATTTTGAGATGTGAGGTATCATGATCTCTTTCAATAATGACAGGAATGGAGGAGGTCTTTATCCTAGTGATATTGTTAAGGCGAACACCGCCATGTTTAGTTTTGCCCAACCTAGGTCGAGGCACAGACACGGTCTCAATGGGGATAGCTAAGCTGACTACACTGACTGTGCTAGTGGAAGACTCCACTATGCTGGCAGGCTGGCTAACAGCCTGCTGCCTGACCTGCACCCCATTTCATTGTGGAGCTAGAGGAGTTAGAGCCCTGTCTATGTTGGTAGATTAGATGAGAGCACCCCTCCAGCTAGGATGGAGTCCGTCACTCCTCAGCAGATCAGGCTTGGTCCTGTTTGTGGGTGAGTCCCAGAAAGAGGGCCAATTATCTACAAATTCTATCTTTTGGGAGGGGCAGAAAACAGTTTTCAACCAGCGATTGAGTTGTGAGACTCTGCTGTAGAGCTCATCTCTCCCCCTAACTGGGAGGGGGCCAGAGACAATTACTCGATGCCGACACATCTTTCTAGCTGATTTACACGCTCAAGCTATGTTGCGCTTGGTGATCTCTGACTGTTTCATCCTAACATCGTTGGTGCCGACGTGGATAACAATATCTCTATACTCTCTACACTCGCCAGTTTTAGCTTTAGCCAGCACCATCTTCAGATTAGTCTTAACGTCGGTAGCCATAACCCCTGGTAAACAGTGTATGATGGCTGGATGATTTGTTTTAAGTCTAATACTGCGGGTAATGACTAGAGTTTTCGATTTGTCAGAGCTAATGGTGGGAAGCTTCGGCGTCTCAGACCCCGTAACGGGAGGAGTAGAGACCAGAGAAGGCTCAGCCTCTGACTCCGACCCCGTAGCTTAATGAGGAAAACTGGTTGAAAGTTTCTGTCGGCTGAATGAGCGACACATTTACATAAGTATTCAGATCCTTTACTCAGTCATTTGTTCAAGCACCTTTGGCAGTGATTACAGCCTCGATTCTTCTTTGGTATGATGCTACAAGCTTTGCACACCTGTATTTGGGGAGAGTATTTAGGTGCCTTTTGGCAAACTGCAAGCGGGTTGTCATGTGCCTTTTACTGAGGGGTGGCTTCTGTTTGGCCACTACCATGAAGGCCAGATTGGTGGAGTGCTGCAGAAATGGTTGTCCTTCTGGAAGGTTCTACCATCTCCACAGAGGAACTATAGCTCTGTCTGAGTGACCATCAGGTTCTTGGTCACCTCCCTGACCAAGGAACTTCTCCCCTGATTGCTCAGGGCATCCAGCTCTAGGAAGAGTTGGTGGTTCCATACTTCTTCAATTTAAGAATGATGGAGGCCACTATGTTCTTTGGGTTCTTCAATGCTGCAGACATTTTCAGATCTGTGCCTCGACACAGTCCTGTTTCGGAGCTCTACGGACAATTCCTTCGACTTCATGGCTTGGGTTTTGCTTTGACATGCACTGTCGACTGTGGGACCTTATATAGGCATGTGTGTGCCTTTCCAAATCATGTCAATTCAACTGAATTTACCACAGGTGGACTCTCAAGTTGTAGAAACATCACATGGATGATCAATGGAAGCAGGATGCACCTGAGCTCAATTTTGTGTCTCATAGCAAAGAGGTGGAATACTTGTGTAAATAAGGTATCTGTTTTTTATTTTTAATGCATTTGGAAACATTTCTAAAAACCTGTTTTGGCTTTGTCATTATGGGTATTGTGTGTTGATAGCTGATTAATTGTTTTTATTCATCAATGTTAGAATAAGGCTGCAATGTGACAAAGTGGAAAAGTCAAGGGGGCTGAATATTTTTCGAATGCACTGTAAATATTGAATTTGAATATTAAATCAAATTGAAATGAAAAATGTTAACTTCATGCAATTCAATTCAGTTTCAAATCATGAAATACAAGTTCAATTTATGAATTCAATGATTTAATTTGTGCATTCCAAATTCCAAAATATGACATTCAAATTCAACATTCTAATACGAAGTAAAAATTATGGAATTTAAATACAATTTCTGTTGGTACTGAAATCTCTCCATAATGGTTTTCAAAATCTAAAAACATTTTTAGATCTGAAACAACAGTATTTTTTCCTCAAATAAAATAGCTTGTGTTGGGGGCTCCCGAGTGGCGCAGCGGTCTAAGGCACTGCATTGCATGCAGTAGTGCTGGAGGCGTTACTACAGTCACGGGAGGGTTTGGCTGGTGGGGCTTAACTTGGTTCATCGCGCTCTAGCGACTCCTTGTGGTGGGTCAGGTGCCTGCGGGCTGACCCCGGATGCCAGTTGAACAGTGTGTCCTCCGACACGTTGGTGCGGCTGGCTTCCGGGTTAAGCTGGCGGGTGTTAAGCAGCGCGGTTAGGCGGGTCCCGAATCCGTTGGGGAGCTGCAGCGATGAGTCAAGTTTGAATAATTGGGGAGAAAAAAGGGGTAAATACCCCACAAAAATTGCTTGGTTGTCATATGTTCCTCAGTGAGCAATTTGTTTACGTCCTGGTAAATGCCCCTGGCGTCAAGACGGAGAGTTCTACGACCTTGAAAACAATTCATATTTTCTGTCGCTATCAAATGTAATTATATTCATGGCGTCACGCCCCAGTCTTTTATTTATTTAGAGACAAAAAAGGCAATTAGTCGGTGGCGCAGGGGTACAGGCAGACAGGCTGTCCATACAACTGTCAGAATACAGTATGTACACGTACACACGTGTGTATGCACAGACACACAAACAGACAAGTATGTTTGTTTGACAAGGATGGGAACAGAACAGAACAACGTCCTCAGTCTCCGTTCCAAAAACAGTATGTGTTTGAAAGGGTGTGTGTGTAATCATGCGTGCATGTATTTGTGATTGATGCAACTCCACAATCAAGCTGCCTGGTGTGTTTGAAACCCTTAGGTGTGTGTGTGTGTGTGTGTGTGTGTGTGTGTGTGTGTGTGTGTGTGTGTGTGTGTGTGTGTTAGAGCCTGTGGCTATGTGTGTGGTCCCTCATGTTGTGTCTTACTGGTCACAGATGTTCCATTAGGACTGCCGTAGGGTGTGTGTCTGTTAAAATGTGTGTACATGCTTATTCTGACAGTTGTGTGTGTGCATGACGGCTTTTGTGCGTGTGTGTGTGTCTAACGTCTTGTGTTTGTGGTCGCAGATGTTCCACGAGGACTCGGCTGGAGGATGGCAGCTTGTTGCTGTGGACGTCAACAAACCACATGGCCGCGCACCAGCCTGCCTCCAGGTACAGACCTCTGAGATAATAGCAGCACCACTGTCATCACTCCTGAACATATCACATGAACACACAGACACGCGTGCACGCCCCCAAACAAGGCCAAATTCTATTCAAATACTAATTCTTTGGGGCAGAGCTCATTCGAATTGTGCTTTGCAAGTGTTCATTTTATATTTACATTTGAGTAATTTAGCAGATGCTCTTATCCATAGCGACTTAAAGGCTCTTCATGGTCAATCCGAGGTTTGCAGTGGCCGTACAGCATTTTCTGCAATGTGGCCTCCACAGAAGTATTAGAATTTCATACTTGCACTTCGAGGAGCTGTCATACGCAACCAATAAATTGGTGTGCACCGCACCGCTCATAGTGATTCAGGGCTAATCGCTATAGCCATCCAGCTAATTACAAACAACTGGCTAAACAAAAAGACGAGATGTTGGAGTCTCCGCCACACCCTCGGTAGGGAGCCTCCATAACGCATTTTCGGATCAAACATAAATTGGCTTTTATATTCAGTTCATTCAACTTAACAAATAAACAACCACATATCAAAGTCATGGCAATAAAATATTTTAGAATGTTTTAAAAATACAAATACATTAATTTTGACACATCTTTAATGTATGTATTTAGTAACTTTGTAATGTTGCACATCTCTATATATATACAGTGCCTTGCGAAAGTATTCGGCCCCCTTGAACTTTGCGACCTTTTGCCACATTTCAGGCTTCAAACATAAAGATATAAAACTGTATTTTTTTGTGAAGAATCAACAACAAGTGGGACACAATCATGAAGTGGAACGACATTTATTGGATATTTCAAACTTTTTTAACAAATCAAAAACTGAAAAATTGGGCGTGCAAAATTATTCAGCCCCTTTACTTTCAGTGCAGCAAACTCTCTCCAGAAGTTCAGTGAGGATCTCTGAATGATCCAATGTTGACCTAAATGACTAATGATGATAAATACAATCCACCTGTGTGTAATCCAGTCTCCGTATAAATGCACCTGCACTGTGATAGTCTCAGAGGTCCGTTAAAAGCGCAGAGAGCATCATGAAGAACAAGGAACACACCAGGCAGGTCCGAGATACTGTTGTGAAGAAGTTTAAAGCCGGATTTGGATACAAAAAGGTTTCCCAAGCTTTAAACATCCCAAGGAGCACTGTGCAAGCGATAATATTGAAATGGAAGGAGTATCAGACCACTGCAAATCTACCAAGACCTGGCCGTCTCTTTAAACTTTCAGCTCATACAAGGAGAAGACTGATCAGAGATGCAGCCAAGAGGCCCATGATCACTCTGGATGAACTGCAGAGATCTAAAGCTGAGGTGGGAGACTCTGTCCATAGGACAACAATCAGTCGTATATTGCACAAATCTGGCCTTTATGGAAGAGTGGGAAGAAGAAAGCCATTTCTTAAAGATATCCATAAAAAGTGTTGTTTAAAGTTTGCCACAAGCCACCTGGGAGACACACCAAACATGTGGAAGAAGGTGCTCTGGTCAGATGAAACCAAAATTGAACTTTTTGGCAACAATGCAAAACGTTATGTTTGGCGTAAAAGCAACACCCTGAACACACCATCCCCACTGTCAAACATGGTGGTGGCAGCATCATGGTTTGGGCCTGCTTTTCTTCAGCAGGGACAGGGAAGATGGTTCAAATTGATGGGAAGATGGATGGAGCCAAATACAGGACCATTCTGGAAGAAAACCTGATGGAGTCTGCAAAAGACCTGAGACTGGGACGGAGATTTGTCTTCCAACAAGACAATGATCCAAAACATAAAGCAAAATCTACAATGGAATGGTTCAAAAATAAACATATCCAGGTGTTAGAATGGCCAAGTCAAAGTCCAGACCTGAATCCAATCGAGAATCTGTGGAAAGAACTGAAAACTGCTGTTCACAAATGCTCTCCATCCAACCTCACTGAGCTCGAGCTGTTTTGCAAGGAGGAATGGGAAAAAATGTCAGTCTCTCGATGTGCAAAACTGATAGAGACATACCCCAAGCGACTTACAGCTGTAATCGCAGCAAAAGGTGGCGCTACAAAGTATTAACTTAAAGGGGCTGAATAATTTTGCACGCCCAATTTTTCAGTTTTTGATTTGTTAAAAAAGTTTGAAATATCCAATAAATGTCGTTCCACTTCATGATTGTGTCCCACTTGTTGTTGATTCTTCACAAAAAAATACAGTTTTATATCTTTATGTTTGAAGCCTGAAATGTGGCAAAAGGTCGTAAAGTTCAAGGGGGCCGAATACTTTCGCAAGGCACTGTATATACACACACACACACACACACACACACACACACACACACACACACACACACACACACACACACACACACACACACACACACACACACACTCACACACAGACACACCAGTTGAGGTCAGTTAGCCTCTCAGAGGAGAGAGAGGAGGACAGGGGAGGGAGGTATGATAAAAAATGAAACGAGAAGTGAGTCAAGTGAAAAGAATGTGGCACCTCGGCTGTTTGTGACAGTTTCTGTGTGATTTATCTCCCCCAAATAGTATGCCAGTAATGTACAGTAGGCCTAGCTATTCACTGTGCCAATAATGTGCTATTCACTGTTCCAGTTTGAAGAAACATTTGTCCTTTTTGGCAGTCTGAGCTAGCAGAAGCAGCAGGACAAGATGTCACCATGGTCTGTCTGTCTGTCTGTCTGTTTTTTCTGTCTGTCTGTCTGTCTGTGTCGGTGTGTCGGTCTGTCGGTCTGTCGGTCTGTCGGTCTGTCTTGGTCTGTCAAGGAGAACTCTCACTCACACACACACCTTCTCTCTGTTTCAGTGGTGGGTTATGTAAACCAGCTAGAATAAGAACAAAAGTTTCGTTTTCTGATCACATTCCCTTCAGACATTCCCAGTCTACTTAACATGAAACAGATAGACAGAAACAACCTATTTAAAAAAAAAATAAGAATGTTGGTGCAAAATATATTACAGTTAAGGCAGTTGCCTTTCCCCTTTATAAAATCTAGCGCTCCCCATAGAACATAGTTTACTTCCATTCTAGAGGAAGAACAGCTCCATTTCCAATGGTGCCTTAATGTAAGTTCTCCTTCACAATCAGACCTGTGACAAAGAGACACACAGACAATGGTGGCATCTTGTCCTGCTTCTGCTTCTAGTTCAGACTGCTAAAAAGGACAAATGTTTCTTCAAACTGGCACAATAGATGACAAACACACACACATATCTCCCCTCCCGACAGGCCTCTCCGACACACACAAACACAGCTTGTCACCTCATTGTGGTTACATTTCCCTGTGTGACTTCAATAGGCACGTTGAAACAACTTAATAATGTGATTTTAAATGAGACGAGCCTTGCCAGTGTTTTAATGTGTAGATGTGGCTGTAATGGCAAGGCTTGTGATGACCGATGAGTTTTAAATGACATATAAACGATAGCTGTGTTGTTGTCGCCTCCTGGTCGGACCGATCAGAATGGTCGGGCTTTAAAGATAAGGGGAAAGCAGCAGGCATGGCTTACAGCTGTCACAATGTTGATGCAGGAAAGGCCAAGCACTTGGTGTGAGTGACTGCCAACAGCGAGAGCGAGAGGGGGCGGGTAAGAGGAAAAAGAGGGGAGACAAAAAGAGAGGGAAGATAGAGAGGGGATAGAGTGAGTAGCTGGAGGACAAACTCCCAATGATGATGTATTATAATGTAAAAATTATCCACACGTCACAAAGACAAGCAAGCATAAAAACACACACACACACACACACACACACACACACACACACACACATGAAAGGCCAAGTTCTACTCCCAAGCTGTTCTACAGATTCTTTCCCCAAGCCATAACACTGCCATAACACTGCCATAACAGTTAATGAAATGACTAACCGGACTATTGCTTTGACCCTTTTTAGCACTGACTCTACCTCAACTACCTCGTACCCCTGCACATTGACTCGCTACCGGTACTCCTTGTATATAGCCTTGTTATTGTTATTTATTGTGGTACTATATTTTTATTTGAGATTCTTTAAAGTAACCACTGTTTGCCTTGGAGAGCTTATTCAGTCAGCGCATAAAACTGCTTCGCCAGGCCAAATACACATGAATATCTTTCTTTATATCTGTTATAGACATGTTTGTGCAATGGCAAACCCATAGGCCGTCAGGGTGTGACATGTTTGTGATTCAGAAAGGACAGCAGCCGTAATGCAGCACACTCATGTAGGAGAGTCCACTTTTTGTAAAACACAAAGAGCCAGTGGTGTAGTGGAGGATATATGCAGATATAAACCGTGTACCCACTTTTTTTCAGTGGGCATTGCCTATGCACACTTCTTAATCCCTATTGATGTGTATCAAAGTAGTGTAGTGGAGTTATACGACTTCAATTACAGTGCCTTGCGAAAGTATTCGGCCCCCTTGAACTTTGCGACCTTTTGCCACATTTCAGGCTTCAAACATAAAGATATAAAACTGTATTTTTTTGTGAAGAATCAACAACAAGTGGGACACAATCATGAAGTGGAACGACATTTATTGGATATTTCAAACTTTTTTAACAAATCAAAAACTGAAAAATTGGGCGTGCAAAATTATTCAGCCCCCTTAAGTTATTACTTTGTAGCGCCACCTTTTGCTGCTATTACAGCTGTAAGTCGCTTGGGGTATGTCTCTATCAGTTTTGCACATCGAGAGACTGACATTTTTTCCCATTCTTCCTTGCAAAACAGCAAAGAAAAATCCTGATTGGACCTTTTTTTCCTCTTCAGTGTTAACCCTTTCCTTTCCAACAAAACCTGAAGAGATTAAATCAGAACATTGTTGAAAATAATATTATTATTATTATAATTATTTTATAAATCCTTAGCTCTTCTCTGAAATAGTAGAATGCCCATTGTTCCCCACTGTGTTTGGGTTAGTAGCGTGTCTCTATTTTCCATCAGCATGCATTTATTCTATCTGAATGTCTAAAGAATCGATATGTTGTTCTGAAATATGAACACATAAATACTGGACATTTTGATCTCTTATTATGGTGGTGATTTTGGTAAAATTACAATCATTGTCTTGAATTGGAATCAAATTTGTCTGGTCTCGGTCTTGACTCGGATCTGTTGTTCCCCTCCTGGTCACCGTCTTAACTCGGTCTCACCCCCTCTCCAGTCTTGGTCTTGAATCGTCTCACTTTAGGTGGTCTCTAACAAGCATTTTCCAGGGGCTAGAGAGATCGTGTGGAATATCCTAGGTCCTCAGTGATCAGGATGGTGGGGTAGATGGATACATAGGGATGCAGAAATGCACCAACAAGGTAATTGCAATACTGAACGGAATGTTGATAAACTGTAGTGTGCATCCGGATCCAAATAAGAATATAAAATCTGGGTCCCAAATGGCACCCTAATCCCTATATGGTGCACTACTTTTGACCACCTATAGTGCACAATGTAGGGAGTAGGGTGCCATTTGGAATGTACAGTGGTGTCATGAGTATTCACCACCTTGGATTTCTTCACATTTTATTTTGTTGCAAAGTGGAATTGAAATTGATAGAATTGTATCTACACAAAATGGCATGTAATGTGACTCATTTCAGTAAACTCTGTGTGTCACGCGTCACTGCTCCATAGCATCCAGTTTGCTGAGTAGAGTGTTGGGGGCTATTTTTTAAATGACATCGCCGAAGTCAAGGATCAGTAGGATAGTCAGTTTTACGAGGGTAAGTTTGGCAACATGAGTGAAGGAGGCTTTGTTGCGAAATAGGAAGCCAATTCTAGATTGAATTTTGGATTGGAGATGCTTAATGTGAGTCCGGAAGGAGAGTTTACAGTCTAACCAGACACCTAGGAATTTGTAGTTGTCCACATATTCTAAGTCAGAACCGTCCAGAGTAGTGATGTTGGACGGGCGGGCAGGTGCAGGCAGCGATCGGTTGAAGACCATCCATTTAGTTTTACTTGTATTTAAGCAATTGGAGGCCACGGAAGGTGAGTTGTATGGCATTGAAGCTCGTCTGGAGGGTTGTTAACACAGTGTCCAAAGAAGGGCCAACTCTATCAGAGAAGTAGTTGGTCAACCAGGCGAGGCAATCATTTGGGAAACCAAGGCTGTCGAGTCTGCCGATGAGGATGTGGTAATTGACAGAGTCGAAAGCATTGGCCAGGTCAATGAATACAGCTGCACAGTTTTGTTTCTTATCGATGGCGGTTAAAATATTGTTTAGGACCTTGAGTGTGGCTGAGGTGCACCCATGACCAGCTCTGAAACCAGATTGCATAGCGGAGAAGGTATGGTGGGATTCGAAATGGTTGGTAATCTGTTTGTTGACTTGGCTTTCGAAGACCTAAGAAAGGCAGGGTAGGATATATATAGGTCTGTAGCAGTTTGGGTCAAGAGTGTCTCCTCCTTTGAAGAGGGGGATGACCACAGCTGCTTTCCAATCTTTGGAAATCTCAGACGACACGACAGAGAGGTTGAACAGGCTAGTAATAGGGGTTGCAACAATTTCGGCAGATAATTTTAGAAAGAAAGGGACCAGATTGTCTAGCCCGGCTGATTTGTTGGGTTCCAGATTTTGCAGCTCTTTCAGAACATCAGCTGACTGGATTTGGGAGAAGGAGAAATGGGGAAGGCTTGGGCGAGTTGCTGTTGGGGGTGCAGTGCTGTTGACCGGGGTAGGGGTAGCCAGGTGGAAAGCATGGCCAGCCGTAGAAAAATGCTTATTGAAATTCTCAGTTATAGTGGATTCATCGGTGGTGACAGTGTTTCCTATCCTCAGTGCAGTGGGCAGCTGGGAGGAGGTTTTTTGAGTTTGTGTTGCAGGAAACAAATTTCTGCTTGAAAAAGCTAGCCTTGGCTTTTCTAACTGCTTGTGTATATTGGTTTCTAGCTTCCCTGAAAAGTTGCATATCACGGTGGCTGTTCGATGCTAATGCAGAACGCCATAGGATGTTTTTGTGTTGGTTAAGGGCAGTCAGGTCTGGAGAGAACCAAGGGCTATATCTGTTCCTGGTTCTAAATTTCTTGATTGGGGCATGCTTATTTAAGATGTTGAGGAAGGCATTTTTTTAAATAACCAGGCATCCTTTACTGACGGGATGAGATCAATATCCTTCCAGGATACCCCGGCCAGGTCGATTAGAAAGGCCTGCTCGCTGAAGTGTTTCAGGGAACATTTGACAGTGATGAGTGGAGGTCGTAGTAGGTTCATTGATAACCTGGTAGGTTCATTGATAATTTGTGTGAGATTGAGGGCATCAAGCTTAGATTGTAGGATGGCTGTGGTGTTAAGCATGTTCCAGTTTAGGTCGCCTAGCAGCACGAGGTCTGAATATAGATGGGGGGCAACCAGTTCACATGGTGTCCAGAGCACAGCTGGGGGCAGAGGCTGTATTATAGCAGGCGGCAACTGTGATAGACTTGTTTTTAGAGAGGTGGATTTTTAATAGTAGAAGTTCAAATTGTTTGGGTACAGACCTGGATAGTAGGACAGAACTCTGCAGGCTATCTTTGCAGTAGATTGCAACATCGCCCCCTTTGGCTGTTCTATCCTGTCTGAAAATGTTGTAGTAAGGGATGGAGATTTCAGAATTTTTGGTGGTCTTCCTAAGCCATGATTCAGATACTCCTAGAACATCCGGGTTGGCAGAGTGTGCTAAAGTGAATATATCAAACTTCGGGAGGAGGCTTCTAATGTTAACATGCATGAAACCAAGGCTATTACGGTTACAGAAGTCATCAAAAGAGAGCGCCTGGGGAATAGGAGTGGTGCTAGGCACTGCAGGGCCTGGATTCACCTATACATCACGAGAGGAGGAATTAGGATAAGGGTACTGCTAAAAGCTATGAGAATTGGTTGTCTAGAACTTCCGGAACAGAGAGTAAAAGGAGGTTTCTGGTGGCAATAAAATAGCTTCAAGGTATAATGTACAAAGGTATGGTAGGATGTGAACACAGTGAAGGTAATCCTAGGTATTGAGTGATGATGAGAGAGATATTGTCTCTAGAAACATAATTTAAACCAGGTGATGTCATCGCATGTGTGGGTGGTGGAACTGAAAGGATGGATAAGGTATAATGAGCAGGGCTAGAGGCTCTAGTGAAATAAGCCAATAAACACTAACCAGAACAGCAATGGACAAGGCATAGTGAGGTTGGTTTGGGTAACGATGATTCAGACAGCTAGCCAGGCCATCAGTAGCAAGCTAACATAGGATGGAGGTCTGTTTTTAGACACCTTGTGCGTTTCCGTCGGTAGATTAGTGGGGTACCGTGTGGTAGAGGGGATCAATCCAATTGGCAAAATAGATATAGTTATCGTGACCCAACAAAAAATTCTCTCATAGACCTATTCAGATAGCATCTGATAAGACAGCTAACGATAGCAGCTAGCTATCTGCGAGAATGCGGCTGCACACTACTGTCTTTTATCGATGGCGGTTATGATATCGTTTAGGACCTTGAGCGTGGCTGAGGTGCACCTATGACCAGCTCGGATACCCGGTTGCATATTGGAGAAGGTACGGTGGGATTCTACATGTTCGGTGATCTGTTTGTTCACTTTGCTTTCGAAGACTTTAGAAAGGCAGGGCAGGATGGATTTATGTCTGTAACAATTTGGGTCTAGAGTGTCTCCCCCTTTGAAGAGTGGGATGACCGCAGCAGGATTTCGAATCTTTGGGGATCTCAGACGATACGAAAGAGAGGTTGAATAGGCTGGTAATAGGGGTTGCAACAATTTTGGCAGATCATTTTAGACAGAGAGGGTCCAGCTGATTTGTAGAGATCCAGATTTTGCAGTTCTTTCAGAACATCATCTGTCTGGATTTGGGTGAAGGAGAAGCGGGGGGGGGGGTTGCTGCAGGAGGTGCTGAGACGTTGGCCAGGGTAGGGGTAGCCAGGTGGAAAGCATGGCCGGCCGTGGAAAAATGCTTATTGAAATGATCAATTATACAAGACAACCCACTGTTCCTAGGCCATCATTGAAAATAAGAAAATAAGTGCCAAGGACAAGAAGGCTTCTCAACAGTTTTTACCCCCAAGCCATAAGATTGCCTTAACAGGTAATCAAATGGCTACCCGGCTACAAGAGGGCCACCATTGTTCCTGTTCCCAAGAAAGCTAAGGTAACTGAGCTAAACGACTACCGCCCCGTAGCACTCACTTCCGTCATCATGAAGTGCTTTGAGAGACTAGTCAAGGACCATATCACCTCCACCCTACCTGACACCCTAGACCCACTCCAATTTGCTTACCGCCCAAATAGGTTCACAGACGATGCAATCTCAACCACACTGCACACTGCCCTAACCCATCTGGACAAGAGGAATACCTATGTGAGAATGCTGTTCATCGACTACAGCTCGGCATTCAACACCATAGTACCCTCCAAGCTCGTCATCAAGCTCGAGACCCTGGGTCTCGACCCCGCCCTGTGCAACTGGGTACTGGACTTCCTGACGGGCCGCCCCCAGGTGGTGAGGGTAGGCAACAACATCTCCACCCCGCTGATCCTCAACACTGGGGCCCCACAAGGGTGCGTTCTGAGCCCTCTCCTGTACTCCCTGTTCACCCACGACTGCGTGGCCACGCACGCCTCCAACTCAATCATCAAGTTTGCGGACGACACAACAGTGGTAGGCTTGATTACCAACAACGACGAGACGGCCTACAGGGAGGAGGTGAGGGCCCTCGGAGTGTGGTGTCAGGAAAATAACCTCACACTCAACGTCAACAAAGCTAAGGAGATGATTGTGGACTTCAGGAAACAGCAGAGGGAACACCCCCCTATCCACATCGATGGAACAGTAGTGGAGAGGGTAGTAAGTTTTAAGTTCCTCGGCATACACATCACAGACAAACTGAATTGGTCCACTCACACAGACAGCAACCTCAGGAGGCTGAAGAAATTTGGCTTGTCACCAAAAGCACTCACAAACTTCTACAGATGCACAATCATAGAGCATCCTGGCGGGCTGTATCACCGCCTGGTACGGCAACTGCTCCGCCCACAACCGTAAGGCTCTCCAGAGGGTAGTGAGGTCTGCACAACGCATCACCGGGGGCAAACTACCTGCCCTCCAGGACACCTACACCACCCGATGTTACAGGAAGGCCATAAAGATCATCAAGGACAACAACCACCCGAGCCACTGCCTGTTTACCCCGCTATCATCCAGAAGGCGAGGTCAGTACAGGTGCATCAAAGCTGGGACCGAGAGACTGAAAAACAGCTTCTATCTCAAGGCCATCAGACTGTTAAACAGCCATCACTAACATTGAGTGGCTGCTGCCAACACACTGTTTCAACTCCAGCCACTTTAATAATGGGAATTGATGGGAAATGATGTAAAATATATCACTAGCCACTTTAAACAATGCTACCTTATATAATGTTTACATACCCTACATTATTCATCTCATATGTATACGTATATACTGTACTCTATATCATCTACTGCATCCTTATGTAATACATGTATCACTAGCCACTTTAACTATGCCACTTTGTTTACATACTCATCTCATATGTATATACTGTACTCGATACCATCTACTGTATCTTGCCTATGCTGCTCTGTACCATCACTCATCCATATATCTTTATGTACATATTCTTTATCCCCTTACACTGTGTATAAGACAGTAGTTTTGGAATTGTTAGTTAGTTTACTTGTTGGTTATTACTGCATTGTCGGAACTAGAAGCACAAGCATTTCGCTACACTCGCATAAACATCTGCTAACCATGTGTATGTGACAAATAAAATTTGATTTGATTTGACTATTTGCATTGTGTTCCCCCCCAACCCCTCTTTTTACTGTTTGTTTATCATATATGCATAGTCACTTTACCATATCTTCATGTACATACTACCTCAATCAGCCTGACTAACCGGTGCCTGTATGTATCCTGTTATATCCTCGCTGCTGTATATAGCCTCTCTACTGTTATATCCTCGCTGCTGTATATAGCCTCTCTACTGTTATATCCTCGCTGCTGTATATAGCCTCGCTACTGTTATATCCTCGCTGCTGTATATAGCCTCGCTACTGTTATATCCTCGCTGCTGTATATAGCCTCGCTACTGTTATTTTTCACTGTCTTTTTTTCAGTTTATTTTATTTACTTACCTATTGTTCACCTAATACCTTTTTTGCACTGTTGGTTAGAGCCTGTAAATAAGCATTTCACTGTAAAGTCTACACCTGTTGTATTCGTGGCACGTGATAAATAAACTTTGATTTGATTGACAGACAGACGGAGAGATAGTCAATCACACGTGGATCGACATCACTATTTCGGGAAATTCTCAGTGTAAGACTGCCATTTGTGGGCGGGCATAATTACCTGGCAGCTGAAGAGCAATCACACCCGTTGCTTTCAGACGAAAATTGTGGAGAGTTGACAGGCAGACAGTGCAGTTCAATCTCGGGGCTATGCTGTCTCTGTATGTTTGCGGGGGAAGTGAAGTGTGGTGTTGTTTTCCGCTCTGGCAGCCTTTAGAGTAATTGGTCATCATACGATTAGAACATTCTAGGGCTGGCAGGTGGGCTCTACCTGCACTGTCTGTTTTCCTGCTTGTACATGTGCATGCATGCCTGTCAGTCTGTCCATTCTTCCTTCTCTCTCTGTTTGTCTGTATGCCTTTTTGTCTGTTTGTTTTTTGGTCGATCCATGTGTGATTGACAGGTAGACAGAGAGACAGTCAATCTCACTGTCCGTCCGTCCATCTATCTGTCTCTACGCGTGTCTGTCTTTCCGTCTGACTATTGGTACATTGCGATGCAGCAGGTAATTGTGAAAACACCTGCTCATTCTGGAACCAGATCAGGACACTGTAGAGTTCCCTGATGAGGTGATGACTGCTACAGAAATAGCTTGGAACAGAAATAGCCATGACATGTATCATCTCAGTGATGGGATTGGTTGCCATTGATGCCAATGCACATAAGATCCCGGATGAGCCCCCAAGAAGTGTGAACTTGCCCTGTACAACTCCTAATCTGACATGAAGCTGTATAGGGGAACTGTCTAACCGACTTTACTACTCAAAATAGTTTGTTGTTTTGGGTTGTAGGTGTTGTGAATATTTATTGTTTGGCAAAATAACCACACACCTTGAGAATACAGTGTCATCAAAAAGTATTCATTCCCCATGATTTATTCCACATTTAGTTGTTACAGTCTGAATTCAAAATGTTGCATACCCATCTATACACCATACCCCATAATGACAAATTGAAAACATGTTTTTAGAAAATGTGGCAAATGTATTGACAATTACGTCGTAACTTGCCTAGTTAAATAAAATCTGTACAAATGTATTTTTATTTATCTAATTACGTAAGTATTCACACCCCTGAGTCAATACTTTGTAGAAGCCCTTTTTGCAGTGAGTCTTTCTGGGTAAGTCTCTTAAGAGCTTTTCACATCTGGATTGTGCAACATTTGCCCCAAAATTATTCAATCTCTGTCAAATTGGTTGTTGATCATTGCAAGACAGCCATAACCATTTATAGGTCTTGCCATAGATTTTCAAGTCGATTTAAGTCAAAACAGTAACTTGTTATTGGTCACATACACATATTTAGAATATGTTATTGCGGTTGTAGTGGAATGCTTGTGTTCCTAGCTCTGAGAGTGCAGTGATATCTAACAATACACAAATCTATAAATATTAGGACGAGCAATGTCGGAGTGGCATTGTATAAGATACAGTAGAATAGAATACAGTATGTACATTTAATCCAAGTAAACATTCTCTGTCTTAGGTCAGTTAGCATCACCACTTTATTTTAAGAATGTGAAATGTAAGAATAATAGTAGAGAGTGATTTATTTCAGCTTTTATTTCTTTCATCACATTCCCAGTGGGTCAAAATGCTACCAATTAGTATTTGGTAGCATTAACCATTAAATTGTTTAACTTGTGTCAAATGTTTCAGGTAGCCTTCTACAAGCTTCCCACAATAAGTTGGGTGCATTTTGGCCCATTCCTCCTGACAGAGCTGGTTTAACTAAGTCAGGTTTGTAGGCCTCCTTGCTCGCACACACTTTTTCAGTTTTGCCCACAAATGTTCTATAGGATTGAGGTCAGGGCTTTGTGATGGCCACTCCAATACCTTGACTTTGTTGTCCTTAAGCCATTTTGCCACAAAAATGGAAGTATGCTTGGTCATTGTCCATCATTGTCCATTTGGAAGACCCATTTGCGACCAAGCTTTAACTTCCTGACTGATGTCTTGAGATGTTGCTTCAATCCACATAATTGTCCTGCCTCATGATGCCATCTATTTTGTGAAGTGCAGCAAAGCACCCCCACATTAAGATGCTGCCACTCCCGTGCTTCACGGTTGGGATGGTTTTCTTCGGCTTGCAAGCCTTTCCCCTTTTTCCTCCAAACATAACGATGGTCATTATGGCCAAACAGTTCTGTTTTTGTTTCATCAGACCAGAGGATATTTCCCCAAAAAGTATGATCTTTGTCCCCATGTGCAGTTGTAAACCATAGTCTGGCTTTTTTAGGGTGATTTTGGAGCAGTGGCTTCTTCCTTGCTGAGTGGCCATTCAGGTTATGTCAATATAGGACTCGTTTTACTGTGGATATAGATACTTTTGTACCTGTTTCCTCCAGCATCTTCACAATGTCCTTTGCTGTTGTTCTGGGATTGATTTACACTTTTTGCACCAAAGTTCGTTCATCTGGTCCCATGGTGTTTATACTTGCATACTATTGTTTGTACAGATGTCCCTTCAAGCGTTTGGAAATTGCTCCCAAGGATGAACCAGACTTGTGAAGGTCTACACATTTTGTTTTCTGAGTTCTTGGCTGATTTCTTTTGATTTTTACATGATGTCAAGCAAAGAGGCATTGTTTGAAGGTAGGTCTTGAAATACATCCACAGGTACACCTCCAATGGACTCAAATGATGTCAATTAGCCTGTCAGAAGCTTCTAAAGCCATGACATCATTTTCTGTAATTTTCCAAGCTTTTTAAAGACACAGTCAACTTAGTGTATGTAAACTTTTGACTCCTTGGAATTGTGATACAGTGAATTATAAGTTAAATAATCTGTCTGTAAAGAATTGTTAGAAAAATTACTTGTGTCATGCACAAAGTAGATTTCCTAACCGACTTCCCAAATCTATAGTTTAACAAGACATTTGTGGAGTGGTTGAAAAACTAGTTTTAATGACTCCAACATAAGTGTATTTAAACTTCCGACTTCATATGTATGAGATGAGTGAAGCAGTATGTAAACATTATTAAAGAGGCTAGTGTTCCATTATTAAAGTGGCCAATGATTCTATGTATATAGGGCAGCATCCTCTAAGGTGCAGGGCTGAGTAACTGGGCGGTAGTCGGGTAGCGATGGCTATTTAACATTCTGATGGCCTAGAGATAGAAGCTGTTTTCAGTCTCTCAGTCCCTGCTTTGATGCACCTGTACTGACCTCGCCTTCCTGATGAAAGCGGGGTGAGCAGGCCGTGACTCGGGTGGTTGATGTCCTTGTTGATATTTTTGGCCTTCCTGTGACATTGGGTGCTGTAGGTGTCCTGGAGGACAGGTAGTTTGCCCCTGGTGATGCGTTGTGCAGACCGCATGACACTCTGGAGAGCCCTGCGGTTGTGGGCTGTGTAGTTGCCGTACCAGAGGTTTGTGAGGGTCTTAGGGACCAAGCCAAATTCTGTGTGAGTGGACCATTTCAGATTGTCATTGATGTGGACTTGGAACTTGAAGCTTTCCACCTTCTCCACTGTGGTTCTGTCAATTTGGATATGTGTGTGCTCCCTCTGCTGTTTCCTGAAGTCCATGATCAGCTCCTTTGTTTTGAAGTCTTTGAGGGAGAGTTTATTTTCATGGCACCACTCCACCATGGCCCTCACCTCCTCCTTGTAGGCTGTCTCGTCATTGTTGCTAATCAGGCCTATTACTGTTGTGTCGTCTGCAAACTTGATGATTGAGTTGGAGGCGTGCGTGGCCATGCAGTCATGGGTGAACAGGGAGTACAGGAGGAGGCTGAGGACGCACCATTGTGGGGCTGTGTTGAGAATCAGCAAAGTGGATATGTTGTTTCTTACCTTCACCACCTGGGGGGGTTCGGCAAGAAGTCCAGGACCCAGTTTCACAGGGCGGGGTTCAGACTCAGGGCCAAAGTTTAATGATGAGCTTGGAGGGTACTATGGTGTTGAATGCTGAGCTAAAGTCAATGAACAGCATTCTTACATAGGTATTCCTCTTAGGGCAGTGGAATGACGATTGTATCGTCTGTGGATCTATTGGGGCGCTATGCAAATTTAAGTTGGTCTAGGGTGTCAGTTAAGGTAGAGGTGATATGACTCTTAACTAGCCTCTCAAAGCACTTCATGATTACAGAAGTGAGTGCTACTGGCTACTGAGGACGTGGCTAGGGATGCCTTCTGGGCCAGCAGCCTTGCGAGGGTTAATTACACTCTTAAATGTCTTGCTCACGTCGTCCACAGAGAATGAGAGCCCACAGTCCTTGGAAGCGGGCCTCGTTGGTGGCACTGTGTTATCCTCAAAGTGGGCAAAGAAGGTGTTTTGGTTGTCCTGGAGCAAGACGTTGTTGTCCCCGATGTGGCTGGTTTTCCTTTTGTAATCCACAGTTGTGTGTAGACCCTGCCACATATGTCTCATGTCTGAGCCGCTGAAGTTGACTCTGCTTTGTTGCTGTACTGATGTTTTGCCTGTTTGATTGCCTTATGGAGGGAATAACTACACTGTTTAAATTCAACCATATTCTCAGTCACCTTGCCATGGTTAAATGTGGCTGTTCGCGCTTTCAGTTTTGCACGTATGTTACCATCTATTCACAGTTTCTGGTTTGGGTAGGTTTTGTCAGAATGGGAACAACATCCACTATACACTTCCTATTGAACTCAGTCAGCGTGTCCGTGTATACGTTAATGTAATTCTCAGAGGCTACCCCGAACATATCCCAGTCTGCGGGGTCAAAACAATCTTGAAGCATGAATTCCGATTGGTTAGACCAGCTTTGAATAAACCTCAATACGGGTGCTTCCTGTTTGACTTTCTGTCTATTGTAATGGAGGAGCAAAATGGAGTTGTGATCTGATTTGCTGAAGGGAGGGCGGGGGAGGGTCTTGTAGACATTTTGAAAGGGGAGTAGCAGTGGTCAAGTGTTTTACCAGAGTATGTACTACAGTCAATCTGTGGATATAACATCGGTAGCGTTTTCCTCAAATTTGCTTTGTTAATTTCCCCATCTACGATAAATGCGGCCTCAGGATTTGTGGTTTCCAGTTTGCATGAAGTCCAGTGTAGGTCCGTGTGGGCCATCGTAGTATTGGCTTGAGGTGGAATATACACGGCTGTGATTATGACCAC
Organism: Oncorhynchus clarkii lewisi; assembly: GCF_045791955.1. NCBI lineage: Eukaryota > Metazoa > Chordata > Actinopteri > Salmoniformes > Salmonidae > Oncorhynchus > Oncorhynchus clarkii. Next base: position 3,103,812 of record NC_092168.1, on the reverse strand, counting down.
AGAGGATTTTCTTGGAAGGTAATGCGGTCGGCATTTGATTGTGAGATATTATAGGTCGGGTGAACAAAAGGACTTGAGTTTCTGTACGTTATCACAATCAGACCATATGTAGTTAATCATGAAACATACACCACCGTCCTTCTTCCCATAGAGTTCTTTATTCCTGTCTGCGCGATGTACTGAGAACACAGCGAGCTGTATGGACGGGGACAATATATCCCAAGAGGGCCATGATTCAGTGAAACAGAGTATGTTACATTTCCTGATGTGTCTCTCTGGTAGGAGATCCTCGCCCTGAGCTCTTCTACTTTATTGTCCAGAGACTGAACTTTAGCGAGAAATATACTCAGAAGCGGTAGATGGTGTGCACACCTCCTGAGTCGAACTAGAAGTCCACTCCGAATACCTCTTCTCCGCCTGCGGTGTCTTTGAGCAGCCTCTGAGATAAGTTAAATTGCCCTGGGGAGTACGAGCAAAGGATCCAATTTGGCAAATTCGTGTTCCTGGTCATAATGCTGGTTCGTGAGTTACCGCCGCTCTGATATCCAATTTTTTTTTACCGCTGTATGTAATAAGACACAAGATCTGTAAGGAATAACACAAATAAAACAAAATACTGCAAAGTTGCTTAGGAGCTAGAAGCAGAGCTGCCACTTCTGGTGACGCCATCTTGCAACCACTTCGGAACATTCACTGTCTTCTTGGTAAGCAACCCCAATGTAGATTTGGCCTTGTGTTTTAGGTTATCCTGTCTGGCGCAGGCGTGCCGCTAGCGACCCACCTCGACAACATTCAGTGAAATTGCAGAGCGCCAAATTCAAAATACAGAAATAGTCATAATAAACATTCATAAAAATACAAGTGTTATACATCAGTTAAAAGCTTAACGTCTTGTTAATCCAGCCGCTTTGTCAGATTTCAAAAAGGCTTTACGGCGGAAGCATACCATGCGATTATCTGAAGACAGTGCCTCGCTTACAAAAGCATACAAACATTTTCTAACCAAGTAGAGGAGTCACGAAATTCAGAAATAGCGATAAAATTAATCACTTACCTTTTGATGATCTTCATATGGTTGCAGTCACAAGAGACCCTGTTACACAATAAATGTTTGTTTTGTTCGAATAAAGTCCCTCTTTATATCCCAAAATCTCTGTTTTGTTGGCGCGTTTTGTTCAGTAATCCACTGGCTCAAAGGCAGTCAAAATATGCAGATGAATACATCCTAATAGTACCGGTAAAGTTCGTCGAACATGTCAAACGATGTTTATAATTAATCCTCAGGTTGTCAATTGTCTAAATAATCTATAATATTTCAACCGGACAATTGCGTATTCAATAGAAAGGAAAAACAACGATGGGCATGCACAAAGTCACACACGCAAACCAGCACTGCATGCTTCCCCAGTCCCCTGACAGAAAGGTCTCAGTCTTCTCCATTTTTCAGAAAACAAGTCTGAAACAGTGTCTAACGACTGTTGACATCTGGGGGAAGCCATAGGAACTGCAATCTGGGTCCTAACCCATTAGATACTCAATAGGCATTCTATTGAAAACGGAATGCCGAAAACCCACATCAAAAAAATCCCACTTCCTGGATGAATTTTCTTCAGGTGTTTGCCTGCCATATCAGTTCTGTTATACTCACAGACATTATTTTAACAGTTTTGGAAACTACAGTGTTTTCTATCCAAATCTACTAATTATATGCATATCCTAGCTTCTTGGCCTGAGTAACAGGCAGTTTACTTTCGGCACGCTTGTCATCCAGACGTCAACATACTGCCCCTAAATCCAAAGAAGTTATACAATGTTTTCCTCTAGGATTTTGCCTGTGCTTAGCTCCATTCCATTATTTTTTTAATCCTGAAAGACTCCCCAGTCCTTAACGATTACAAGCATACCCATAACATGATGTAGCCACCACTATGCTTGAAAATATGGAGAGTGGTATTCAGCAATGTGTTGTATTGGATTTGCCCCAAACATGACACTGTGTTCAGGACAACAAGTGAATTGCTTTGCCAATTTTTTTGCAGTATTAATTTAGTGTTGTGTTGCCTGACAGGATGCATGTTTAGGTTAGTATTGAGGAGTAACTACAATGTGGCTGATCCATTCTCAGTTTTCTTCTATCACAGCCATTAAACTCTGTAACTGTTTTAAAGTCACCGTTGGCCTCATGGTGAAATCCCTGACCGGCTTCCTTTCCCTCCGGAAACTGAGTTAGGAAGGACGCCTGTATCTTTGTAGTGACTGGGTGTATTGATACACCATCCACAGTGTAATTATTAACTTCACCATGATCAAAGGGATATTCAGTGTCTGCTTTTTTCTACCAATAGGTGATCTTCTTTGCGAGGCATGGAAAAACCTCCCTGGTGTTTGTGGTTGATTCTGTGTTTGAAATTCACTGCTCAACTGAGGGACCGCACAGATGATGTTGTATGTGTGTTACTGAGATAAGGTTGTCATTCAAAAAATCATGTTAAACGCTATTATTGCACACAGAGAGAGCCCATGCAACGTATTATGTGACTTGTTAAGCACATGTTTACTCCTGAACTTATTTAGGCTTGCCATAACAAAGGGCTGGAATATTTATTGACTCAAGACATTTCAGTTTTTCATTTTAAATTAATTTGTACAAATTTAGAAAAATCTAATTCCACTTTAAATGTATGGATTATTGTCTGTGGCCAGTGACAAACATTTAATTTCAGGCTGTGACACAACAAAATGTGTAAAAAAGTGAAAGGGTGGGAATATTTTCTGAAGGCACTGTACATTTAGGGGCAGGAGCTTTTACCTGACCACGTGGCCTGACCAGGATAAATAGTTAGTTTGTGGTTTCTAGGGTCCTGGTAAGGCCATGCAGTCAGGACAAATTCCGAGCACTATTCCTACAACACATTGTTGTTAGTTGTTATGTAAATGTAATGTTGTTAACAGCAGTGGGTCTCCTAGTGGAGATGAGGTACAAGAGGTTAATGGGGTCTCCTGTCTTTCTCTCCACAGGCCTCGTACATGCTAATTAGCCCCTGGCTTTTTCCTAAACCATAATTACAATTGGCATAACTATGACAGTCTGCACAGAGAGGGTGGTTGGAGAGGGAGGGTGAGTGAGAGAGAGATGTAGGGGGGGGGGGGGGTGAGTAAGAGATGAGTGTGAGAGTAAGAGAGGATTGGGAAAGGGAAAGGGGGATACCTAGTCAGTTATCCAACTGAATTTATTCAACTGAAATGTTTCTTCTACATTTAACCCAGAGATGTTGAGAGAGGCTTAAGTTTATGAATCTCTGTATACCTAACAAATGTTAAGGATAAAATGTGGGACTGACAGACAGTTGTCCTACATTTGCAATGTGAAACAAAGATGGGAACTCCAAATGGTTCCAATACGTGTCGAGGTGAGGCTGCCCCAACACTCACCACCCCCAGGCCCCAGTCTAGAGCCCTGGCCCCCATTCCCTTGCCCATAGGCCCCAGTCTTCAGCTTCAGTCCCCATCCCCCTGACCCTGCCCCGGAAATAATAAGTACACTACTATGGATAACCCAGCCCCAGGGGTTATTGATTCAGTACAGTCTGTTCCGCCTGCAACACTGACCCCTAACCCATCCTGGTTCCAGCTCTATTACCCCCCCTCATTAGCAATCATACAGAGACACACTCTCTCTCTCTCTCTCTCTCTCTCTCTCTCTCTCTGTCTCTGTCTCTGTCTCTTTCTCTTTCTCTACCCTTTTCTCTGATGCCTAATCTTTTCCACTGTCAGACACACTAAGTAAGACGGCAGGGTAGCCTAGTGGTTAGAGCGTTGGAATAGTAACCGAAAGGTTGCAAGTTCATATCCCCGAGCTGACAAGGTACAAATCTGTCGTTCTGCCCCTGAACAGGCAGTTAACCCACTGTTCCTAGGCCGTCATTGAAAATAAGAATTTGTTCTTAACTGACTTGCCTAGTTAAATAAAGGTAAAAAAAATAAAAAAGACCTGCACAACAGGTTACCAGCAGCCTGTTCAAGGTGATCTGAATGTGAATTATGTGCAAAGCTAATTCTTGAAGTAATCATCAGATGAGGCTAGCGAGTGAATGTTGTTTAAAGATGTTAAAAACGTTGCAAATTGTTGTAGGTAGGTCAACCTTCCCATCCAGATCAAGGGGTTCTGCAATACTGCATAAACGGATGCAGTGAGTGAACTCCATTCAATCGTACAGAGACACACACACACACTCTTTCTCTTTCTCTCTCTCCCACACACACACTGTGGCACCTCGGCTACACTGTGGCACCTCGGCTGTTGGTAACATTTCCTGTGTGATATCTCTCCCACATGCTGCGTTCCAGTAATGTACAGTAGGCCTTGCTATTCAATGTGCCAATTTGTGCCATCTAGTGTGCCAGTTTTCCTTTTTGTCAGTCTGAGCTAGCAGAAGCAGCAGGAAAAGATGCCACCATGGTCTGTATGTCTTTCTGTTGCTGCTTTGCATTGGTTGGGGAACTTGCATTACGGCACCATCGCAAATCTGGCTGTTCCTCTTCTAGAATGGCATTGCATTCTAGAATGGGTTAGACTATGTTCTATAATGGGGATGGGTAGATATTCTGAAGGCGAAAGGCCATTACTTTCATCGTAATCTTTTTGCACCAACTAGTTTTTTAAATGGGCAGTTTCTGTTTGTCTGTTTCATATTAACACGTACAAACACACAGGTGAGGTCATTCTACAGTGGTCCCTGCAGCGTACGCTCCAACCGGTGTGATGACAACACTTATTTAGAACATCAAGTTACAGTTGACACACGAGTCAGCGTTTGAGTTGACCACACTGTTTTTTTTCACAGAAACATTTTGCATGAACAGTCTTCACAACGGTATGTCCTCAATGTGAGCAGTTTATTTTTGGATTCAATGTTCAGACATTCACAGAAGTAGCGACAGTATAACACAATTCTCACCCAAACCAGAAAATGAAAGCTAGGTTAGTGAATGTGCTAAGGAAAGAGTGACCTAACACAAGCTGTCATGTTTAGCTGTCTCACGGCTGACCGAAACCATCATATGGATTAGCTAATTACTATTTACACTTCATCACATCACGGGTGACCTCACCAGTGATCAAAATAGTTGAGTAAAACACTTACATTTTAAAAAAGTAATCCGACAATGGGTAGTTTGTGCCCATCGCTATAGGTTACAAGATGATTTGGATAGTATGCATGTTGTAGGGGGGGTGTCTTCTACCATCATTCACTTCCATCATACACTTCTGGAAGTTTACTCGAAAGACGAGTGAACCATCCCTTCACCTCATTTTGTTATAACATCTTTGGTTTGACAGGTGGCAACCAGAATGCATTGCATGATGTCAACAAACGTGGCACCACACATAGCTTGTAATGAGCTGAGCATTAGCTCATCATAATCAGTACAACCTTAAAAAAAATGTTTTACACTCATCATATGTGTCCATTGCAATCTACAGTTGAAGTCGGAAGTTTACATATACCTTAGCCAACTCAGTGTTTCACAATTCCTGACATTTAATCGTAGTAAAAAATCCCTGTCTTAGGTCAGTTAGGATCACCACTTTATTTTAAGAATGTGCAATGTCAGAATAATAGTAGAGATAATGATTTATTTCAGCTTTTATTTCTTTCATCACGTTCCCAGTGGGTCAGAAGTTTACATACACTCAATTAGTATTTGGTAGTATTGCCTTTAAATTGTTTAACTTGGGTCAAACATTTTGGGTAGCCTTCCACAAGCTTCCCACAGTAAGTTGGGTGAATTTTGGCCCATTTCGCCTGACAGAGCTGGTTTAACTGAGTCAGGTTTGTAGGCCTCCTTGCTCGCACATGCTTTTTCAGTTCTGCCCACAAATTTTCAATAGGATTGAGGTCAGGGTTTTGTGATGGTCACTCGAATACCTTGACTTTGTTGTCCTTAAGCCATTTTGCTACAACTTTGGAAGTATGCTTGGGGTCATTGTCCATTTGGAAGACCCATTTGCGACCCATTTAACTTCCTGACTGATGTCTTGAGATGTTGCTTCACTATATCCAAGTAATTTTCCCTCTTCATGATGCCATCTATTTTTTGAAGTGCACCAGTCTCTCCTGCAGCAAAGCATCCCCACAACATGATGCTGCCAACCTCTTGCTTCACGGTTGGGATGGTGTTCTTTGGCTTGAAGGTCTCCCGCTTTTTCCTCCAAACATAACGATGGACATTTCTCCAAAAAGTACCATCTTTGTCCCCAATGTGCAATCCGTCACATGGCTTTTTTATGGCGGTTTTGTAGCAGTGGCTTCTTCCTTGCTGAGCGGCATTTCAGGTTATATCAATATACGACTCATTTTACTTTGGATATAGATACTTTTGTACCTGTTTCCTCCACAAGGTCCTTTGCTGTTGTTCTGGGATTGATTTCCACTTTTCGCACCAAATTACGTTAATCTCTTGGAGACAGAACGCGTCTCCTTCCTGAGCGGTATGACGGCTGCCTGTTCCCATGGTGTTTATACTTGCGTACTATTGTTGGTACAGATGAACGTGGTACCTTCAGGCATTTGGAAATTCATCCCAAGGTTGAACCAGACTTGTGGAGGTCTACAATTTCTTTCCTGAGGTCTTGGCTGATTTCTTTAGATGTTTCCAATGATGTCAAGCAAAGAGCCACTGAGTTTGAAGGTAGGCCTTGAGATACATCCACAGGTACACCTCTAATTGACTCAAATTTAGCCAATTAGCCTATCAGAAGCTTCTAAAGCCATTACATCATTTTCTGGAATTTTCCAAGCTGTTTGAAGGCACAGTCAACTTAGTGTATGTGAACTTCTGACTCACTGGAATTGTTGTACGCTGAATTATAAGTGAAATATTGTAAACAATTGTTGGAATAATCACTTGTGTCATGCACTAAGTAGATGTCCTAACCGACTTCCCAAAACTATAGTTTGTTAACAGGACATTTTTGGATTGGTTGAAATTCGAGTTTTAATGACTCCAACCTAAGTGTTTGTAATCTTCCGACTTCAACTGAATGTAAGAATTGGAAAGCATGATTTGTCACCTGTACTTGAAAACGTGAATAAAACTGCATACATTATGCTCCATACATACATATGGTATGCTACAGTAGAAACGACAACAAGCTATACAGAAACTATAAGGATAACGTAATAAGGCACTTACTTTGATAGGAACGCACACATATCCAAAGTTATTATAAGCAATGAAGGCAATGCGGGCGCCAGCCAAAAAATGTGCCAGGGATGAACAAGTTTGTGTTTTGGGCTCAACACTTTGAGGCACGGGTTAACATTTTGTTGATGATGCTGCTGGCGTCTTCCATCAAACCCCACAACTACCTCTGCACTGTCATTTGAGGGATTCGCTTCACGTGGGAGTTACACCACCTGTCGCAAGACAAGGGGATTATTCTTGGTTGACCTGAGAATTACTAGGCTAACCTGTAATGAAAGAGGAATCATATGTAACTCAGGCCTGATGAAATAATATTATTCACATATTACACAGAACAAAAATATTAACGCAACATGCAACAATTTCAAATATTTTACTGAGTTACAGTTCATATAAGGAAGTCATTAAATTGAAATAAATTCAGTTGGCCATAATCTGTGGATATCACACGACTGTTGGCCACAGATACCTTAAAACCTGTCTAGAACCCCGTTCCGCTAGCGGAACCCCTCGTCAACAGCCAAGGAAATTGCAGGGCCCCAAATACAAATCAACAGAAATCTCATAAATCTAATTTCGCAAACATACAAGTATTAGGCACCATAGAATTCTGATTAATCTAGCCACGGTGTCTGATTTCAAAAATGCTTTACAGCGAAGGGTCCACAAACGATTGTTAGGTCACCACCAACTCACAGAAAAACCCAGCCATTTTTCCAGCCAAAGAGAGGAGTCACAAAAAGCACAAATAGAGATAAAATGAATCACTAACCTTTGATGATCTTCATCAGATGACACTCATAGGACTTCATGTTTCACAATACATGTATGTTACGTTCAGTAGTTCCAAAACATTCAGAGGCAAATTAATTCACAGAACTACTCATTATAAATGTTGATTTTTGGACATGGAAATATAGATACACTTCTCCTTCATGCAACCGCTGTGTCAGATTTAAAAAATAAAAAAAAACAGCCAGAGAAATATCCACCATGTTGGGTAGTCAACATTATTCATAAATGGCATTAGAAATATTCACTTACCTTTGATGATCTTCATCAGAATTTACTCCCAGGAATCGCAGTTCCACAATAAATGCTTGTTTTGTTTGATAATGTCCATAATTTATGTCCATTTATGTCCAATAGCTTATTTTCTTAGGGCTCTTGGTAAACAAATCCAAATGCACGATCTGGTCCATTCGGACAAAACGTTCAAAAAGTTACATTACAGGTTGAAGAAACTTGTCAAACTAAGTATACAATCAATCTTTAGGATGTTTTTATCATGAATATTCAATAATGTTCCAACCGGAGAATTCCATTGTCTGTTGAAAAGCAATGGAACGACAGCTACCTCTCAAGTGAAAGCGCGTGACTGAGAACGAGGCTGTAGGCAGACCACTGACTCAAAGAGCTCCCATCCGGTCCCACATCACATGAGAAGCCTGAAACAACGTTCTAAAGACGGTTGACATCTAGTGGAAGCCTTAGGAAGTGCAACATAACCAATATCCCACTGTGTATTCACTAGGGGTGAGTTCAAAAACTTCAAACCTCAGATTCCCCACTTCCTGTTTGGATTTTTCCTCAGGTTTTTGCCTGCCATATGAGTTCTGTTATACTCACAAACATAATTTAAACAGTTTTAGAAACTTCAGTGTTTTTGGTCCAATACTAATAGTAATATGCATATATTAACATCTGGGACTGAGTAGGAGGCAGTTCACTCTGGGCATGCTATTCATCCAAAAGTGAAAATTTGTCCCCCTATCCCAAAGAAGTTTAAAAAAAAAGGTAGGGTTGTGGATCTGAAAACCAGTCAGTATCTGGTGTGACCACCATTTGCCTCATGCAGTGCGACTTCACTCAGAGTCTATCAGGCTGTTGATTGTGGCCTGTGGAATGTTGTCCCACTCCTCTTCAATGTCTGTGCGAAGTTGCTGGATATTGCAGGAACTGGTGATGGTGGCAGATGAATGGCACGACAATGGGCCTCAGGATCTCGTCACTGCATTCAAATTGCCATCAATAAAATGCAATTGTATTCGTTGTCTGTAGCTTATGCCTGCCCATACCATGACCCCACCGCTCCATGGGGCACTTTGTTCACAATGCTGACATCAGCAAACCATTCGCCCACACATAGCCATATAGCCATCTGACATCTTCCCGGTACAGTTGAAACCGGGATTCAACCATGAAGAGCACACATCTCCAGTGTGCCAGTGGCCATCGAAGGTGAGCATTTGCCCACTGAAGACTGACAGTTTGTACAGAAATATTTAGGTTATGCATACCCACAGTTTTATCAGCTGTCCGGGTGGCTGATGTCAGAATATTCCGCAGGTGAAGAAGCTGGATGTGGAGGTCCTGGGCAGGCCTGGTTACACGTGGTCTACGGTTGTGAGGCCGGTTGGAAGTACTGCCAAATTCTCTAAAACAACGTTGGAGGTGGCTTATGGTAGAGAAATTAACATTTAATTCTCTGGCAACCGTTCTGGTGGACAATCCTGCAGTCAGCATGCCAATTGCACGCTCCCTCAAAACTTGAAACATCTCAAAACTTGAGACATCTATGGCATTGACTCACCGGTGCCCCCGCACATTAACTCTGTACCGGCACCCCCTGTATATAGCCTCGCTATTGTTATTTTACTGCTGCTCTATAATTATTTGTTAATTTGATTTCTTAGTTTTTACTTAACACATATTTTTCATAAAACTGCATTGTTGGTTAAGGGCTTGTAAGTAAGCATTTCACTGTGAGGTCTACTACAGCTGTTGTATTCGGCGCATATGACAAATACGATTTGATTGTCCTTGTGTGACAAATGCACATTTTAGAGTGGCCTTTTATTGTTCCCAGCAGAAGGTACAGCTGTGTAATGATCATGCTGTTTATTCAGCTTCTTGATATGCCACACCTGTCAGGTGAATGGATTATCTTGGCAAAGGAGAAATGCTCACAAACAGGGATATAAACAAATGTGTGCACAGAATCTCTGAGAAATAAGCTTTTTGTTGCGTATGGAACATTTCTGGGATCTTTTATTTCAGCTCCTGAAACAGTTGCACTCATATTTTTGTTCAGTGTATATGAAGAGGGTTCCTTTTATCTACTTGTACAGCAATATCTGCATATCTAATCTATACAATCATTACTATTGAAATGTTGTCGTGTAGCAGTTTTGTATTTGATATTGGTTAAGTTCACTCCTTTTTCCAATTGATTTCTAAGGGCTAAAGGGCAACTCACTAGGATCGCACTAGGTTTGAATTGTTCCATTGATTTGAAAGTAAATATTGTGCTGTGAAGATGCTCGAGGCTACATGTGAGATGTCTTAAGGAGCCGTCCTCCTTTGCTGTTTGATTCGAGGCTGAAAAGTGACATTTTTCCAGACTTCCTGCCAAAACATACACTAATTGTGTGTCAGCCTTAGCACCTGATGTTGCCAAGGCACGAGAAGCTGTGTATGGGTGTGGGCGTCGGTGTGGGCGTACACCTGACGTTTCAAAGACTCATGAGAAGTGGCACTAATAAGCAACCCTCCAACATGTGGGGAAGCAAAATAGATAGCATCAAACGGAGTGAAAGAGCTATCATGTCTCACAACGGGGGCTGTTAAATTCATTTTGACATCCCGCTCGCATATTGCCCAGCTTTACCAGACACACCAATGTGAACACACACACACACAGACACTTACGGCTTCTCAAAGTAGGCCATGTCACCTCGGGTGTATGACAGTGTTTCTGTATGTCTTTTTTTAGATGAAATAAAGATAGGGGGATAGACAATAGAGCTCTTCTATCCAGGGTGGGTGACTGGTGAAGGCAGGGGAGCAGGCAGACAGAGGTAGTAGAGGCTGTGTGTGTGTGTGTGAGAGAACGTTTGGGAGACCGGCAGACTGATTTACAGAGGTAAAAATATAGCCTTTACTCCCTCAGTTAATAGTGTAAGACTTACACTCGCATACACTCGCATACACACACACACACACACACACACTCCCCTTCAGCCCAAACATCCGTGGGGGGAGAGCGCCTGAAAGCTGGAAATGTCAAACTGCGTCTCACGTTCAATCCCAACTACTGTTTGTGTTCGTGTGCTTGCGTGGCGAACCCTGCCTGATTTGATATAGCCGTATAGGTGCCAGGAGACGAAGATCAACAGACAACCTTTCCACTTTTTCCTCATCCTTCCGGAGCTACAGAGCTGTCCATCTCTCTTTCCTTCCTTCTATCTCTCGTCTCTGTCTGTGTGTCATATCATGAAGATCATACCCCCATGGCATGCTATCCACTCACCATTACCAATAACAGGGGGGGCTAGCATGTCTTGGGGGTATGATCTTTGACCCTCTGTAAATGTCTCTCTCATCATTAGTCACGATTCATTCAGGAGTATCCATAGTCATGGTAGCATCAACATGAATATAGATGTGTTTAGAAACATATTCTATTATTCACGATAAAAGTGACTCCAAAATGACACGATACATTATTTACCGTGAATTGTTATTGGGCACGAAATAATCTGAAATAAAAATGTGATGTAGTAATTGCATGCTTGGAATATGGGACCAAAAACTAAACTTTTGACTGCTTTATTCAGAACAACCTTTAGGGGTGTCAATGTAATTGTCAACCTTACCTTTTTTGTGAAAAAAAAAATATTTCTCTGAGAAATTGTATTAGTTTAAAATAGTATAATTTCCTTTTTTTTGGTATACAATACAGCTCTGTATTTGAATTATTTACTTTATAAAGTCATTATTGTGCATCTTTATCAATGGTGTCAATAATTTCAGACCCCACTCTATCCCCCTGGTGATATGAGAGTGCAATGTTGACCAGCAAAGGGAAACACGCCTTCCTCGGTGGTGGAACTATTCTCAACACACAAGCAAACAGATTCTACGTTTGAACCAGATCCTACAGCAACCAAACCTCCAGATCCTACAAAAATTGTCCTCCACACTGCAAACATGAGCGGTAATGGTTCCTGCTCCATGACCCTGGCCGTGAGTGGTTCTTCTTCCAGCATGACCCAGCAGCAACTAAACCCATCTCTATTCCACTGCCCAGGCACCACAGTCAGCGGTGGATGATCCGGCTACCAGGGTGGCTCTGCAACAGCAGTGGAGGTGGGATCTGAATTCCACAATTAGCATGCTGACAAGATACAGATCAAATAAAATCAAATGTATTTATATAGCCCTTCGTACATCAGCTGATATCTCAAAGTGCTGCACAGAAACCCAGCCTAAAACCCCAAACAGCAAGCAATGCAGGTGTAGAAGCACGGTGGCTAGGAAAAACTCCCTAGAAAGGCCAAAACCTAGGAAGAAACCTAGAGAGGAACCAGGCTATGTGGGGTGGCCAGTCCTCTTCTGGCTGTGCCGGGTGGAGATTATAACAGAACATGGCCAAGATGTTCAAATGTTCATAAATGACCAGCATGGTCCAATAATAATAAGGCAGAACAGTTGAAACTGGAGCAGCAGCACGGCCAGGTGGACTGGGGACAGCAAGGAGTCATCATGTCAGGTAGTCCTGAGGCATGGTCCTAGGGCTCAGGTCTTCCGAGAGAGAGAAAGAAAGAGAGAAAGAGAGAATTAGAGAGAGCACACTTCAATTCACACAGGACACCGAATAGGACAGGAGACGTACTCCCGATATAACAAACTGACCCTAGCCCCCCGACACATAAACTACTGCAGCATAAATACTGGAGGCTGAGACAGGAGGGGTCAGGAGACACTGTGGCCCCATCCGAGGACACCCCCGGACACAGGAGCTGAACGTGCACTTCAGGTTCAGTCATTGGAGCAGAGGAATGCCCAACTGCAGGCGGAACTGGATGATGTGAAGTGCATCCACTAGGGGTGCCCCAGCGGCATTGGTGAAGAGTACAAGCTCAAACTCAAGGAAATATGGGATCTGATTGAGGCGCTAACCCAGGAGAAGGGGGCAGTGGACATCGAGATGAGCTACATTGAGGAGGAGGTGGAGGTGTGGAGGACGAAACTGGAGGAGGAGCTGTCTAGGCAGAGATGATCCTGAGGGAGTTCCGTTAGAACGTGGACGACGCCACGCTGCAGAGGCCCGACCTGGAGAGGCACGTAGAGCAGCTGGTGGCCGAGATCCAGTTCCTCAAGAAGCTCCATGATAAGGAGGTGTCTCAAGAAGGAAACCAAGGTGTCTGCCAAGCTGGAATCAGACACGCCCTGGCTGCCTACCTGTCCCAAACATGAATGGAGATCAAATTATCAAGCTAGAGATGAGCAATTTCCTGAAGAACTACCTGGAGATGCTTCACATCACGCTGAAGATGGACACAGAGATCACTTACAGGGAGGTGCTGGATTGAGAAGAGACCAGGCTGGGCATTTTGGGATGTTGAGCAACACACCACCTGAGTCAAGACCCATATGTCCGCTTTCTTGACCATGCCTGCCAACCTCTTACCAAGTAACAAAACTGAGGGTGTTTACATGAATGTATACTAACTAGCTAGAGAAGTTTGACCTTTGCAAAAGAAACACTGGATTACACATATTTTATATATATTTAACTATGGGAACCATAGGATTTGTGGTCTAATTTCCTTACCCTTCTTACTTTATTGATATAATAAGGATCTGAATTTGAGCTTGACATTTACTGGAGTTTAGAGTTACAATTAGTGCTGAGCGTTTAACCAAAATGTCAGTTATTTTCGTTTTTTAACAACCAATTGACCGATGTTGGTTCAATTATTTGAAATCCATATACAGTTGAAGTCGGAAGTTTACATACACCTTAGCTAAATACATTTAAACTCAGTTTTTCACAATTCCTGACATTTAATCCTCGTAAAAGTTCCCTGTCTTAGGTCAGTTAGGATCACCACTTTATTTTAAGAATGTGAAATGTCTGAATAATAGTAGAGAGAATGATTTATTTCAGCTTTTATTTCTTTCATCACATTCACAGTTGGTCAGAAGTTAATTAATTGTTTTATTCTGTTTTGTTACATCATTCAGCCCACATAGTGATTTAATGGAAAACAATATATATTTGAATTAAAAAAACGTGATTATTTTTTAAGAATCGAACCAAAACCAAACCGACCTCAAAAAGCACTAATCGCTCAGCACTAGTTACAATTCACATTATCAAGGAGATGATGTTGACCGGTCCCTGAACTGGTTAGCTGACACTGATTCAGTGAGTTATACCGGGGAACAACTATAGCTTGCCAGTCCCTGGTAAGGTTGAGAAACACTGACACAGCACTCCGAATACCCACAGTGAGGCGGTTCCTTCCAGCAAGGAGCAGTAATAGTCACTCTTCCCCAGCTGTCTCCCAGACCTCTCCTTCCTATCTTTCCATTTCCATTTGCCTTTTAGAAAGTGTTCATACCTCCTGATTTATTTGACATTTGGTTGTGTTACAGCCTGAATTCAAAATGCATTAAATACATTTTGTTTGTCACCCACATACACACAATACCCCATAATGACAGGTTGAAAACATGCTTTGAGACATTTTCGGGAATTTATTGCAAATGGAACAGAAATATTGAATTTACATAAGTATTCAAACCCTTGAGTCAATACATGTTAGAATCACCTATGGCAGCTATTACAGTAAGGGTAAGTCTGGAAGACCTTTTCACACCTGCAGTTGTACAATATTTGCCCATTAATCTTTAAAAAATTCTTCATACTCTGTAAAATGAGTTGTTGATCATTGCTAGACAACCATTTTCAAGTCATCCTATAGATTTTCAAGCAGATTTAGGTCAAACTCGGCCACGCAGGACCATTCAGTCTTCTTGGTAAGCAACTCCAGTGTATATTTGCCCTTGTGTTTTAGGTTATTGTCCTGCTGAAAGGTGAATTAATCTCCCAGTGTCTTGTGGAAAGCAGAATGAACCAGGTTTTTCTCTAGGATTTTGCCTGTGCTTAGCTCCATTCTGTTTCTTTTTATCCTGAAAAACTCCCTAGTCCTTAATGATTACAAGTCCCCCCTTCTCCATCACCCAGTTCTGTAAGAGCTGCAAAATCTGGATCCCTACAAATCAACTGGGCTAGACAATCTGGACCCTCTCTTACTAAAATGATCAACCTCTCTTTTGAGATTCCTAAAGATTGGAAAAGCGGCCACAGTCATCCCACTCTTCAATGGGGGAGACACTCTAGACCCAAACTGCTACAGACCTATATCTATCCTACCCTGCCTTTCTAATGTCTTAAGAAGCCAAGTGAACAAACAGATCACCGACCATTTAGAATCCCACCATAGCTTCTCCACTATGCAATCTGGTTTCCGAGCTGGTCACAGGTGAACCTCAGCCACGCTCAAAGTCCTAAACGATATCATAACTGCCATCGATAAAAGACAGTACTGTGCAGCCGTCTTCATCGACCTGGCCAAGGCTTTCGACTCTGTCAATCACCGTATTCTTATCGGCAGACTCAACAGCCTTGGTTTCTCTAATAACTGCCTTGCCTGGTTCACTAACTACTTTTCAGATCGAGTTCAGTGTGTCAAATCTGTAAGTAGCCCATCCAACTACCTCATCCCCATATTTGTTTTGGTTTTTCTGCTCTTTTGCACACCAGTATTTCTACTTTTGTTCATCCTCATCTGCACATATATCACTCCAGTGTTAATTGCTAAATTATAATGACGTCGCCACTATTGTCCTATTTATTGCCTCACCTCCTTACTTCATTTGCACACACTATACATATTTTTCTACTATATTATTGACTGTATGTTTGTTTACTCCATGTGTAACTCTGTGGTGTTGTATGTGTTGAACTGCTTTGCTTTATCTTGGCCAGGTTGCAGTTGTAAATGAGAACTTGTTCTCAACTGGCCTACCTGGTTAAATAAAGGTGAAATAAAAAGTGAAAACCAAGCATATGGAGAGTGGTACTCCATAATGTGATGTTTTGGATTTGCCCCGAACATAACACTTTGTGTAACACTTTTTGTTCCAGACAAATAATTAGTTGCCTTGCCAAATGTTTTGCACTATTACTGTAGTGCCTTGTTGCAAACAGAATGCATGATTAGGTTAGTATTGTGGAGTAACTACAATGTTTTTGATTCATCCTCAGTTTTCTTCTATCACAGCCATTAACCTCTGTAACTGTTTTAAAGTCACCATTGGCCTCATGTTGAAATCCCTGTGCGGCTTCCTTTCTCTCCGGCAACTGAGTTAGGAAGGACTCCTGTATCTTTGCAGTGACTGTGTTAATTGATACACCATCCAAACTGTAATAAATAACTTGTATTCAGATATTCAATGTCTGTTTTTTGTATTTTTACCCATCTACCAATAGGGTCAGCGAGGCATCGGAAAACCTCCTTGGTCTTTGTGGTTGAATTTGTGTTTGAAATTCACTTCTTGACTGAGGGACTTTACATTATAATTGTATGTGTGAGGTACATAGATGAGGTAGTCACTCAACTATTATGTTAAACGCAATTAATGAGTCCATGCAACTTATTATGTGGTTGTTATGCATATTTTAACCTCTGAATGTATTTAGACTTGCCATACAAAGGGGTTGAATGCTTATGGACTCAAGACATTTCAGCTTTTCATTTTTTATTAATTTGTAAACTTTTCAAAAAACATAATTCCACTTTGACATTATGGGGTATTGTGTAAAGGCCACTGACAAAAAAAAATCTACATTTAATACATTTTTAATTCAGGCTTAAACACAACAGACAAGAGGTGTGAATACTTTCTGAAGGGACTTTCTTTTCATCTATCCATCTTCTACAGACAGTCTTCCATACTTGGTCTTATTCCTCCCAAACTGTACAATCTGATACTCCCCTCTGACTGTAGGGAATTCAATTCAGCACGGTGGTTAAACTGGGCCCACAGACAAATAATATTGTTTCTGTGTTAGAAAAGAACACGCATGTCTTGCATGAATAATACAATCTGAAATCAAAACCCCCTGTTTGGTTAGGGCATAGCTTGTACTTGCTACATTTGTTTTAATAATACAGGGACAGATTTTTTGTGTGTGCCAATTTTGGTTTTGATTGAATTTGGCCATGCTGCTTGTACTAGACGTTCAATACTGTAGCTGCTCCTGGAAGAAATAAAACAGGGACTTACCTCTCTCCATTTTGTTTATTATGTCTGAACACATAGTGATTTTGCTGTACCTCTCACTCTCTCTCTCTTAATTCCTCTTTCCCTCTCCCCCTTTCGCTCTCTTCGTCTCCCCCTCTCTCTCTATCTAATGAAATAGTCCTGATTGCTTTTCATCCCCTGAAGTTTAGCTGCCAGCCATGTTTGCCTGTTGCCATTTCCAATAAGAACCACTGTCCTACAGGCTCAAGCTCATGTCTCTTCCTCCCTCTCTCTCCTCCCTCTTTCATGTCTCTGCCTCTCTCTCTCCTCTCTCTTTTATGTCTCTGAATATCCCCCTTCTCTTCATGTCTACATATCTCTTTTTCTCTCACCCCCATTTCTCTCTTAATTTCTCTCATTCTCCATCTTGCTATAACTGAGACGAGAGGATATTTAAATCCCCACCAGCCAGGCACATCATTTGTCTTGTTTAATGGTTTGCTCATGAATCATTACCTCAGAATGATGGGAGGTCGTATTTAGCTTTTACAATTAGAATAAATGTATAATTTGGGTTGATCAAATCCTTTTGATTGTATTGGCAATTGTGAAAATCAATTATATGTTTTTGCATTCATTTATACCATCATACCCTAGCTTAAGGTCTTCCACAAGTAAATGTGTTACTGTGGCATAAAGAAGCATATTATGTTATTTTGAGTTTTAAATGTAAACTATTTTTTCAGTTTTTTTTTTAAACTCTTAGAACAGAAGTCTGAAGGTAATTTATTTTATTTGTATCCACTAAGGAGGTAATGGCTGATTTTACTTTCACTCTGTGACATTTTCACCATCTGAGGAAATGTTCCTGGAATGTATAGAGGACATTTTACTCCTGAGCAATTCTGCTATTTTATGTTTTTTTTTTAATGTTTTTTTTTTTTTTTTTTTGCTGATCTTAAAATATTTTTTGTACATGATGTTTCCGGAATAGAAAGGCAAGCATGGCAGCTAACATTCTGTTCACAACGTTGACTTCAGCAAACCTGTCGCCCACACGACGCCGTACACGTTGTCTGACATATTTCTGGTACAGTTGAAACCGGGATTGATCTGTGAAGAGCACACTTCTCCAGCATGCCATTGACCATTGAAGGTGAGCATTTGCCCACTGAAGTCGGTTACGGGACAACGAGCGCCCAGATGAGCTTCCATGAGACGGTTTCTGACAGTTTGTGCAGAAATTCTTAGTTTGTGCAAACCCACAGTTTCATCAGCTGTCCGTGTGGCCGGTGTCAGATAATCCCACAGGTGAAGAAGCCAAATGTGGAGGTCTTGGGCTGGCGTGGTTACATGTGGTCTGCGGTTGTGAGAGCGGTTGGACGTAATGACAAATTCTCTAAAACAACATTTGTCTTATGGTAGAGAAATTAACATTCAAATATCTGGCAACAGCTCTGGTGGACATTCCTGCAGTCAGCATGCCAATATCACTCTTCCTCAAAACTTGTGGCATGTGACACAACTGCACATTTTAGAGTGGCTTTTTATTGTCCCCAGCACAAGGTGCACCTGTGTAATGATCATGCGGTTTAATCAGCTTATTGATGCCACACCTGTTAGGTGGATGGATTATCTTGGCAAAGGATAAATGCCCACCAACTGGGATGTAAACACATTTGTGCACAACGTTTTAGAGCTATGGGACATTTCTGGGATCTTTTGTATTAGCTCATGAAACATGGGACCAACACTTTACATGTTGCATGTATATTTATGTTCAGTGTATATTGTAGCAAGACTCATACTGTTTGTCCAGACCAAAGTGTTTTTTGAGCAAAACTGAAAAGACATAAATGTAAGGCTCCGGTCAAAAGAAGTGTACTGTCGTTTAGGTCAGCCAGAGGAACCTCTCATATGTGGACGTGGGTATCTGGATGGGTGTGTTTGTTATAGAATAGATGTCAATATGTCCTTATTCTACATGAATTCTAAATGAATGTCTCTGTTTCCGCAGCAACTGATGCGCTCCTCCATCTTCCACATGTTCATTCTGACTATGGTTGCCGTAGACGTAATCGTTGCCGCTAGCAACTACTACAAGGGCGAGAACCACCAAAGGCACTATGACGAGTTCTACCTGGCTGAGGTAAGGGATCAGAACACACAAACATACTGTACAATACACACACAAACACCATACTGTATGTTTTACTATCCTTGTTTGACTTGATATTGATTTTGATTCAAAATCCTATTTTCCCTAACCCTAACATTGACCTCATGACTCTTATGATAAGATATTTGTGATCAATGTAATGTTGAGTGGTCACAGCATCGTACCATCATAAATATGTTATTTGAACAGTAGCAACAGAACGTCTACATTTTATGCACAAACGCATCTAAATAGCATTGTTTTTTATTAATTTTATTTAATTTAACCATTATTTAACTAGTTTAGAACAAATTCTTATTTACAATGACGGCCTACCAAAAGGCAAAAGGATTGGGATAAATATAATGTACACTACCATTCAAAAGTTTGTGGTCACTTAGAAATTTCCTTGTTTTTGAAAGAAAAGCACATTTTTTGTCCATTAAAATAACATCAAGTTGATCAGAAAGGCAATGTATACATTAATATTGTAAATGACTATTGTAACTATAAAAGGCAGATGTTTTATGGATTATCTACATAGGCGTAGAGAGGCCCATTATCAGCAACATTGTGTTAGCTAATCCAAGTTTATAATTTTAAAAGGCTAATTGATCATTATCATTTTTTTTGCAATTATGTTAGCACAGCTGAAAACTGTTGTTCGGATTAACCTCTTTGATCTCTAGGGGCGCTATTTCATTTTTGGATAAAAAACGTTCCCGTTTTAAGCGCGATATTTTGTCACGAAAAGATGCTCGACTATGCATATTCTTGACAGTTTTTGAAAGAAAACACTCTGAAGTTTCAGAATCTGCAAAGATATTGTCTGTAAGTGCCCCAGAACTCATTCTACAGGCGAAACCAAGATGATGCATCAACCAGGAAATGAGCAGAATTTCTGAAGCTCTGTTTTCCATTGTCTCCTTATATGGCAGTGATTGCGCAAGGAATGAGCCTACACTTTCTGTCGTTCCCCCAAAGTGTTAGCAGCATTGTGACGTATTTGTAGGCATATCATTGGAAGATTGACCATAAGAGACTACATTTTCCAAGTGTCCGCCTGGTGTCCCTGCGTCGAAATTGGAGCGTAAAGCCAGGTGCAATTATTTTTCCATTTGAGAGCAAGGAGAAACCAGGCTTCCACGAAGAATATATCATTGAAGAGATATGTGGAAAAACACCTTGAGGATTGATTCTAAACCACGTTTGCCATGTTTCAGTCAATATTATGGAGTTAATTTGGAAAAAAGTTCGCGTTTTGAGGGCTGAATTTTCGTTTTTTTTTTTTTTTTTTTTTTTTGGTAGCCAAATGTGATGTACAAAACGGAGCTATTTCTAATACACAAAGAATCTTTTTGGAAAAACGGAGCATCTGCTATCTAACTGAGAGGCTCCTCATTGAAAACATCAGAAGTTCTTCAAAGGTAAGTTATTTTATTTGAAGGCTTTACTTGTTTTTGTGATAGTTGCCTGCTAAATGCTAACGCTAAAGCTAACGCTAATGCTAACGCTAAATGCTACGCTAGCTAGCTACTGTTACACAAATGATTGTTTTCCTATGGTTGAAAAGCATATTTTGAAAATCTGAGATGACAGTGTTGTTAACAAAAGGCTAAGCTTGAGAGCTAGCATATTTATTTCATTTCATTTGCGATTTTCATGAATAGTTAACGTTGCGTTATGGTAATGAGCTTAGGTCTATAAATAGAATCCCGGATCCGGGTTTGGTCGTCGCAACAGGTTAAAGAAGCAATAAAACTGGCCTTCGTTAGACTAGTTGAGTATCTGGAGCATCAGCATTTGTGGGTTCGATTACAGGCTCAAAATGGCCAGAAACAAAGCACATTCTTCTGAAACTCATCTGTCTATTCTTGTTCTGAGAAATGAAGGCTATTCCATGCGGGAAATTGCCAAGAAACTGAAGATCTCCCTTCACAGAACAGCGCAAACTGTCTCTAACCAGATTAGAAAGAGGAGTGGGAGGTCCCAGTGCACAACTGAGCAAGAGGACAAGTTCATTAGAGTGTCTAGGTTGAGAAACAGACGCCTCACAAGTCCTCCAGTGGCAGCTTCATTAAATAATTCCCACAAAACACCAGTCTCAACGTCAACAGTGATGAGGCGACTCCAGGATGCTAGCCTTCTAGAGCAATAAGTTAGAGACAACAATACATCAAGCAAAGTAGGTAGCCACAACTGTCATTAAGAGTGTCCATGATTGAGTATTTGAATGAATAGATTGAGATAAACCTGTCCAGTTTGAGTTTTTGTTGCAGCTCGTTCCAGTCGCTTGTTGTAGAGCATTTGACACAATATCCGGGGAGGGCCAGCTGAATATTAGACTATCATCTGCATATAAATGGATGAGAGAGCTTCCTATTGCCTGAGCTATGTTGTTGATGTAAATTGAGAAGAGTGTGGGGCCTACTATCGAGCCTTGGGGTCATCCATTGGTGACAGGCAGTGGCTGACAAAGTAGATGTTCTAACTTTATACACTGCACTCTTTGAGAGAGGTAGTTAGCAAACCAGGCCAAAGACCCCTCAGAGACACCAATACTCCTTTGCCGGCTGACAAGAACGGAATTGTTTACCGTATCCAAAGCTTTGGCCAAGTCCATAAAAATAACAGCACAGCATTGCTTATAATCAAGGGCAATGGTGACATCATTGAGGACCTGTAAGGTTTCAGTGAGACATCATAACCTGAGCAGAAACCAGATTGCATACCCGAGAGAATACTGTAGACATAAAGAAATTGGCCTATAACAGTCTGAAAAGCATCTAAATAATGTTTTGTACTGATGGGAAATAAAGATCTTCACCTTCATTCCTCAATTTGACCTTTTATTGTGAAAGATAAATGAACTTGATCATTCAAGCATCACACGGAACACATCCATAGCCAAACTCATTTCATAAACCAGTCTAAATAACAGGTTGTGCTGACAGAAAACAAATCATAAGTTACAGTTGAAGTCGGAAGTTTACATACACCTTAGCCAAATACATTTAAACTCTGTTTTTCACAATTCCTGACATTTAATCCTAGTAAAAATTCCCAGTCTTAGTCCCGGTCAGTTAGGATCACCACTTTATTTTAAGAATGTGAAATGTCAGAATAATAGTTGACAGAATGATTTATTTCAGCTTTTTATTTCTTTCATTACATTCCCAGTGGGTCAGAAGTTTACATACACTCAATTAGTATTTGGTAGCATTGCCTTTAAATTGTTTAACTTGGGTAAAACGTTTTGGGTAGCCTTCTACAAGCTTCCCACAATAAATTGGGTGCATTTTGGACCATTCCTCCTGACAGAGCTGGTGTAACTGAGTCAGGTTTGTAGGCCTTCTTGCTCGCACACACTTTTTCAGTTCTGCCCACATATTTTCTATGGGATTGAGGTCAGGGCTTTGTGATGGCCACTCCAATACTTTGACTTTGTTGTCCTTAAGCCATTTTTGCCACAACTTTGGAAGTATGCTTGGGGTCATTGTCCATTTGGAAGACCCTTTTGCGACCAAACTTGACTGATGTCTTGAGATGTTGCTTCTGTATACAATTTAGCTGATTTCATGGATACACCATTCAATCTGATCACCCGCACAAACTACCTCACTTTGTTGCTTACATGACTTGATCCACTCTGCACTCACTCTCCTCCACTCACTCTCCTTCACTCTCCTCCACTCCGACCAGGCTAAAAGCTATCCAAGCCATTATACTCATACTTATACCACATTTGAGGATTCCAAAATATCTTCCTCGCTTATCGATGAGGCAGGCATCTGGCTTCATGTCCAGTGGTCATAATACTTTGACATGATGATGAATTGTATCCACTGCTGTAGCCTAATTTCTCCGGGGGGAAATAAATGTAATTCATAATTTTTTTTTACAAAAGTATTAAAGATGCCTGCCAGTGTTTCCCTTAGCCATGGTCTGCATTTGAAATAAACAGTTCATTTTGAAAGTTTTCAGACCCCTTCACTTTTTCCACATTTTGTTATGTTACAGCCTTATTCTAACATTAATTAAATAAACAATTTTCCTCATCAAACTACACACAATACCCCATAATGAGAAAGTGAAAACTTTTTTTTTTTTTTATGTTTTCAAATGTAATACAAATAAAATACAGATACCTTATGTACATAAGTATTCAGACCCTTTTCTATTAGACTCGGGAATTGAGCTCAGGTGCATCCTGTTTCCATTGATCGTCCTTGAGATGTTTCTACAACTTGATTGGACCTGTGGGAAATTCAATTGATTGGACATGATTTGGAAAGGCACACACCTGCCTATATAAGGTCCCACAGTTGACAGGGCAGGTAAGAGCATAAACCAAGACATGAAGTCAAAGGAATTGTATGTAGAACTCCCATACAGAATTGTGTCGCACAGATCTGGGGAAGGGTACCAAAACATTTCTGCAGCATTGATGGTCCCGAAGAACACAGTAGCCTCCGTCATTCTTAAAATGGAAGAATATTTGGAATCACCAAAACTCTTCCTAGAGCTGGCCGACCGGCCATACTGAGCAATCGGGGGAGAAGGACCTGGGTCAGGGAGGTAACCAAGAACTCGATGCTCACTCTGACAAACCTCCAGAGTTCATCTGTGGAGACAGGAGAACCTTCCAGAAGGACAAGCATCTCTGCCACACTCTACCAATCAGGCCATTATGGTCGAGTGGCCAGACGGAAGCCACTCATTAGTAAAAGGCACATCACAGCCAGCTTGGAGTTTGCCAAAAGGCACTTAATGGAATCTCAGACTATTAGAAACAATATTCTCTGATCTGATGAAACCAAGAAACCAAGATTGAACTCTTTAGCCTGAATGCCAAGCGTCATGTCGGGAGGAAACCTGTCACCGTCCCTACAGTGACTGAGAGACTCAAGGATAAGATGAACGGAGCAAAGTACAGAGAGATCCTTGATGAAAACCTGCTCCAGAGCGCTCAGGACCTCAGACTGGGGTAAAGGTTCACCTTCCAACACGACAACAACCCTAAGCACACAGCAAAAACAATGCAGGAATGGCTTGGGGACAAGTTTCTGCTGTCCTTGAGTGGCCCAGCCAGAGCCCGACTTGTACCCGATCGAACATCTCTGGAGAGACCTGAAAATAGCTGTGTAACAACGCTCCCCATCCAACCTGACAGAGCTTGAGAGGATCTGCAGAGAAGAATGCGAGAAACTCTCCAAATACAGGTGTGCCAAGCTTTTAGCGTCATCCCCAAGAAGACGTAATGCTGTATTCCCTGCCAAAGGTGCTTCAACATAGCACTGAGTAAAGAGTCTGAATACTAAAAGCGTTTTGCTTTGTCATCATGGTGTATTGTGTGTAGATTACTGGAAAATGTCAAGGGGTCTGACTACTCTCTGAATCTACTCTATGTTCATACTGTACCCCGCTCTCACTTTGTTTGTTAGCCACTATTTTAGCAAATACACTGGACTTAGCACCTCAGGTTCCACGCCCTGTTTCACACGCGCAGCCCCTCGGACAAGCTAATACCAATGCCTCTTTCAGATATTATAAAATCAATATATATGATAACAATAATTATTTAATTACCAATAATACTATATGTACTCGCTGCTCCTACTATTGGCAAAAAAAGATAAGAGATTCAGTGGTTAAAAAGGACTGTTTTATAAAGCCTCATATGAAGCAGACAACGCTGTCTTGATACAGTCAGGGGTGCAGAGAATAGTGGCAAAATGCGAGAATCAAATTCTAGAACAGTGGTATAGATTTCTGGTACTACGTGCAAAAATAATTCGCCCTGTTTGGTCCGCTATTAATATTTCAAACGTACGCTTCAAAAGGTTATTGGCCATGTACTCTTATAATCTCCAGCCGGCACAGCCAGAAGAGGAATAGCCACCCGTCAGTGCCTGGTTCCTCTCTAGGTTTCTTCCTATGTTCCTCCCTTTCTACAGAGTTTTCCCTAGCTACAGTGCTTCTACATCTGCATTGCTTGCGCTTTGGGGGTTTAGGCCGGGTTTCTGTAAGCACTTTGACAACTGCTGATGTAAAAAGGGCTTTATAAATACATTTGATTGATTGATTGAGGATTGGGCTTCATATTCACTACCACACAAACATAAAATGAAAAACGTACCTCCGATTGAATCACACTCAAACCTGGGAGTAAAATCTATGATTTTATAGTTATTTTTGTTGTACAATTATAATATTGGTGCTACTATCGGATTGTAAACGCAAACAGTTGATTTGCACTCGCCATCATGGAGTGTTTTTACACACACGCACACACACACACAAACCCGCTCTCAATCTGCCCGGCTCTGTCGATGCCATCAGTATGCAGGTGGCAGAGCGTGAACAATGAAGGAGAGGCGTGTCTCCCTCTTTACCTCCCTCCCGGCCTCACTCTCTCTCACACAGCTGAATGGGAAAGATAAGAGATGGGAGAAACCACACACAAGATTCTCTCCCTTCGCTCCCTCTCTTTTTTTTATCATCCATCCATTGATCACAGTTTTTCCACTCAATCAGGGCTAGGTGAGGGGAAAAATATAGGAAATACTTGTTTTGGTTTTCTTGCTAAATGCAGGTTTTGGTTTTTCCAGCTATTTCCCCCTTCCGGCCACTCCCTTTTCTTCCCTATGGGATGAATGCAATCACGTTATCTCTTGTTCTCCTTTCAATCTATTTTTTTATTTTTTTTCTCTCCTTCTCATTACCTCACAAGCTTATTGTCCCCCACCATGAAATCGGGAAGGAGACTGTTGATCTGTCTCCGTCCGTTAGTGCGTTCGTTAGTACATTAGTCACATGCGATATCTCAGACAGCACTGACCCTATTTTGACAAAACGTGGGTGAATGATGCATCTTGCCATAGAGATCCGGAATTTACATAATTACACTGATTGGCCAGATGGGGACGCTATGACAAGAGATTGAAAATGCAGACTTTGAAAGGTCACGCCCCTCAACCCGTTTGACGTAAAGTCATGAAATTTGGGACACAGGTCCCTGTTCTCACAAGGAACTAATTTGCCTCAGGGACCCATTAGGTCCGCCATGATAGATTTTCCACCATTATGGAAAAGGAAAAAATATCTTCTTGCACCAAATGACTTATCTGCATGGAACTTGATATTTGGTATCTATTAGAGGTCGACCAATTATGATTTTTCACCGCCGATACCGATTATTGGAGGACCAAAAAAGCCGATACCGATTAATCGGACGATTTTTTAAAAATGTATTTTTAATAATGACAATTACAACAATCCTGAATGAACACTTATTTTAACTTAATATAATACATCAATAAAATCAATTTAGCATCACGTAAATAATGAAACATGTTCAAAAACAGTGTTGGAGAAGAAAGAAAGTAAAAGTGCAATATGAGCTATGTAAGAAAGCTAACGTTTCAATTCCTTGCTCAGAACATGAGAACATATGAAAGCTGGTGGTTCCTTTTAACATGAGTCTTCAATATTCCCAGGTAAGAAGTTTTAGGTTGTAGTTATTATAGGAATTATAGGGCTATTTCCCTCTATACCATTTGTATTTCATTAACCTTTGAATATTTGATGTTCTTATA
Source organism: Oncorhynchus clarkii lewisi (assembly GCF_045791955.1). Lineage (NCBI taxonomy): Eukaryota > Metazoa > Chordata > Actinopteri > Salmoniformes > Salmonidae > Oncorhynchus > Oncorhynchus clarkii. The sequence continues at coordinate 3,076,746 of NC_092168.1, read as the reverse complement.
GGCACTTTAGTATTGCCAGTGAAACAGTATAGCTTCCGTCCCTCTAGTTAGCACGCTAACTAGCTAGCCTTTTCACTTCAGTTACACCAGCCTCATCTCGGGAGTTGATAGGCTTGAAGTCATAAACAGTGTAATGCTTGACGCACAACGAAGAGCTGCTGGCAAAACGCACGAAAGTGCTGTTTGAATGAATGTTTACGCGCCTGCTTCTGCCTACCACCGCTCAGTCAGATACTTGTATGCTTGTATGCTCAGTCAGATTATATGCAACGCAGGACACGCTAGATAATATCTAGTAATATCATCAACCATGTGTAGTTAACTAGTGATTATGATTGATTGTTTTTATAAGATAAGTTTAATGCTAGCTAGCAACTTACCTTGGCTTACTGCATTCACTTAACAGGCAGTCTCCTTGTGGAGTGCAACGAGAGAGAGTCAGGTTGTTATTGCGTTGGACTAGTTAACTGTACGTTTGCAAGATTGGATCCCCCGAGCTGACAAGGTGAAAATCGGCCCTAATTAATCAGCCATTCCGATTAATCGGTTGACCTCTAGTATCTATGGACAAAGGTCTCTTATCGCAATATTTTTCAGATTAGTACCTAAAACAATAATATTCACCAATAAACATTCACGTGGGTGTGATCTGGCACATAAATGAATATAAATCAGTCAAGGATATTCGTATTATAACAAAACACTGTGAAGACTCAACAAATGCAAGAGCATTCATATCGACCACACGGTGGCTCTAACGATTCAAATTTGTCTCACGTGCTCAGGGATATGAGTCTAGCTAACCCACACGATATTTCAGACTTCTGGCCCGATTTTGACTAAACTTGGGTAAATGATGTGTCTTGCCATATGACCAAGAAGGCCAACACTCATTTTGAAGTCGCAGGCAGGACTACCTCATCACATGATCATGAGTAACCATAACTGACTCATGTCCACTACACTTTCAAATGTACATTTTCACATTTTAATGTCGACTAGGGCTGTCAAATGATTCCAAAATGTAATTGACTTTATCGCAGGATTTGCTGTGATTATAATCACAATTAATAGCAAATTCATAATTTGCTCAAATTGAGCTGTAATTTAAGATTTTTTTATGCAAAAAGCATTACAGCAATATTGACGTCTTCATTTTTTCCAAAGTAACGGTTAGGAAAATCAGGTAAAACACACTTTCTTAAACCTCAAAGTCAACTTGTTTTGACATAGCATTGTTTTTAGATGTATAGATGATGTATTTTGGATGTTTTCAGTGTATTTTGAACGCTTTCAGACAATGCGATAAAAAATGTGCACAAAAATGGCAAAAAGTTAACTTTAGTTAATGTTTACTTGTTAAACGCTAGCTTCTCTGTCCTTTTCACTGGGGTTCTTCCAACGGTCACTGGCCAACGTATGCCGAAGAGAAGCGTGCACCTGCAGCAGTAACACTCCGAATGTATTGCTCAGATTTACAACATTTAAAAATTGTACGCACTTCAATTATTATACTCAGGTAGGCTGTTACCTTTTTATAGAGTGCATTATAGAATTAGTAATTTTACCACCACCTTTTCACACGTGAGGAGAATAACACAATTTCACTACCTCATGTGAACTTCCAATTCCACATGTGAAAGTTTGCCTAGCGGTTAAGAGTGTTGGGTCAGTAACCAAAATGTCGCTGGTTCGAATCCCAAGCCAACTAGTTGAAAAATCTGCCGGTGTGCCCTTGAGTAAGGCACTTAACCATAATTGCTCCAGTAAGTCGCCCTGGATAAGAGCGTCTGCTAAATGACTAACATTTAAATGTGGCATGTTCTTATGTGAAACTGCAAATTCGTTTTTCACGTATGATTGTTCATAACATGGTGAAGTGATATTTTCACAGGTAGATTTTTTTTACACATTGATTTTCACGTTATTGATTTCGACATGTGAACTTGCAATTCCCTATGTGAACGTGATATTTTCACATGAGAAACTACAATTCACATGTGAGATGAAAACACGTTTTTTTTCTGACTTGTAAAAATGTGGTTAACGTGAAATTTTATGCATGTGAAAATATGGTTTCACGTGAGGTTTAAGCTCTACATGTGAAAACGACTATTTCACATGTGAAACAGCAAATTTGACATGTTTTTTGTTTTTAAGGTATGTATGTGTATGTTACACATACATGTGATGAGTAACCTTGACTGACACCTGAAGACTTGAGTTGGCGCCTCAAGCCTAGTCATTATCTCAGCTGGCTAACACAGTCTTGTGATGGGCAGGAGATCTGGGTCACATTAATAAAATACCAACTGTGACCTGGGATCTCTGTCTATCTGTTCGTAGGTTGCCTTTACAGTGCTGTTTGACCTGGAGGCTATGCTTAAGGTCTGGTGCCTGGGCTTCACGGGCTACATCATCTCCTCTCTGCACAAGTTTGAGTTGCTGCTGGTGGTGGGGACCACCCTGCACATCTACCCTGACCTCTACCACTCCCAGTTCACCTACTTCCAGGTAATGAATACATCCACATTCACACACACACACATGCATGCACATACACACAATCACACACACACGATTATGGGGCTGCTTTTGCTCGTAAAAAATGACTAGTGATGCCACTTCTTATTTATTTTCTGTGACCACGCTAGTGATGCATGGGTTGACTCATAACTCGCAGTCCCTGCAGTTATATCTGTGGGGCGAATGGGTTTAGGGTCATTAAATATCGTGTGGTTGAAGGGCAGGTTGAATTAAGAGAAACGATACTTTAAAAAATCCATAAATGTGTAAATATTGTGCAATTTCAATAGTCTACATTGTTGTTTTTCTTTCAGTATTTTAAGCTGTTTGGTATTAGTGCATAAGTCTAGACTTTAGGGCTTAACTGTACGTGTGCCAAATTGCCTACACAGCCAATCGCCAAACGGGAAGAAAAAATGTACGTCAATCCATGGGGGCAAAACGACATTGGCGAAGTTTAATTCAATAAGACAAAAGCTATGAAAGGAGAGTTGAAAATAAAGAGAAGGGAGGGACAGAACAGTAATGTTTGGGAAAGATTTGGTGAAGCGGTAGAAGAGAGTGATAGCAGTGCCGGTTATGTTGTGTGTGATGATTGTGAGGCCCTATACAAATTCCACGGTCACAAGACGGATCTTCAAATAGGCCTATGGCATGTCAAGGGAACTGTTGTTTAGATGGGTTAAATGGAAACGGAAATCTGGAAAACTAATCAGAATAACCAACTGTTTTTTGGCAAAATCCATAGTCGTCTGATAATACTAGTCCCGTGTGAATCGACATCCCTGTGTTTTGAGAGAAAGGTCTGAGTTTTATAGCTGTTGCTCACGGTATGAGCAAGAAAAACTAACTGGGGTATTCTGGGGTAATAAATACATAACCAATGTTCTCTAGTAATACTTGTCCCGTGCGAATAGGGCTATAGCCTTAATAACTCCTGCAGAATTAAGCATTTCTTGAAGAAAAATGATACCCCAAATTTAGACAAAATTTGGACTTGTGGAGAAATATAATTTCTTTCTTTCTGCATCTTGAGAGAACGCAATGCTCCGTTAGATACGATCTGTACAGGTGCTGTCTTCATCATAAAAGCTGATCATTTTTCAACCACATAAAAAATGCATCGAAGCCAAAGTGAAATCTTATCAGAAACACGTTGGGTCGTTCTCAAAGCTTTTTCCTTACAACTGATCAAACTGATGGGCATTTGGATATTTTGCACAGAAAATGTTTGCCTTTTATTTTTCTTTATTGTATTTTCTCCCCAGTCCCTAAACATATTTTCTCTGCGAAAGATGACACAGAGAACTTTACAGATGTTAACTAGATTGAAGCAATAGCATCAATCTATTACCTTATTCTGTCTTCTAGGGCAGCATATTATGACAAAAGAGAAGCTGCTTAAATCTAATTATAGACAAGTTGACTAACAAATAGCCTACCAAAATGTTAGACATTATAAGCATAAACATATCTAAATCAGGCAAAAGAAAATACTGCACCCCCTGTCAAAAAATTGTTCTTCAGTCTTTGACTGTAGCCTATAGCGCATCTTCTATATTTGCGGGTTATGGTTGGGTGTGGGCCTCAGCTTTTCACTTTATCACATAGTCGGTCGGCTGTGGATGGGTTATTAGCAATTGCAGGCGGGTGTGGCTGAACAAACAGCTGAACAACGCACCACTAGACCATGCATTGATTATCATAATTACATGCTCATTCAATCACTGATCCAAGCATTATAACAGATTCTGACAAATGTTAATGCTATCAAATTGTATATGATGAGTTGAATGCTTTGACTGATGTTGTATTAGTCAGCACTAACATACAGGATTTGTTTGTCCCAATGCCACTAGATTTATAAACATGGATTTCCACTATTTGGTGACAGGCCTATCGTTCACATGAACCCATGATTAAACTGGCCCTACTTTTTTCGTCTTCACTGTGGTGTGTGTGAGGGAGAGACTATGTGCATGCAGCCAGAGGAGACGAGGCAGAGAACAGCAAGCAGGCAGCACCTGCTGCCGTTTCCCCGTCCTAATCGTTCACTAAATGTGGGTAATAATGTGTGCTGGCAGTTCCCTTGGTGGCTTCTGGGTGGCCTGTGTGTGTGTCTGTGTTTTTGCAACTGTGGATACTTATGTGTGTATATATATGTATGCTTGTCTGTGTGTGTATGTATGTGTGTCTCCATATATGTTTGTGTGTGTGTGTGTGCATTCATGTGCCAGTGTGTGTGTATGCATGCTTGTGTGTGCGTGCGTGCGTTCATGCCTGTGTGCGTGTTTGTACGTGCGTGTGTGTGTTTTGGTAGCATCTGTTGAGAGAAGCAGGCAGGATCAGGTCGGCTCATGTTGACAAGCCTCATTAAGAACAAGAAGCTGTGAGGGAGTCATTCTGCCATACTCACAACAGGAGAGACAAGAGGGTCGCTGCATGATTCTAACATCAAGGTGACAGGTTTAAGTCCCACAAGGTGCTGCTCACACCAATATTTCAGTTTGGAGTCCCATAAAGTGCTGAGAAAACCAAAGCTGTATGTTCAAGGCTCAACGGGCTGGCAACACCAATGTTGTGGGTTCAAGTCCCACAATGTTCTGGGAACACCAATGTTCAAGTCATATAAGGCTCTGGCAACACCAATGTTGTATGTTCAAGTCCCACAATGTGCTGGAAACACCCATGTTCAAGTCATATAAGGCTCTGGCAACACCAATGTTGTAGGTTCAAGGCTGTATGTTCAAGTCCCATAAGTTGCTGGCAACACCACTGTTGTAGGTTCAAGTCCCACAAGGTGCTAGAAACACCAAGGTTGTAGGTTAAAAGCCGATGGTGCTGGAAACACCAAGGTTGTAGGTTCAAGTCCCATAAGGTGCTGGCAACCCCAATGTTGTAGGTTAAAGTCCCATTAAGTGCTGGAAACACCAAGGTTGTAGGTTCAAGTCCCAAAGGGTTGGCAATTTTATGGGCTCAAATCTCACATTATATACTCAGTATTTTTGTAGATTTTGCAATATAAAGGTAATAGGTTCAAGTCCCGTTAGGACAACACATTATCAATACTATGGGTTCATTGTCCCTTTCGATAACAGTGTCTACTAAATTAGACTGTATTGTATTATGAAAGTCCATGAGAGGTCCATTGCTTTGGAGGCCAAAAGGTATTGTATCGAACTCCTTATTGAAGAAGAGACTGCATTTTACCCAGATGCATATATGAAGATTTAGGAAAAAGCTGCAGGCTTACCAAACCAAATTGATATGGGACAAACAGGTTTTTTTCTTTCAGGATCTTTTAGAATCCTCTGTGTGAGGAATTAGCCCAAAGAGAGAGGCATTTGTTCAGTGTATTCCTTATATCTTTTTACGATGGGGCATTTCACTTTGAAAGGTCAGACTGAGCTGATTGTCATCCGGTCTGGTCAAAATGTCACATACATTACACAAACACACACACTGTTTAATCACAGGAATGGTTACGCCTCTCCAGTATTTTACCTAAGTGCTGGCCATCTGCTAAACAGCCGGTAACATCCAGCTACTTTTTCCATTTCAAATCTTTTCAAATAAAAATGTACATTTGTTTGTCAGAAAAGTCAGTTGAGCCCTCTCCAGCAAGAATGAACCACATACGACATCTTTTAGCGATCTATTGATAAGACAGGCGCTTGTCAGTCACAAAGCAAGCGATGAACGGGAAACACTTCTGGTTTGACAGTCTGCTGTCTGTCCCACCTCCCGCTACCTGTGTGATTTGTATTCCGTCACGGCTGGTATATCGATGTTACCACACGCGGAGGATAAAATAGACTTTCCACCATCTCAACATCCCTCTAAGGCTAGCTTCCTAGCCCCGGCCTGCTAGCTGTCTGAATCGCCATGTCTCCAGCCAGCCCAACCACTCACTGGACCCCTATGATCACTCGGGTACACATGCCTTTCCCTAATATCAATATGCCTTGTCCATTACTGTCCTGGTTAGTGATTATTGTCTTATTTCACTGTATAGCCTCTAGCCCTGCTCAATATGCCTTAACTTCTTGTGACTAGCAATCCCGGATCCGGGAGCGTAATCATAGCCTCAAACGAATTAGCATAACTCAGCGGACATAAATACCCCTAGAAAATGTTCCTATTCATGAAAATCACGTATTTTGTTAATCACACTGTCATCTCAGATTTTCAAAATATGCGTTACAGCCAACGCTAGACAAGCATTTGTGTAAGTTTATCATGGCATAATGCTATGCTAGGCTCTGCTGGCAGCAGGCAACATTTTCACGAAAATAAGAAAAGCAATCAAATTAAATAATTTACCTTTGAAGAACTTCGGATGTTTTCACTCAGGAGACTCCCAGTTAGATAGCAACCATTCCATCTCCAACGACCAGTTCTGATAGTCTTTAGCCGTACCCTTATCCTACCCCTCCTCTCTTCCTCTGGTGATGTAGAGGTTAATCCAGGCCCTGCAGTGCGTAGCTCCACTCCTACACCCCATGTGCTCTCATTTGTTGACTTCTGTAACCGTAAAAGCCTTGGTTTCGTGCATGTTAACATCAGAAGCCTCCTCCCTAAGTATGTTTTATTCACTGCTTTAGCACACTCTGCCAACCCGGATGTCCTAGCCGTGTGTGAATCCTGGCTTAGGAAAACTACCAAAAACCCTGACATTTCCATCCCTAACTATAACATTTTCCGACAAGATAGAAATGCCAAAGGGGGCAGTGTTGCAATCTACTGCAGAGATAGCTTTCAGAGTTCTGTCTTACTCTCCATTCCTGTACCCAAACAATTTGAGCTTCTACTTTTAAAAACCCAAGTCTCACACCGTTGCCGCTTGCTATAGACAACCCTCTGCCCCCAGCTGTGCTCTGGACACCATATGTGAACTGATTGCCTCCCATCTATCTTCAGAGCTCATGCTGCTAGGTGACCTAAACTGGGATATGCTTAACACCCCGGCTATCCAATCTAAGCATGATGTCCTCACACAAATTATCAATGAACCCAACATGTACAACTCCAAATCCATAAACACGGGCACCCTCATAGATATCATCCTAACCAACTTGCCCTCCAAATACACCTCTGCTGTTTTCAACCAAGATCTCAGCGATCACTGCCTCATTGCCTGCATCCGTAATGGGTCTGTGGTCAAACGACCACCCCTCATCGCTGTCAAACGCTCCCTAAAACACTTTCTAATCGACCTGGCCCGGGTATCCAGGAAGGATATTGACCTCATCCCATCAGTAGAAGATGCCTAGTTATTCTTTAAAAGTGCCTTCCTCACCATCTTAAATAAGCATGCCCCATTCAAAAAATTTAGAACCAGGAACAGATATAGCCCTTGGTTCTCTCCAGACCTGACTGCCCTTGACCAGCACAAACATATCCTGTGGCGTTCTGCATTAGCATCGAATAGCCCCCAGTGATATGCAACTTTTCAGGGAAGTTAGGAACCAATATACACAGGCAGTTAGGAAAGCTAAGGCTAGCTTTTTCAAGCAGAAATTTGCATCCTGTAACACAAACTCAAAAATGGTCTGGGACACTGTAAAGTCCATGGAGATTAAGAGTACCTCATCCTAGCTGCCCACTGCGCTGAGGCTAGGAAACCACCGATAAATCCACTATAATTGAGCATTTCAATAAGCATTTTTCTACGTCTGGCCATGCATTCCACCTGGCTACCCCCACAGCAACTCCCCCAAGCCTCCCCAAGCCTCCCCCATTTCTCCTTCACCCAAATCCAGATAGCTGATGTTCTGGAAGAGCTGCAAAATCTGGAACCCTACAAATCAGCCGGGCGAGACAATCTGGACCCAATCTGGATCCTCTGAGATTCCCAAAGATTGGAATGCTGCCGCGGTCATCCCCCTCTTCAATGGGTGAGACTCTCTAGACTCAAACTCCTTCAGACCTATATCTATGCTACGTGTTACGGAGTTATGGTTCATATGCTATTTACTGTGCTTTGATTGACGATCAGTGTTGACCAATTTATAGGTGTTGAATTGACTGAATATAGTCGATAACCTATATCCTTTTACCATTCATAAATCATACAACGTAGTTATATGTCCATAGTATCGCACTGAGACAAGTAAACCAAAGATCTTGTTTGAATTCTCCTATGCTTTGTAGCCCATGTCAGGACTTCCCAGACAGTGACACTAAAGTGAATGACTGGTCAGTGTACTCTAACCTACCAAATCACATCGGTAAGCGAGACACTCATTTGGCTCCCTAATTTGCATACTGTTAGGCTTTTTAGCAATTATCTGCAGATAAATTATAAAAGTCGATGAAGATGGTGAATCCTCCCTGCAGGAACAATAGGTACTGGAGATAGAGCCTCATTCTGGTCCAAATATTAAGGATAATTTTACCTAAAATTATGTCAAATCAGAAAGATATAGTACTTAAGACTACGCTTTTTATTTCTTCAATTTGACCTTTAATTTATTTTTCAAGATGAAGTGGGCTATCTACCTAATTTTTGTTTTACTAAAATACATAATTTGAAAAACATCATTGTTGTAATTCATATCTTGTAGTAAAACTCTAAAGGCAACTTTAATTTCAACAGAAGGTGTAATGTTAAAAAAGGTTACATTTTCTCCACTTACGCAAAAATAGTAATGACCATATAGGCCTCGACAATATCCAAAATACCTAACAATACACTGAATTCATAACTCAAATAAGTAATTTAAATTGTAAAGCATTTCTACACAATACCACAATAAATCAAACTTTTTATTGCATGTATATAATGTCTCTTGACTTACATGAGCAAAACATACATAAATATTTTCATGGTGGAACATTCATTTTTATTTTTTTAACCTTTATTTAACTAGGCAAGTCAGTTAAGAACAAATTCTTATTTTCAATGACGGCCTAGGAACAGTGGGTTAACTGCCTGTTCAGGGGCAGAACGACAGATTTTTACCTTGTCAGCTCGGGGATTTGAACTTGCAACCTTCCGGTTACTAGTCCAACGCTCTAACCACTAGGCTACCCTGCCGCCCCCAGGGTAGCCTCATGGTGGGGAGGGGAAAATAAAAAAAAGAAGAGAAGGAAAAGGATGGCATGTCCAGAGTCAGTACCTCTGAAAAAAAGATGTCACACATCTCTGTCATTTACGAGTTCCAACCCGTTTTTGCTATTTAATGACTTGTTTTGTGTTTATCTAAACATTTTTTTTTTTATACATAACGTTCATACAGTGGCAAGAAAAAGTATGTGAACCCTTTGGAAATACCTGGATTTCTGCATAAATTGGTCATAAAATTTGATCTGAACTTCATCTAGGTCACAACAATAGACAAACACAGTCTGCTTAAACTAATAACACACAAACAATTATACGTTTTCATATCTTTATTGAACACACCGTGTAAACATTCACAGTGCAAGGTGGAACAAGTATGTGAACTCCTGGATTTAATAGCTGGTTGACCCTCCTTTGGCATCAATAACCTCACCAAACATTTTCTGTTGTTGCGGATCAGACCTGCACAATGGTCAGAAGGAATTTTGGACCATTCCTCTTTACAAAACTGTTTGAGTTCAGCAATATTCTTGGGATGTCTGGTGTCAACTGCTCTATTGAGGTCATGCCACAGCATCTTAATCTGGTTGAGGTCAGGACTCTGGGCCACTCCAGAAGGCGTATTTTCTTCTGTTGAAGCCATTGATTTACTTTGATTTGGGTCGTTGTCCTGTTGCACCACCTAACTTCTGTTGAGCTTCAATTGGCAGACAGATAGCCTAACATTCTCCTGCAAAATGTCTTGATAAACTTCGGAATTCATTTTTTCTGTTGATGATGTCAAGCTGTCCAGGCCCTGAGGCAGCAAAGCAGCCCCAAACCATGATGCTCCCTCCACAATACTTTACAGTTGGGATGAGGTTTTGATGTTGGTGTGCTGTGCCATTTTTTTTTGTTGTGTGTTCCTTCCAAACAACTCAACTGTAGTTTCATCTGTCCACAGAATATTTTGCCAGTAGCGCTGTGGAACATCCAGGTGCACTTTTGCAAACTCCAGACGTGCAGCAATGTTTTTCTGGACAACAGTATCTTCTTCTGTGGTGCCCTCCCATGAACACCATTCTTGTTTAGTCAACAGAGATGTTAGCATGTTTAGTCATCAGAGATGTTAACATGTTCCAGAGATTTCTGTAAGTCTTTAGCTGACACTCTAGGATTCTTCTTAACCTCATTGAGCATTCTGCGCTGTGTTCTTGCAGTCATCCTTGCAGGACGGCCACTCCTAGGGAGAGTAGCAACAGTGCTGAACTTTCTCCATTTATAGACAATGTGTCTTACCGTGGACTGATGAACATCAGAGATACTTTTGTAACCCTTTTCAGCATTAAGTCAACAATTCTTAATCTTAGGTCTTCTGAGATCTATTTTGTTCGATTCATGGTTCACATCAGGCAATGCTTCTTGTGAATAGCAAACTCACATTTTGTGAGTGTTTTTAATAGGGCAAGGCAGCTCTAACCAACGTCACCAATCTCTTCTCATTGATTGGACTCCAGGTTAGCTGACTCCTGACTCCAATTAGCTTTTTGGAGAAGTCATTAGCCTTGGGTTTCACATTTTTCCGATCTACACTGTGAATCTTTAAATGATGTATTCAATATAGACAAGAAAAATACAATAATTTGTGTAGACTGTTCTGTTTGTCTATTGTTGTGACTTAGATGATGATCAGAACAAATTTGATGACCAATTTATGCAGAAATCCAAATAATTCCAAAGAGTTCACATGCTTTTTCTTGCCACTGTATGACTGCCAATAACTTCTGGACATAAGTGAGACAGTTACTAACCTTGATTTCGACTTTAAATCTGACTTCAACTGCAACTTTCCTGTTCCCTTGTTCATACCAGACCCCATTCCTTTGTTTCATGGGCTACCAAAACGTGCCGGCATCCTGGTGAGGTTGAGCCGAAGAGAATATCAGCCAGCACTCCCCTACGTTCTATTGCCAAATGTCCAGTCACTTGAGAACAAGATGGATGAGTTTTGTTCGAGAGTCTCCTATCAAAGACTTGAAAAGCTGCAATATTATATGTCTTGCAGAGACGTAGCTGGATTACTCTAGAACAAATCAGCTACAAATCAATTGACAAATAAAAAATTATTTGTCAATTGCGCCAAATACAACAGTTGTAGACCTTACCGTGAAATGCTTAATTAAGGGCTTTTAACCAACAATGCAGTTTAAGAAAATATTTACAAAACAAACAAAAAAAGTTACACAATAAAATAACAATAATGAGGTGACTATAAAGTGACTATAAATAGATAATAAACAGTGAGTAGCAGCAGTCTAAAAACAAAAGTGGAGGGGGTCAATGCAAATAGTTGGGGTGGCCTTTTGATTCATTGTTTAGCAGTCTTATTGCTTGGGAGTAGAAGTTACTAAGGAGCCATTTGGACCTAGACTTGGCGTTCTGGTACTGCTTTCTGAGCGGTAGCAGAGAAAACAGTCTATGACTTGGGTGACTGGAGTCTTTGGGAAGAAATGTTGCCCTTCCTCTGACACCGCCTAGTTAATAGGTCCTGGATGTCAGGAAGCTTGGCACCTGTGATGTACTGGGCTTACGCACTACCCTTTGAAGTGCCTTTCGGTCGGAGGTAACCGGTCAGGATGCTCTCTGCGGTAGAACGTTTTGAAGAAATCTTTTCAGTCTCCTGAGGGGGAATAGGAGTGGTCGTGCCCTCTTCACGAATGTCTTGGTGTGTTTAGACCGTGATAGTTTTTTGGTGATGTGGACACCAAGGAACTTGAAGCTCTCAACTTGCTCCACTACAGCACAATCGATGAGAATGGGGGCGTGCTCGGCCCACCTTTTCCTGTTGTCCACAATCATCTCCTTGGTCTTCATCACGTTGAGGGAGAGGTTGTTATCATGGCACCACACTGACAAGTCTCTGACTACAGCTCAGTGTTCAACAATATTGTGCCCATAAAGCTCATCACTAAGCTAAGTACCCTGGGACTAAACACCTCCCTCTGCAACTGGATCCTGGACTTCCTGATGGGTCGCCCCCAGGTGGTAAGGGTAGGCAACAACACATCTGTTATGTTGATCCTCAACACAGGGGCCTCAGGTCTGCATTCTTAGTCCTCTCTTGTACCACATGTTCACCCACGACTGCATGGCCAAGCACGACTCCAACAACATCATTAAGTTTGCTGACGACATTAACGGTGGTAGGCCTGATCACCAACAGTGGTGTTAGACTGTCAGTGTAGTGTGTGTTAATATAGTTTGTGCATATACACTCCCTATAGGGAGGAGATCAGAGACCTATAAGTGTTGTGACAGGACAACAACTTGTCCCTCAACGTGAGCAAGACAAAGGAGATGATTTTGGACTACATGAAAAGGAGGGCCGAACACGGCCCAACACGGCCCTCCGAACACGGCCCTCCGACCGCAAGGCACCCAGTACTTCACTGGGGCCACTGGGCCCAAGCTTCCTGCCATCCAGGCCCTCTATACCAGGCGGTGTCAGAGGAAAGCCCTAAAAGTCCATGACTAGGGTGACTCCAGCCACCCTAGTCATAGACTTGTCTCTCTGCTACCGCACGACAAGTGGTACCTGAGTGCCAAGTCTAGGTCCAAGAGGCTTCTAAACAACTTCTACCTCCAAGCCATAAGGCTCCTGAACATCTAGTCAAATGACTACCCAGACTATTTGCAGTTCACCTCCCTTCTCACCCCCTCTTTACACAACTGCTACTCTCAGTTGTCATCTATGCATAGTAACTTTAATAACTCTACCTACATGTACATATTACCTCAACTAACATCCTGACTGGTGGCATCACTGCCTGGTATGGCAACTGCTTTTCCTCTGACCGCAAGGCACTACAGGGGGTAGTGCGTACGGCCCAGTACATCGCTGGAGCCAAGCTTCCTGCCATCTAGGACCTCTATATCAGGCATTCTCAGTGGAAGACCCTAAAATTTGCCAATGACTCCAGCCACCCTAGTCATAGACTGTTCTCTCTCCTACCGCACAGCAAGCGGTACTGGAGCATAAAATCTAGGTCCTAAAAGCTTCTTAACAGCTTCATCCCCCAAGCCATTAGACTCCTGAACAGCTAATCAAAGGGCTACCCATACACCTCTTTTACTCTGCTGCTACTCTCTGTTTATAATCTGAGTGTCTCTGTCCAGTGTCTGTGTTCTCTTGTCCATCTTAATATTGTATTGGTCTGTCTGAGATATGGCTTTTTCTTTGCAACTCTGCCTAGAAGGCCAGCATCCCGGAGTCACCTCTTCACTGTTGTCATTGAGACTGGTGTTTTGTGGGTACTATTTAATGAAGCTGCCAATTGAGGACTTGTGAGGCGTCTGTTTCTCAAACTAGCAACTATTACTTGTCCTCTTGCTCAGTTGTGCACCGGGGCCTCCCACTCCTCTTTCTATTCTGGTTAGAGACAGTTTGCGCTGTTCTGTGATGGGAGTAGTATACAGTGTTGTATGAGATTTTCAGTTTTTTGGTAATTTCTCGCATGGAATAGCCTTCATTTCTCAGAACATTTCTCAGAACAAGAATAGACTGGCGGGTTTCAGAAGAAAGTCTTTGTTTCTGGCCGTTTTGAGCCTGTAATCAAACCCACAAATGCTGATTGCTCCAGACACTCAACTAGTCTAAAGAAGGCCAGTTGTATTGCTTCTTTAATCAGGACAACAGTTTTCAGCTGTGCTAACATAATTACAAAATTATTTTCTAATGATCAATTAGCCTTTTAAAATTATAAACTTGGATAAGCTAACACAATGTGCCATTAGAACATTGGTTGCTAATAATGGGCCTCTGTACGCCTATGTAGATATTCCATAAAAAATCAGCCGTATCCAGCTACAATAGTCATTTACAACATTAACAATGTCTACAATGTAATTCTGATCAATTTGATGTTATTTTAATGGACAAAAAATGTAATTTTCTTTCACAAACAAGGACATTTCTAAGTGACCCCAAACTTTTGAACGGTAGTGTATATGCACAAACTATATTAACACACACTACACTGACAGTCTAACATAAAACCCACACACGTTCACACATGAAAACACATACACGTATACCAACAACACAAACACACATACATTCACACTCACACATACTTTTCCACTCATCATATGCTGCTGCTACTCATTTTACATGTACATTTGAGTAATTTAGCAGACACTCTCGACCTACAGGAGCAATTGGGGTTAAGTGCCTTGCTCAAGGGCACATCCTCAGAGTTTTCACCTAGTCGGCTCGGGATTTCAAACTAGCGACTTTTCGGTTACTAGCCCAACGCTCTTAACCACGAGTCTCCGTGCCGCCCTTCTCTGTTCTTTTTAAAAAAAAACTATTGTTATTATTTACAATCCTGATTCCTTGTCACTTAACCCTGCCTTCATGTTCATATATATCTCAAATACCTCATTCCCCTGCACATTGATCTGGTACTTGTACTCCATGTATAAACAATTCTGAACATCTTCCTAATATTGAGTTGCACTCCCTTTACCCCGCAGAACAGCCTCAATTGGTCGGGGCATGGACTCTACAATTTTTCAAAGGTGTTCCACAGGGATACTGGCCCATGTTGTTTCCAATGCTTCCCACAGTTGTGTCAAGTTGGCTGGATGTCCTTTGAGTGGTGAACCATTGTTGATACACACTGGAATCTGTTGAGTGTGAAAAAGCCAGCAGCGTTGCAGTTCTTGACACTCTCAAACCGGTGCGTCTGGCACCTACTACCGTACCCCGTTCAAAGACACTTAAAATATTTTGTCTTGCTCATTCACCCTCTGAGTGGCACACATACACAATCCATGCCTCAATTGTCTCCAGGCTTAAACATATATATATATTTTTTTTACCCAACTCCTCCCGTTCATTTACAGTGATTTTGAAGTGGATTTAAAGTGATATCAATAAGGGATCATATCTTTCACCTGGATTCACCTGGTGGTCAGTCGATGTCATGGAAAGAACAAGTGTTCCTAATGGTTTGTACACTCAGTGTAAAGCTTAGTTGTTGTTTATTTTATTATTCTGGTTTTTATTACTTTTTTTCCATGGTTTTTTACTGCATTGTTGGGAAAGGCTCGTAAGCAAGTCTGAAATATATAGTCAACTTTCATTTCTAGCTAATCATTTATTTATAGTAGTGTGGTTGTGCTGGTTGTCCAGCAGAAGGGGCCGCTCGCTCTAGTGGTTGCTTCACGAGCTCTCACTGCTGTAGTTCCCACGCTAGCTTGTCAGTTGAATGAGTGACAAGCCAACCGTAAAAATGTGTTTCAATAAAAATGGACATGATTTCTCTTTGTACTTCATGCCACAAACCAACTTTGTTTAATTGTCAAGAAGACATGCACAGGTTTTAAAAGGGGTAAATTAGCTTTGCTGAAAGGACAGCAACTTTTGATGAACAGATCAACCTCTGCTGCAGAGAAATTGACATGAGATTACATGCTTCTTGGCTAGGCATAAGAAGGCCTTTACCCTTTGCAGACATAGTGAAAGAGTGCTTTTTGTGTTCAGCATAAATAATGTGCTTACTTCACTAGCAAACATGCAATTCTAAAGCAAATACATTAACTTCATCTTTCTTACACAACCTTAATAAGAAGGGTTGAATATATAGGAAAATACATTGGTAAGCAGCTAAACGAGGATATATCACTGGCTCCGTGTTTCAGCTTAGCATTTGACGAAAGCACAAATGTTTGTGACATTGCTCAGTTATGCGTATGGGTCCGGTTCCCTAAAGATACGTCTTATCGGAAATAAATATTGTGCTTATTACTGCAAAGTGAAACGGGAGGAGAGGATGTGTTGAATGCACTTCAGACCTTTATGAATGGGAACAATCTGAACTGGTACAATCTTGCATGTGTGTGCCCTGATGGAGCCCCAAAGAAAAGGGACTTGTCAGGCTGATGAGAAAGAGAGAGGGTATCCTCAACTTCGCTGCTTATCTTTGCATCATATATCAGGAGGTACTTGTTGCAAAACTCAAGAACAGAGAGTTGAAGATTGTGATGCAGCTGTTTGTACAAGTGGTCAACTTTAATGTTTCAATAGCACTGAATCTTCGCCATATTCGTAAACTGCGGCAGGAGTATGAGACAGAAAATGGCGACTTGGTGATGTACAACGAGGAGAGATGGTTATCTCATGGCAGAGTACTTGAGCAGTTTGAGTCTCCTCCCCCAAATATGCGAATGCCTCTCAACCAAGGGGAGAGACGAGCCAGACTTGGAGAATCCAGAATGGGATAATAAAGTATGCCACATTGACTGACCTCACCTGCCAATGCACTGAATCTCAATCTCCAAGTGAATAAAAATCCACATAACCAGGGGATGTGGGATGGGGAGTGAACAAAATATATTTTAGAATAGAATGTACGATTTTACAGTGGGATGTTCCCAGTGACTTTTTACCCTTCAATTTAATCCCTGTAGGTAGCATGCTGTGTCGTCACAACGTTTCAAAACAAAATCACCACACTGTTCTTACCTGACAGACAGTTTGTGCACTTCCCAAAACTCAGAGCAGTCACCACAGATGACCAGAACTTTTGCAAATTTCAACTAGAATGTATTTGTGGAAGTGTTGGAGGAGCCAAGGGGGGAGTTTGAATCCAGATTCCAAGATGTACAGGAGTACAATGAGTTTTTCCATGTCATTGAGACCCCTTCCAAGTCCCAGTGTCTTCTCTGTCCCCAGTTATCACAGGCCTCTCCCCTGACCGTGCTGCAGTGGAATGTGAAGTTGTTTAGCTTCTGGGAAATGACACCCTGAAAGCTGAGATGGGAACCGGTCTTTCCCACTTCTGGAACATGGTCCCTGACACAGAGTACCCAGCTCTGAAGCAGTGTGTGCTAAAAATTGATGTCCTTTTTTGTGAGCACATATACTTGTGAATCAACATTTTCAACCATGAACATTGTGAAGAGAAAAACACATGAACAGACTGACCAATGCACATCTGTACTGCATTACAATGATTGCAATGACACAGTATTGTATGAGGAGTGTCAAGGAGCAGCAGGCACAATTCTGCTAATCATACTATTAAGCAGGTTGCTCTTCAATAGGTGTGTTTATACATGGCTATTTGTTTTATGTGCTGCATTTGGAGTGTATTTTTATAAAATATTACATTAGCAGACAAAACTTCTTAATTGAGGTATGTTATTTCAATTTGAGGTTAACGCGGCGGCTCTCTCAGTGATTGAATTCTGCCGATTTGTGACTACCACTGCTCTAGAGGAGGACATCAAGGTGTGACGTTCAGGGCTAAAGTGAGGTTCCTAGGCAGGATGGCATCAAAAGACTGTTAAACCATAGACACAGCGGATGTGGCTCCTGTACAGACCTTGATGGAGAGACATCCAGCTACAGTAGGAGAACTCAGGCAGGTGTTAGTGTTATTTTCCTAATACAGGTGAAGTTGGAAGTTCACATACACCTTAGCCAAATACGTTTAAACTCAGTATTTCACAATTCCTGACATTTAATCCTAGTAAAAACTCCCGTCTTAGGTCAGTTAGGATCCCCACTTTATTTTAAGAATGTGAAATGTCAGAATAAGAGTGGAGAGAATTATTTTTTTCAGCTTTTATTTCTTTCATCACATTCTCAGTGGGTCAGAAATGTATATACAGTTGTGACCAAAAGTTTTGAGAATGACACAAATATTAATTTCCACTAAGTTTGCTGCTTCACTGTCTTTAGATATTTTTGTCAGATGGACAGATGGAATACTGAAGTAGAATTACAAGCATTTCATGTCAAAGGCTTTTATTGACAATTACATGAAGTTGATGCAGAGAGTCAATATTTGCAGTGTTGACCCTTCTTTTTCAAGACCTCTGCAATCCACCATGGAATGCTGTCAATTAACTTCTGGGCCACATCCTGACTGATGGCAGCCCATTCTTGCATAATAAATGCTTGGAGTTTGTCAGAATTTGTGAGTTTTTGTTTGTCCACCCGTCTCTTGAGGATTGACCAAAAGTTCTCAATGGGATTAAGGTCTGGGGAGTTTCCTGGCCATGGCCCCAAAATATCAATGTTTTGTTCCCCGAGCCACTTAGTTTTCACTTTTGCCTTATGGAAAGGTGCTCCATCATGCTGGAAAAGGCATTGTTCATCCCCAAACTGTTCCTGGATGGTTTGAGAAGTTGCTCTCAGGATGTGTTGGTACCACTCTTTATTCATGGCTGTGTTCTTATGCAAAATGTTGAGTGAGCCCACTCCCTTGGCTGAGAAGCAACCCCACACATGAATGGTCTCAGGATGCTTTACTGTTGGCATGACACAGGACTGATGGTAGCGATCACCTTGTCTTCTCCAGACAAGCTTTTTTCCCTGTACCTTTTGCAGAATATCAGTCTGTCCCTGACGTTTTTCCTGGGGAGAAGTGGCTTCTTTGCTGCCCAACTTGACCCCAGGCCATCCTCCAAAAGTCTTCGCCTCACTGTGCGTGCAGATGCACTTACACCTGTCTGCTGCCACTCCTGAGCAAGCTCTATACTGGTTGTGCCCCGATCCCGCAGCTGAATCAACTTTAAGAGATGGTCCTGGAGCTTGCTGGACATTCTTGGGCACCCTGAAGCCGCCTTCACAACAATTGAACCGCTCTCCTTGAAGTTCTTGATGATCCGATAAATTGTTGTTTAGGTGCAATCTTACTGGCAGCAATATCCTTGCCTGTGAAGCCCTTTTTGTTCAAAGTAAAGATGACGGCACGTGTTTCCTTGCAAGTAACCATGGTTGACAGTGGAAGAACAATGATTCCAAGCACCACCACCTATCAATCTTCCAGTCTGTTATTTGCACTCAATCAGAATGACAGAGTGATCTCCAGCCTTGTCCTCGTCAACACTCACACCTGTGTTAATGAGAGAATCACTGACATGTTGTCAGCTGGTCCTTTTGTGGCAGGGCTGAAATGTTTTTGGGGATTCAGTTAATTTGCATGGCAAAGAGGGACTTTGCAAATGATTGCAATTCATCTGATCACTCTTTATAACTTTCTGGAGTATATGCAAATTGCCATCGTACAAACTGAGGCAGCAGACTTGGTGAAAAGTTATATTTGTGTCATTCTCAAAACTTTTGGCCTCAACTGTACACTCAATTAGTATTTGGTAGCATTGCCTTTAAATTGTTTAACTTGGGTCAAACATTTTGGATAGCCCTCCACAAGCTTCCCACAATTTGTTGGGTGAATTTTGGACCATTCCTCCTGACAAAGCTGGTGTAACTGAGTCAGGTTGGTAGGTCTCCTTTCTTGCACACACTTTTTCAGTTCTGCCCACAAATTTTCTATAGGATTGAGGTCAGGGCTTTGTGATGGCCACTCCAATACCTTGACGATGTTGTCCTTAAGCCATTTTGCCACGACTTTGGAAGTATGCCTTGAGTCATTGTCCATTTGGAAGACTCATTTGCAACCAAACTTTAACTTCCTGACTGATGTCTTGAAATGTTGCTTCAATATATCCACATAATTTTTCTACCTCGTGATGCCATCTATTTTCTGAAGTGCACCAGTCCCTACTGCCGCAAAGCACCCACACAACATGATCCTGCCACCCCTGTGCTTCACGGTTGGGATGGTGTTCTTTGGCTTGCAAGTCTCCCCCTTTTTCCTCCAAACATAACAATGGTCATTATGGCCAAACAGTTAAATTTTTGTTTCATCAGACCAGATGATATTTCTCCAAAAAGTACGATCTTTGTCCCAATGTGCAGTTGCAAACCATAGTCTGGCTTTTTTATGGCGGTTTTGGAGCAGTGGCTTCTTTGCTGAGCGGCCTTTTAGGTTATGTCAATATAGCACTTTTTTTACTGTGGATATAGATACTTTTGAACCTGTTTCCTCCAGCATCTTCACAAGATAGAACAGTAGCCAATCAAATGCATGCATCTGACTTGCTCGAGAATTGAAAGACTAACAATTACAAAGTAGGCCCCGTTGTCTACACCTGTTGTATTCGGCACGTGTGACAAATGCAGTTTGATTTGGTTTGCTGATCTACGATCAGAGCTCTGACCACGTCCGTACCAGACAGGTTAAACACGGGTCGATGGGGTCAAAAAAAGTAAATTATCATTATGCTATTCAGAGTTCAATCAGTATGCATCAGCTGTTTGGAGCAAGGGAAGGAACAGTAAGAAGACAAAGGAATATTTAGAAGTCCAAAGAAACATGCATAGTACCGACAACATTTCTTAACTTGATCCCAAAGCTAGTCCCAATGGCCACAGGAGTTTGCAAGACAGTACAAACAAATCTGGGACCAGTCTACATTTTGTCCTCTATAGACACTCACCTGGAAGTTAACACAAGAGGTCAGTAAAGCTGGAATGGTTGTTTTTATACTGCTACTAGTATTCTATATTTGGTTTGGGAACCTTGGGATACATTTACACTAGGTAAACATGAACTATACACATCTGTTTGTGCTGTGTTCCCAAATCGTTTCGTTCATGTCATACCAAATATACTTTTTGGCATAACAATGTCCATAGGATTTAAAAAGACCACACAAACAGATGTGGGATCAGTCTAATCAACTACCAGCATTGTATTTTCCGTGGTTATTGGAAGGAGTACAGTACTTAAGAACGTTTTCTGAAAAGCTTTTTGTTAACATTTCATTGGAAGGTCTACTTGTAAGTCGGACCTTTTGGACTTATTAGACTAATAGGTTTTGATCCTCAATAACATGAAGTAAATGCATTGGTATTATCATATTTGGGATGCTTTCTCAAAGCAATCTGGCTCATATATCAAATAAAACAAAGACAAATGGATTGCATAAAGAATTTGATATGTATAGCACTTTATTTCCAAGTTCTCCAAATGCTTATTTATTCATTGTAAAGGGGAACACTCGCCTCAAAATTATCTCTCCTCTCTCTCTCTCTCTCTCTCTCTCTCACACTCTCACTCACTCATAAAGACTTCCCTTCTCTCTCCACAGGTACTGCGAGTGGTGCGTCTGATAAAGATCTCCCCGGCACTAGAGGACTTTGTGTACAAGATATTTGGTCCCGGTAAGAAGCTGGGCAGCTTGGTGGTGTTCACAGCGAGCCTGCTCATAGTCATGTCAGCCATCAGTCTACAGATGTTCTGCTTCGTGGAGGAACTGGACCGATTTACCACCTTTCCCAGAGTAAGAGTTATTGGAAGCACAACTGGTATAATGCGTTATGATGCAGTCATAATGCATTATAAGACCTGTTCTAAGCATCTATGATCCCATTTTAATGTTAATCCTTCAGTGAATGATGTTGGCCTATTGTAGCTCATTCACTAGGGTAAGACCTAATTCACTCACTCACACACTCATTCACTTATGGTAATGAATGTTTGGGATGAGTTTAATATTACAGGCCACATTCCTGATTTGTCATTTTCTGAGCAACTGAACCTGTAGCATAAAAATGGGTCCCACTATTAACTCCCACTTTTCTCCCCACTGAACACTACCCATTCTTTTCTTCTTGAACACGTGATGCACAGGTGGAAATCTGGAAAAAGTCAGGATAATCATGCTAGTGTGGTGGTATTTAATTTGTCGACAGATGTGGGGCCCACCGCCACCTCCTTTGATTTCTAAGTGCTCATCAGCTTCTTTCTTTCTCATTAGTCACATCCTTTCATCCACCCCCCTCCCCGCCCCTTTTTCCCCCGCTTCCACTGATTCTAGCACAGTTGGACTTGGAGAGGTTCTCGTAAACAGATGCCGCTCTTCGTCTTCCCTTTTCCGGGACACACACACACACACACACACACACACACACACACACACACACACACACACACACACACACACACACACACACACACACACACACATACATACACACACACAAACGAACAAACTCTCATATGGATTCACACATGGATTCACACCAACCACAAGTGCATGGACACACTCACATACACACACAGGCACATATGGGTACATTCACACAGGGGCACATAATGCATACACACCGCACACACATCAGATTTAATGATGTCCCCCGCGGATAGATCTGTTGCTGGGTTTATCATTATCTGCAGTGACTTGGGGTGTAGATTTAGGAGAGGAGAAGAGAGGGGAGCAGAGGGGAGAAAACAGGAGAGGGATCCATCTTATTCTCTATCTCCAATAACCCCCTTAGCCCTCCCCCTCAGTTTTGTGCGATCCCGCGAGCCCCATCATGTCATCGTGGTATCCCAATTCAAGTTTGAGCGAGACGTAGTGCCTTTTCAACCCTCTAGTTGGTCCTCCAAACAAAGTGAATCGAGATGCAAACTTTCTTTCGAGTGGTAACCAAAACTCCAATGAAGCTCTGCGATCCAAGTTTGTAGAGTTGCTTCAGCAAAAATGACAGACAAATATACTAGGAGGGAAGCAAATGTAATTATAAGTAATTATAACTTCATAACAAATCATGCTTTGCTCAGAATGTTTGTGCAATACATTTCAACGACCAAAAACCACTTCTGGGTCATGAATCTGAAGCTACGCGCTTATTTCTCAACCTCCCTGATCTGAAATATTACTTACCTGTTGCTGCTGACCGAGATTACCACCTGCAATGAAAAAGAGGAAGGACAGGGGGACTCCAAGCTAGGATGAAAATGCTCCTCTTCCTAATATCTTGATGGCTAATGTCCAATCGCTGAAAAAAATATCAGGGAATGCTGTGCCATCGTTTTTACAAAGACATGACTTACGAACGATACACTCTATTCAACCAGACAGCGTTTCCATTTTCCGTATGGATCGAACGGCGGTTTCAGATACGAGTGAAGGGATATGTTTCCTCATCAACAATTACTGGTCTACCAAAGTTGAAAACATCTCAAGCTCCTGTTCACTCGACATGGAGTTTCTTTTTTTCTCTGTTTGTTTTAACTTTTACCCCTATTTCTCGAATTTTGTGATCCAATTGGTAGTTACGGTCTTGTCCCACCGCTGCAACTCCTCTACGGACTCAGGAGAGGTGAAGTTCGAGAGCCATGCGTCCTCCGAAACACAAACCAACCAAGCCGCATTGCTCCTTGACACACTGCTCACTTAACCTGGAAGCCAGCCGCACCAATGTGACGGAGGAAACACCGTCCTGCTGGCGACAGATGTCAGTTTGGCCAAACCCTCCCCTAACCTGTATGTCCCTGGGCCAACTGTGCGCCACCTCATGGGTCTCCCGTTCACGGCTGGCTGTGACACAGCCTGGGATCGAACCCGGGTCTGTAGTGATTCCTCAAACACTGCGATGCAGTGCCTTAGACTGCTGCGCCACTCAGGAGGCCCCTACGACCTGGAATTTCTGATGTTAAAATGCCGACCCCACTATATAAGGTAATTCACGTGTCATTATCACATTGATGTATATACCGCCACAAGCAAACACCAAGTTGGCACTCAGCGAACTGTACAAAATCATGAGGCAGCAAGACTCCTCTCACCTGGAAGCAATCTTTATCATCGTAGGGAATTTTAATAAAGCACATAAAAAAATCATAATAAAAATGTATCCTGCCCCTGAAAAAGATTTGCTGGACCATGTCATTTTGGAGTCAATTTTATTATAAATAAGAATATAATATGTTTCTTAACATTTCATCTGGATGCTAACGTGATTGCAGATAATCCTGAATCATGATGAATGACAAAGTTACAGAGGAGATCATACCCCCAAGCTAAACTCTCACCATTACCAGTAACGGGGGAGGTTAGCATATCTTGGGGGTATGACTTTGACCCTCTGTAACTTGTGCAGCCAGGATTCATACAGTGAGCAAGTTATCCTCTTTCTCTCTGTTTATTGTATTGAGAGTTCTATGAAGATTTAATAGATTTGCAGGAAAATAACTTTATGACCACATTCAAAAACCATGTCTGAGGATTTCACAATTTTCCAAACAACACTTCCAAGGGAAACTACCTCGGAAACCAATCAAGGCGCAATTTTTTTATTTTTTATTTGACCTTTATTTAACTAGGAAAGTCATTTAAGAACACATTTTTATTTTCAATGACTGCCTAGGAACAGTGGGTTAACTGCCTGTTCAGGGGTAGAATGACAGATTTGTACCTTGTCAGCTCAGGGATTTGAACTTGCAACCTTCCGGTTTCTAGTCCAACGCTCTAACCACTAGGCTACCCTGCCGCCCCAGTAACATTGTAATCGATGGAATTGAGGACTTAAAGACTAAAACTTGGCATAACACAGAAGTCAAGGCCAAGAAACTCCTGGCAAATCAACTCAAACCAGACCCCAAACTCATGGAGATGGAGAGGGGACATAGAAATGGCACTTTCTTCCCCGAAGGACGGCCCAGATCTATAGTGGTGAAACTGCTCAGGTTCAAAGACAAGGAGAAGATTCTCATAATAGCCAAGTGCCTGAAGGGAACCAAAATCTTCATCAATGAAGGTACGTCTCAAAATAAAGGAACTGCTGCCACAACTAATTGAAGAATGAAAAGTATGATCAGCTTGTCGTTCTACGATTTTACACACACATGATTTTTTCTACTTTGTTAGTGCGTTTCACATAACCTCACGGCCAAAAACAAACATTGCTCTAATTGTCAGTGCCCTCTGAAGTCTTCAGTTGTGTTATGCGGACTGTGTCAATGTGCATTCCAAAGGAAGTTCACTCCTATTGATAAAACTAACACAAACGTATGGTTGTATTGGACATGTGAGACATGCACTTCTATTTTTCTGTTCCATTTTCTGGATGATTCCGACTGTGTATCTCTCTTAGTTGGACAGGATGTCAACCCTGATAACACGGTCTTGAACCCATTTAGATATTAATGAAGCGAACGATAAATATAATGATTGTGTTGATCTAGATTCTAATTTCCTGAGATTTACCAGAGATGAGTCTATCACTTGCGATTACCACAATGGCAAGCAATTTAACAGCCTGTATAGCAGTTTATCTAATTTTAACACGGAACCCAAACCGGCTGCACGTGTGTGCCATCGTGCGCCAACGTACATACATTTATTTTGGGTACCTGCTTCTATAAACCAATGAGGAGATGAGAGAGGCAGGACTTGCAGCGCGATCTGCGTCACAAATAGAACTGACTTCTATTTTAGCCCTTGGCAACGCAGACGCTCGTTGGCGCACGCGAGCAGTGTGCAATAATTGAATAATACAGATTTCTTTATTGTAGTAGGCTAACGTTCACATTAAAGACGGAAAATACTGAATGTGTCATGAAATGCAGCTGAAGTAACATAGCTAACTATTGTATTGCGTATAGTGTACAATGCCTACAATGCCATCAGAAAGTATTAATAACCCTGGACAAATTCCATGTTTTGTTGTTTTACGGCCTGAATTCAAAATCGATTAAATATGATAGAAATTAACCAATCTACGCACAATACATCCTGACAATGTGAAAACATTTTTTTAGAAATGTTTGCACATTTATTGAAATTTTAATTACAGTAATACCTAATTTACGTAAGTATTCACACCCCTGTGTCAATACGTTATATTAACCTTTGGAAGCAATTACAGCTTTGAGTCTTTCTTGGTAAGTCTGTAAGAGCTTTACACACCTGGATTGTACAATATTTGCACATTTTTGGTTGGCTGTTGATCATTGCTAGACAGTCATTTTCAATTCTTGCCAAATATTTCCAAGCCAATTTAAGTCAAAACTGTAACTAGGCCGCTCAGGAACATTCAGTGTTATCTTGGTAAGCAGCTTCTATCTTTCTCTCTCTCTTTATTTCTTTCTCTCTCTCGGAGGTCTATCAACTATTCTGCCTGCGGCTATGTATAATTGTGTATAATTGTGCAGTGTATAATTGGCCTTGTGTTTTAGGTTATTGTCCTGCTGAAAGCTGAATGTGTATTCCACTGTCTGTTGGAAAGCAGAGTGAACCAGGTTTTCCTCCACGATTTTTGCTTGTGCTTAACTCTATTCCGTTACTTTATATCCTAAAAAGTCTTTGCCAATGACAAGTATACCCATAACATTATGCAGCCACCACAATGCTTGAAAATATGAAGACTGGTACTAATTGATGTGTTGTGTTGGATATACCCCAAACATAACACTTTCAATTCAGGAATTTTTCTGTTGTTGTTGTGTGCCTTATGTAAACAGGATGCATGTTTTGGAATATTTATATTATGTACAGGCTTCCTTTCACTGTCATTTAGGTTAGTATTGTGGATTAACTACAATGCTGTTGATCGAGGGCCTAGAGAGCTACCCTGTAGTACACCACACTTTACAGTTTTACATTAGATAACCTTGCATTAAAGAGTTCTATTGGATAGATATCTCTGAATCAACGATATAGCAGAGGTTGAAAAGCCATAAGACACAGTTGAAGTCGGAAGTATACATACACTTAGGTTGGAGTCATTAAAAGTAGTTTTTCAACCACTCCACAAATTTTGTGTAAACAAACTAGTTTTGGCAAGTCGGTTAGGACATCTACTTTGCGCATGACACAAGTCATTTTTCCAACAATTGTTTATAGACAGATTATTTCCCTTATAATTCACTGTATCACAATTCCAGTGGGTCAGAAATGTACATACACTAAGTTGACTGTGCCTTTAAACAGCTTGGAAAATTCCAGAAAATGATGTCATGACTGTAGAAGCTTCTGATAGACTAATTGACATAATTTGAATCAATTGGAGGTGTATTTGTGGATGTAGTTCAAAGCCTACATTCAAACCCAGTGCCTCTTTTCTTGACATCATAGGAAAATCAAATGAAATCAGCCAAGACCTCAGAAAAAGAAATTGACGACCTCCACAAGTCTGGTTCATCCTTGAGAGCAATTTCCAAATGCCTGAAGGTACCACGTTCATCTGTACAAACAATAATACGCAAGTATAAACACCATGGGACCACACAGCTGTCATACTGCTAAGGAAGGAAACGCGTTCTGTCTTTTAGAGATTAATGTACTTTTGTGCGAAAGTACAAATCAATCCCAGAACAACAGCAAAGGACATTGTGAAGATGTTGGAGGAAACAGGTACAGAAGTATCTATATCCACAGTAAAACGAGTCTTATATTGACAAAACTGAAATGCCGCTCAACAAAGAAGAAACCACTGCTCCAAAACAACCATGAAAAAGCTAGACTATGGTTTGCAACTGCACATGGGGACAAAGATTGTACTTAAAAAAAATTAAAAAATATATAACTGTTTGGCCATAATGACCATCGTTATGTTTGGAGGAAAAACGAGGAGGCTTGCAAGCCTAAGAACACCATCCCAACCTTGAAGCATGGGGTGGCAGCATCACTTCACAAAATAGATGGCATCATGAGGTAGGAAAAGGATGTGGGTATATTGAAGCAACATCTCAAGCTTGGTCGAAAATGGGTCTTCCAAATGGACAATGACCTCAAGCATACTTCCAAAGTCGTGGCAAAATAGCTTTAGGACAACAAAGTCAAGGTATTGGAGTGGCCATCACAAGGCCCTGACCTCAATCCAATAGAACATTTGTGGGCAGAACTGAAAAAGCGTGTGCGAGCACGGAGGCCTACAAACCTGACTCAGTTTCACCAGGTCTGTCAGGATTTTAAATGTATTTCTCTAAGGTGTATGTAAACTTCCGACTTCAACTGTACATTTTCTCAACAACAGGTTATGGTCAATCATTTCACAGACTGATCTGAAATCTAACAGTACACCTCCCACAATCCATCTTCAATTTCTTCGAGATCATTTCCCTCACTTTGTCCTCAGACTGTCCAGGTCCGATGTGGAGATTCTGCATTTCCGTCTGCAACAATGTTGTTCTGCCTCGATTGTCCCTCGAAATAATCAAATTTCTCTGTCATTGTTATCATGCATTCACATACAGAACTGATGTACTCTCTCAATGACTTACAGAATGCTGTCATCTTTCCGTGATCATGTTTAAACTCATTGAGCTGACCCTGGGAGATCTGCAAGCTGTTCTTCAGGCCCTGCATCTGTCTGGTCAGGTCAGGTCATCTATCAAATCAAATTTATTTATATAGCTCTTCTTACATTAGCTGATATCTCAAAGTGCTGTACAGAAACCTAGTCTAAAACCCCAAACAGCAAGCAATGCAGGTGTAGAAGCACGGTGGCTAGGAAAAACTCCATAGAAAGGCCAAAACCTAGGAAGAAACCTATAGAGGAACCAGGCTATGATGGGTGGCCAGTCTTCTTCTGGCTGTGCCGGGTGGAAATTATAACAGAACATGGCCAAGATGTTCAAATATTCATAAATGACCAGCATGTTCAAATAATAATAATCACATTAGTTGTCGAGGGTGCAACAGGTCAGCACCTCAGGAGTAAATGTCAGTTGGCTTTTCATAGCCGATCATTGAGAGTATCTCTACCGCTCCTGCTGTCTCTAGAGAGTTGAAAACAGCAGGTCTGGGACAGGTAACACATCCGGTGAACAGGTCAGGGTTCCATAGCCGCAGGCAGAATAGTTGAAACTGGAGCAGCAGCACGGCCAGGTGGACTGGGGACAGCAAGGAGTCATCATGCCAGGTAGTCCTGAGGCATGGTCCTAGGGCTCAGGACCTCCGATAGAGAGAAAGAAATTAAGAGAGAGAGAAAGATAGAATTAGAGAGAGCATACTAAAATTCACACAGGACACTGGATAAGACAGGAGAAATACTCCAGATATAACAGACTGACCCTAGCCCCCCAACACATAAACTACTGCATCATAAATACTGGAGGCTGAGACAGGAGGGGTCAGGAGACACTGTGGCCCCATCTGATGATACCCCCAGACGGGGTCAAACAGGCAGGATATAACCCCACCCACTTTGCCAAAGCACAGCCCCCACACCACTAGAGGGATATCTCCAACCACCAACTTACCATTCTGAGACAAGGCCGAGTATAGCCCACAAAGATCTCTGCCACGGCACAACCCACCAACCCAGACAGGAAGACCACGTCAGTGACTCAACCCACTCAAGTGACGCACCCCTCCTAGGGACGGCATGGAAGAGCAACAGTAAGCCAGTGACTCAACCCCTGTAATAGGGTTAGAGGCAGAGAATCCCAGTGGAGAGAGGGGAGCCAGCCAGGCAGAGACAGCAAGGGCGGTTCGTTGCTCCAGTGCCTTTCCGTTCACCTTCACAATGCAGAAAGCCCTGCCTCCAGCTGTTTGCTTTGAAATTGTAGGGACAATTAGGAGGCCTGCATCTTGTGACCGTAGCGTACGTGTAGGTACCAAATCAGAAAGATAGGTAGGAGCAAGCCCATATAATGCTTTGTAGGTTAGCAGTAAGACTTTGAAATCAGCCCTTGTGTCACGTCCTGACCTTAGTTCCTTTTTTATGTCTCTATTTTGGTTTGGTCAGGGCGTGAGTTAGGGTGGGCATTCTATGTTTTTCATTCTATGTTTTGTTCTGTGTGTTTTATTTCTATGTGTTTGGCCTGGTATGGTTCCCAAACAGAGGCAGCTGTCAATCGTTGTCTCTGATTGAGAACCATACTTAGGTAGCCTGTTCCCACCTGTGTTTGTGGGTAGTTGCTTTCTGTTTTGTGTTTTTCACCTTACAGGACTGTTTCGTGTCGTTCACTCTCTTTGTTGTTTTTTGTCATTCAGTGTTCAGTTCATTTAATTAAATTTACTATGAACACTTACCACGCTGCCTGTTGGTCCGATGATTCCTATTCCTCATCATCTGACGAAGAGGAGAGCCGTTACACCTTGCCTTAACAGGAAGCCAGTGTAAAGAGGCTAGCACTGGAGTAATATGATCACATTTTTTGGTTCTAGTCAATATTCTAGCAGCCGTATTTAGCACTAACTGAAGTTTATTTAGTTCTTTATCCAGGTAGCCGGAAAGTAGAGCATTGCAGTAGTCTGACCAAGAAGTTACAAAAGCATGGATGAATTTTTCTGTGTCATTTTCGACAGAACATTTCTGATTTTTGCAATGTTACGTAGATTGAAAAATGCTGTCCTTGAAACAGTCTTGACATGTTCGTCAAAAGAGAGATCAGGTTCCAGAGTAACGCCGAGGTCCTTCAGTTTTATTTGAGACGACTGTACAACCATCAAGAGTAATTGTCAGATTCAACAGAAGATCTCTTTGTTTCTTGGGACCTAGAACAAGCATCTCTGTTTTGTCCTAGTCTAAAAGTAGAACAATTGCAGCCATCCACTTCCTTATGTCTAAAACACAGGCTTCCATGGAGGGCAATTTTGGGGCTTCACCATGTTTCATTGAAATGTACAGCTTTGTGTCATTCGCATTGCAGTGAAAGTTAACATTATGTTTTCGAATGACATCCCCAAGAGGTAAAATATATAGTGAAAAGAGACAAACATATATTTCTGACAGAAAAGATCTAAACCAGGACAGAACTTGTCCGTGTAGACCAATTTCGGGTTTCCAATCTCTCCAAAAGAATGTGGTGATCGATGGTATCAAATGCAACACTAAGGTCTAGGAGCACAAGGACAGATGCAGAGCCTCGGTCTGACGCCAAGGTAATTTACCACCTTCACAAGTGCAGTCTCAGTGCTATGATGGGGTCTAAAACCAGACTGAAGCATTTCGTTTACATTGTTTGTCGTCAGAAAGGCAGTGAGTTGCTGCACAACAGCTTTTTCTAAAATTCTTGAGAAGAATGGGAGATTCGATATAGGCTGATAGTTTTTTATATTTTCTGGGTCAAGGTTTGGCTTTTTCAAGAGAGGCTTTATTACCGCCACTTTTATTGAGTTTGGTACACATCTGTCTATGAATTGTGTGGTAGGCTATCCTGGTGGATTCTGCTGTGCGCGAGTGATGTAGTGATTTCCCATTTGCAAGGGTTATTTATCTCTCCCTACAACTAATTGCTCCATTTGAGGGCCACTCCCCCACAGAAGGAGACTCGAAAACGAGGGGGAGGGCTAAGGGGGTATTAGGATTGAGCCTTACAATAGGCCCTGAAGGCACAGGGGATCAGTTGACCTTCATCTGACCTACAAACAGACTG
Source organism: Oncorhynchus clarkii lewisi (assembly GCF_045791955.1). Taxonomy (NCBI): domain Eukaryota; kingdom Metazoa; phylum Chordata; class Actinopteri; order Salmoniformes; family Salmonidae; genus Oncorhynchus; species Oncorhynchus clarkii. The sequence continues at coordinate 3,045,144 of NC_092168.1, read as the reverse complement.
GGAATGGACATGGGGCCAAGTCTCCAAGTCATAGCCCCCTTCGGGGTCTGTATCAGACACACAAATATGCATGCATGCATTCACGGACACATCCACACACACGTGCACACAAGTACACACACACACACACACACACACACACACACGCACACACTAGTGATGCACACAATAATTCATAACCCACATTCCCCGCGGTTATATCTGTAATGCGGGCAGGTTTAGGGACATGAAATATTGTGTGGATGAAGGGCGGGTGGGTGGCTAGCGGGCGGGTTGAATAAATGAAAAAATGCATTAAATTGTTATGCAGTTCATATCTATAGGCTACATTGAGGCTTTTACTTGGCTTTGGTGTGTAGTGTAAGCATAAGCTTTAGGGCCTAACTGTAGCATGCCAAATACACAGCAATTGCCAAATGCTTTTTGGAACTTGGGCAGATAAAGTTAACGTGTATCCACTCAGTCAAAATGGACAGTGCCGGAGTGTAATTGAATAAGAGAAAAACTGCTAAATGGAGAGTTGAAAATAAGGAGAAGGGGGGGGCAGAACAGTAGTCTAATGTTTGGGAAAGATTTGGTGAAAGGGATGATATGCTACATGGCCGAAGGTACAGTGCCTTGCGAAAGTATTCGGCCCCCTTGAACTTTGCGACCTTTTGCCACATTTCAGGCTTCAAACATAAAGATATAAAACTGTATTTTTTTGTGAAGAATCAACAACAAGTGGGACACAATCATGAAGTGGAACGACATTTATTGGATATTTCAAACTTTTTTAACAAATCAAAAACTGAAAAATTGGGCGTGCAAAAGTATTCAGCCCCCTTAAGTTAATACTTTGTAGCGCCACCTTTTGCTGCGATTACAGCTGTAAGTCGCTTGGGGTATGTCTATCAGTTTTTCACATCGAGAGACTGACATTTTTTCCCATTCCTCCTTGCAAAACAGCTCGAGCTCAGTGAGGTTGGATGGAGAGCATTTGTGAACAGCAGTTTTCAGTGCCTTCCACAGATTCTCGATTGGATTCAGGTCTGGACTTTGACTTGGCCATTCTAACACCTGGATATGTTTATTTTTGAACCATTCCATTGTAGATTTTGCTTTATGTTTTGGATCATTGTCTTGTTGGAAGACAAATCTCCGTCCCAGTCTCAGGTCTTTTGCAGACTCCATCAGGTTTTCTTCCAGAATGGTCCTGTATTTGGCTCCATCCATCTTCCCATCAATTTTAACCATCTTCCCTGTCCCTGCTGAAGAAAAGCAGGCCCAAACCATGATGCTGCCACCACCATGTTTGACAGTGGGGATGGTGTGTTCAGGGTGATGAGCTGTGTTGCTTTTACGCCAAACATAACGTTTTGCATTGTTGCCAAAAAGTTCAATTTTGGTTTCATCTGACCAGAGCACCTTCTTCCACATGTTTGGTGTGTCTCCCAGGTGGCTTGTGGCAAACTTTAAACAACACGTTTTATGGATATATTTAAGAAATGGCTTTCTTCTTGCCACTCTTCCATAAAGGCCAGATTTGTGCAATATACGACTGATTGTTGTCCTATGGACAGAGTCTCCCACCTCAGCTGTAGATCTCTGCAGTTCATCCAGAGTGATCATGGGCCTCTTGGCTGCATCTCTGATCAGTCTTCTCCTTGTATGAGCTGAAAGTTTAGAGGGAGGGCCAGGTCTTGGTAGATTTGCAGTGGTCTGATACTCCTTCCATTTCAATATTATTGCTTGCACAGTGCTCCTTGGGATGTTTAAATCTTGGGAAATCTTTTTGTATCCAAATCCGGCTTTAAACTTCTTCACAACAGTATCTCGGACCTGCCTGGTGTGTTCCTTGTTCTTCATGATGCTCTCTGCGCTTTTAACGGACCTCTGAGACTATCACAGTGCAGGTGCATTTATACGGAGACTTGATTACACACAGGTGGATTGTATTTATCATCATTAGTCATTTAGGTCAACATTGGATCATTCAGAGATCCTCACTGAACTTCTGGAGAGAGTTTGCTGCACTGAAAGTAAAGGGGCTGAATAATTTTGCATCCCCAATTTTTCCGTTTTTGATTTGTTAAAAAAGTTTGAAATATCCAATAAATGTCGTTCCACTTCATGATTGTGTCCCACTTGTTGTTGATTCTTCACAAAAAAATACAGTTTTATATCTTTATGTTTGAAGCCTGAAATGTGGCAAAAGGTCGCAAAGTTCAAGGGGGCCAAATACTTTCGCAAGGCACTGTATGTGGAAACCTGCTCGTCGAACATCTAAATCCAAAATGACTACTTCCACTAGATGTTGGAACATTGCCGCAGGGACTTGCTTCCATTCAGCCACGAGCATTAGTGAGGTCGGGCACTGATGTTGGGCGATTAGATCTGGATCACAGTTGTCATTCCAATTCATCCCAAAGGTGTTGGATGGGGTTGAGGTCAGGGCGCTTAGCAGGGCAGTCAAGTTCTTCCACACCGATCTTGACAAACCATTTCTGTTGGACCTCGCTTTGTTCACATTGTCATGCTGAAACAGGAAAGGGCCTTCCCCAAACTGGATCGGATTGCCAGATGGTGAAGGGTGATTCATCATGCCAGAGAACGTGTTTCCACTGCTACAGAGTCCAATGATGTGGCGAGCTTTACACCACTCTAGCCAACGCTTGGCGCAATTGCGCATGGTGATCTTAGGCTTGTGTGCGTCTGCTCGGCAATGGAAACCCATTTCATGAAGCTCCCGACAAACAGTTGTTGTGCTGACGTTTCTTCCGGAGGCATTTTGGAACTCGGTAGTGAGTATTGCAACAAAGGACAGTTTTTTTCATGCTTCTTTTGCTCGGCGGGCATGTTCTGTGTGCTTATGTGGCCTACCGCTTCACGGCTGAGCCGTTGTTTCTCCTAGACGTTTCCACTTCACAATAACAGCACTTACAGTTTACCGGGGAAGCTCTAGCAGGGCATTGACAAACTGGCTTGATGGAAAAGTGGCATCCTATGACAGTGCCATGTTGAAAGTCACTGAGGTCTTTAGTAAGGCCATTCTTCTGCCAATGTTTGTCTACGGCGATTGCATGACTGTGTGCTCGATTTTATATTTCTATCAGCAACGGGTGTGGCTGAAATAGCCAAATTCACTACGTTGAAGTGATATCCACATATTTTTGTATATATAGTTTAGCATCAGCTATGTTATGAGTGATGTTTGTGAGGCTCTATACAAATTTGACAGTCACAAGACGGGGACTTCAAAATTGTACGTCAAGGGAGCTGTAGGCCTACTGTTCAGATGAGTTAAATGGAACCGAAATCTGGACACTGACTGTAGGTCTATAACCTCTCACATACCCTCATATATAATATTAACTCCTGCAGAATTAAGCAGCATCTTGAGAATGAATGCGTGGTTAGGGACCGTCTGTAAAGGTGCTTTCTTTATCAGCGTCATAAAACTGTCATCTGGACATTTTGCACGGAAAATCCCCCAAAACATTTTGGAGTTAGCCTATGCATTTTCCCGAAATGTATTTTCTTTGCGAGAGAAGCATATATGAAAGAGAAAACAAACTTTACCGAAGCATTCATTTTGTTGAAGCATTCATTCTAGGGCAACAAGTAATGACAGAAGAGAAGCTGCATGTATAAATTATCTAACAAATTGCCTACCAAAATGTCAGAAATTATAACCAGAAACATAGGATTATCTAAAGGCCTGTCAAGAAATTGCTCTTCCATCGCTGACTGTACAGCGCATTTTCTAAATTTGAGGGTGCGGGACTTTTCACTTCATCACATGCAGTCGGGCGCATCCCTAACACACACACACACAGCTTTGTGATTCATGCTCCAGCTACTCTCCATCCACCATGGCTCATTCTATAGCAAAAGTGTGTGTGACATGTCCATGTATCTGTCTGTCCCTGTTGCAGAAACATGTTAAAAATGTCAATGATCTCTCTCTCTCCTATTGTTATCCATTGTATTATACTGTAGGGTGATGGACTGTAATGGAATATTCCTCCCTCCCGCAGGCATTCATGTCTATGTTCCAGATCTTAACCCAGGAGGGTTGGGTGGATGTGATGGACCAAACTCTTGTGGCTGTTGGTCAAATGTGGGCTCCTGTAGTGGCTATCTACTTCATCCTCTACCATCTGTTTGCTACTCTGGTAAGGGCTCTGTCTGCACAGTGTGTAGATCCTAATATATTCCATTAGGCAGACACTTTTATTCAGTAACCTACAGTCAGTGCATACCATAGAATGAATCGATCGAATTGTGCATCTGATCCCTGTGGGAATTACACTCACAACCTATTGACCATTTTGAATTTGTATTGTCCTCAGGGCACCATTGTAAATGAGACCCTGGTCTCTAAGGGTTGTTACCTGACGAAGGCTATTGTAATGTTTCACAGTATTTGTGGGTGGAGGAAGGAAAGATGGAAGCACAAGAGCAGAATACCATTCTGCTGGCTTTCTTTCTTTTAATGAGTCTCTCCACAGCATCACAGTCAGTGGACAAGTCTGACCTTATTCAATGTATTGATAAGGCCTCTTGTCTCTACACAACCTTAACCTCGTAGTGGAATATTCTATCATGCCTTTGCTACCGTGGATTGAAAGATTTCTATATTTGCTCACAATCTCATGGTGTAATATAGTATGTCAGGAGACGTTGTTTGAATATGTAAATAAACGTAGGTTTGAATCCACAAGTGTGGATTGTCTAACAGCCATTTACATTTAAAAAAAAAGTGTATTCACATTTATTTTGAAGTATATATATATAGATGCATTTTTATTGAGCTACATTTCCAAATCCAATCAAAAGTAATAATGGCCCAAGGCTATGAGACACAAGGACAGATTGCATGTGTGCTACATTTTTATTGTCAATATGATAATGACAAATAGTGTTAATACATTTAGGAACCACATGCAATGAAATGGTGCTCGCCCACCATGACTACATGTAAAGTTCTGGGAGATTGGTTGATGTCAGTTGAGTCCCAATCCTCATCAAACCCTCTGTCTTTTCTGATTGGTTCCCTGAGACTGAGAACCTCCTGGGCAAAGAGCTGATTCCTGTGTCCTCTTCCGGGCGACCCTTGTCACACTCACTGTCCTCATCTGAGCTGGTAAAAATACAATAACAATAAGTTTAATTTTAAAGTCAACCAAGGACACTGTAGCCCACATAAGAAAAAACATGTAAGCACAAACCAAACATGAAATACTAGATTAAAAACAGAGCCAAATATGGAATACCTCTTCAGTTTCATCCAGAATTTGCAACTACTAGGATCAAGCTTCCTCATTCACTTACAGGGGACCCATGTTGGCATGATAGGGACAAGGAAACTGTCCTCTGATTCTCTCTTCCTCTTGGAGGACACGCCCTCTGACTGAAAGCCTCCTGGGCAACCAGAAGTGAATGATTGTTTGAGACGCTTGGGCTCAGAGGTGTCCTCTGATCTCCCTCTTGAAGGGTGAGCTCTCTGCTTGAGTCCCTGCTGTTGCTGAATCCATGCTCCTGAACCAGGTGACCCATGTTGGCACCACCACATGGGCACAGCCATTTCCTCCGGTGATCTTGAGGCTGGAGTTCTGGTGGTTCTCATGGTGCTCGCCCACCATGGTCTCAATGGCCTCCAGGAGCGTGGTCACTGCGTTTTACCTTGGTCAGGGTATCATTCCTGGTCACTGCACAGCATTGGCCAGATGGACCAGAAGGGGATGGCTGGGAGTGTGTGGGCTCAATGAAGAGGGTAAGGCCCACCTCTCTGGACTCTTCAGATTGGTCTTCGGACTCAGACACATAGCCATGTTTGCAGTCTAAGTCAAGAGTTAGTATGGCTCATCCTTATCCGACTGAGAGTCTGAGTTGGACTTGTTGCCAAAGTCATGACATTTTAGATATCCAAAATACTTTAAGGGGTCTCAAAACAACATGTCTTCTCAGAAGGTTTGGTTGTTTGAGGAGAATCTCAAATCTGTCTCTATACTGTTGCAAATATAGAACATATTGATGGTTTCCATAGAATTAGGAATTAGAATCTCTATGCTGATTTCCTTGTGATGCAGTCCATTCAGGCTGTCATAACAGTGGTAAGGGAGAAATGGAGTCACCTTGTGTTACACACACCTCTATGAAGAGGGAACACAACACCCTGCTACAACCCAACTCTCTGTGAAGTGAAAGAGGTATGGACTGTAGGTGATGGTAAGGATGACAAAAGGCAGAGAATTTACCATTTACTAGGAATTTATTCCTTCACACGGTAATATGGGGAAAAGGGGCTGGACGGAACCAAAGAAAATAGTAAATATCAAAGCCCCCTTTCCTACCTTACCTGCTTACCTAATTTAGCACCACCTGGTGCCCTAACCAAAATACAGGGAGTGGTCTGCCCAGGTCTTACCTAGTGTGCCTAGACAGTGAACATACTACAGGTATATGTATGCCCGCGGGCCTCTTGCCTAAGCACTCTAGGTGCCTTCCCCTTCCCCCCTGGGAACAAATTAAACAGAATATTAAACAATCCACATCACAACAAAACTGAAAAAAAAAAACTTAACTCAGGCCATTAAAGAAGCTCTGACAAAGCAACAAACACAGAACATACCAAATCTGCTACCAACAACAACTAACATAGTACATACCAACGACCAACATGCTATACCCATCAGCCGCCTCTCTCAGCAATGATCTATATCACAATCAATCTCTCCCCTGAACAACAGAACACTGGCTTTTATAGCTTCAGAAGGCATTGGAAATTGGAGACAGCTGCTTCCTGACGAGGGGGTGGGGTCAGGTCTCCAATTAATCGTGGAGTCGACCAATCAGCTGCTGGGGGATTTCAGGAAGCCATCTCCTGAAACACACTCAAATACACAAACTACAACACAGAAACTGGGGAACGTAACACCTTGATCAAAATCAAATCCTGTGAGGGGACATCTTGTGTTCAGTGGTTCATTCAACCAAAAACAGGACATTTTAAAACATTTACAAAACAAAACTTCAAATAGCACCACTCACACCGGTACCAATAATACAGATTTTTTTCAATCAACATCCCCCTCTATTTTAAATATGCATTGTGATATTCTTCTCCGAAGAATAAAAAAGACATGGGTTCAAATCCTTGAACAGTCCTTTCAAATACAGTGCCTTGCGAAAGTATTCGCCCCCCTTGAACTTTGCGACCTTTTGCCACATTTCAGGCTTCAAACATAAAGATATAAAACTGTATTTTTTTGTGAAGAATCAACAACAAGTGGGACACTTATTGGATATTTCAAACTTTTTTAACAAATCAAAAACTGAAAAATTGGGCGTGCAAAATTATTCAGCCCCTTTACTTTCAGTGCAGCAAACTCTCTCCAGAAGTTCAGTGAGGATCTCTGAATGATCCAATGTTGACCTAAATGACTAATGATGATAAATACAATCCACCTGTGTGTCTCCGTATAAATGCACCTGCACTGTGATAGTCTCAGAGGTCCGTTAAAAGAGCAGAGAGCATCGTGAAGAACAAGGAACACACCAGGCATGTCCGAGATACTGTTGTGAAGAAGTTTAAAGCCGGATTTGGATACAAAAAGATTCCCCAAGCTTTAAACATCCCAAGGAGCACTGTGCAAGCAATAATATTGAAATGGAAGGAGTATCAGACCACTGCAAATCTACCAAGACCTGGCCGTCCCTCTAAACTTTCAGCTCATACAAGGAGAAGACTGATCAGAGATGCAGCCAAGAGGCCCATGATCACTCTGGATGAACTGCAGAGATCTACAGCTGAGGTGGGAGACTCTGTCCATATGACAACAATCAGTCGTATATTGCACAAATCTGGCCTTTATGGAAGAGTGGCAAGAAGAAAGCCATTTCTTAAAGATATCCATAAAAAGTGTCGTTTAAAGTTTGCCACAAGCCACCTGGGAGACACACCAAACATGTGGAAGAAGGTGCTCTGGTCAGATGAAACCAAAATTGAACTTTTTGGCAACAATGCAAAACGTTATGTTTGGCGTAAAAGCAACACAGCTGAACACACCATCCCCACTGTCAAACATGGTGGTGGCAGCATCATGGTTTGGGCCTGCTTTTCTTCAGCAGGGACAGGGAAGATGGTTAAAATTGATTGGAAAATGGATGGAGCCAAATACAGGACCATTCTGGAAGAAAACCTGATGGAGTCTGCAAAAGACCTGAGACTGGGACGGAGATTTGTCTTCCAACAAGACAATGATCCAAAACATAAAGCAAAATCTACAATGGAATGGTTCAAAAATAAACATATCCAGGTGTTAGAATGGCCAAGTCAAAGTCCAGACCTGAATCCAATCGAGAATCTGTGGAAAGAACTGAAAACTGCTGTTCACAAATGCTCTCCATCCAACCTCACTGCACTCGAGCTGTTTTGCAAGGAGGAATGGGAAAAAATGTCAGTCTCTCGATGTGCAAAACTGATAGAGACATACCCCAAGCGACTTACAGCTGTAATCGCAGCAAAAGGTGGCGCTACAAAGTATTAACTTAAGGGGGCTGAATAATTTTGCACGCCCAATTTTTCAGTATTTGATTTGTTAAAAAAGTTTGAAATATCCAATAAATGTCGTTCCACTTCATGATTGTGTCCCACTTGTTGTTGATTCTTCACAAAAAAATACAGTTTTATATCTTTATGTTTGAAGCCTGAAATGTGGCAAAAGGTCGCAAAGTTCAAGGGGGCCGAATACTTTCGCAAGGCACTGTACATTTGCTTGCGCTGTGAGTTTGATTGCATTGAATTTATCGTTGTTTGGAGTGCCAGATCAGCTGGGCTTGCAGTTTTCAGACTTTTCTATTGGTTCATTTAGCTAGGCAAGCTCAAACGGGCACAAATAACATATTTGATAAGATTTTTCAAGTGTTTGAATCTCAGATCTGGAATAAGGTGTTAGAGATCTCATTCCCCGGCATTGTGAGATCATCCTATAAACAGGACATCCTTCAAGGACTTGGATGATGATTCTGCACATTGTAACAAAAATATTGAGCTCGAGGAGTATCATTGATAGAATTTGTCATATCCAAAATAGCATCCATAAAGCTTGCCCCTGCATTCAATTTCCAACTAGACATTTAGTATTTGGTAGTGGCTACTCTTCCTGATGGCCAAACAGTAAACAACACAACAAATAATGTACATAAATACACATGCATAGCACTATATTGACATAAAAAATTTAGCTGTTCGGCAAACGCTGCCATCCAGAGCGACCCACAGTTTGTGCAGTATCCCAAGCAAGTATCACATGCATAATACAATACATGATACAATGTAAAATGCAACACAAAACAAAACACATAAAAATGTCTCTTTACATTTCAAAATGATAACATTCATGAAGATTGATATGTGTTTGAAGAGTGGAATGTTAGTTTGGCTTGTGTTTGGAATGTTGATACATTTTACCCTCATAGACAAAAAGGTAGTAATATATAATATAGGCAATTTAGGAGACGCTTTTATCCAAACCAACTTAGTCATGCGTGCATAGATTTTTGTATGGAATCAAAAACCATCACCCATGGTCAACCATGTTCTACCAAATAAGCCACAAGGCAAAATTCTTGTGAGCAGTATAACTCTTTCTGTAGTAGTAGTTTGAGCAACTATTTAATGAGTCCTTGTCTGTGGATGATTGACATAAAATACAATCTGAGATATTGAGAATGATTCAAATTAAAACTGCCTTATTGGTTAAGGGCTTGTAAGGAAGCATTTCACTGTAACGTCTACCCCTCTTGTATTCGGTATGTGACAAATACAATTTAATTTGAGTTGAAATTACGTAACCATGTCCAAACAAATTGCCTCTCCCAATGGCATTTATATAATCAGTCAGTCAATCTGTTTTCAGATCAGAAAATGTTAACTCCAATTGTCAATTATGGCTTCATCAAACCATGAAAGCACCTACAGTGCATTTCAATAAATGGACACTGAGATGCGTCATACGGGTGGACAAAATGAGCCACAACCACCCAGTATGACTCCAATCAGCAGCTGTGTTGATTGCAGACCTGGGTTCATAGGATTTACATTTTTTGGGACTGTTCCATTGGTTTCATTTAGCTAGGTAAGCTTAATCAAGTGCAACTAAAGTATGCTAAACCAAAAAAAATATTGTTTGAACCCAGATGTGGTTGATTGTGACACTCTGCTTTTGACTGCTAATCAGAGTTGAAGGACTTGAGCGTTGACATTTGAACATTGGGCCTGTGATAGTGGATGATATGAGATAACAAACCACGGACCGCTTCGGGGGTGACTCAGACACAGCCAGACACAGAGGATGTTTTGAGGACAGAACACAGCACTAATACGAATAAGGAGCTTATTTCATTTTCATTTTCAGAAAAAGCATCTGGCGATGCCATGACACTATCCTCCTACAAAAAATAGCAGTAGTTTGGTGGTTAATTTTCAGCATCTAGGAACATTTGAGATCATTTGAAAATAAGTATTCTCATAAATCCCTTGTGGTTGTGTTGCAGATTCTGCTCAGTCTTTTTGTGGCTGTCATCCTTGATAATCTAGAGTTGGATGAAGACTTGAAGAAACTCAAACAAGTAAGTTCTGGGTTTCCTTTTAGGTTATTGACATGTTGTTCAGACTTTTCCCCGTGTCATTAAATCTAATTGAATCTGGTATTACAAAAATAGTTCACCCCAATGTGTATCAAACATTTTCATGCCTAAGAAGAAGTGATACTGGATTCTAGAGTCTAGCTGAATCTATACAGTTGCCAGACAGAATCCATACAGAGTATTTCCAATTCATTTAGTATTGACACCTGCACATTCCCAATATTGTGAATCAATGGTGCTCAAGCCTTGATCCTTGAATCCTTAGTATCCACCCGGAAACTAAAGCTGGTCTACATTCCTCCCACTCTCAACATTCCCTACATATGGATTGCCTTTGACTTTATGAACTTTGGAATGGCCTACTGTGTTTAGTATCACATGACATCACCACTAGTCGAGCGTGAACATATGCCAATGATGTGTATACACCTTTCAGTGTGTGCGCACTTTTCTTTTTACCACTACATAATTGACATTCTCAGATTTGAGAGGAGTTCCCTTCTAGCTAAAATATCAATATGTCACATCACATGGTCATTGTTTCATTACTTTGATTGTTGTTGCATGATAATAATTACCATCATGTCAGGGTTCCACAGTGAGATGGAATAGCCTCAGATATTGTCACAATATGTGGGCCAACTTACTAACTGATCTCTCATTTCTCACTACCTGATCTAACTGATCTCTAACTGATCTCTCATTTGTCCACCTTTGTGTGACTGTTGTGTTCCATCATGACTCATTGTGCAATTAGCGTGAAAAAGCAGTGCTGGTGACACACACACACACACACACACACACACACACACGCTGACAAACACACACAAACAGGGGGACAGGAGCACTCATCAGAGCTTGGTTGGTGAACTTTAACAAGGTGTCTCCTGCATCATCTGCAAATGCAGCGCTCCACCAGACGAGTATTCACGGAAATGACTTTTCAATGTGGTTAGATTTAGCGTCAAGCATTAGTGAGGTTGGGCACTGATGTTGGGCGATTAGGCCTGGCTTGCAGTCGGCGTTCCAATTCATCCCAAAGGTGTTCGATGGGGTTGAGGTCAGGGATCTGTGACAGCCAGTAAATTTCTTCCCACACCGATCTCGACAAACCATTTCTATATGGACCTTGCTTTGTGCACAGGTGCATTGTCATGCTGAAACAGGAAAGGTCCTTCCCCAAACTGTTACCATAATGTTGGAAGCACAGAATCCTCTAGAATGTCATTGTATGCTGTAGCGTTAAGGTTTCCCTTCACTGGAACTAAGGGCCTAGCCCGAACCATGAAAAACAGCTGCAGCCATTATTCCTCCTCCTCCTCCAAAGCCAGATTTGTCTGTCGAACTGCCAGATGGTGAAGCGTGATTCATCACTCCAGAGAACGCGTTTCCACTGCTCCAGAGTCCAATGGTGGCGAGCTTTACACCACTCCAGCCGACGCTTGCCATTGCGCGTGGGGATCTTAGGCTTGTGTGCAGCTGCTCAGCCATGGAAACCCATTTCATGAAGGTCCTGACGAACAGTTATTGTGCTGACGTTGCTTCCAGAATCCATTTACAATGAGGTAGTGAGTGTTGCAACCCAGGACAGACGTGCTACGTGCTATGCACTCGGCGGTCACGTTCTGTAAGCTTGTGTGGCCTACCACTTCGTGGCTGACCCGGTCTTGCTCCTAGACGATTCCACTTCACAATAACAGCACATACTGTTGACCGGGGCAGCTCTTGCAGGGCAGATTTGATGGTGCTACATTGAAAGTGACTGAGCTCTTCAGTAAGACCATTCTACTGCCAATGTTTGTCTATTGAGATTGCATAGCTGTGTGCTCGATTTTATACACCTGTCAGCAACGGATGTGACTTAAATAGCCGAATCCACACATTTTAAGGTGTGTTCTCATACTTTTGTGTATACAGTGCATTTGGAAAGTATTCAGACCCCTTCCCCTTTTCCACATATTGTTACGTTACAGCCTTATTCTAAAAGGGATTAAATAAATTGTTTCCTTTATCAATCTACACACAATACTCCATAATGACAAAGCGAAAACAGGTTGTAATGTATTAAAAGCAAAAAATTGAAATACCTTATTTACTTAAGTATTCATACCCTTTGCTAGGAGACTCAAAATTGAGCTCCGGTGCATCCTATTTCCATTGATAATCCTTGAGATGTTTCTACAACTTGATTGGAGTCCACCTGTGGTAAATTTAATTGATTGGAAACACACCTGTCTATATAAGGTCTCACAGTTGACAGAGCATGTCAGAACAAAAACCAAGCCATGAGGTCGAAGGAATTGTCCGTAGTTCACCGAGACAGGATTGTGTCAAGGCACCAATTTTTTTTACAGCATTGAAGGTCCCCAAGAAAACAGTGGGCTCCCTCATTCTTAAATGGAAGAAGTTTAAAACCACAATGACTCTTCTTAGAGCTGACCACCTAGCCAAACTGAGCAATTGGGGGAGAAGGGCCTTGGTCAGGGAGGTGACCAAGAACCCAATGGTCACTCTGACAGTGCTCCAGAGTTCCTCTGTGGGGATGGGAGAACCTTCCAGGACAACCATCTTTTCAGCACTCCACCAATCAGGCCTTTATGGTAGAGTGGCCATAAAGTAAAAGGCACGCTTGGTGCCTTTTGGAGCCACCTAAAGTACTCTCAGACCATGAGAAACAAGATTATCTGGTTGGCCTGAATGCCAAGTGTCACGTCTTGAGGAAACCTGGCACCATCCCTACGGTGATGCATGGTGGAGGCAGCATCATGCTGTGGGGAAGTGTTTCAGCGGAAGGGACTGGGAGGATCAAGGGAAAGATGAACAGAGCAAAGTACAGAGAGATCCTTGATGAAAACATTCTCCCGAGCACTCAGGACCACAGACTGGGGTGAAGGTTGATCTTCCAACAGGACAACCACCCTAAGCACACAGCCAAGACATTCTCCCGAGCACTCAGGACCACAGACTGGGGTGAAGGTTGATCTTCCAACAGGACAACAACCCTAAGCACACAGCCAAGACATTCTCCCGAGCACTCAGGACCACAGACTGGGGTGAAGGTTGATCTTCCAACAGGACAACAACCCTAAGCACACAGCCAAGACAACGCAGGAGTGGCTTCGGGACACGACTCTGAATGTCCTTGAGTGGCCCAGCCAGAGCCCAGACTTGAACCCGATCGAACATCTCTGGAGAGACCTGAAAATAGCAGTACAGCGACGCTCCCAATCCAACCTTACAAAGAGAGAGGATCTGCAGAGAAGAAAGGGAGAAACTTCCCAAATACAGCTGTGCCAAGCTTGTAGCGTCATACACAAGAAGACTCGAGGCTGTAATCGCTGTCAAGGTGCTTCAACAAAGTACTGAGTAAAGGGTCTGAATACTTATGTAAATGTTGCTGTTTTTTAATTTTTAATTAATGCACAAAACATTTTTTTTTAACTGTTTTTGCTCTCTCATTATGGGGTATTATGTGTAGACTGATGAGAAAATAAATGATTGAATCCATTTTAGAATAAGGCTGTAACTTAAACAAAATGTGGAAAAAGTCAAGGTGTCTGAATACTTTTCGAATGCACTGTATAGTGTATTTGTGCATCTAACTTTCACACTCATCATTATTTACGATTCATTCATGATTATCCGTAATCATTGTATCATCCACATTAATGTAAAACTGTTTCGAAACATGTACACACAGAAGTGAATTTGTCCGAATACTTTTGGTCCCCTAAAATGGAAAGACTATTAACAAAAAGTGCTGTAATTTCTAAACAGTTCACCTGATATGGATAAATACCCTCACATTAAAGCTGACAGTCTGCACTTTAACCTCATTGTCATATTATTTCAAATCCAATGTGCTGGAGTAAAGAGCCAAAATATCAAATCATCTGTTACTGTCCTAATACTTTTGTTGCTCATTGTATATTTCACTGTTCATATCATGTGTATGTTTTTGGTGGAGATTTGAATGGATGAATGTGATGTAATGTGTGTTCTTTTCCACTGTGATGCTACCACATCTCAACCAGAAATGTTTCGGATAGACTTTTGGGTATTTCCTTAAACCAATGTCAATCAAATGATCAATCGATCGATCAAGCCAATCAATCGAACAAACTATGATTTAAGTGTATATTTTTTTTGTTAGAACTGAAAACTTTTTTTTTACTGAAAAGCCAGTCAAAACTGAGAAGCCATATATCAATGATACTTTCCTGGGGAACCTTGACACACAAAGCTCATGCATGCATGATCTTCCCTGGGACATTGTTAATCCTTTCCTTTTCACAGTCTGCCGCGCCCGTAGACAATTGCCATGCTCAAATTAATTGGAAATAATGGAAAAACAAATTGAAGGTGAATAATCTATTCAAAATGTGTATTCATGCAAATCTTTGAACTCAGTATAGGTATTAGAGTTTTTGGATTCAAACTGCCTCTGCAGATATTGGAAAGTGGAGGCAATCACAGGCAGCTTTTGATCTAAGCAGAAGGTCGAAACATTGATAGAATGATGTTCACAGTTCACGTTGTTCATAATGTCATAGGCGTTTCCCTGTGTGTGTGTGTGTGTGTGTGTGTGTGTGTGTGTGTGTGTGTGTGTGTGTGTGTGTGTTTCCCAGTGTGTGTGTGTTTCTCAGAAATGTTAACAGCAAAACCATTCAAACATGCGATTGTATTTCAATTCCATCTATAAAAGCTGTGTGTGTACAGTTGGCTGTGTGAGTGTGGAAATGCATACTTTGTTCATGTGGTACAGAGTTCATGTTAACAACGGTAGATTGAGAACAATATTACATTGACATTTCCATCCAAGAGCCTTGATATATTGCCTTGATATATTGCTCAGTAAGGACTCATGTACATCTTTGAAATATGCCTACCTGTCTTTAGCTATCTCTTTATGATGTGCTGTAGTTAGAAACATAGTGAGTTAAGTCATGATACTTAAATGATTCAAGCAAGTCCTGATACGCAAATGATTTAAGCGAGTCACGATACACTATATATACAAAAGTATGTGGACACACCTTCAGATTATTAGATTAGTCTATTTCATCCCGTTGCTGACAGTATAACATCGAGCACACAGCCATGCGAACTCCATGACCAAACATTGGCAGTAGAATGGCCTTACTGAAGAGCTCAGTGACTTTTAACATGGTACCGTCATAGGATGCCACCTTTCTAACAAGGTTGTCAAAATGTCGACCCTGCTAGAGCTGCCCCAGTCCACTGTACGTGCTGTTATTATGAAGTGAAAATGTCTATGAGCAACAACGGCTCAGCTGCGAAGTGGTAGGCCACACAAGCTTACAGAGCGGGACTGCCAAGTTCTAAAGCAGGAGCACACAAGCCTAAAATTACCATCAAGCGTCGGCTGGAGTGGTGTAACGTTTGCTGCCATTGGACCCTGCATCAGTGGAAATGCAAATGCATAGTGCCAACTGTAACGTTTGGTTGAGGAGGAATAATGGTCTGGGGCTGTTTTTTATGTCTTTCATGGTTCGGGCCCCTTAGTTCCAATGAAGGGAAACAGCATACAATGACATTCTAGGCAATTCTGTGCTTCAGTTTAGGGAAGGTCCTTTCCTGTTTCAGCATGACAATGCCACCATGCATAAAGCAAGGTCCATACAGAAATTGTTTGTCGAGATCGGTGTCGAAGAACTTGACTGGCCTGCACAGAGCCTTGACCTCATCCCCATCCAACACCTTTGGGATGAATTGGAACGCTGACTGTGCCTAATCCCCCAACATCAGTGCCCGACCTTACTAATCCTTACAAATGCTGTTGTGGCTGAATGGGAAGCAAGTCCCTGCGGCAATGTTCCAACATCTAGTTGAAAGCCTTCCCAGAAGAGTGGAGGCTGTTATAGCAGCAAAGGAAGGACCAACTCCATATTAATGCCCATGATTTTGGAATGAGATGTTTGACGAGCAGGTGTCCACATACTTTTGTCCATGTTGTGTATCTTCCCTTACCAAACTGCATATTTTAGATTGGCCTTTTATTGTCCCCAGCTCAAGGTGGACCTGTATAATGATAATTCTCTTTAATCAGCTTCTTGATATGCCACACATGTGGTGGATTATCTTGGAAAAGGAGAAATGATCACTAACAGGACTGTAAACAAATTTGTACACATTTTAGAGAGAAAAGATTTTTATGCGTATGGAACATTTCTGGGATGTTTTATTTCAACTCATTAAACATGGGACCAACACTTTTCAAGTTGCGGTTATAATTTTGTTCTGTTTAAAAAAATAAAAAATGATTATTTTACCCCTTTTTCTCCACAGTTTTGTTGCATCGAATTGGTAGTTACAGTTCTATCTAGAGGTCGACCGATTATGATTTTTCAACGGCGATACCGATTATTGGAGGACCAAAAAAAGCCGATACCGATTAATCGGCCAATTTTTATATACAGTTGAAGTCGGAAGTTTACATGCACCTTAGCCAAATACATTTAATCTCAGTTTTTCACAATTCCTGATATTTAATCAGAGTAAAAAAATCCTTGTTTTAGATCAGTTAGGATCACCACTTTATTTTAAGCATGTGAAATGTCAGAATAATAGTAGACAGAATGATTTATTTCAGCTTTTATTTCTTTCATCACATTCCCAGTGGGTCAGAAGTTTACATACACTCAATTGGTATTTGGTAGCGTTGCTTGCTTTGGTCAAATGTTTTGGATAGCCTTCCACAAGCTTCCCACAATAGGTTTGGTGAATTTTGGCCCATTCTTCCTGACAGAGCTGGTGTAAGAGAGTCAGGTTTGTAGGCGTCCTTTTTCAGTTCTGCCCACAAATTTTCAATAGGATTGAGGTCAGGGCTTTGTGATGGCCACTCCAATACCTTGACTTTGTTGTCCTTAAGCCATTTTGCCACAACTTTGGAAGTATGCTTGGGGTCATTGTCCATTTGGAAGACCCATTTGTGACCAAGCTTTAACATCCTGACTGATGCCATCTATTTTGTGAAGTGCACCAGTTCCTCCTGCAGCAAGCACCCTCACAAGATGATGATGCCACCCCCGTGCTTCACGGTTGGAATGTTGTTCTTCGGCTTGCAACCCTCCCCCTTTTCCCTCCAAACATAACGATGGTCATTATGGCCAAACAGTTCTATTTTTGTTTCATCAGACCAGAGGACATTTCTCCAAAAAGTATGATCTTTGTCCCCATGTGCAGTTGCAAACTGTAGTCTGGCTTTTTTATGGCGGTTTTTGGAGCAGTGGCTTCTTCCTTGCTAAGCGGCCTTTCAGGTTATGTCGATATAGGACTCGTTTTACATTTTCACAAGGTCCTTTGCTGTTGGCCTGGGATTGATTTGCACTTTTTGCACCAAAGTACATTTATCTCTAGGAGACAGAACGCGACTCCTTCCTGAGCGGTATGACGGCTGCGTGGTCCCATGGTGTTTATACTATACTATTGTTTGTACAGATGAATGTGGTACCTTCAGGCGTTTGGAAATTGCTCCCAAGGATGAACCAGACTTATGGAGGTCTACAATTGTTTTATGATGTCTTGGCTGATTTCTTTTGATTTTCCCATGATGTCAAGCAAAGAGGCACTGCATCTGAAGGTAGTCCTTGAAATACATCCACAGGTACACCTCCAATTGACTCAAATGATGTTAATTAGCCTATCAGAAGCTTCTAAAGCCATGACCTAATTTTCTGGAATTTTCCAAGCTGTTTAAATGCACAGTCAAGTTAGTGTATGTAAACTTCTGACTTACTGGAATTGTGATACACTGCATGGTAAGTAAAATAATCTGCCTGTAAACAATTGTTGGAAAAATGTCTTGTGTCATGCACAAAGTAGATGTCCTAACCGACTTTCCAAAACTATAGTTTTTTAACAAGAAATGTGTGGAGTAGTTTAAAAACAAGTTTTAATGTCTCCAACCTAAGTTTATATAATCTTCCGACTTCAAGTGATATATTTGTAATAATGACAATTACAACAATATAGAATGAACACTTTTATTTTAACTTAATATAATACATCAGTAAAATCAATTTAGCCTCAAATAAATAATGAAACATGTTCAATTTGGTTTAAATAATGCAAAAACAAAGTGTTGGAGAAGAAAGTAAAAGTGCAATATGTGCTATGTAAAAAATATAATGTTTAAGTTCCTTGCTCAGAACATGAGAACATATGAAAGCTGGTGGTTCCTTTTAACATGAGTCTTCAATCTTCCCAGTTAAGAAGTTTTAGGTTGTAGTTATTATAGGAATTATAGGACTATTTCTCTCTGCACCATTTGTATTTAATATACCTTTGACTATTCAATGTTCGTATAGGCATTATAGGATTGCCAGCCTAATCTCGGGAGTTGATAGGCTTGAAGTCATAAACCGCGCTGTGCTTCAAGCATTGCGAATAGCTGCTGGCAAACGCAGGAAAGTGCTTGTTTGAATGAATGCTTACGAGCTTGCTGCTGCCTACCTCCGCTCAGTCAGACTGCTCTATCAAATTATAGACTTAATTATAATATAATAAACACACAGAAATATGAGCCTTAGGTCATTAATATGGTAAAATTAACACAACGTTTTATTCTTTCAGTGAGATACGGAACCGTTCCTTCTGTGTTATATTGACCTAGTGACAACCCTAAGTCTAAGTATTCCTGTTACATTGCACAACCTTCAATGTTATGTCATAATTATTTAACATTCTGGTAAATTCATTACGGTCTTTGTTAGGAAGAAATGGTCTTCACACAGTTTATTTTTTAAATCTGACATGCTGGCTAGATTCACAACGAGTGTAGCTTTAATTGACTACCCTGCATGTGTGATTTAATGAAAGTTTGAGTTTTATCGAGTACTATTAGCATTTGGCGCTACGCATTTCCATTTCCTGATGGCTAGGTGAGACACTGGCGTCTCAGTGGCTGTAAGAGGTTAACACAGTGTCCAAAGAAGGGCCAGAGGTATACAGAATGGTGTCGTGTGCGTAGAGGTGGATCAGGGAATCACGAGCAGCAAGAGTTGATGTATACAGAGAAGAGCCCAAGAATTGAACGCTGTGGCACCCCCATAGAGACTGCCAGAGGTCCGGACAACAGGCACTCTGATTTGACACACTGTTTGTTAACTTGGCTTTCGAAGACCTTAGAAAGGCAGGGTAGGATAGATATAGGTCTGTAACAGTTTGGGTCTGGTTTATCTCTGCCTTTGAAGAGGGGGATGACCCCAGCAGCTTTCCAATCTTTGGGGATCTCAGACGATACGAAAGAGAGGTTGAACAGGTTAGTAATAGGGGTTGTAGCAATTGCGGCGGAATTAGAGGGTCCAGATTGTCTAGCCCGGCAGATTTTTAGGGGTCCAGCTATCTGGATTTGGCTTAATTAAGGAGAAATGGGGGAGGCTTGGGCAAGTTGCTGTGAGGGGTGCAGGGCTGTTGACTGGGTTATGGTTAGCCAGGTGGAAAAAATTTCCAGCCGTAGAAAAATGCTTGTTGAAATTATCAATTATCATGGATTTATCGGTGCTGACAGTGTTTCCTAGCCAGAGTGCAGTGGGCAGCTTGGAGGAGGTGCTGCTCGCTGAAGTGTTTTAGGGAGCGTTTGACAGTGATGGGGTGGTTGTTTGACCACAGACCCATTACGGACGCAGGCAATGAGGCAGTGATCACTGAAATCCTGGTTGAAGACAGCAGAGGGGTATTTGGAGGGCAGGTTGGTCAGGACGATATCTATGAGGGTGCCCGTGTTTATGGATTTGGGGTTGTACCTGGTAGGTTCATTGATCATTTGTGTGAGATTGAGGGCTTCTAGCTTAGATTTTAGGACGGTCGGGGTGTTAAGCGTGTCCCATTTTAGGTCACCTAACAGTACGAGCTCTGAAGGTGGATGAGGGGCAATCCTTTCACACACCTGGGGGCTGAGGGTGGTCTATAGCAAGTGGAAATGGTGAGAGACTTGTTTCTGGAAAGGTGGATTTTTAGAAGTAGAAGCTTGAGTTGGTTTGCCACAGACCTGGATAGTATGATGGAACTCTGCAAGCTATCTCTGCAGTAGATTGCAACTTCGCCCCCTTTGGCACTTCTATCTTGTCGGAAAATTTCATAGTTAGGGATGGAAATTTCTGGATTTTTGGTGGTCTTCCTAAGCCAGGATTCAGACACGGCAAGGACATCCGGGTGGGCCGAGTGTGCTAAAGCAGTGAATAAAACAAACTTAGGGAGTAGGCTTCTAATGTTAACATGCATGAAACCAAGGCTTTTACAGTTACAGAAGTCAACAAATGAGAGTGCCTAGGGAATGGGAGTGGAGCTAGGTGCTGCAGGGCCTGTATTAAACTCTACAGGAACAGAGGAGGAGTAGGATAAGGTTATGGCTAAAGACTATAAGAACTGATTGTCTAGTGCGCTGGGAACAGAGAGTAAAAGGAGCACGTTTCTCGGCGCGGAAGAATGGATTCAAGGCATAATGTACAGACAAAGGTATGGTAGGATGTGAATACAGTGGAGGTAAACCTAGGCATTGAGTGACGATGGGAGAGGTTTTGTCTCTAGAGACACCATTTAAACCAGATGAGGTCACCGCATGTGTGGGAGTTAAGCTAAGGCATATTGAGCAGGGCTAGAGGCTCTATAGTGAAATAAGACAATAATCACTAACCAAAACCGCAATGAACAAGGCATATTGACATTAGGGAGAGGCATGCGTAGCCGAATGATCATAGGGACCAGTGAGTAGCTAGGCGAGCTGGAGACACAGCGATTCAGACAGTTAGCGGGCCGGGGCTAGCAGGCTAGCAGAAGGGCTTTAGGATGGATCAGCAGGGCTCCGTGTAGGCAGTAAAAGGGTCCAGGCCAATTGGCAAAATAGGTATTGTAGCATAAAGGAGTGGCTCTTCAGCTAGCCAGGAGATGGGCCTAGCACAAGGTTTGTTCCCAGGTAACTGGTGCTTGCTTCGGGACAGAGACGTTAGCCAGGAGTAGCCACTCGAATAGCAGCTATCTAGCTGCGCTGATCCAGGTGAAGAGGTTCAGAGCTTGTGGTAGGAATCCGGAGAAATTGAGATTTGGAGGAGAAAAAGCAGTCCGGTATGCTCTGGATTGAATTGCGCTGTGCAGACTGGCAGGAGTTGACCAGGCTAAGGTTAGCTGATGACTACTAGCAGTGGCTAACTGACTACTCGCTAGTAGCTAGCTATGCCAAGTTTCCTGAAACAAGTCACAAATGGATCCTACCCTCCCACGCATGCTTTCTATTCTTAACACTAAAACTGAAACTATAGATTGGATACCAGGTGTGTGCAGAGAAAAAAGGCAATATGATTGTATGATGTGTTGTTTATGCGATAATGACATCATCAATAAACCACATGGTCTGAAGCATCTGTCATAGTTAGCTGACTACACCACTGTTTTTTATGGGAACGACTTGCATCTGTCAATGATGACAGCCCATTTGTCTTTATTTGGGTTTTCTTCTCAGAAAGCGAGGGATGAAAATGACAGGAAGGTATGTGGATTAGTTCACAGTGATAGAGCAGATTAGGTTTGAACTTTTTTGTTGTTGCCTTTCTTTACGTTGCCTGAGATCTGCAGACGTATAGGTTTTAAGATACCTGAAGTAGATAAGAGAGTGAAAGAGAGAGGAGAGGGAATGAGAGAATGAGAAGATGGAGAGAGAGAAGGAGAGGGAGGGAGAGAGAGAGAGAGGGGGAGAATGGACTGTTGCTGGGTGGAACAATTCTCTTCATATTCATTGACTGACAATGTGGATTTAATTTGTCGTCTGCATTCAAGACATCTCAGACACACACACACACTGTGGGATCATAAGCAATTAGTGAAGACAGGGTAAGCGGAGGTGCTGCTAATGAATGAACACCCGGCCTTTTCCTCCATGCAGATTAGCCTGAGATAACAGGAAGTATTTAATGAGATACGCACTCACACACATCCGTCCACGCTCTGCTCATCAGTACTGATTGGGATAATGCATTTATTGCGTGAAATTAAGTTAGGGGAGTTTTTTTTAAATGTAGACAGCCAGACGGAAAGAGAGAGTAAACAGAGTTCAGTAAACACGATAGGAGGAAGCAGGAAGGACAGAGGAGACACCCCCTCAAAGTCAACAGAAATAGCCTTTCCAGGTGCTACTGCTCTCAGTGGAGATAACTTTATTTATTAAGATATGATAAGATGGCATTAATATGGGACAACACCAAATCAATCTGCTTGCTGGTATATACCAGGGTTACTGAACAAAGGTTGCTGCAAGTCGCTCCAGACAACAGAGCGACTACTGTCTGTTAAATTACCTCAAAATGTGAAATATAATATATAAAAAATCATGATTTGAACATTTTTCCAATGTTTTCTGTTAATGTAATTTCTGTTACCTACTTGGAAATCCGACATTTATTCCCCTCAATGCTGTTATCTGCTCTCCAGAATCATGGCTCTCGACCTTTGTCTCTCCCGAGCCTGTATGGGAGTTGTAGCGATGAGACAGTAACTACTAACAATTGGATACCATGAAAAAGGGGGTACTTTTTTTTTTTTTTTAAGCATATTATCTTCACTTGCGATGCACAATATATCGGTGAACATATCGGAATCGACCGATATTTGCTTAAAATGCCAACATCGGTATAGGCCGATGTCTAGTTTAAAGCCGATGTTAAAAAACTATTTCAAAGCTACCTTGCATACCTATATATAACGTAGATACATGACGTAATAACAGCACATTAAATGTTGCACTACACGTGCAACATAGCATTCCTAACCTAGCCCACACATTGTCTGCTGTGTGGATCGAGCAGTCAACGAGTCGAGCAGTCATTTGAAAGAGTACGAAAATTTCAACTCAAAGGTGAAATCCATTAAAGCCATGATAATGGAATTCATTGCCCTTGACAATCAACCGTTGTCTGTCCTGGGTGATGTTGGCTTTCGCCGACTGGTCGAGCACCGGTACACACTAGCAAGTGCGCTATTTTCCAGATGTTGCCCAACCGGAATTACTCAGTAATAGCGTCACTGCTATTAGCTTCACGGCATACATACTATATGGAACGCCGTTTGGGTCTTTGTGTGTCAAAAAAGTTACAGTAGCACTGTCAAAGCTGTATGAAAAAGTCTGCAAACATGCAAACACCAGCCACGAACTATGTTGGTAATAAAGCATAATTTGTTCGACCGCAACTTCTGGGGTAGCTAGGTTTAGCTTGGTTCCAATACCAATACCAGCCTGAAAACAATGACCGGTAGAAACTGCAGTAATTTTCATTATTCTTAGCAATGATTTAGGAATCCTTGTGAGTAAGTATTAGCTAGGTTGCCACTTGTTGTTCACCTATTGAAATTGAACTTCAGTTCATGAAAATAAATAGCTAGCTAACTACTTAACCCTGTTGCCCAAAGCTAACGTTATAAGCAGCCAGCTAGCTTCATCTGGCTAGTGACGCTCCAATGGACCGGGCTGTGTGTTGTGAAGCTAGCCACAATAAGGATTAGGCACAATAGTGAAATTTGTGGTTTGCTTTCAAAATAAAAGTATGTCATTGACAGTGATGCAAATCATACAAATAGTAGAATTCTGACATACTTTTATTTTGAAGGCTGACCCCAAAGTCCAGTATTAATGCTAGCTCACATAGATAGGTCCGACCACCATTAATCAAATAAGAACTCTCTAAAAAATCAGGGTTATTTTAGATGATGACACCAAGCTATATAGTTAGCTAACTAACTATAGCTACTGAAACAGATTATGCTGTGTTATTTAACACGTCAAATAGTGTTATTTGACGTGTATATTTTTTGACACGCAAAGTCCCAAACAGCGTTCTATGGAATCCTGGTTGAGAATGAAACGACTGAACAATGAAACAGCACAGCAAGTAAGTGAAATAAATAGGTTTTGATTATGTTTTACTGGTAATGGGGACATACGTAAATGCCAACAAAATAACATTTTGGTCAGTGTGATGTGTTGTGTAGCATTTATTTAACTCGGCATTTCAGTTAAGAACAAATTCTTATTTACAATGACGGCCCGGACGATGCTGAGCCAATATGGGACTCCCAATCGAGGCCGGATGTGATACAGCCTGGATTCGAACCAGGGACTTTAGTGACAGCTCTTGCACTGAGATGCAGTGCCTTCGACCACTGCGTCCGTGTGTGTGTTAACTATTTAACTATACAAGAATGTTTAAAAGGCCACAAAATGTTTAAATATTGGTTATTGGTATCGGTATTGTTTTTTTGGGATCCTCTCAAGATCTGTCAGGTTGGATGGGGAACATCACTGCACAGCTATTTTCAGGTCTCTCCAGAGATGTTCCATCGGGTTCCATCAGGCTCTGGCTGGGCCAATCAAGGACATTCAGAGACTTGTCCTCAAGCCGTTGTCTTGGCTGTGTGCTTAGGGTTGTTGTCCTGTTGGAAGGTGAACCTTCTGAGTGCTCTGGAGCAGGTTTTCATCAAGGATCTCCCTGTTCTTTGCTCCATTTATCTTTCCCTCGATCCTGACTACTCTCTCAGTCCCTGTCGCTGAAAAACATTCCCAGAGCATAATGATGCTGCCACCACCATGCTTCACCGTAGGGATGGTGCCGGGTTTCCTCCAGATTTGACACTTGGCATTCAGGCCAAAGACTTCAATCTTGTTTTCATCAGACCAGAGAATCTTGTTCCTCGTGGTCTGACAGTCCTTGAGGTTCCTTTTGGCAATCTCCAAGCGGGCTTTCATTTGCCTTTTACTGAGGAGTGGCTTCCGCCTGGCAACTCTACCATAAAGGCCTGGTTGGTGGAGTGCTGCAGAGATGGTTGTCCTTCTGGAAGGTTCTCCCATCTCCACAGAAGAACTCTAGAGCTCTTTCAGAGTGCCCATTGGGTTCTTGGTCACCTCCCTGACCAAGGCCCTTCTTCCCCGATTGCACGGTTTGGCCAGGCGGCCAGCTCTAGGAAGTGTCTTGGTGGTTCTAAACTTCTTCCATTTAAGAATTATGGAAGCCACTGTGTTCTTGGGGACCTTCAATGCTGAAGACAATTTTTGGTACCCTTCCCCAGTTTTGTGCCTTGTCACAGGACCTCACAACAGGGCAACAATGCTGAGCACATAGTCAAGACAACGCAGTAGTGGCTTCGGGACAAGTTTCTGAATGTGCTTGAGTGGCCCAGCCAGAGCCTGAAAATAGCTGTGCGTAGACGCTGCCCATCCAACCTGACAGAGCTTGGGATGATCTGCAGCAAATAATGGGAGAAACTCCCCAAATACAGGTGTGCCAAGCTTTTAGCGTCATACCCAAGAAGACTTGAGTCTGTCGAAGCACCTTTGGCAGCATTTACAATGTACTGAGTAAAGGGTCTGAATACTTAGGTAAATGTGATATTTCAGCTTTTTGTTTTTAATATATATATATTTTTAATGTCTAAAACATTTTTTTGCTATATCCTTATGGGGTATTGTGTGTAGATTGATGAGTGGGAAAAAAACAATTTAATCAGTTTGAGAATTGGGCTGTAACGTAACAAAATGTGTTAATAAAAGTCAAGGGGTCTGAATACTTTCCGAATGCACTGGAGATCATATTTCATGAAACTATGGAAACACTGGACCGTTAATTTAACAGGTCCGTTAAGATTCCTTGCCCAGCAGATGGGGAGTTCTGAGGCCTTTAATATGAGGGTCCTACATGCTATTAGCAATCCCAAATCTTATTAGCAAACGTTATTGTCATTATACAGTAATGTTGAGTGCACCACTGTTGGATTTTAAAGGCCCAGTACGTAATACTGTGAAAATTATGATATTGCCCTTTTAGTGTAAGAGCTGATTGAAAAAGACCTCCTGAAATATCTGGCTGTTTTGGTGGGATGGAGTTTTGGCCTGCCTGGTGACATCACCTGCCTGGTGACATCATAATCATAATAATACATGTAATTTGTATAGCACTTTTAATTATTATATACATTAAAAACAACATACATTTAGAATCAATGCAGGTAAAATGGCAATAGTGGGCTAGGCGCTAAATACATTTTAGATTGGGACTAGGACTATGAAAAAACAGAAGTGAGTTTTAAGGCCTGTTTTAAAAGTTCCGAGCACTCCATAGGCAAGGACCAAGGGAGCAGAGACGTCTCTTGGGGACTTGAAGCAGTAGGGAGTGGGTGGAGCTGATGGAGATTAGATCGCTGATGTAGGTGGGGCTCAATCTATTCATGGCTTTAAATACAATCATGAGGATTTTGAAGTTGATCCTGTAATTGACCGGTAGCCAGTGGAGTTGGGCCAGGTGATGTGGCAGCACTGTTCTGGATTAGTTGGAGCCTATGTAGTGATTTGGCTGGCAGGCCCCCCAAACAGAGCAGTGTCGTAGTCGATCCAAGAGAAGATGAAGGCGTGGGTGAGTTTCTCTGCATTTGTTTTATGTGAGCATCGGGGGAAAGAGAAGGCTCAAATGTGACTCCTGGGTTGGAGATGACAGAGGACAGGTGGATGGCCTGGACGTTGATTGTAGGCCAGATGTTTCCAGCACTGTTGACCTGCTTGGGTATCCCAAAAGCCATAGCCTGAGTCTTGGTACTGTTCAGCTGGAGGAAGTTATCTTTCATACATGCCCTGATGTCCTATAGGTAGCTGCTGAGTTTTGCTAGGGCAGAGATGGTGTCTGTTTTTTGTTAATGTTAACCTGGGTGTCGTCAGCGTAGCAGTGGAAGTTGATGTTATAATCTCTGAGGATTTGGCCGAGAGGGAACATGTAAATTGAAAACAGGATAGGCTCCAGCACTGACCCCTGTGGAACGCCACGTGACTACAGACTCCTCCAGTCTGGACTCTCCAATAGTGATGTATTGCTTCCTGTTGGAGAGGTAGGAGGAGCACTCTGAAACGCAGCAGGAGGATGTTGTGGTCTACGGTGTCAAAAGCAGCACTGAGATCTAAGACACTGATGCTAGGAGATCCTGACTGAATCAGCAGCTATTAGTAGGTTATTGGTAACTTTAACCAGAGCTGTTTCGGTGCTGTGCAAGGGCCGGAAGCCAGACTGGAAAACCTTGTACAACTGATTAGATGACCGATGTGACTGAAGCTGGTTTGCAACCACTTTCTCAAGTACGTTTGATAGGAAGGGCAGTTTGGCGATGGGCCTGTAGTTGGATAGGATGTCCTATTCAAGTTGGGTTTCTTCAGAAAGGGGGTTACTGCAGCTGTTTTGAAGATCAGTGGTACCTCTAATTCAGCAGTGAATTGTTGATCAGGGTGGTGACACACATACGCAGGCTAGATGAGCAGGTTTTGAGTAGGGATGTAAGGATAGGTTCAAGAGAACAAATAGTGACTTTCATTTTAGACATAATTAAAGTTGCTGAGGGGAGGGGCAGTCTCAGGAATGGGGGTGCATGTCATCTTAGAGGCCATGATGGTGTCAATCTTTGTCTTGAAAAGATCAGAGAAGTGATTGCACTGCTCAGATGAGGCTTCAGGAGAGGACAAGTTTGCAGGGTTAAAAAAGCAGTTGATGGTAGAGAACAGGGTTCTGGGGTTACCTTTGTAATTTTAAGGCAGCAGAGTAGCTTGCCTGGTGGTCTTTATAGGCCAGTAGGTGGGCAGTGAGGCCATCCTTCCTCCAATGGCCATGAGTCTTCATTCTGCGCAATTCATCAGTGAACCAAGGAGACGAGCGTTGAAATGTTTTTTTCAGGGGCAAGGATGTTCAGGGTGTTACTTGGAGTCCTGTTATACAGATTTATCATATTACCGAGGGCCAGCTCACTGCAGTCAGACTCAGAGGTGGACTGGATGTGTTCCTGGAAGAGGGATGGGTTAAGTTTTCTTAGGTTGTGGAATTTAATGGTCCTCTTTGGGTGGTGGAGAGGAGTTGGAGTGGTCAGAGACAGTGTCTCGTCCTTGCGTACAGAGATGCCTAGCTCGATGACATCCAAGTCAGGGACAGAGACATTGCCAGTGATAATGAGGTCCAATATGTGTCCACGGTTGTGAATGGGAACATTTACATGTTGCACAAGGTTTAGACAGTCCAGCAAGTTAAGGGAGTCATCAGCCATAGAGCACTTGGGTGAGTCAACATGGATGTTCATGTGTCCCAAAATTACATACAGAGGTTATTAGTTCAGAAAACTCAGAGATTAAAGAGGTGCTTGGCCTGTTGGGTGGTGGGAAACAAGAATAAGGGTGAGAGGATTTTGTTGTAAAAGCAAGGCACTCCAATATTGATATTGAGATAAAAACAGCTGCATTTGACCTTTAAAGTAATTACTTAATGTATTGAGGTTTTACACCAATTCTGTGATTATTTGACTAATGGTTTATGTTAAGATTTGTGAAATATTTTCAAAAAATTTCACATTAGTTGTCTGCTTCATTTAAATGTGACATTAATTTGCATGAGCCAAAGTCCACTTGTTCAAGAGTTATTAGTATTCATCCTATGGTGCCGCTGGTTCCAATTACATTTATAGTGCCACCAACTGTTCTTTTGTAGCCATCTAATTTTAAAAAAAATATGTATTTACCAGAAATGATTTCATATGGAGATAGAAAACAGCTGCATTGGACTTTTAATAATAATACATTATTGTAATGACTAACAAAAACAAGTATTTAAAGTGTTGATAGGTTTAGCGGCAGTAAGTACAGTACTAGTGTCTGGCACACTGCCCTTTTTGTGTGGAGGTGAAGGTTCTAACACCATGCCCAGACGGGACGCGCGTGCGCCATCGTGCGCTAATTGATTTTGTCTCCCCACACCAAACGCGATCACGACACTGTCACGTTCGTTGAATGGAGAAAACCAAGGCGCAGCGTGATGTGAATACATTCTTCTTTCTATTTATTAACGAACACTAAACAAACTAAACAAACATGCCGCTATAAATAAACAAGTGCAGACACATGCAACTAACCATAGACAATACCCCACGAAATACCCAAGGAATATGCCTGCCTTAATATATTTCCCAATCAGAGACAACGATAAACAGCTGCCTCTAATTTAGAAACAATCTAGGCAACCATAGACATACATAACACCTAGACTAGTGAACACCCATAGACATACAAAACCCCTAGACAGGGGCATAAACACATACATCACCCATGTCACACCCTGACCTAACCAAAATAATAAAGAAAACAAAGAATACTAAGGTCAGGGCGTGACAGATACGCAGGTTGAAATATATAAAAATAACTCTGAACCAATTATATTAATTTGGGGACAGGTCGAAAAGCATTAAACATTTATGGCAATTTATCTAGCTAGCTTGCAGTTGCTAGTGTTGGTCAATTTCTTCAACAAATGATCAGGTCTATATAATTATCAAACATATGTTAGTAATGGAAAGGAAACACAGACTCTTTGTTTAAGTATTAAAATTATCCTTTAGTAATACAATTGTAGGCAGAAGTTGGTACAGGGTACAGTATATGATCGCTTTCCCCAGGTCTGCAAAATGTTTAAGACATCCTGTAACTCATATAGCCTCCATAGTCCTCCTTGTATGAGTTTCCCTGGCAACAACATTTTAATAAATCTAACCTCCCCCCGACAGCAGCAACCATCTTGTCAGCAATTTAAATCTCATAAGTGGGTTTGACCGAAAACTTGACCTTTCATCGCAAGTATAGGGTCATAGCAAGGTGAACGAGTCCAGGCATCTTCTGACAGGTGGAGGTTTTCCTCAGGCCTGCAAAACGCATGTGACCACTTGATGCAATGTTATCGCTCTGGCTAATTTTTCAAAATAAAAACCTGAAACTATGTCTGAAGACTGTTTACACCTTGAGGAAGCGATAGGAAAAGGAATCTGGTTCATATCCCTTTAAATCCAGCAAAGGGAGGCTATGGGACATGGAGTTTTGAAAATAGAAGCCACTTCCTGTTTGGATTTTCCTCAGGGTTTCGCCTGCAATATTAGTTATGTTATACTCACAGACAATATTTTGACTGTTTTGGAAACTTTAGATTGTTTTCTATCCAATAATAACAATAATATGCATATGTTAGCAACTGAGACTGAGGAGCTGGCCGTTTACAATGGGCACCTTTTCATCCTAGCTACTCAATACTGCCCCTGCAGCCATAAAAAGTTAAGGAGACAGGTCTTCCATCTTCCTCCCCATCACATCTCCCTTTCCTTCCTGCTATCAATATGTGTGTGTGTGTGCACGCCTGTGTCTATGTGTGTGATTTATACCCTGTCTTCATTAGCGCCGTCATGGATTGCTGCATTCTTCAACTGGGGAGGCAGGTAGCATAGTGGTTAGAGCGTTGGGCCAGTAACCAAGCTGACAAGGTAAAAATCTGTCGTTCTGCCCCTGAACAAGGCAGTTAACCCACTGTTCCTAGTCCGTCATTGTAAATACGAATTTGTTCTTAACTGACTTGCCTAGTTAAATAGGCCTAACTTCTGAGGCAACAAAGCGGAGAGACTGATAGGAGAATGTTTATCTTTATAATGGCAGATATCAAATGGACGTACGTTGGTTTATCCCTGAAGTGATGACGCGTGTGTATGAGCCACAGGGAGCTGCTGAGGGGAGGATGGCTCAAAATAATGGCTGGAATGAAATGGAGTGAATGGAATTGTATAAAACACATGGAAAACAAGTTTGATGTGTTCGATACCATTCCATTGATTCTGTTTCAGCCATTATTATTTGCATTTATTTCGAATCCATATTAGTTCCTGCCAAGGCAGCAGCTACTCTTCCTGGGGTCCAGCAAAATTAAGGAAGTTTATACAATTAAAAACATTACCTTCAACAACACATCATGTTGGTGCCTTCAGGCCACTACTTTCACATATCTAAAACACAATAAACATGTGTATGTGTGTGTATCTGATTTCACTGATAATATGAGTTACTTTATGGTGAATAGAATTCCATGTAGTCATGGCTTTATGTAGTCATGACTTTATGTAGGTACTGTGGGCTTCCCATAGTCTGTTCTGGACCTGGGGACAGTGAAGATACCTCTGGTGGCATGTCTTGTGGGGTATGCATGGGTGTCTGAGTTGTGTGCTAGTAGTTTAAACAGACAGCTCGGTGCATACAACATGTCAATACTCCTCTACTTTAAGCCAGGAGAGATTTACATGCATATTATTAATGTTAGCTCTCCATGTACACTTAAGGGCCATTTAAGGGCTAATTGTAATTTTACAAAGTCGTTTTTTTTGGCACCTGACGACAACACTGGATAGTCGTCCAGGTGTGACAAAACTAGCGCCTGTAGGACCTCCCTTGTTGATAGTGATGTTAAGAAAGCAGAGTAATACTTTATTATGAACAGACCTCTCCCCATCTTAGCTAGAATTGCATAGATATGTTTTGACCATGACCGTTTTACAATCCAGGGTTACTCCAAGCCAGTTAGTCTTCTCAATTTGCTCAATTTCTACATTATTTATTACACCATTTTTTTTAGTTGAGGTTTAGGGTTTAGTGAATGATTTGTCCCAAATACAATGCATTTAGTTTTGAAATATTTTTTTCTTGCCACCCATTCCGAAACTGACTGCAGCTGTTTAAGTGTTGCAGTGATTTCACTTGCTGTGGTAGCTGACGTGTATAGTGTAGAGTCATCAGCATACATAGAAACACAGGCTTTACTCAGAGCCAGTGGCAGGTCATTAGTAAATATTTTAAAAGTAAGGGGCCTAGACAGCTGCCCTGGGGAATACCTGACTCTTCCTGGATTATGTTGGATAGGCTTCCATTAAAGAACACCCTTTGTGTTCTGTTAGACAGGTAACTCTCAATCCACAATATAGCAGGGGATGTAAAGCCATAACACATAGGTTTTTCCAGCAGCAGCTTATGATTGATCGTGCCAAAAGCTGCACTGAAGTTCCACAATATTTGTATTATTAATTTCTCTCAGCCAATCATCAGTCATTTGTTTAAGTGCCGTACATGTTGAATGCCCTTCCCTGTAAGCGTGCTGAAAATGTGTTGTTAATTTGTGAAATAGCATTGTTTCTGGTCAAACACAATTTTTTCCTACTATGGGTTGGTAACAGGCTGATTGGTCGGCTGTTTGAGCCAGGAAAGAGTGCTATGCTATTTCTGGCTTGCGGAAATTACTTTTGCTCCCCTACAGGACTCCTTGGCGTTGGTAAGCCCGGACCGGATACACACACTTTCATGTAGGCTTAGATTGAAGTGATGGTAAATATGAGTGGCAATATCATCCGCTATCATCCTCATAAATTTTCCATCCAAGTTTTTAGACCCAGGTGACTTGTATTTGTTGATAGACAACAATATTATTTTCACCTCTTCCAGACTCACTTTAAGGAATTCAAAATGACAATGCTTGTCTTTCATAATTTGGTCAGTTATGCATGGATGTCTATAGGTTCAGATTTCTTTGATGGCTTGTTTGCTAATCTTGCCAATGAACACAAAAACCTTTTTACCCTAAATGTAATTTAAGGTGCTCCAAAGCTTTTTACTATAATCTTAATACCATGTATCTTTGTTTCATAGTACATGTTCTTCTTTTTGTTTAGTTTAGTGTCACTATTTCTCAATTTACAGTACGTTTTCCAATCGGCTGTGCAGCCAGACTTATTTGCCATTCCTTTTGCCTCATCCCTCTTAAAACCTCTCTAGGGTAGGGGGCAGCATTTGGAATTTTGGATGAAAAGCATGCCCAAATTAAATGGCCTGCTACTCGGGCCCAGAAGATATGATATGCATACAACTGGTAGATTTGGATAGAAAACACTCTAATGTTTCCAAAACTGTGTCCGCGAGTATAACAGAACTGATTTGGCAGGTGAAAACCTGAGAAAAATACATTCAGGAAGTAGTTTTTTTTTTGGTTTTGTAGTTTTTTATTCAATGCCATTACAGTATCCATTGACTTAGGACTCAATTTGCAGTTCCTATGCCTTCCACTAGATGTCAACAGTCTTTAGAAATTGTTTCAGGCTTGTATTCTTATAAATGAGGGAGTAAGACCAGTCTGAATGAGTGGACCCTACCATGTCGCAGAGCTTTTTCATGCGCAATCCCGAGAGAGTGCATTTCTTGTTTAACTTTTATATTGACAACGTTATTGTCCGGATGAAATATTATAGATCATTTAGGCTAAAAACAACCTGAGGATTGAATATAAACATTGTTTGATATGTTTCTATGAACTTTACAGATACAATTTAGATTTTTTTGTATGCCTGTTTTGACTGCGTTTGAGCCTGTGGATTACTGAAGAAAACGCGCAAGGTTTTTGGATATAAAGATACTTTTGATCGAACAAAAGGAAAATGTATTGAGTAAATGAATGTCTTCTGATTTCCACTATATGAAGATCATCAAAGGTAAGGGATTCATTTTATCTCTATTTCTGAGTTTTGTAACGCTTCTGCTTGGCTGGTTACTGTTTGTAATAATTTGTCAACTGGGCTATGTTCTGGGCTAGGTATGCTTTCGCCGAAAAGCATTTTATAAATCTGACACCGTGGTTGGATTAACAAGAAGTTCATCTTTAAACCTATGTAAAATATGTTTTGTTTTCTGAATTTTTATAATGAGCATTTTGGGCTAGGTATGCTTTCGCCGAAAGCATTTTATAAATCTGACACTGTGGTTGGATTAACAAGAAGTTCATCTTTAAACCTATGTAAAATATGTTTTGTTTTCTGAATTTGTATAATGAGCATTTCTGTATTTGAATTTGGCACTCTGCAATCTCACTGGATGTTGGCCAGATGGGACGCTAGCGTCCCACATACCCTGGAGAGGTTAACCACAAATTATTTTGTTCCTCATCAATCCCTGGGGATTTAACAGTTTTTAGTCATTTTCTTTATAGGTGCATGCTTATTAGTAACTGGAAACAGCAAGTTAATGTGTCAAGTGCAGTGTCTATACTAGGCCCAGCCTTTGGAACTTTGGTTTTCCTAGATATGGCTACTATATTATGATCACTACATCCGATGGATTTGGAGACTGCTTTAGAGCAGATTTCTGCAGCATTAGTAAAGATGTGATCAATACATCTGGATGATTTAATTCCTGTGCTGTTTGTAACTACCCTGGTAGGTTGACTGATAAAACCTGAACCAGTTTGCAGGTACTGGTTACAGTTTGAAGCTTTTTCTTGATTGGGCAGGTTGATGAAAGTCAATATTTAGGTCTCCCAGAAAATACCTCTCTGTTGATATCAATCACATATTGTACATTATCAATCATTTTACAAATGTTGTACAGATACTGACTGTTAGCACTTGGTGGTCTATAGCAGATTCCCACATTTAGGTGAGGCAGGTTAACCTGTAGTCATATTACTTCAACAGAATTTGACATGAGATCTTGTCTAAGCTTTACATGAATATGACTGAACATAAACTGCAACACCTCCACAATTGGAATTCGTGTCTCTTCTGAAGATTTTAAAACCATGTTTTGCTACCACTGTATCATCAAAGTTATTATCTTAGTGAGTTTCAGAGATAGTCAGTATATGAATGTTTTCTGTTACTAGCAAGGTATACATTTAATGAACCTTGTTTCTTAGTGCAAAAAAATGCCCACATTAATATATTTAGCCTTTTTATTGCTTTACTGGCAGGCTTATCAGACGTAGACATGACAGTGATATTTATGTTTGGACTGATGGACAGTGGACTTCCTACTAGGTCAAACCGCCTCAGTGCTAACATATAACTCAGGTTCACAGATGCATGATTCTTGCATACTTTAGGATTGACAGAGGCATTCAGGGGAGTTGGATGTACATAAATTAGGTTACTAATATTATGACTGTCAATGCCCCTGGCACAATGTACATTTGCAACAGCACTATGACAACTCAGCGACACAGTGGTAGGGATAATCTGCGCAGGGTTGGGTCAACTAGCACAGCCTTGAAATGTTTGGACAGGGTCCAGGAGCTACGATTTTTTGCCCCGGGAACCAAGATGTTGCTCACCATAGAGCTGCCAATGATGGCAGCTGGTGAAATGGTTGAGGAGGTCCGGCTGTTCTTTCGCCTTGAGTGGTTTAGAAGACTGCTCAAGGACCGATGGGAGGTGGGGCCCGATGGACCCGAGCCAACCATAGAATCAATTTTGGCTGATGAAGGGGCAGGCGTCTCAGACACACTCACTGTCCAATGAGGGGGGGGGAGGGGGGATCTTTGAAGGTCTGAACCCAACATAGGATCCCCCATAGAGCTGCCTATAACAACAGCCAGTGAGATGGGAGAGGAAAACCCCCTAGTCAGAACATGGCACGAAGGCACAGGTACCACTGGATCCTATCTTGAAGCAGAAGCCCCCAGGGATGAAGGCGGCGGAACCTCTGGATCCAGGGCAGAGAAGCCAGGGAGGCCCCTATTGCCAAAGGCTTCAACTTTTGACTTCCAATGCGAGTGACGTGCCTCCATTGTTGGTTGGTAGGATCAAGAATAGGAACATCCACTTAGTAATTCAGAAGCATTCTACAAACTCCATTTTCCAGATAAGGGGGGGAACCCCTTCAGGGAGGGAACCCTGCAGAGCACTGGCCTGTCGGCTGTGAAGAGACGACACTGCGGCGACACTCCCACCAGACCAGAATGGCGTTCAGCTACTGGAGTTGAAGAGAAAGAGCAAGTAGGTGGAAGACGATACCCCAGTAGCATGTGTAAGTTTGCTAAGATTAGCCACTTCGTCCTTGTAGTCCTCTGTATGCAAACAGTTGGTACTTTGAAAGAATAGAGCAAAATAAACAGGAATTTACAAAAATTTTGCTATGAGCTACAGTGGGTTCTCCAATACAGCCCGCCTCCCAAAACAAGCACAGCCAGTGAACACACACCCTGGTCAAACATCAGTACGGCAAACAGAGAGAAAGTGAAGAACTTGCTCACTGTATGGCTCCTGGCTGCACATTCAGTTGTTTCCAAAAGTATTGAGAATGACACAAATATAAATGTTCATCAAGTCTGCTGCCTCAGTTTGTATGATGGCAATTTGCATATACTCTAGAATGTTATGAAGAATGATCAGATGAATTGCAATTAATTGCAAAGTCCCTCTTCGCCATGCAAATTTACTGAATAAAAACCTTTCCACTGCATTTCAGCCCCGCCACAAAAGGACCAGCTGACATCATATCAGTGATTCTCTCATTAACACAGGTGTGAGTGTTGACGAGGACAAGGCTGGAGATCACTCTGTCATGCTGATTGAGTTCGAATAACAATCTGGAAGCTTCAAAAGGAGGGTGGTGCTTGGAATCATTGTTATTCCTCTGTCAAAAATAGTACCTGCAAGGAAACACGTGCCGTCGTCATTGCTTTGAACAAAAAGGGCTTCACAGGCAAGGATATTGCTGCAACTAAATCAACCATTTATCGGATCATCAAGAACTTCAAGGAGAGTGGTTCAATTGTTGTGAAGAAGGCTTCTGGGCCCCCAAGAAAGTCCAGCAAGCGCCAAGACCGTCTCCTAAAGTTGAAAAAAAGTCTGCACGCACAGTGAGGCAAGGACTTCTGGAGGATGGCCTGGTGTTTCAAGAAGTACAGCAAAGAAGCCACAACTATCTTGGAAAAACATCAGGGACAGACTGATATTCTGCAAAAGGTACAGGGATTGTACTACTGAGGACTGGGGTAAAGTCATTTTCTCTGATGAGTCCCCTTTCCGATTTGTTTGGGGCATCCGGGAAAAAGCTTGTCCGGAGAAGACAAGGTGAGCACTACCATCAGTCCTGTGTCATGCCAACAGTAAAGCATCCTGAGACCATTCGTGTGTGGGGTTGCTTCTCAGCCAAGGTAGTGGGCTCACTCAGAATTTTGCCTAAGAACACAGCCATGAATGAGGAATGGTACCAACACATCCTCCGAGAGCAACTTCTCCCAACCATCCAGGAACAGTTTGGTGACGAACAATGCCTTTTCCAGCATGATGGAGTACCTTTCCATAAGGCAAAAGTGATAACTAAGTGGCTAGGGGAACAAAACATTGATATTTTGGGTCGATGGCCAGGAAACCCCCTCAGACCTTAATCCCATTGAGAACGTGTCAATCCTCAAGAGGCGGGTGGACAAACAAAACCCCACAAATTTTGACAAACTCCAAGCATTGACTATGCAAGAATGGGATGCCATCAGGCAGGATGTGGCCCAGAAGTTAGTTGACAGCATGCCAGGGCGGATTGCAGAGGTCTTGAAAAAGAAAGGTCAACACTGCAAATATCGACTCTTTGCATCAACTTCATGTAATTGTCAATAAAAGCCTTTGACAGTTATGAAATGCTTGTAATTATACTTCAACATTCCATAGTAACATCTGACAAAAGTATCTAAAGACACTGAAGCAGCAAACTTTGTGGTAATTAATATTTGTGTCATTCTCAAAACTTTTGGCCACGACTGTACACTATATGAGCGGGAGAGGACCACCTCGCAAGTTGGCTGCTAAAATTAAGTAAACTTAAACGCAAGAGAGAGAGAGAGTTAGAGAGAAAGAAATAGACTGAAAGAAGGAGAGGAAGAGTGGCCTTCATTACCATTCATATTGAGTTCAGGCAGTAAGACAAGCAGACAAGTGTTTAAAGTCTGAGTATCCTCTCGTCTCTGTGTACTTAATAATGGACATGCTGAGCTTCTCTCTCTCATTTGTTTTTCATCATCCCTCCATCTTCTATCGATTTGAATTGGTCAGGAGAAGAAGAGCAAAGATCAGACAGTATGAGAGGGTGTGAGGCGATGTGTGTGTCAAAGCAGTCTCTGTGTTTGTAAAAAAAAAAATATCAGATCGACCCATTCTCTACCCTATAGGATCAGACTGAATTTGTGGGGGAAACTTTGTCAATTGGCTCCCATCATATTCAATAGCAATATATATGCAAGATGGCACCGACAGAGATGATCGCCTCGCTTCACGTCCTTAGGAAACTATGCAGTTATTTGTTTTTTATGTATTATTTCTTAGATTGTTAGCCCAGAAAATCTTAAGTGTTATTACACACAGCCGGGAAGAACTATTGGATATAAAAGCGATGACAACTTATCAACATTACGACCAGGAATACGTCTTACCAACATTACGACCAGGAATATGACTTTCCCGAAGCGGATCCTTTGTTCGGACCTCCACTCTGGATATTGGTTCTAATCCCAGAGGCCGACCCAAAACAACGTTGTTGCCGCATGAGAGCCAGACGGAACGGGCTCCTGGTCAGACTCAGAAGGCGAGCACACCATCCACTGCTTCCGAGCATACTACTCGCCAATGTCCAGTTTCTAGACAAGGTGGACGAAATTAGGGCACGAGTTACCTTCCAGAGAGATATCAGAGATTGTAACATTCTCTGTTTCACGGAAACATGGCTAACTCGGGATATGTTGTCAGAGTCGGTACAGCCACTCGGTTTCTTCATGCATTGCGCCAACAGAGACAAACATCTCTCTGGTAAAAAGAAGGGCGGGGGTGTATGCCTCACGATTAAAGACTCATGGTGTAATCATAACATCATCATAACAACATACAGGAACTCAAGTCCTTTTGTTCACGTGACCTAGAATTTCTTCCAATCAAATGCAGATCGCATTATCTTCCAAGAGAATTATCTTCGATTATAGTCACAGCCGTGTTTATCCCCCCCAAGCAGATACCTCAGCGGCCCTGAAATAACTTCAGTGGACTCTATGTAAACTGGAAACCATATACCATACCCTGAGACTGCATTTACTATAACTGGGGATTTTATAAAAGCTAATTTGAGAACAAGGTTACCCAAATTCTACCAGCACATTAAATTGTTGCACCCGCTCGAGCAAAACTTTGGACCACTGCCCCTCTAACTTCTGCGATGCATACGAGGCCCTCCCTTCGGCAAATCTGACCATTACTCCATCTTGTTGCTTCCCTCCTATAGGCAGAAAGTAAAACAGGTCACGCCCGTGCTTAGGTCTATCCAACACTGGTCTGACCAATCGGATTCCACACTTCAAGATTGCTTCGATCACGTGGGCTGGGATATGTTCCGGGTAGCCTCAGACAATAACATCTATGTATACGCTGACTCGGTGAGTGAGTTTATTAGGAAGTGCATAGGAGATGTTATACCCACTGTGACTATTAAAACCTTCACTAACCAGAAACCTTGGATTGATGGCAGTATTCGCGCAAAACTGAAGGCGCGAACCACCTCATTTAATTAAGGCAAGTTGACTGAACACATGACCGAATACAAACAGTGTAGCTATTTCCTCCGCAAGGCAATCAAACAAGCAAAGCATCAGTATAGAGACAATGTAGAGTCACAATTCAAATGCTCAAACATGAGACGTATGTAGCATGGTCTACAGACAATCACGGATTTCAAAAAGAAAACCAGTCCCGACAAATTAAACAACTTATTTGTGCGCTTTGAGGACAATATAGTGCCACCGAAATGGCCCGCTACCAAAGAATGTAGACCCTCCTTCAACGTGGCCGACGTGAGTAAAACATTTACACGTGTTAACCCTCGCAAGGCTGCTGGCCCAGACGGCATCCCTAGCCGCGTCCTCAGAGAATACGCAGACCAGCTGGCTGGTGTGTTTCCGGACATATTCAATCTCTCCCTATCTCAGCCTGCTGTCCCCATTTTATTCAAGATGTCCTCCATTGTCCTGTTCCCAAGAAAGCTAAGGTAACTGAGCTAAATGACAATTGCCCCATAGCAATCACTTCTGTCATCATGAAGTGCTTTGAGAGACTAGTCAAGGATCATATCACCTCCACCCTACCTGATGGCCTACACCCACTCCAATAGGTCCACAGACGATGCAATAGCCATCACACTGCACACTGCCCTAACCCGTCTGGACAAGAGGAATACCTATGTAAGAATGCTGTTCATTGACTACAGCTCAGCATTCAACACCATAATACCCTCCAAACTCATTATTAAGATTGAGACTCTGGGTCTCAACCCTGCCCTGTGCAACTGGGTCCTGGACTTTCTGACTTGCCGTCCCCAGATGGGGAAGGTAGGAAACAACATCTCCACCCCGCTGATCCTCAACACTGGGGCCCCACAAGGGTGTGTTCTCAGCCCCCTCCTGTACTCCCTGTTCACCCATGACCTTGTGGCCAAGCACACCTCCAACTCAATCATCAAGTTTGCAAGACTTGATTACCAACAGCGACGAGACAGCCTACAGGGAGAAAGTGAGGGCCCTCGGAGTGTGGTGTCAGGAAAATAACCTCTTACTCAACGTTAACAAAACAAAGGAGATGATCGTGGACTTCAGGAAACAGCAGAGAGGGTTAGAGAGGGTTTTCTGAGGTCTTGGACGATTTCTTTTGATTTTCCCATTATGTCAAGCAAAGAGGCACTGAGTTTGAAGGTAGTTGAAATACATCCACAGGTACACCTCCAATTTGCTCAAATTATGTCAATTAGCCTATCAGAAGCTTCTATTGCCATGACCTCATTTTCTGGAATTTTCCAAGCTGTTTAAATGCACAGTCAACTTAGTGAATGTGAACCTCTGACCCACTGGAATTGTGATACAGTGAATTATAGTTGAAATAATCTGTCTGTAAACAATTGTTAGAAAAATGACTTGTGTCATGCACAAAGTAGATGTCCTAAACGAAAAATAGATGTCGTTGTGAGTTTGTTAGTTTACTTGTTAGATATTACTGCGCTGTCGGACTAGAAGCACAAGCATTTCACTTCACTCGCATTAACAGTCAGCTAACCATGTGTATGTGACCAATAAAATTTGATTTTATATATTCTGTTTGACCTTAGTTGATCTCATGTCTTTATTATTTCAAATGACTTTATGGTGATGCTGCCTATACACATTCTGTCTTCCCTACGTTTACATTTGACGTTTTGGTCATCTAGCAGACGCTTGCAGTCAGCGCGTTCATCTAAGGTTCCTGCATCTAGTGTTCTCAATGCTGTAGTGTTAGCATCTCCACTCCACCCCTCACTACATGGAAAAGCCCTCAGGACTGGGAAGCTAATGGAAGGTAATGGGCATATCATTCCACCTGATGGCCTACTAGAGCACTGGTTTCTATTGTCTTATAGGTCCAGTACTGTGTTATTCTGTGTGACTGGAAGAGCTAAAATGCCCCAGCCATGAAAGGGTTTTCTACGGACACACGCCATACTTGTACACCCTAGTGGTGTTTCACTTGGACCAAGTGTGCCCTGGGTGTTTTCAGGAAGGAGGGTTTTAGTTTGGGACTGAGAGGATGAAAGGTCAAAGTACTAGTCTGTTGATTTTCTAAAACAGCTACAAGGCATTCCACTCCAACCATCTGACCAAACTGCCATCTAGTGCAAGGTGTTTGGTTTATGTGACGGTTATTGTTATTTTGTTTTTGAGAGCTTTAGGTGTGTGTGTGTGTGTGTGTGTGTGTGTGTGTGTTGCATGGTATGCCAAAACTTCTGTACTTTTTCAATCCAAGAATATGGAAGATGGTTCGATACTATATATATTTTTTGACTTGATACTTCTGTCAAATGTGTTGATTGCATGATTGTATAGTTGATTCATTAATGCATAAATGTCTGTTTCTGAAAAATTTTGACCAAAAAATCGTAATGTTATTGAATTTAAAAGATACCAATGATTAAACAGAGCAGTAACTGAGTTTATCTGTCTGGATCAAGTGCCATTCTGTGACTTTGGCTAATATGCCTTGTTTTTTTGCCCTTGTATCATTTTGGTATCGTTTTGGTATCGAATATCGTGCTGATGGTGTGTCGAGTATTGTGATACAAAGGTTTAGTATCAGGTTCAGTATCGCGACAATTCTAGTTTGTGGTATCCGTTCTGGAATGATGGATGGCTGCTCCCAGAAATACCCATACTGGTATCATGTTAACAAACACAGCTGTGAGAGAAGTCTTAACAATCCAAAATGAAACCTGAAAAAGAGAGGAAAAAGATTGGGGAAGAAAAAGAGGGCGAAGTGGCAGGAAAATAGGGAGGGGGGGGGGACAAATAGAGAGAGGGATATAGAAAAAGTGTGATGGCTAGAAAAGGAGGGTGACGGGAAGAGAGAGGAGGAGGGAGGGTTATAAGAGAGAGAGAGGGGTCTCTGGAAAAGGGTGTATTGAGCTAGCTGCGTCCAATTCGTCAGGAATGTCTGGGCTTGCAGTCAGGGGCTGTCCGAAATGGCACCCTGTGAAGTCTGTCCATTGGTAGTGCACTACATAGGGTGCCATTAGAGACACAACCCCTGGTATTCTTAGCATAGGAGTGGCAGAACAT
The DNA here is from genome assembly GCF_045791955.1 of Oncorhynchus clarkii lewisi. NCBI lineage: Eukaryota > Metazoa > Chordata > Actinopteri > Salmoniformes > Salmonidae > Oncorhynchus > Oncorhynchus clarkii. The sequence goes on along the minus strand of NC_092168.1, from coordinate 3,002,251 downwards.
CTGATCTAGGGGAATAAGTGTGTTTTAGTCGTTTCATGACGTTTTTTCTTTCCCTTTTTGTCTCAAAATTAAACACACATCTGGAGATAGTCAGTGGCACAGGAGGAAAATGGGAGCGAGAAGAGGAGAGAGGGATGGGCAGGGAAGGGGAATATAGGAGAGAGATGTACAGAGGAGATAAGTAGAGAGAGGGATGGGCGAGAGAGCAGCTATTATGACAGGAAAAATAAAGATGATACAGGGAAAGAGACAAAGAGAAGGGTTGTGTGTGTGTGTGTGTGTGTGTGTGTGTGTGTGTGTGTGTGTGTGTGTGTGTGTGTGTCACTGTACTACAGCTGTGGCAGGCATATCTCCATCACCCCAGCAACTGGGGGAACTATTTGTCCTCTATCCACAGACCACTTGATCCAGACACACCCTTATATCCCTCTGCCTGTTGCTCTGTGTGTATGCGTCCGTGCGTGTAGCTGGTTATTTTTTCGCCCCTCCAGTAAACCTTATTTCACCTCAGCAAACTGCTCAATACTGAAATTATGCATTTTGTATGAGGGGCTTTAGTTTGCCCAAATGTGTTATTGGATTATGGCTTCCCAGAGAACATTATATTATTTATGAAGCCTCTCCTCCCTTCCCAAATGATTTGGACCCTGAACAAATAGAGCAGATGAATGGAGAGAGAGAACAGAGAGGATAAATGTTAATTGCTTCAATGTCACCTTGTGTTTTATTTGGTAAACCCCACAGACGATAGAAGCAGGCACGCACGCACGCACACTCAAAGCTATACACAGATACACAGATAGGGGAGGTCATCCTCTCCCACTCATTGAGTGTGTAATGAGCCAGGTTTGTAGAGTTGTACTGGCTGTAAACTCCCAGACCACCTAGTGCTGCACCTCTGCTACCTGAGAACAACACTGCTCTCCTGCTTAGAGAGAGTAGAGATAGTAGGGAGAGTAGAGGGAGTAGGGAGAGTAGGGAGAGTAGAGGGAGTAGGGAGAGTAGGGAGAGTAGAGGGAGTAGGGAGAGTAGAGAGAGTAGGGAGTGTGGAGAGAGTGGAGGGAGTAGGGAGAGTAGAGGGAGTAGGGAGAGTAGGGAGAGTGGAGGGAGTAGGGAGAGTAGAGGGAGTAGGGAGTTGTGAGGGAGTGGAGGGAGTGGAGGGAGTGGAGAGAGTGGAGAGAGTAGGGAGAGTAGAGGGAGTAGGGAAAGTGGAGGGAGTGGAGAGAGTAGAGAGAGTGGAGGGAGTGGAGAGAGTAGAGAGAGAGCACATGTGCATGTTTGTGTGTAAATGTATTTTATTGAGGAAAAAGATTTCTGCCAATGCCATGGAGCTTTTTGAATGGGTCCTGGTTTATACAGGTTATGTAACACAGAATAAAGAAAATCAACTGAATCACAAAAGGAGCAGGCACATCTCCATCATGTGTGGGCAGTATGTATGTGTGGGCAGCATCAGAGACACTGGTGCATGGCCATTCATCAGGTAGACATTGTCTTTTGGGCAGAGAAGCTTCTGAGTAATATGTAGTCCCAAATGGCATCTTATTCCCTTATAGTGCACTACTTTTGACCAGAGCCCATGTGGTAGTATGGCTCTATATGTGGAATAAGGTGATATTTGGGACTCACTCAGATTCACAACCCAGAGAAAGGGGTGGTTCATTGTAGATGGGTTAGCTGACAATGTTACGAAAATGATGTGCGTGCTTCCATGGGGCATAAGTCAGCGTGTTGTTATGATTCTGGATGGCCAGATAGCAAGCAGGAATGACAAACTGCCATGTGGGGAAGTAGCTCGTTTCATATTGTTCTTGACACCATGTCTTATTTTGAGATGTTTTGTCTGATTTCATGTCAATGGTAATATGGCTCAAATTTGCTAGCTAGTTATCCAACAACTGTAATGATGTATTTGAGAGACAACAAGTGGTCATTGTGCAAATTAATTTATGTTTTCAATAAACACTGGAGACAAAATATAGCTTACATGTTGTCAACAATCTAAGCCAACACAGACTGTTTTGCAATATAGTTGTGCACCCATCGGTTTTGTTGCTAAACAACCAACCCGTCTATACCTCACTGTCTATAACAGACTGTCTATACCAGACTGTCTATACTAGACTGTCTATACCAGACTGTCTATACCACACTGTCTATACCACACTGTCTACACCAGACTGTCTATACCACACTGTCTATACCAGACTGTCTATACCACACTGTCTATACCTCACTGTCTATACCAGACTGTCTATACCAGACTGTCTATACCACACTGTCTATACCACACTGTCTATACCTCACTGTCTATACCAGACTGTCTATACCAGACTGTCTATACCAGACTGTCTATACCAGACTGTCTATACCAGACTGTCTATACCACACTGTCTATACCAGACTGTCTATACCAGACTGTCTATACCAGACTGTCTATACCAGACTGTCTATACCAGACTGTCTATACCTCACTGTCTATACCAGACTGTCTATACCAGACTGTCTATACCTCACTGTCTATACCAGACTGTCTATACCAGACTGTCTATACTAGACTGTCTATACCTCACTGTCTATACCACACTGTCTATTCCACACTGTCTATACCACACTGTCTATACCACACTGCCTATACCACACTGTCTATTCCACACTGTCTATACCACACTGTTTATACCACACTGTCTATACCACAATGTATATACCAGACTACCAGGAAATAACTAGTGGATCATACAGAAATAAACAAAGAACATTCAGAGACAAATGTTAACGGGTTATGAAATGGTCATGTTGAAACAGCATTACGGACTAGTTAAATAAAGGTTAACAAATAATTAGGGTGTGTATATTTATGTTACAAAGAACATAAAAATGGTAATAAGCAAATACACTTGTTTTGCTGTTTTATGGTTAAATGCAGAATCCTGAGTCTGGCTTTCAGCCCAATGTCTACCCCATCACTTGTTGAGGGGATGGGACTGGGGTAACCACTCACAAATTAATAGACAGTATTCCCACTGTCATACTCACAATACCCCATAATACAAAATAATACAACATTAAAGGCTGAAATGTATTGAGTCAAAAGTAATCAACCCCTTTGTTATGGCAAGCCTACATTTATTGTTTATTTATTTCACCTTTATTTAACCAGGTAGGCTAGTTGAGAACAAGTTCTAATTTACAACTGCGACCTGACCAAGATAAAGCAAAGCAGTGCGACACAAACAACAACACAGAGATACACATGGGAAAAACAAACGTACAGTCAATAACACAATAGAAAAAACAAACAAACATGCAGTCAATAATACACACAGTGTGTGCAAATGAGGTAGGATAAGGGAGGTGAGGCAATTAATAGGCCATAGTGGTGAAATCATTACAATATAGCAATTAAACACTGGATGTGCAGAAGATGAGTGTGCAAGTAGAGATACTGGGGTGCCAAAGAGCAAAACAAATAAAATAAACAGTATGGAGATGAGGTAGTTGGATGGGCTATTTACACATGGGCTATGTACAGGTGCAGTGATATGTGAGCTGCTTTGACAGCTGGTGCTTAAAGCTAGTGAGGGAGATATGAGTCTCCAGCTTCAGTGATTTTTGCAGTTTGTTCCAGTCATTGGCAGCAGAGAACTGGAAGGAAAGGCGGCCAGAGGAAGAGTTTACTTTGTGGGTGACTAGTGAGATATACCTGCTGGAGCGCGTGCTATGGGTGGGTGCTGCTATGGTGACCAGTGAGCTGAGATAAGGCGGGGCTTTACCTAGCAAAGACTTATAGATGACCTGGAGCCAGTGGGTTTGGCAATATGTAGTGAGGGCCAGCCAACGAGATCATACAGGTCGCAGTGGTGGGTAGTATATGGGGCTTTGATGACAAAACGGATGGCACTGTGATAGACTGCATCCAATTTGCTGAGTAGAGTGTTGGAGGCTATTTTGTAAATGACATCGCCGAAGTCAAGGATCGGTAGGATAGTCAGTTTTACGAGGGTATGTTTGGCAGCATGATTGAAGGATGCTTTGTTGCGAAACAGGAAGCCGACTCAAGATTTAATTTTGGATTGTAGATGCTTAATGTGTGTCTGGAAGGAGAGTTTACAGTCTATCCAGACACCTAGGTATTTGTAGTTGTCCACATATTCTAAGTCAGAACCGTCCGGAGTAGTGATACTAGTGGTGCGGGCAGCGATCGGTTGAAGCGCATGCATTTAGTTTTACTAGCATTTAAGAGCAGTTGGAGGCCACGGAAGGAGAGTTGTACAGCATTGAAGCTCGTCTGGAGGTTAGTTAACACAGTGTCCAAAGAAGGGCCAGAAGTATACAGAATGGTGTCGTCTGCGTAGAGGTGGATCAGAGAATCACCAGCAGCAAGAGCGACATCATTGATGTATACAGAGAAAAGAGGATTGAACCCTGTGGCACCCGCATAAAGACAGCCAGATGTCCGGACAACAGGCCCTCCGATTTGACACAATGAACTCTATCTGCGAAGTAGTTGGTGAACCAGGTGAGGCAGTCATTTGATAAACCAAGGCTATTGAGTCTGCCGATAAGAATGCAGTGATTGACAGAGTCAAAAGCCTTAGCCAGGTCGATGAATACAGCTGCACAGTATTGTCTCTTATCGATGGCGGTTATCATATCGTTTAGGACCTTGAGCGTGGCTGAGGTGCACCCTTGACCAGTACGGAAACCAGATTGCATAGCGGAGAAGGTACGGTGGGATTCGAAATGGTCGGTGATCTGTTTGTTCACTTGGCTTCTGAAGACCTTAGAAAGGCAGGGTAGGATAGATATAGGTCTGTAGCAGTTTGGGTCTAGAGTGTCTCCCCCTTTGAAGAGGGAGATGACTGCAGCAGCTTTCCAATCTTTGGGAATCTCAGACGATACGGGATTTGTAGGGGTCCAGATTTTGCAGCTCTTTCAGAACATCAGCTATCTGGATTTGGGTGAAGGTGAAATGGGGAGGCTTGGGCAAGTTGCTGTGGGGGGGTGCAGGGCTGGGATAGCCAGGTGGAAAGCATGGCCAGTATGGCCAGCCGTAGATAAATGTTTCTTGAAATTCTCAATTATCGCGGATTTATCTGTGGTGACAGTGTTCCCTAGCCTCAGTGCAGTGGGCAGCTGGGAGGAGGTGCTCTTATTCCCAGAACTTTTTGGAGTTTGTGCTACAGGATGCAAATTATGTTTGAAAAAGCTAGCCTTTGCTTTCCTAACTTCCTGTGTATATTGGATCCTAACTTCCCTGAAAAGTTGCATATCGAAGGTGCTATTTGATGCTAATGCGGTACGCCACAGGGTGTTTTTGTGCTGGTCAAGGACAGTCAGGTCTGGAGTAAACCATGGGCTATATCTGTTTCTGGTTCAATTTTTTGGAATGGGGCATGCTTATTTAAGATGTTGAGGAAAGCACTTTTAAAGAATAACCAGGCATCCTTTACTGATGGAATGAGGTCAATATCCTTCCAGGATACCCAGGCCAGGTCGATTAGAAAGGCCTGCTCACTGAGATGTTTTAGGGAGCGTTTGACAGTGATGAGGTGTGGTCGTTTGCTCGCAGACCCATAACAGATGCAGGCAATGAGGCAGTGATTGCTGAGATCCTGTTTGAAGACAACAGAGGTGTATTTGGAGGACAGGTTGGTGAGGATGATATCTGTGAGGGTGCCCGTGTTTACGGATTTGGGGAGATCAGGAGTGATAATGTGAGTAACAAGTCACATAGTAAGATACATGAACTCACTCTGTATACAATTATAGTGTTGAACATGATTTTTGAATGACTACCTCATCTCTGTTCCCCACACATAAAATGATGTGTAAGGTCCATAAGTTGACCAGTGAATTTCAAACAAAATAAATGCACCTATTGGTACAGTGCCTTGCGAAAGTATTCGGCCCCCTTGAACTTTGCGACCTTTTGCCACATTTCAGGCTTCAAACATGAAGATATAAAACTGTATTTTTTCGTGAAGAATCAACAACAAGTGGGACACAATCATGAAGTGGAACGACATTTATTGGATATTTCAAACTTTTTTAACAAATCAAAAACTGAAAAATTGGGCGTGCTAAATTATTCAGCCCCCTTAAGTTAATACTTTGTAGCGCCACCTTTTGCTGCGATTACAGCTGTAAGTCGCTTGGGGTATGTCTCTATCAGTTTTGCACATCGAGAGACTGACATTTTTTCCCATTCCTCCTTGCAAAACAGCTCGAGCTCAGTGAGGTTGGATGGAGAGCATTTGTGAACAGCAGTTTTCAGTTCTTTCCACAGATTCTCGATTGGATTCAGGTCTGGACTTTGACTTGGCCATTCTAACACCTGGATATGTTTATTTTTGAACCATTCCATTGTAGATTTTGCTTTATGTTTTGGATCATTGTCTTGTTGGAAGACAAATCTCCGTCCCAGTCTCAGGTCTTTTGCAGACTCCATCAGGTTTTCTTCCAGAATGGTCCTGTATTTGGCTCCATCCATCTTCCCATCAATTTTAACCATCTTCCCTGTCCCTGCTGAAGAAAAGCAGGCCCAAACCATGATGCTGCCACCACCATGTTTGACAGTGGGTATGGTGTGTTCAGGGTGATGAGCTGTGTTGCTTTTACGCCAAACATAACGTTTTGCAGTGTTGCCAAAAAAGTTCAATTTTGGTTTCATCTGACCAGAGCACCTTTGGTGTGTCTCCCAGGTGGCTTGTGGCAAACTTTAAACAACACTTTCTATGGATATCTTTAAGAAATGGCTTTCTTCTTGCCACTCTTCCATAAAGGCCAGATTTGTGCAATATACGACTGATTGTTGTCCTATGGACAGAGTCTCCCACCTCAGCTGTAGATCTCTGCAGTTCATCCAGAGTGATCATGGGCCTCTTGGCTGCATCTCTGATCAGTCTTCTCCTTGTATGAGCTGAAAGTTTAGAGGGACGGCCAGGTCTTGGTAGATTTGCAGTGGTCTGATACTCCTTCCATTTCAATATTATCGCTTGCACAGTGCTCCTTGGGATGTTTAAAGCTTGGGAAATCTTTTTGTATCCAAATCCGGCTTTAAACTTCTTCACAACAGTATCTCGGACCTGCCTGGTGTGTTCCTTGTTCTTCATGATGCTCTCTGCGCTTTTAACGGACCTCTGAGACTATCACAGTGCAGGTGCATTTATACGGAGACTTGATTACACACAGGTGGATTGTATTTATCATCATTAGTCATTTAGGTCAACATTGGGTCATTCAGAGATCCTCACTGAACTTCTGGAGAGAGTTTGCTGCACTGAAAGTAAAGGGGCTGAATAATTTTGCGCGCCCAATTTTTCAGTTTTGGATTTGTTAAAAAAGTTTGAAATATCCAATAAATGTCGTTCCACTTCATGATTGTGTCCCACTTGTTGTTGATTCTTCACAAAAAAATACAGTTTTATATCTTTATGTTTGAAGCCTGAAATGTGGCAAAAGGTCGCAAAGTTCAAGGGGGCCGAATACTTTCGCAAGGCACTGTAGATGGGTAAAAATAAAATAGCAGACATGAAATATCCCTTTGAGCATGGTGAAGTATGGTGAATTTACACTTTGGATGATGTATCAATACACTCAGTCACTACAAAGATAGAGAAGTCATTCCTCACTCAGTTGCCGGAGAGGGAGGAAACCACTCAGTGATTTCACCATGAGGCCAATGGTGGCTGTAAAACAGTTACAGAGTTTAATGGCTGTGATGGAAGAAAACTGAAGATTAATCAACAACATTGTAGTTACTCCACAATATTAACCTAATTGACAGAGTGAAAAGAAGGAAGCCTGTGCAGAATAAAAATATTCCAAAACATGAATTCTGTTTGCAAAAAGGCAAAGTGTTATGTTTGGGGCAAATCCATTGCAATACGTTACGAAGTAGCACTCTCCATAATTGCTTGCATAGCATGTTATGGGTATGCTTGTAATTGTTAAATTAAGGCCTGGGGAGTTTTTTAGGAGCAAAAATACATGGAATGGCACAGGCAAAGTCCTAGAGGAAAACCTGGTTCAGTCTGCTTAAGTCCACCAGATAATGAACCTTTGAGAAGGACAAGAACCTAAAACACAAGGCCAAATCTCACTGGAGTTGCTTACCAAGGAGAAGTGATTGTTCTTGAGTGGCCGAGTTACAGTTTTGACTTAAATCATCTTCGAAATCTATGGCAAGACCTGAAAATGGTGGTCTAGCAATGATCACAACCAATTTGACATATTTGAACACTTATTTAAATAATAATTGGCAAATGTAACACAATCCAGGTGTGGAAATCTCTTGGAGACTTATCCAGAAAGACTCACAGCTATAGTCGCTGCCAAAGGTGTACAATGTATTGACTCAGGGGTTTGAATACTTATGTCAATGAGATATATCTGTATTTTATCTTCAGTAAATGTGCAAACATTTCTAAGAACATGTTTTCGCTTTGTCATAATGGGGTATTGTGTAGATGGGTGAGATTTTTTTACAAATATTTTTTCCATTTTGAATTCAAGTCAACTTTCAGAAGGCACTGTAAATTGTTTGATTTAAAAAAATGCACACACACACACAGAAGAAATACTGCTCTTTTCCTATGGAACTATCTTTCAGACAGAGACCAAGTGTCATTAATCACACTGATTCAGAGAGGATCTCCTCCCAGCTTGGTTGAGATAGGCTCGTCATTTGGTCAAGATATAAAGCACACAGACAGCGCTATGTTCCCTTGTTGGTTTTAAACTTCACTGTCTCTTAAGCGTAATACTTCTGGGAATCAGCTGGGAAATATCCAATGAGAGGTATGCTTTGAACAGTGGATATCTGTGATTGGTTTAACACTAACATTTGTCATTAGATTTTACTCACTAGTTTTTTTCTCTCTCTCTCTCTGTTTTGGCGCTATTTCTTTTTGTGCTTAGTTTCACCACTGAATTGCCAGTGTTCTGTGTGTGCATGCGTGCGTGCGATACCTCCAGAAATCTCTAATGCACAGCTCAGCCAAGCCCGGGGAGGGACATCAATTTTTGTCCAAATCTGGAAAAAAATCCTATATCTGGTCTAAGACGTATGGTCTTTTCAAAAATAGAAATGACGCAAAACAATAGCAAGTCCTGTTGTAGCATACCTCTTTGTTCGAATTCCAAAAATTGTAGACCTCCACAAGTCTGGTTCATCCTTGGGAGCAATTTCCAAATGCCTAATGGTACAACGTTCATCTGTACAAACAATAGTACGCAAGTATAAACACCATGGGACCACGCAGCCGTCATACCGCTCAGGAAGGATGAGCGGTATGAGATGAACGTACTTTGGTGCGAAAAGTGCAACTCAATCCCAGAACAACAGCAAAGGACATTGTTGAAGATGCCGGAGGAAAACAGGTACAAAAGTATCTATATCCACAATAAACGAGTCCTATATTGACATAACCTGAAAGGCCGCTCAGCAAGGAAGAAGCCACTGCTCCAAAACCGCCATAAAAAAGCCAGACTACGGTTTGCAGCTGCACATGGGGACAAAGATCATACTTTTTGAGAAATGTCCTCTGGTCTGATGAAACAAAATAGAACGGTTTCCCAATAGAATGGTTTGGTCATAATGACCATCGTTATGTTTGGAGGAAAAACGGGGAGGCTTGCAAGCCGAAGAACACCATCCCAACAGTGACGCACGGGGGTGCTTTGCCTCAGTAGGGACTGGTGCACTTCACAAAATAGATGGTGTCATGAGGAAGGAAAATGATGTGGATATATTGAAGCAACATCAGTCAGGAAGTTAAAGCTTGGTCGCAAATGGGTCTTCAAAATGGACAATGGCCAAAGTTGTGGCAAAATGGCTTAAGGACAACAAAGTCAAGGTATTGTAGTGGCCATCACAAAGCCCTTACCTCAATCCTATAGAACATTTGTGGGCAGAACTGAAAAAGCGTATGTGAGCAAGGAGGCATAAAAACCTGACTCAGTTAACCTAGCTCTGTCAGGAGAAATGGGCCAGAATTCACCCAACTTATTGTGGAAAGGGTCATTGTGCTTTGGGTCATTGTCCTTTTGAAGGAGGAAATTGTCTCCAATTAAGCACCATCCACAGGGTATGGCATGGCGTTGCAAAATGGACTGATAGCCTTCGTTCTTCAAGATCCCTTCTACCCTGTACAAATCTACCACTTTACCACCACCAAAGCACCCCCAGACCATCACATTGCCTCCACTGTGCTTGACAGATGGCATCAAGCACTACTCCAGCATCTTTTCATTTTTCAGTGTCTCACAAATGTTTTTCTTGGTGATCCGAACACCTCAAATTTGTCTGTCCGTAACACTTTTTTCCAATCTTCCTCTGTCCAGTATCTGTGTTATTTTTCCCATCTTAATCTTTTATTTTTATTGGCCAGTCTGAGATCCTAAAATTGCCTTGTCCCTCATGGGGACAAGGCAATTTTGGAATTAGGGGTTAGGTTTATGGTTAGGGTCAGGATTAGGGTAAAGGTTAGGGGTTAGGTTTAGGGGTAAGGGTTAGGATTAGGGTAAAGGTTAGGGGTTAGGTTTAGGGGTAAGGGTCAGGATTAGGGTAAAGGTTAGGGGTTAGGTTTAGGGGTAAGGGTCAGGATTAGGGTAAAGGTTAGGGGTTAGGTTTAGGGGTAAGGGTCAGGATTAGGGTAAAGGTTAGGGGTTAGGTTTAGGGGTAAGGGTTAGGATTAGGGTAAAGGTTAGGGGTTAGGTTTAGGGGTAAGGGTCAGGATTAGGGTAAAGGTTAGGGGTTAGGTTTAGGGGTAAGGGTCAGGATTAGGGTAAAGGTTAGGGGTTAGGTTTAGGGGTAAGGGTTAGGATTAGGGTAAAGGTTAGGGGTTAGGTTTAGGGGTAAGGGTCAGGATTAGGGTAAAGGTTAGGGGTTAGGTTTAGGGGTAAGGGTCAGGATTAGAGTAAAGGTTAGGGGTTAGGTTTAGGGGTAAGGGTTAGGATTAGGGTAAAGGTTAGGGGTTAGGTTTAGGGGTAAGGGTCAGGATTAGGGTAAAGGTTAGGGGTTAGGTTTAGGGGTAAGGGTTAGGATTAGGGTAAAAGTTAGGGGTTAGGTTTAGGGGTAAGGGTCAGGATTAGGGTAAAGGTTAGGGGTTAGGTTTAGGGGTAAGGGTCAGGATTAGGGTAAAGGTTAGGGGTTAGGTTTAGGGGTAAGGGTCAGGATTAGGGTAAAGGTTAGGGGTTAGGTTTAGGGGTAAGGGTTAGGATTAGGGTAAAGGTTAGGGGTTAGGTTTAGGGGTAAGGGTCAGGATTAGGGTAAAGGTTAGGGGTTAGGTTTAGGGGTAAGGGTCAGGATTAGGGTAAAGGTTAGGGGTTAGGTTTAGGGGTAAGGGTTAGGATTAGGGTAAAGGTTAGGGGTTAGGTTTAGGGGTAAGGGTTAGGATTAGGGTAAAGGTTAGGGGTTAGGTTTAGGGGTAAGGGTCAGGATTAGGGTAAAGGTTAGGGGTTAGGTTTAGGGGTAAGGGTCAGGATTAGGGTAAAGGTTAGGTTTAGGGGTAAGGGTCAGGATTAGGGTAAAGGTTAGGGGTTAGGTTTAGGGGTAAGGGTCAGGATTAGGGTAAAGGTTAGGGGTTAGGTTTAGGGGTAAGGGTTAGGATTAGGGTACAGGTTAGGGGTTAGGTTTAGGGGTAAGGGTTAGGATTAGGGTAAAGGTTAGGGGTTAGGTTTAGGGGTAAGGGTCAGGATTAGGGTAAAGGTTAGGGGTTAGGTTTAGGGGTAAGGGTTAGGATTAGGGTAAAGGTTAGGTTTAGGGGTAAGGGTTAGGATTAGGGTAAAGGTTAGGGGTTAGGTTTAGGGGTAAGGGTTAGGATTAGGGTAAAGGTTAGGGGTTAGGTTTAGGGGTAAGGGTCAGGATTAGGGTAAAGGTTAGGGGTTAGGTTTAGGGGTAAGGGTCAGGATTAGGGTAAAGGTTAGGGGTTAGGTTTAGGGGTAAGGGTCAGGATTAGGGTAAAGGTTAGGGGTTAGGTTTAGGGGTAAGGGTCAGGATTAGGGTAAAGGTTAGGGGTTAGGTTTATGGTTAGGGTCAGGATTAGGGTAAAGGTTAGGGGTTAGGTTTATGGTTAGGGTCAGGATTAGGGTAAAGGTTAGGGGTTAGGTTTATGGTTAGGGTCAGGATTAGGGTAAAGGTTAGGGGTTAGGGTCAGGATTAGGGTAAAGGTTAGGGGTTAGGTTTAGGGGTAAGGGTTAGGATTAGGGTAAAGGTTAGGGGTTAGGTTTAGGGGTAAGGGTTAGGGAAAAATAATTTGGAATATAATGTACACTACCGTTCAAAAGTTTGTGGTCACTTAGAAATGTCCTTGTTTTTGAAAGTAAAGCAAATTGCATCAGCATTTGTGTGTTCGATTACAGGCTCAAAATGGCCAGAAAGAAAGACCTTTCTTCTGAAACTCGTCAGTCTATACAAGCCCCCACACGTTCCCTCCTTATTTCCCCATGTCGGATTACTCCATAGGTTGAGATCATGTAATGCCAGCAATCGATATACAGTGGATTGTGCTGGTGTGTGTGCTCTCCACCTGAGCCAGGGAAAGTAGTCAGTCAGGACATTTTGTATGTTATCGAATGCATGTATTGATCAAGCAGAAGGTCCATTACATTAGCAGATAGGGATTTACTGTTTGCTAAAACCTCTATGTACATTTGAACCTCTGTTTATCTATACGTGGGATTCAAACCTCTGACAGCACTAAAATACATTGCAGTATTGATACCCAAGCCAGCGATACAATCTATGTTTTCTGGATTTGGATCAACATTACTTTCCCCATTTTGCCATCTTACTTACAGGCCATTCCTAGACTAGTGATTGTCAGGTCTGTGGGCTGACACTAATTTAGTCCATTTCCAAGAGCTAGTTGTAATGCAAGTGGTCCTCCAAGAAGAAAAGACCCTATATTGTCGGTCCATTTCACTTTATACAGAAAACACTGTACTCAAGTTGGATAACTCATAAAACTCTCTCTATGATATCATAACTCTAATTGTGTTGTCCCGAGGTGAAATGAAGTGCCTGCATATTGGATCTCTCTCTCTCTATAAAAGTTGGGCATAGTTTAGGGGGTGGGCAGAAATGCGAGTGAGACAGAGAGATAGTGGCTATACTCTTTAACATCATCCTTGGCTCTGGCGCCAATATTTTGAACCAAGGACTGATGCTCCCCCCAATCCACAGAAATGTTGACAAATTTTACCCCAATAACTACCGTGAGATATGTGTCAACCTTGGGAAAATCCTCTTCATTGTCATTAACAGCAGACTCGTACATTTCCTCAGTGAAAACAAATTGACTTTTTACCAAATTACCATACGACAGACCATGTATTCACCCTGCACACCCTAATTGACAAACAACCCAAAACAAAGGCAAAATATCTCAACTCAATTTGGCATGAGGGTCTGCTATACAGATTGATGGAAAGTGGTCCCACTGAGTATAAAATCCATGTACACAAAATTGGCAAAAAACGCACACATTTCTTTCCGCAGGACCGTGAGGTGAGACAGGGATGCAGCTTAAGCCCCACCTTCTTCAACATATATATCAACAAATTGGCCGGGGCACCGGAACAGTCTGCAGCACCCAACCTCACCCTACTAGAATCTGAAGTGAAATGTTGACTGTTTGCTGCTGATCTGGTGCTTCTGTCCCCAACCACAGAGGGCCTACAGCAACACCTAGATCTTCAGCACAGATTCTCTCAGACCTGGGCCCTGACAGTAAATGTCAGGAAGACAAAAATGATGATGTTCTAATAAAGTTCCAGTTGCCAGGACACAAATACAAATTCCATCTAGACACCGTTGCTCTTGAGCACACAAAAAAACTATACATACCTCGACCTAAACATCAGAGCCACAGGTAACTTCCACAAAGCTGTGAACAAGGCAGAAAGGCCTTCTATGCCATCAAAGGAACATAACATTTGACAAACCCATTACAGTAGGATCTGGCTAAAAATACTTTAATCAGTTATAGAACACATTGCCCAAAAATTCACAAAATGGGACAAACATTAAATTGAGACTCTGCATACAGAATTCTGCAAAAAAATATCCTCAGTGTACAACGTAAACACCAAATAATGCATGCAGAGCAGAATTTGGCCAATACCCGCTAATGATCAAAATCCAGAACAGAGACATTCAATTCTACAACCGCCTAAAAGAAAGCGATTCCCAAACCTTCCATAACAAAGCCATCACCTACAGAGAGATGAACCTGGAGCAGAGTCCCCTAAGCAAGCTGCTCCTGGTGCTCTGTTCAGAAACACAAACACACCCCACAGAGCCCCAGGATAGCAACACAATTAGACCCAACCAAATCATGAGAAAACAAGAAGAGAATTACTTGGCACATTGGAAATAATTAACAAAACAACTGACCAAACTAGAATGCTATTTGGCCCTAAACAGAGAGTACATAAAGGCAGAATACCTGACCACTATGACTGCCCCAAACTTAAAGACAGCTTTGACTATGTACAGTGTGCATAACCTTGCTATTGATAAAGGCCGCCATAGGCAGAATGGAGAAGACGGGCTGGGTGGAAACTGAGCTGCACTTCCTAACCTTCTGCCAAATGTATGACCATATTAGAGACACATATTTCCCCCACATATTTGAAAATAAACCCAATTTTAATAAACCCTCATATCTATTGAGGAAGTACCACAGTGTGCCATCACAGCAGCAATATTTGTGACCTGTTGCCACAAGAAAAGGGCAACCAGTGAAGAACAAACACCATCGTAAATACAACCCATATTTATGTTTATTTATTTTCCCCTTTGTACTTTAACTATTTGCACATAATATTACATGTGCAATATCTTTATTCTTTTGGACATTTTGTGATTGTAATGTTTACTGTTCATTTTTGTTTATTTAACTTTTGTTTATTAACTATTTCCCTTGCTTTGGCAATGTTAACATATGTTTCCCATGCCAATAAGGCCCTTAAATTGAATAGAGAGTGAGGGATTGGGATATAAAGAGGAAGAAAGTTAGAGAAATTGTTCCTGTATCAGTAATGGGAAGCTAGAGCAGAGAGGGGTGTCGAGCCATAAATGTTCTGTACGTCCCACTGAGCTTGGCTCATTGATTAAGTCTGCGGGACCAGGGAGCTCCAAACTAACCCCATTTTTAACAATACACAGTGTGTATGTGTGTGTGCACGTTCGCTTGTGTATGTGTGTGCATGCTTGTGTGTGTATCTGTGTGTATGCACAAAAATGTAGTGTACTGTTACAGTATACTGCAGCATCTCTGTAAGTTTCTCTTAGTAAACTCAACCACTTTTAGAAGTTTGCTGAACAACCCTTGAGTGCTGTGAGGTTGAATTACACTATATACAGTGGGGAGAACAAGTATTTGATACACTGCCGATTTTGCAGGTTTTCCTACTTACAAAGCATGTAGAGGTCTGTCATTTTTATCATGGGTACACTTCAACCGTGAGAGACGGAATCTAAAACAAAAATCTAGAAAATCACATTGTATGATTTTTAAGTAATTAATTTGCATTTTATTGCATGACATAAGTATTTGATACAACAGAAAAGCAGAACTTAATATTTAGTACAGAAACCTTTGTTTGCAATTACAGAGATCATACGTTTCCTGTAGTTTTTGACCAGGTTTGCACACACTGCAACAGGGATTTTGGCCCACTCCTCCATACATACCCTCTTCAGATCCTTCAGGTTTCGGGGCTGTCACTGGGCAACATGGACTTTCAGCTCCCTCCAAAGATTTTCTATTGAATTCAGGTCTGGAGACTGGCTAGGCCACTCCAGGACCTTGAGATGCTTCTTACAGAGCCACTCCTTAGTTGCCCTTGGCTGTGTGTTTTGGGTCGTTGTCATGCTGGAAGACCCAGCCATGACCCATCTTCAATGCTCTTACTGAGGGAAGGAGGTTGTTGGCCAAGATCTCGCGATACATGGCCCCATCCATTCTCCCCTCAATACAGCGCAGTCGTCCTGTCCCTTTTGCAGAAAAGCATGCCCAAAGAATGATGTTTCCACCTCCATGCTTCACAGTTGGGATGGTGTTCTTGGGGTTGTACTCATCCTTCTTCTTCCTCCAAACACGGCGAGTGGAGTTTTGACCAAAAAGCTCTATTTTTGGCTCGTGAGACCACATGACCTTCTCCCATTCCTCCTATGGATCATCCAGATGGTCATTGGCAAACTTCAGATGGGCCTGGTCATGCGCTGGCTTGAGCAGGGGGACCTTGCGTGCGCTGCAGGATTTTAATCCATGACGGCGTAGTGTGTTACTAATGATTTTCTTTGAGACTGTGGTCCCAGCTCTCT
Source organism: Oncorhynchus clarkii lewisi (assembly GCF_045791955.1). Taxonomy (NCBI): domain Eukaryota; kingdom Metazoa; phylum Chordata; class Actinopteri; order Salmoniformes; family Salmonidae; genus Oncorhynchus; species Oncorhynchus clarkii. The sequence continues at coordinate 2,985,915 of NC_092168.1, read as the reverse complement.
TCAGGTCATTGACCAGGTCCTGCCGTGTAATTCTGGGCTGATCCCTCACCTTCCTCATGATCATTGATGCCCCACGAGGTGAGATCTTGCATGGAGCCCCAGACCAAGGGTGATTGACCGTCATCTTGAACTTCTTCCATTTTTTTATAATTGCGCCAACAGTTCTTGCCTTCTCACCAAGCTGCTTGCCTATTGTCCTGTAGCCCATCCCAGCCTTGTGAAGGTCTACAATTTTATCCCTGATGTCCTTACACACCTCTCTGTTCTTGGCCATTTTGGGGAGGTTGGAGTCTGTTTGATTGAGTGTGTGGACAGGTGTCTTTTATACAGGTAATGAGTTAAAAAAAGTAGGGACCAACTCCATATTAATGCCAATGAATTTGAAATAAGATGTTACGATCAGCAGGTGTGCACATACTTTTGGTCATGTTCTCATGTCACAGAATTTAGCAATCTTAGAACATTGATTTGTGACATATGGCAGAATTTACACAAGTAATAGGTCAATCAATCAACCAATGAATTGTCTCAACTGTGTGTGTGATTGTCTGTGTAGTTGGTGCCATTGGTTCTGCCCTTTTGCCAATAACATATTCCATTTTCACTCCTCACTAGAGCAAACTCTACAAAAGGTGCACTACAGTACAGTACAGGCTGTATGTAGCACAGTGAGAAGGTATGAAGCCACCCCTGTTTTCTTGACAAGGTATTGATGAGAGGGATCAATGGTATTCCCTTTTAGCTGTCGAGAACACTGCTAGCCACAGAGATCCTAATTCATTTTAATATGTCATTCTATGCTCCCAGCCCCATAAGCTTCCATCTGACTAAGATAACCTATCTTAGGTCCATGCAAAACCAGGTAGTTCCACCAAACACCAATGAACGTGAGGATTGGAATAGTTCCTCTGTCTGTCTTTATCTCTCTTTACCTTCTGGTAGTCTCATTGTGAATTAAGTGTGTGTGTGTGTGTGTGTGTGTGTATGTGTGTGTGTGTGTGTGTGTGTGTGTGTGTGTGTGTGTGCGTGTGCGATAATTATCATTGCATGACATTTTTTTCTTTCTCACAAATTCTGCAATAACCGCATGGCTAAAGCAAAACAGACATTTTACAGTACCAAGTTCAAATCGGGCAGAAGGAGTGGATAGACAGATTTCCATTACATTTTCCTCTATTTTTATACCTGGGGCTCTTTCTGTTTGATAGACCGACAAACAGATACACACACACACACGCACAAATGAGATAGTGGTGGATGCTGTTTTTATGCCCAGAATGATATGCGCTCATTCACCGTCCAACCAAACTTGCTTGACCTCCAGTCTCCCAGACAGAAGAATTCCGCTCATGGATTTTTTTATCAGTCAGCTTCTCTCTTATGGAATTAAATGAATTTCTATTGATATAATTTCCCCCATTCATTTGTAATGTTTTTTTATTTGGCTGATCTGTCCTTCCTTGTGCAGGCTTGTGTGTTCATACATATTTTGTTCAGTTTAGGCTTCTTGCATAAGCCTTTCCAATGTAATCTGTTTTTCTTTTTCCTTTTCATTGCTTCCTTCATTCTTCTTTTTTCAAACGTAAGTAGGTTTTCACAGATTGGTTTGTAGGAGTGTGTGCGTGCGTGCGTGCATGTGTGCGTGCGTGCGTGTGTGTGTGCGTACTCTCAGCCCCAAACCAAAACCCACTTCATCAAAGTTGAACACCACCAAGCTGTAGAAGTATTGTGTATGTGACTGCAAGAGTGTGGCTGCCATCTACAGGCAGAACTGTACAACTGCACCCTGACACAACAGATATATTCCACTCTTGGTAGAAGCTGCCCCAAACCACAGATCTATGATCAGTTTACTCTCCCCCAATCAGGACCTTATACAACATTGCCCTTAGATCAGTGTCTGAGGGAACTTAATCTGTCTCCAGAAGTCCCAACCATCCATTTGATACATCCATTCTCTACCTAAATGTAATCTTTCCTTTTTCAACCAATGATCTTGACCATAATATGCTTATACAAGTTAATGAAAGTAATGTGAAAGTATGTAAATTCTCACTGTATTGTATTAATGGCACTTACTAGTTGCCAAACATGATGTGAGTTCATACATTATTGTAGAAGTATAAAATACAGATTTAGTGTAAAATGCAATATAGAGATATGAAATGCATTTGATATTGTTTTATATAATCTAAAATCAGTCACCTGAAAAGGCTTGAATGGGACATGGGGATGGAAGATATATGGTGCATTGTCACCTAAGACCAAATCTGGGACCTGTAGGAGACAAGTCAGGGACCAGCTGTTAGGAAAAGCCTACTGGAACACTGGTCTGTCTGTGAGAACCAAAGGTTTTAGTAACATTTACACAGTAGGCTGGTTTTCAAACACAGATTAAGTCCTGGATTAAAAGCACTCTCTAGAGCCAGACATGTATGTTCCCATCCCTCACCTTTGTCTTACCCATGGATCATTGTATTTCTCAACTGTTTTGGAAACTACCATACCATTTCTCTAAACCAACAATAGCTATAAGAATGTGGAAATCCTCTCCGAGTGAAGTATATTTCTCTGTCTCTCTATGACAAATTGAAGTGTGCTGTATCCCTCTCTCCTTTTACCTCAAAGTCACTATCCCTCTCTCCTGAGCTACATGATATGTCAGTCTCTCTCTCTCTGTAGCTGTGAGTCTACTCTTTTTCTCCGCAGCTAAATCCACTCTTTCCTTCTCTCACTCCATCCTTCTCTCCAAGTGAAGTGTGTTCCTCTCTCTGTATGGCAAAGTGAAGTGTGTTCCTCTCTCTGTATGGCAAAGTGAAGTGTGTTCCTCTCTCTGTATGGCAAAGTGAAGTGTGTTCCTATCTCTGTATGGCAAAGTGAAGTGTGTTCCTCTCTCTGTATGGCAAAGTGAAGTGTGTTCCTCTCTCTGTATGGCAAAGTGAAGTGTGTTCCTCTCTCTGTATGGCAAAGTGAAGTGTGTTCCTCTCTCTGTATGGCAAAGTGAAGTGTGTTCCTCTCTCTGTATGGCAAAGTGAAGTGTGTTCCTCTCTCTGTATGGCAAAGTGAAGTGACCCGCATCCCTTTCTCCCTTTACCGAAAAGTCACTATCTCTCTCTCCACTATCCCTCTCTTCTGAGCTGAATGAGATGTCAATCTCTCTCTGTAGCTGAGTCTACTCTCTCCCTCTTTGCAGACCACTTTCCTTCTCTCTATCCCTATGCCAAGTCTACTTATTTCCCCTCTCTGTCCCTAAATCTTATTTCCATTCTCTCTCTTTCTGTAGCTGAAGCAAAGTGAGGCGAACGCAGATACCAAAGAGAAGCTGCCCCTACGTCTAAGGATCTTTGAGAAGTTTCCTAATCGGCCCCAGATGGTCAAGATCTCCAAGCTGCCTTCTGATTTCACTGTGCCCAGAATCAGGTACCCTAACTGGGATCCATCAGGGGACACAACAAAGGACAGAACTTCTCTGGCCTGGGTTCAGGTCAACAAATTCTTTATAGTTTAACAATAGTTTCAAGTTTTATTAGTTGTATGTACGGGATACACATTGCCCAATGAAATGCTTACTTGCACGTTCCTTGTCGATAATGCAATCCTTCTCATTTGCCATGTCACTCTCCCTCAGAAAAGGGCAAGTTGGTTTAAGATAGCCCCCAACACTTCCAATTTTGTCTCTGCAGTTTCTCTGAAATACTGTATTACCACAAAACCTCTTGGTAGGTTTTCAATCCACAATAATAGCAGCTAGCAGCCACCTTTTATAGGACTATAATTAGGGCATTTCCTCATAGTAGAAGCCTTGTTTCTACAGGTTGGAATACTGAACTCTAACCCTTTTAGGATGATGCAATATGATGATACAGTAATACATTTCATGTTTAAGAAGCTGATTAGTGCACAGCCCTACGCTCTCGCAGACCTCCCTCTCTCTCCAGCCCATCACTTTGTCACAATAATCAGTCAGTCGGAATGTGTTTCTGTGTGTGTGACAGGGAGAGTTTCATGAAGCAGTTCATCGATCGGCAGCAGCAGGACACCAGCTGTCTGTTCCGCCGCCTTCCTTCCGCATCCTCCTCTTCCTGTGACCATTCCAAGCGATCCGCCATAGAAGACAACAAATACATCGACCAGAAGGTATACACACGCGCACGCAGACACACAGACGCACACGCACAAACACACACTCCGACAGTCCACAACTAAAACATCAACCAGAAGCCGGAAGGTACACACACTGTCTCTCTCTCTCTTACATACACACACATGCACGCAGGCATACACACTCCACCACGCTTCACAACAAGTACATTGACCTTAAGCCAGAAGGTACACACAATCTTTCTGCCTCTCATACACACACAAACAAAAACAGATGTTTACCGTAGTGATAACACAACATTTTATCTGACGGTTGGAGGGCGATCAATAAAATATGGGGATGTTTGCTTGCTGCTAGATGAAATGTGTTTGTATTTGATAACACTTTTCAAATTTCTCAAAGAATTAGTCTGCAACATCTGTTCTACAAAGCTCCGCAGGTCAATATTCAGCATCAGAGCTCGCAACCTCCTGGAGAAGGAAACTACTATCAACAAAATCCTCCGGTAAGAATGATTGATTCATAGCCACCGACACCACAAGTCATTCTGTTTATTTGACAGAAACATCAGATCTACTGTGGCAGTTAGGTCATACCAAATATATGTTCTTATTTTCCTACCATTCACTTCCAAGTCTGAAGTGCGTGACTGATAGACTGTGTAGTTCTGGAAGCATCAAGAATCACCTTGCTATATCCAAGGACACTCAGTGCCCCTGTGCCAGCAACGTCCATCATTTTGCAGAGGGTGGACTGTTGTGATTTTTTTTTTTCTCTTCCTTGATATCATTTTGGAGACTGTTAATGCTGGTCTTTAATGCCCTTTGTTAATTGAAGCCTTGATCCATTCAATCTTTCTGCTTCTGAAAGAAAAGAATAAGAACAAATTAGAAACATAAATTAACAAATTGAAACGGACGAATATACCTTAAATAGGTTTTTATATTTCCATTTACAGAAGTGCTGAACCCTCTCAACCTCAATGGTTTACTTTAAAAAAGTTGTATCATTTCCAGGAATTGTCACTAATGAAATAGATGCGTTATGAATGTACATGGCAAATCTCTATGGAATCCTAGTCTCTCGTGATTGAAGTCTGTATCTTTGGTGCTAACATTAGCAATGCTAGCTAAGCAGCCAACCATGCTGCATCTGAAATAGTGTTTTCAACAATAACAGCCAAATACAGACTCCCGTTGACGCGCGCGAGCAGTGTGGGTGCAATGATTGAATAACATGTATGTCTACATTTATTTTGCAACGCTCGCGCACGCGACGTGAGCGTTGTGGTCAACATATTAGATACTTACCCAAGAAGACTCACAGCTGTAAATGCTGCCAAAGGTGTTTCTAAGTGAGCTGAATACTTATGCAATGACTATATTTTATTTCTAAAGAAATATATACATTTTTTAAAAACAAAACACATTTTTCTTTGACATTACAGACTGTTTTGTGTAGATGTTGACATAAAATGACAAATAAATCAAATTTTATCCCACTTTGTAACACAATAAAATGTGAAGAAATCCAATGGGTCTGAATACATTTGCAAGACACTGTAGATAGCTGAAAATCACTGTCCATAATTAATTGTATTAGTCGTCTCAGGGATCAGATTTCAAAATGTCACAGAGAAGCAATTTCCGGTTTTGTTCATCACTATGAGCATTGCCTTATTTCTATTACAGCATATTGGATGACTTTAATTCATATTCCAAAACAAGAGTTTCTATTGGACAAATTCAGGTAGGTCTGTCCCCATTTCGTTACGTTTACTTCCGTTTAAGAAACATTTTCAACAGAATCAACTGAATGAATACACCCCTGATCACCTGCACACACAGTTCACTTTCATAGCAGCCACATACAAACAGCATCATCACTTTGCTCATTGTATAATTCCTTCTCACATCTACGTGCTCTCCCCCTCCTCTAACCTTTTCCCTTTGCTTGTGAACATCAGTGCAGTGGTCTGTGAAACAGCTAACCGCTATACACAGCCTACATCGTTGTCACCAAATTTTCTAAAGTCATAGTCAACATACACTAAATATAAAACAAGTATGTGGACACCTCTTCAAATTAGTGGATTCGACTATTTCAGCCACACCTGTTGCTGACAGGTGTATAAAATCGAACACACAGCCATGAAATCTCCATAGACAAACATTAGCAGTAGAATGGTTTTAATGAAGAGCTCAGTGACATTCAAGGTGGCACCGTCATAGTATGCCACCTTTCCAACAAGTCAGTTCATAAAAAGTTTTGCCCAGCTAGAGCTGCGCTGGTCAACTGTACAGTTGAAGTCGGAAGTTTACATACGTTTAGGTTGGAGTCATTAAAACTCATTTTTCAACCACTCCACAAGTGTATTGTTAACAAACTATAGTTTTGGCAAGTCAGTTAGGACATCTTCTTTGTGTATGACACAAGTAATTTTTACAACAATTGTTTACAGAGAGATTATTTAACTTATAATTCACTGTATCACAATTTCAGTGGGTCAGAAGTTTACATACACTAAGTTGACTGTGCCTTTAAACAACTTGGAAAATTCCAGAAAATTAATTTATGGCTTTAGAAGCTTCTGATAGGCTAATTGACATAATTTCAGTGGATTGGAGGTCTACCTGTGCATGTATTTCAAGGTCTGCCTTCAAACTCAATGCCTCTTTGCTTGACATCATGGGAAAATAAATCATTCTGTCTACTATTATTTTGACATTATTATTATTTTTTTATTATTTTTTTATTTTTATTATTTTTTATTTTTATTATTATTATTTTTATTATTTTACTATTATTTTGACATTTCACATTCTTAAAATGAAGTGGTGATCCTAACTCACCTAAGACAGGCACTTTTTATGAGGATTAAATGTCAGGAGTTGTGAAAAACTGAGTTTAAATGTATTTGGCTAAGGTCTATGTAAACTTCCGACTTCAACTGTAAGTGCTGTTATTGTGAAGTGGAAACGTCTAGAAACAACAATGGGTCAGCCACAAAGTGCTAGGTGACGCAGGCTCACAAAACAAACTACTGAGTTCCAAACTGCCTCTGGAAGCAATGCCAGCACAAGAACAGTTCTTCGCGAGCTTCATGAAATTGGTTTCCATGGCCTAGCAGCCGCACACAAACCTAAGATCAGCCAGGCGTCGGCTGGAGATGTGTAAAGCTTGCCATCAGTGGAAACATGTTCTCTGGGGGGATGAATCATGCTTCACAATCTGGCAGTTGGACGGATTACTCTGGGTTTGGTGGATGCCAGGAGAACGCTACCTGCCCGAATGCATAATGCCAACTGTAAAGTTTGGTGGAGAGGGAATAATGGTCTGGGCTGTTTTTTATGGTTTCGGCTTGGCCTCTGAAGGGAAATCATAATGCTGCAGCATACAATGCATTTTAGACTATTCTGTGCTTCCAACATTGTGGCAACACTTTGGGGAAGGCCCTTTCCCGTTTCAGCATGTCAATGCCCCTGTACACAAAGCAAGGTCCATAGAGAAATTGTTTGTCGAGATGGGTGTTGAAGAACTTGACTGGCTTGCACAGAGCTCTGACCTCAACCCCATCCAACACCTTTGGGATGAATTGGAATGACGACTGCAAGTCAGGCTTAATGCGTTAATAAACCCGAGACAATCACGCAGTAAATTGTACAGCAAGCAGTTTAGCAGTTACCCCATTGGGCCCAGGCGGCAATAAATTAATAAAACCAATAGCTTACCTTGACTTGGAAGAGTTCCAGTGTTAGCTAGCTGGCTAAGGCTATCCAACATAAATAACATTCCTCTCTTTTTTTGCTGGGTGTTTGAGTAGGCTAAATTAGCTAGCTGCATTAGCTAGCTAAGTAAGTGAAAGTAAATTTTTTTTAATGAAATATATCTAGCTCACTCTGTCTGCTGCTTCTCCTACATGTTTAAGAAATTATGCTAATCAAAACAGTTCAACTATTGTCTTTCTTTCTCTTTGAGTCAACTATTCACCACATTTTATGCACTGCAGTACTAGCTAGCTGTAGCTTATGCTTTCAGTATTAAATTCATTCTCTGATCATTTGTCAGTTCATGCTGCAAGAGCTCTGATAGGTAGGAGGATGTCCTCCAGAAGTCATCCTAATTAAGTCTATGGAAGGGGGTGGGAACCATGAGCCTCCTAGGTTTTGTATTATAGACAATGTACCCAAAGGAGGACGGAAAATAGCTGTCCTCAACCTACAGCATGGTGCTACCCCAGAGAGTGTTGATGAGGCTACTGTAGACCTTCATTGCAATCAAAACAGTGTGTTTAATCAGTTATTTGGTGACAGGTAAATATATTTAACGATAATCGAGAATTTCAATAAGCATTTCTCTACGGCTGGCGATGCTTTCCACCTGGCTACCCCAACCCCGGCCAACAGCTCTGCACCCCCCGCGGCAACCCGCGGCAACTGGCCCAAACCCCCCCATCCCGCTTCTCCTTCACCCAAATCTAGACAGCTGATGTTCTGAAAGAGCTACAAATTCTGGACCCGTACAAATCAGCTGAGCTAGACAATCTGGACCCTCTCTTTCGAAAATGATCCGCCACCATTTTTGCAACCTCTCTTTTGTATCTGCCGAGATTCCTAAAGATTGGAAAGCTGACACGGTCACCCCCCTCTTCAAAGGGGGTGACACTCTAGACCCAAATTGCTGCAGCCCTATATCTATCCTTCCCTGCCTTTCTAAAGTCTTCGAAAGCCAAGTGAACAAAGAGATCAACGACCATTTCGAATCCCACCGTACCTTCTCCACTAAGCAATCTGGTTTCCGAGCAGGTCACGGGTGAACCTCAGCCACGCTCAAGGTCCTAAACGATATCATAACCGCCATTGAACGATATCATAACCGCCATTGATAAAAGACAGTACTGTGCAGCCGTCTTCATCGACCTGGCCAAGGCTTTCGACTCTTTCAATCACCGTATTCTTATCGGCAGACTCAACAGCCTTGGTTTCTCAAATGACTGTCTCGCCTGGTTCACTAACTACTTCTCAGATAGAGTTCAGTGTGTCAAATTGGAGGGCCTGTGGTCCGCACCTCTGGCAGTCTCTATGGGGGTGCCACAGGGTTCAATTCTCGGACCGACTCTTTTCTCTGTGTATATCAATGATGTTGCTCTTTTTGCGGGTGATTCTCGGATCCACCTCTACGACACCATTCTGTGTACATCTGGCCCTTCTTTGGACACTGTGTTAACAAACCTCCACACAAGCTTCAACTCCATACAACACTCCTTCCGTGGCTCCAACTGCTTTTAAATGCAACCGATCGCTACCCACCCGCACAACTTGCATCACTACTCTGGACGGTTCTGACTTAGAATATGTGGACAACTACAAATACCTAGGTGTCTGGCTAGACTGTAAACTCTCCTTCCAGACTCACATTAAGCATCTCCAATCCAAAGTTAAATCTCGTATTGGCTTCCTATTTCGCAACAAAGCCTCTTTCACTCGTGCTTCCAAACATACCCTCGTAAAACTGACTATCCTACCGATCCTTGACTTTGGCGATGTCATTTACAAAATAGCCTCCAACATTCTACTCAGCAAATTGGATGCAGTCTATCACAGTGCCATCTGTTTTGTCACCAAAGCCCCATATACTACCCACCACTGCGAACTGTACGCTGTCGTTGGCTGGTCCTCGCTACATATTCGTCGCCAAACCCACTGGCTCCAGGTCATCTATAAGTCTTTGCTAGGTAAAGCCCCGCCTTGTCTCAGCTCACTGGTCACCATAGCAACACCCACCCATTGTACGCGCTCCAGCAGGCATATTTCACTGGTCATCTCCAAAGCCAACTCCTCCTTTGGCTGCCTTTCCTTCCAGTTCTCTGTTGCCAATGACTGGAACGAATTTCAAAAATCACTGAAGTTGGCGACATATCTCCCTCACTAACTTTTAATGTCAGCTGTCAAAGCAGCTTACCGATCGTTGCAGCTGTAGGTACACAGCCCATCTGTAAATAGACCATCCGACAAACTACCTACCTCATTCCCATATTTGTTTTTGTTTTTCTGCTCTTTTGCACACCACTTCGCCACTATTGGCCTATTTATTGCTTTACCTCCTTACTTCATTTGCACACTCTGTATACAGATTTTTTCTATTGTGTTATTGACTGTACGTTTGTTTTTCCCATGTGTATCTCTGTGTTGTTGTTTTTGTCTCACTGCTTTGCTTTATCTTGGCCTGGTCGCAGTTGTAGATGAGAACTTTTTCTTAACTGGCCTACCTGGTTCAATAAAGGTGAAATAAAAAAATGAAAAATAAATACAATGTAGTATTGCTTTATCTAAAAAGGATAACGTTTTTTATGTTTTACTGAGTAGGATTATTCTCCCTTCCTCCTCTGAGGAGCCTCCACCGCAGTCAATAGACATGAAATTATAGAACATCACTAAATACTTCGTAATAACAACCTAAATGTTAAATGTGTGAGTTACTGCCCTCAAAATGGCACATTGCTATGATTTTCAATGTTAAATAACATTCATATATGAGAACAATATTTTTGTGAACCAATGTTTCATTTTGGAAGAAACATGTTCTGGGGAAAGGCAATACAGTGCCTGATTTCATAGACAGACTATTTTTAGAACTTAAATTCCTGTGAAACAACACACTTTTCTCAACATTCAACCTTCATAGAAATTTGTTGATTGAGATATTCCTTTAAAGGTATTTATCAATGTTAATTACACCTTCATGAATATGCTGTGAATGCTTAATCTATGCTGATAATAATTGCTTAATGTATGCAACCTTTAAAGAAAGTGTTAAAAATTGTTTTTGTGTATTTCCACTGGTTTTCTGTATCAATTGCCATTATAGAGAAATAGTGTAGTACTTCTGATGTTCTTATTCCAAAGGACACCCATCCTGAGGAGAGACCCACAAATTAAAAAGCCTGATTTAGCCGCTGATATTACAAATACAATTCTGAGTCAAAGGGAACACAGTAGAGCATTGCCATTATTTCTCTGGCATGCATTACCTTCACAAACATGTACACACATGGCTTGTACCAAACAGCGTATGCTGAGTGGATACTTTGAGGGCCAACTACTGAAAGCGCTCCGTCCCCAGTGTCCAACACCATATACGCCAAGAACGCAGGTCTTGTACATACACAAGCACATGTACTCACGCACAGGCACACACAGACACACACACCCTTCTGACAGATTCACCTGTGTGATCTAGTAATTGCAGGATTAAACATCTGGCACGGCGGTAGATTAGCCAGACTAGTGTGTGTGCGTGTGTTCCTTCCTCTCTTTCTCCTAAGCTGCCAAACAGACACTACATCTGAAGTCATCACATGTATCATTTGGCCCGCCCACCCTCTCTCTCTCTCTCTCTTTCTCTATCTTTCTCAATCACACGATCCTTCTCACACACTCACAAACAACACACAGACACACACACTGCTGAAGTCCAGTTAGTCATTAGCTGGGTTCTGGAACATGACTCTGCAATTACCTCACATAAACAGGATGTCCTAATCGCCAGAGTAACTAATATAGAATGATAATGTGAATAGGGCCTGCTTTGGATGAATAGCCTGTTTGACTGCTGAGGGGAGGAAGAGAGGTGTAGTTGCATGGATATTTTTCATGTTTTGCTGTCAAAGTACCCAACCTGACACACTACACACATCACAGGCTGGGACTGCCCCTGGAGCTTTTAGCGTGTAAGTGCCTTGTTCAAGGGCACAATGGCAGTATGAAGTATATGGGATATTGAAGTCGTTAACTCTCCAGGTGCCAGCTCCAGGTGCCCTGCAGATTTCTCCCTGTCAGTTCAGGGATTCGAACCGGCAACCCTCCTCTTACCATCCATTCTCTTTAACTTTGAGGCCCCATCACTATCTATTTTTGGTCTATTTTGACTATGTTGTGTGTATTTGCACTGTGCTGTGAATGTGTCTCCTGTTCTGTGTGTTTCAGGGCTTGTACCAGACAGCGTATGCTGAGTGGATCCTTTGAGGGCCAACCACTGAAAGAGCGCTCCATCCTCAGTGTCCAACACCATATACGCCAAGAACGCAGGTACACACACAAGCATGTGTACTCACGCACGGGCACACACACACACACGCACACTGATGTGCATGCAAAAGCAGACAAGCATGTACACCATGCACATATACTCACACACAATCTCACACCAATGGTATATTTCAAAGCTATGTCTTAACCTTTGACCCTGTGCTCTCTCCAGGTCTCTGAGACATGGCTCCACTAGTCAGAGGATCAGCAGAGGAAAGTCCCTGGAGACACTCACACAAGATGTGAGAAACACACACGCACACACACACACACACACACATTGTTAATAATGGAGGTATTTAATGCTTAGTTGAACAGGACACTTACATTTCCACATCCCATCCCTAGTGGGCAACAGCCCAAGGCCAGATGCTTGGCGAGCGCCAGTAAGACGTGATCAGTGATATCGGTGTACTTGCTGTTTACCTACACTATTCTGTAAAAGAACATACATTACTTTTCCTGCAGGCATATTTAGTTGCCTGCTGATTGGTCATCAATGGGCTTCAAATTGTTGGGTAGGTTAGGCCACCAGAACATTCACACATGCCCCAATCAGCAAGAAGTTGTCTGGAGTTCACAAAGCAGTGGAAGTCCACACAGTTGCAATGTTATTAATGCAAACTGATATCATGTTCCATATTGGTGCCCATCACTAATAATTACTTTGTGTATGTATGTGGGTGTGGTGTGGGTGATTGGCATCTTACCTTTTGTCATGGCATGCATTTTTGTTTATTTTTGTACATATTATTATTTTGTCACCATGAACATTGCATGCTGCTTTGGCTGGCCGACTAGCGAGAGTCAGAGCAGAGATCGCACTGGCACCAGGTAAGTACACTACAACCCTAGGACATGCATTCAACACCGGTCCACTCACTCTTACTGTCACGCCACACACAGTTATATCAGGTTATGGAGCAGGTAGTCAGGCTAGGACCCCTAGACATAGCAAAATGTCACACACTCACACACACCCTGACCCTTCTTTCGTCTCCCTTGTAGCATTCCAGTACAGTGCGTTATCGTAACGCCCAGCGAGAAGATAGTGAGATCAAGATGATCCAGGAGAAGAAGGAGCAGGCCGAGATGAAGCGGTACACGCACATACACACACACACACACACACACACACACAACTCTCTCACACACACACATACAGACACACACATGCACACACAGGGTGTTGTGCCCAGTAAAGAAACACAGAACAGGCCACTCACCAATTTACAGTAAATCATCAATCTACAACCGTTTCATATCTTCCCACTCTTAGCAACCGTTTCATATCTTCCCACTCTTAGCAACCGTTTCATATCTTCCCACTCTTAGCAACCCTTTCATATCTTCCCACTCTTAGCAACCCTTTCATATCTTCCCACTCTTAGCAACCCTTTCATATCTTCCCACTCTTAGCAACCGTTTCATATCTTCCCACTCTTAGCAACCGTTTCATATCTTCCCACTCTTAGCAACCGTTTCATATCTTCCCACTCTTAGCAACCGTTTCATATCTTCCCACTCTTAGCAACCGTTTCATATCTTCCCACTCTTAGCAACTTAAGTCCTTTGCTCCACCCTTGAACCTTTGAAGTTTGCTTCATTATTTGTTTGACAAATTACCCTGCATTTTAAGGACAGAATGAAATGATCATGTCTTCTTTTCCTGTGTTACCTATGTGTTGTTATCATTGTGTCTGTTTACATTTTGTGTGTGTGTGTGTGTAACTTTGTTTGTGCGTGTGTGTGTGTGTGTGTGTGAGCAGCAAGGTCCAGGAAGAGGAACTGAGGGAGAACCATCCTTACTTTGACAAACCTCTCTTCATTGTGGGGAGAGAGCACCGCTTCAGAAACTTCTGTAGGACTGTAGTGCGGGCACGCTTCAATGCGTAAGTTAAGACGATTACTTGCTCTGAGGCTGTAGACCAGATGAGAACGACTGCCCCCACGGAAGTTCAAGGCAGACCACGGTACTGCAGGCATTATTTTCAGAAAACAGGATCCCCCGTTATACTGAATAGAAAAATGGCCATCTCTGTGGTCAATCATTGTATTAATAAAACAAATTTACAAGACAATCATGGTGCCAATAATTGTTTCTATTACACCAGATGGTCCTTGAACTGACTATTTTTCAATCGCACACAGAAAGAGTTATAAGGATAATTGAGTTGCTAATGGCAGCCTGCAGTACCCTGGTCGGACTTCAACTTGAGTTACTCAATAAGAGGGTTCCTGGAGTAGCTTAAACTGTGTAATGTCTCCATGAGACGCCATCTTAACCGACTTCCTTTGGCTTCAATGCTCTATTCAATTGACTCTATCTGCATTGACCCTTTTATTTAATGGATTATTTTTGCACTGACTATTCACACTCACAGGACTCCACACAGTCACACACACACACACAATTAATTTGCTCACACACACATAAAACGTAGACACATTCATACTGACAATACACACGCACACCCACACACATACAATCATCATATGCGCTACTGCAACTCTGTTTATCATAATCCTGATGCCTAGTTGCTAGGGATGTAACGATTCACTGATACGGTCCCTGATTCAAATGTTTAAGATACGACTGCATCGGTCCGCGGACCCCAAAACCGATCCAAATGTAGCATGCATCGGTCAGAAAATTGTTTCAAACGATGCGTATCGCAAATTAGAAATGTTTTGTGCTCTTTCTTTCTACCTTCTGAAAATACCTAGTAATTTAGCATGCCAAACACACCTAGGGAATATCAGTAGCCTAGTCAAACCGCACACTTTGCCTGGCTCCGCTCTGAAGAGTGCGAGGTAGGCGGCCTGTTCAAATGCTAAAATGGCTTGCGCAATATTAGGCTTTATTAGTTGAGTGACAGTTGAGTGACAATGTCATTTGCTGGGTTATTAGTATCTATGCACTGTTGAAAACTATACTTTTTTAATTGTTCAGGTTCACCATCAGCAATAGTTATGTATATGGTCATTTTTTGACATACAGGGTAAAGTTCATTTCATAATGAGGAATCACTTTTGCAAGGCGCACTGCATGGCCAAAGCGGGAAGAGAAAAGAAGCTCACTAAAAATGTCTTGAGATCGGGGTGAAATTCAAAGTTGTGCTACATATTAATTGAATATGTCATAGCTAATTTGTAAACAATAAATATTGATAGACTACTAGCTCAAACGCTTAATCTGCAAAAATGACAAGTTAATTAGTGGGTGATGGTAATTTCGGAACCAAAGACAAAAAACATAGACTACATTGCCCTCCCTAATCTGATAGTAGTAGTGGGGTGGTAGATACCTAGTATCCCTTATGGCTCAGATCAGGTGCCTACATAGTATACACACCATAGACATACATACATACATCACGCACACAGTACACACACAGTACATACACACACGCACACGCACACGCACACACACAGTACATACACACGCACACACACACACACAGTACATACACACACACACACACACACACAGTTTGTACACACACACACATACACAGCATGTACACACACAGTAGATACACCATAGGCATACATTGTTACAGTAAGATGCTGAGTGTGAGGTTTCCCCTGCCCTCTGTGTTCTCTCACACCCTACAGATCTGCCCAGCAGCCCAGAGGCTATTTGACTGTGTGGGAAAGCCCTGGCTGTCTATAACCCTCTATTGATCTAACACACACAAACACAGAAGTCAGCTCAGACAGATCAGAGAGGCCCACCTCATCAGCAGCAGATTTTTATTAGAAATGGAAAATGGATGTGTTAGTGCATCGTATCGCATCGAACCAAGTCGATTAATTCTCCAATCAAACCGAATAGCACCAAATCTTTTTCAAACCAATACGCTTCATTCCTGTATGATATCGTAGCTCCCTTTATCTAGATAGGTATCGAATCGTCTTGAAAGGAGGGGAAAGCATATCACTACTAGTCACCTTACCTTACAGCAATCAATCAAATGTATTTATAAGGCTTTTTCATCAACAGTTGTCATAAAGTGCTTATACAGAAACCCTATAGGGGAAAGCCCTGCCTCCAGTTGTTTGCTGTTTTAAAGTCACCATTGGCCCCATGGTGAAATCCCTGAGCTGTTTCACCCAGTTAGGAAGGACTCCTGTAATTTGTAGTGACTGGGTGCATTGATACACCACCCAAAGTGTAATTAATAACTACACAATGCTTAAAGGGATATTCAATGTCTGCTTTATTTTGATTTTGACACATTAAGCAAATTCTTACTCCTGAATGTATTTAGGCTTGCCATAACGAAGAGATTGAATACTTACTGACTCAAGACATTTCAGATTTTAATTTTTTATTAATTTGTCAACATAAAAAAAAACATACTTCCACTTTGACATTATGGGGTATTGTGTGTAGGCTAGTAACACACAATCTTAATTAAACCATTATAAATGCATGCTGTAACACAACAAAATGTGGAAAAAGTTAAGGGGTGTGAATACTTTCTGAATGCACTGTATATAGTGAAAACAATAGTGGTCCTAGAACGGAACCTTTAGGAACACCGAAACGTACGATTGTTTTGTCAGAGGACAAAACATCCACGGAGACAAACTGATATCTTTCTGACAGATAGGATCTAAACTAGTCAAGAACTTGTCTGCATAGACCAATTAGGGTATCCAGTCTCTCCAAAAGAATGTGGTAATCAATGATATGAAAGCGCCACTAAGGCCTAGGAGCATGAGGACAGACACAGAGCCTTGGTCTGACGCCATTAAAATGACATATCTACCACTCCAGTGTCCCTGCACATGTAGATATGGTCTTGGCATTGACTCTGTATATAGTTTACTTACTATATACAGGGTTGTGTTCTTTTTATGTATACTTATTGTACGTTTTTGTTCTACTTTACATTATTTTGTAGTACTACTGATATTGATTACTGCATTGTTGGGAAAGAGCTTGCAAGATAGGCATTTCACTGTACTTGTGCACGTGACAATAACACTTGAAACTTGGGAAACTATTGAGTCTGTACATAGGAATGAATGGTGTCATGTGATCGATGGCTTTGTCCATTCATATATACATTCATTGCTGTAGACTCATATGGTGTCTAACATCTAAGGGCAAGCCAATCACAGGCAATGATTGCAATAGCATGTTAAACCGGCACAATGTCTTCGGATGAGTTGTAATAAGTTTAGCACTTAGGGGGACTTGCATGTCAGCAAAAAAATTGAAAAAGGGGTGGTGCGCACCAACCAAGGCAGAAGTGTTCAAGAACAAGGCTCTAACAATGAAAAACATTCATATTTACTATAGATCAAGGCACTCTATTACTTTGCTAATACCCATTTATTCTGTGCTGCAATGTAAAGTGCTACCCAAACTGTTTTAGCAACACATGCCATGAAAATAAAATATAATCTGTTTTCATGTCTATTTGTTTGTCCATTTGTCCAGATCCAAAACAGATCCGATAACAGGAGCGGTGAACTCCAAATACCACCAGCTTTAGTAAGTCTTCTACTCCCATTGTTGATGGGTAAATATTGCATAATTGGCTTGTTTCTCATATTCTGTCTTGTTATTTATCTAAAAACAATACCAATCTCTTATGAGGGATGAAGATTGCAAAAACTAAAAAGTTGTGAAATAGGTTTTTAACATTGCATAAACTGATTGGAGTTCTGCCCAGGTTCCCAGGCTTCCAGCTCTGATTATCAAACAAAGAGATAAATTAATTTCTATCTGGTTGCCAGGGGACTTTCATATAGATCTAGCTGGGATGGTGCTGTAGGGCTGCAGTGCGGTCGGATACATGCACGAGCACAAGCACACGCAATGCACGCATTAGCATACAGACACATAACACAAGCTATGCATATGTGCAACAACGCGAACACACACACTCAGGCATGCACACTCCATCACAGTCCTTAGATGATCCCACTCATTATGGAGTCTGTGTGTGAGGTTTTATATAAGTCATATTTCATCAGAACTGAAACAAAGTAGCATGGCCCACTTACAACTCACACTGCAGTGATGGGTCTACTAAGGATCTGCATGTGTGTGTTCCTTGCTAAACTAGTGAGTGCTTATGCCTGTGTGTGTGTGTTGTGTGCCTGTATGTGTTCTTTATTCCTCAGTGATCTCCTGGGGCTGGTCACCTATCTGGACTGGGTGATGATCGTAGTGACCATCTGCTCCTGTATCTCCATGATGTTTGAGTCTCCTTTCACCAGGGTCATGCATGTGCCCACTCTACAGGTAACTGATATACTGTAGCTGCCATCCATGTCCACCGCGCGACACACACGCACACTCACTGCATACTGTGTAGACCCAGTGGTCACCAACCTTTTCTTGAGTCAAGATCACTTTCACAGTCAAACAGCAAGCCGAGATCTACCGCTCAGAATTACTTTAACCTAATAAAAACAGTTATTTAGGAATGAGATTTGTGCAGTTGGCAAAGCCTGTAAATATTGTTCTTCTCAGACCATATTATATTTAAAACACCAGCTTTGATAACAAAATAGATCAGTTGGTTTAGCACTTGCGAGGCACAGCTGAGCATAAATTTAAATAATTTGCTATTAATTTGATTTTGTATTTTACTGGACTTATGGAACCTGCATCTGAAAAAAAAAAAGAAGTGAAATCAGGACGTCGGTGATCTTCAGGTCGGAAAGTCAGAGCTCTAGAAAGATGCCAGAGTTTCCGACTGAGAATTCCGAGTTGGATGATCGTTCAAAACTATTTCCGTTTTTTTTACTGAGAACCTAGTTGTTTTGAACACGGCATTAGTCTCAGCAGAGGGAGAGAGAGAGCAGCAGAGGGTCTGTCTCTCACGGTCCCTGCTCTCTCCTTCCTTTCCTCCGGTGAGACTAGACCAGAGACACCGCCTCTTACGGTCCCTGCTCTCTCCTTCCTTTCCTCCGGTGAGACTGACCAGACAGAGGGTCCGCCTCTCACGGTCCCTGCTCTCTCCTTCCTTTCCTCCGGTGAGACTAGACCAGAGACACCGCCTCTTACGGTCCCTGCTCTCTCCTTCCTTTCCTCCGGTGAGACTGACCAGACAGAGGGTCCGCCTCTCACGGTCCCTGCTCTCTCCTTCCTTTCCTCCGGTGAGACTGACCAGACAGAGGGTCCGTCTCTCACGGTCCCTGCTCTCTCCTTTCCTCCGGTGAGACTGACCGGAGACACCGCCTCCCACGGTCCCTGCTCTCTCCTTCCTTTCCTCCGGTGAGACTGACCAGACAGAGGGTCCCCCTCTCACGGTCCCTGCTCTCTCCTTCCTTTCCTCCGGTGAGACTGACCGGAGACACCGCCTCCCACGGTCCCTGCTCTCTCCTTCCTTTCCTCCGGTGAGACTGACCAGACAGAGGGTCCCCCTCTAACGGTCCCTGCTCTCTCCTTCCTTTCCTCCGGTGAGACTGACCGGAGACACCGCCTCTTACGGTCCCTGCTCTCTCCTTCCTTTCCTCCGGTGAGACTGACCAGACAGAGGGTCCGCCTCTCACGGTCCCTGCTCTCTCCTTCCTTTCCTCCGGTGAGACTGACCAGACAGAGGGTCCCCCTCTCACGGTCCCTGCTCTCTCCTTCCTTTCCTCCGGTGAGACTGACCGGAGACACCGCCTCCCACGGTCCCTGCTCTCTCCTTCCTTTCCTCCGGTGAGACTGACCAGACAGAGGGTCCCCCTCTCACGGTCCCTGCTCTCTCCTTCCTTTCCTCCGGTGAGACTGACCGGAGACACCGCCTCCCACGGTCCCTACTCTCTCCTTCCTTTCCTCCGGTGAGACTGACCAGACAGAGGGTCCGCCTCTCACGGTCCCTGCTCTCTCGTTCCTTTCCTCCGGTGAGACTGGCCGGAGACACCGCCTCTCACGGTCCCTGCTCTCTCGTTCCTTTCCTCTGGTGAGACTGACCGGAGACACCACCTCTCACGGCCCCTGCTCTCTCCTTCCTTCCTCCGGTGAGACTGACCAGAGACACCGCCTCTCACGGTCCCTGCTCTCTCTTTCCTTTCCTCCTGTGAGACTGACCAAAGACACCGTCTCTCATGGTCCCTGCTCTCTCCTTCCTTTCTTCCGGTGAGACTGACCAGAGACACCGTCTTCTACGGCGAAACTCGAGTTGCATCTGCCTCATGCACAAATTCATGTTGTTCCTATGACCAAAGAAAGTGAAATATTCCTCGATATTAAAATAAACACGACGAGCTGCTAATAATAATGCAAGGTCATTGTGAGGCCATTTACTTAACAGCCAAAGATTTCAAGACTAAAGACTGGTTTATACTACAGGTGTATTCGTAAATTCAATCTGGGGTGCCAGAGTGCGCTCTGGGCGTTCGTAAACTCAGAGCGTTGTCAGATTGTCAGTTCGTAAATTCAGAGCATTTCGCTCTCGGAGCGTTCAGAGAGCACACTGGCAGCTCTGGCCGAGGAGTAGGCTTGATCCGAGCGTTCCAACATAACAACAGAACATAACAAGCTACCAAGCTAACTGGCTAACATGAACTAGCTTGGTAGCTACTTCCAGACACATGAGAGAACAGCTCACTCTGACCAGCAGAGCTGGTTAGGCTGTTTTTATGTTATCCAGAGTAGAGGTCGACCGACTAATCGGAATGGCCGATTAATTAGGGCTAATTTCAAGTTTTCATAACAATCGGAAATCAGTATTTTTGGATGCCGATTTGGCCAATAAATTTTCTTCTGAAAATTCTGAAATTCTTTCAGTTTTTTTTACACCTTTATTTAATTTAGACAAGTCATTTAAGAACACATTGTTATTTTCAATGACGGCCTAGGTACGTACGGTGGGAAGCTAGGGGGCACTATTTTTATTTTTGGAAAAATAATGTTCCCAAAGAAAACTGCCTATTTCTCAGGACCAGATGCTAGAATATGCATATAATTGACAGCTTAGGATAGAAAACACTCCAAAATTTACAAAACTGTAAAAATATTGTCTGTGAGTATAACAGAACTGATATTGCAGGTGAAATCCTGAGAAAAGTCCAATCAGGAAGTGACTCTTATTTTGAAACCCCTGTCTTTCTATGCATCCATATTGCCCATTGAAAGGGATATCAACCAGATTCCTTTTTCTGTGGCTTCCCTAAGGTGTCTACAGCCTTTAGACGTAGTTTCAGGCCTTTATTTTGAAGAATGAGCGTAAACGTCCACATTGTGTAAGTGGTCAGTTGTTGGCTCTGTGTGATTTTTGCGCTAAACAGAGAGGTAGCCATTTTTCCTCCCGGTCCTAGTGAAAAGCCAACTGTCCTGGTTGATATATTATCGAATAGATATTTAAAAAACACCTTGAGGATTGATTATAAAAAAAGTTTGCCATGTTTCTGTCGATATTATGGATATAATTTGGAATTTTTGTCTGCGTTGTCGTGACCGCTATTTCCGGTGGATTCCTAGGCATAACGCATCAAACTAACGGAGGTATTTAGATACAAAAAATATCTTTATGGAATAAAATAAACATTTGCTGTCTAACTGGGAGTCTCGTGAGTGAAAACATCCAAAGCTCATCAAAGGTAAACGATTAATTTGATTGCTTTTCTGATTTTCGTGACCAAGTTACCTGCCGCTAGGTATATATAATGTTTTGTTGGTATATCGATAAACTTACACATACGCTTGTATTGTTTTCGCTGTGAAGCATAATTTCAAAAATACAATTATCCCGGATCTGGGATGGGTGGTTCCAAGAGCTGCCTTGTTCAGGGGCAGAACGACAGATTATTACCTTGTCAGCTCGGGGGTTCAATCTTACAACCTTACAGTTAACTAGTCCAACGCTCTAACCACCTGCCTCACGAGGAGCCTGCCTGTTACGCGAATGCAGTAAGAAGCAAAGGTAAGTTGCTAGCTAGTATTAAACTTATAAAAAACAATTAATCAATCAATCATAATCACAAGTTAACTACACATGGTTGATGATATTACTAGTTTATCTAGCGTGTCCTGCATTGCATATAATCGATGCGGTGCGCGTTCGCGAAAAAGGACTGTCATTGCTCCAACGTAATCATAACCATCAATGCCTTTCTTAAAATCAATACACAAGTATATATTTTTTTACCTGCATTCAAACAGCACTTTCGTGCGTTTTGCCAGCAGCTCTTCGCTGTGCTTCAAGCATTAGGCTGGTGTAACCGATGTGAAATGGCTAGCTAGTTAGCGGGTGCGTTTCAAACGTCACTCACTCTAAGACTTGGAGAAGTTGTTCCCCTTGCTCTGCATGGGTAACGCTGCTTCGGGGGTGGCTGTTGTCGATGTGTTCCTGGTTCGAGCCCAGGTAGGAGCGAGGAGAGGGACAGAAGCTATACTGTTACACTGGCAATACTAAAGTGCCTATAAGAACATCTAATAGTCAAAGGTATATGAAATACAAATCGTATAGAGAGAAATAGTCCTATAATTCCTATAATAACTACAACCTAAAACGTCTTACCTCTGAATATTGAAGACTCATGTTAAAAGGAACCACCAGCTTTCATATGTTCTCATGTTCTGAGCAAGGAACTTAAATGTTAGCTTTCTTACATGGCACATATTGCACTTTTACTTTCTTCTCCAACACTTTGTTTTTGCATTATTTAAACCAAATTGAACATGTTTCATTATTTATTTGAGGCTAAATTGATTTTATTGATGTTTTATATTAAGTTAAAATAAGTGTTCATTCAGTATTGTTGTAATTGTCATTATTACAAATACATTTAAAAAATTGGCCGATTAATCGGTATCGGCTTTCTTTGGTCCTCCAATAATCGGTATCGACATTGAAAAATCATAATCGGTTGACCTCTAATCCAGAGCGTTGGTGACCAACTGTGCTGCTGGCAACAATTTAATTACACTTTTTTGCTGGTGTCCCCCGGGCTATTCCACCTCGCCGCACTGGCAGGGCGACCGGGAGCATGCAACCAGGTAGGGTTGGGCAGGCTCGGTGCTCAAGAGCTCCAGTGCGCCTGCACGGTCCGGTCTATCCGTCACCACCTCCACGCACCAGCCCTCCTGTGGCAGCCCCCCGCACCAGGCTGTCTCCCCGGCTCATCCTTACAGGGGCTCCCGCCTGTCCAGCGCTGCCGGAGCCTTCCTCCTCTCCAGCGCTGTCTGAGTCTCCCGCCTCTCCAGCGCTGCCAGAGCCTTCCTCCTCTCCAGCGCAGCCGGAGTCTCCCGCCTGTTCGGCGCTACCAGAGCTCCCGCCCCTCATTCCAGAGGCACCAGAGCTACTCAGTCCAGCGCTGCCAGAGCCTTCCTCTCCAGCGTTGCCGGAGCTTCCCGTCTGCCCAGCGCCATCTGAGCCACCCGTCTGCCCAGCGCCGCCTGAGCCACCCGTCTGCCCAGCGCCGCCTGAGCCACCCGTCTGCCCAGCGCCGCCTGAGCCACCCGTCTGCCCAGCGCCGCCAGTGCCGCCAGTCTGCCCAGCGCCACCAGTCTGCCCAGTGCCGCCAGTCTGCCCAGCGCCGCCAGTGCCGCCAGTCTGCCCAGTGCCGCCAGTCTGCCCAGCGCCGCCAGTGCCGCCAATCTGCAAGGGGCCGCCAGTCTGCAAGGGGCCGCCAGTGCCGCCAGTCTGCAAGGTGCCGCCAGTCTGCAAGGGGCCGCCAGTCTGCCAGGGGCCGCCAGTCTGCCAGGGGCCGCCAGTTCCGCCAGGGGCCGCCAGTGCCGCCAGTTCCGCCAGGGGCCGCCAGTGCCGCCAGTCGGTCAAGGGCCGCCAGTGCCGCCAGTCAGCCAGGGGCCGCCAGTCAGCCTGGGGCCGCCAGTCAGCCTGGGGCCGCCAGTCAGCCTGGGGCCGCCAGTGCCGCCAGTCAGCCTGGGGCCGCCAGTGCCGCCAGTCAGCCAGGGGCCGCCAGTCAGCCAGGGGCCGCCAGTCAGCCAGGGGCCGCCAGTGCCGCCAGTCAGCCAGGGGCCGCCAGAGCCCCTCAGCCCAGAGGCGCCAGTGCCCCTCAGCCCAGAGGCGCCAGTGCCCCTCAGCCCAGAGGCGCCAGTGCCCCTCAGCCCAGAGGCGCCAGTGCCCCTCAGCCCAGAGGCGCCAGAGCCCCTCAGCCCAGAGGCGCCAGAGCCCCTCAGCCCAGAGGCGCCAGAGCCCCTCAGCCCAGAGGCGCCAGAGCCCCTCAGCCCAGAGGCGCCAGAGCCCCTCAGCCCAGAGGCCCCTCAGCCCAGAGGCGCCAGAGCCTCCGCCCCTCTGCCCAGAGCCTCCGCCCCTCTGCCCAGAGCTTCCGCCCCTCTGCCCAGAGCTTCCGCCCCTCAGTCCAGTGCGGTCATTTAGAGGGGTCGCCGTGGTTAGGAGGCCACGGAGGCAGACAATAAGGCGGACTAAGACAATGGTGAAGTGGGGTCCGTGTCCCGCGCCAGAGCCGCCACCGCGGACAGACGCCCACCCAGACCCTCCCCTATAGGTTAAGGTTTTGCAGCCGGAGTCCGCACCTTTGGGGGGGGGGGGGGGGTACTGTCACGTTCTGACCTGTATTTCCTTTGTTTTGTCATTATTTAGTATGGTCAGGGCGTGAGTTGAGTTTGTTTTTCTATGTTTTGGGTATTTCTATGTTTCGGCCTAGTATGGTTCTCAATCAGAGGCAGGTGTCATTAGTTGCCTCTGATTGAGAATCATACTTAGGTAGCCTGGGTTTCACTGTGTGTTTGTGGGTGATTGTTCCTGTCTCTGTGTTTTGCACCAGATAGGGCTGTTTTTGGTTTTCCACGTTTATTGTTTTGTAATGTTCGTGCTTATCTTTTTTTATTAAACATGAATCAATATAACCACGCTGCGTTTTGGTCCGCCTCTCCTTCACCACAAGAAAACTGTTACATGTGGGCTACACTAGTTCATTTAGCAGACAAGATTTGCTTATAATTCTATGGCATTATTTTCTATTATTTTATAGAATGAAGAATGCAATTGAACATCGATGAATGAAATAGAAAGGATATTTTCTCCAAACGATTTGAGGGAGTGCACACATGCAGCTATTGTGTGTTGAGCTGTTAACAAAGAAACAGCTACCCCTATATGCTTAATTTAAAGTTATTTAAATGTTGGGCTATATGTTTAGATTTTTATTACATTCTAAGGCTGCATGATGCAACTCTAATGATTTTTGTCAGCCAACAAGGTGAGTAGGGCTAATGAACAGCAAAAGCACTGGCCTATGTCAATCTACTAGTACAAAAGCAAATGTGCCTATAGCAGGAAAACACCAATCTCAAAAGTAACAACAAAAGTCATTATGCATGTAGTGCTTTTTTTTTTAATGAAGGTGCATTTCTATGAATAATCTTCCCAAAACTTGAAACTCACACACTGTGTAGGTATGCCAGTTAGGCTCTACACCCATTGTAAAGCAGATGTAAGGTGCTTAATTTTAACAGAACATATAGGCCTATGGGCTACATGAGGACGACTATGATTTGAAAAAGTTGCAGAAAAGGTGATTTCTTGCCTTAAGCTGGGCATCATTCACAAGTGATAATATATCATTTACAATTGATAGACTAATATTGTCACCCATTGCACAACAAATGAAAATATATTTTATATTTGAGATTTTTCAAGTAGCCACCCTTTGCCTTGACGACAGCTCTTGGCATTCTCTCAACTAAATTCACGAGGTAGCATTTCAATGAAAAGGTGTGCCTTGTTAAATTAATTTGTGGAATTTATTTCCTTCTTAATTATTTGAGCCAATCAGTTGTGTTGTGACAAGATAGGGGTGGTATACAGAAGATAGCCCTTTTTGGAAAAAGACCAAGTCCATATTATGGCAAGAACAGCTCAAATAAGCAAAGAGAAATGACAGTCCATCATTACTTTAACATATAAAGGTCAGTCAATATGGAATATTTCAAGAACTTTTAAAGTTTCTTCAAGTGCAGTCGCAAAAACCATCAAGCGCTCTGATGAAACTGGCTCTCTTGAGGACTGCTGTAACGCTGAGTGTGCGCTGAGAGTCGGGAAGCAAGTTCAGGGAGTGAATCATTCAATAAATAAATGAAAACATAATACAAAACCAGACACACGAACAACGCACAGACATGAATCTGAAACAGAAACAATGACGCCTGGGGAAGGAACCAAAGGGAGTGACATATATAGGGCAGGTAATCATGGAGATGATGGAGTCCAGGTGAGTGTCATAATGCACGTAACGATGGTGACAGGTGTGCGCCATAACGAGCAGCCTGGTGACCTAAAGGCCAGAGAGGGAGCACACGTGACAACCCCCACAGGAATGGAAGACCCAGAGTTACCTCTGTTGCAGAGGATAAGTTCATCAGATTGCAGCCAAAATAAATGCTTCAAAGAGTTCAAGTAACAGACACATCTCAACATGAACGGTTCAGAGGAGACTGTGTGAATCAGGCCTTCATGGTCTAATTGCTGCAAAGAAACCACTACTAAAGGACACCAATAAGAAGATTAGACTTGCTTGGGCCAAGAAACACGAGCAATGGACATTAGACCGGGGTAAATTTGTGATTTTTGGTTCCAACAGCAGTGTCTTACACAACCTCCAGGCTGTGTAAGGGCTATTTGATCAAGAAGGAGAGTGATGGAGTGCTGCATCAGATGACCCGGCCTCCATGATCAACCGGCCTCAAGCCAATTGAGATGGTTTGGGATGAGTCAGATTGCAGAGTGAAGGAAAAGCAGCCAACAAGTGCTCAGCATATGTGGGAACTCCTTCAAGACTGTTGGAAAAGTATTCCAGTTGAAGCTGGTTGAGAGAATTCCAAGAGTGTGCAATTTTTTTTGTTTTGTTTGTTATTAAAATGTTTATTTAACCTTTATTTAACTAGGCAAGTGTAACTGGGCATGTTATCAAGGAAAAGGGTGGCTACTTTGAATAATACAAAATAGATTTAGATTTGTTTTAAAAAATTGGTTAATATATGATTCTGTATGGGTTTTTTTGTTACATAGTTTTGTTGTCTTCACTATTATTCTACAATGTAGAAAATAGTAAAAAATAAAGAATATCCCTTGAATGAATAGGTGTGTCCAAACTTTTGACTGGTACTGTACTAAATAATATATGTGTGAAATTTGTTTTGATTTAGAATGGACCATTATCATGCCCCTGTCTCTAAACAGAGGCAGCGGAAAAAAATACATGTCATCAATGCACTTGAGTAGCGAATGGAGGACTCTTTTCCAGTGGTTCATTAAAAAAAAAAATGTTTTATATATATTATTGTTCAGTAAACAGTAGATACAACTTATTGTACAGAGTTACGTACTGTGCAACTTTTTTTGTGCTGCTAACTTTATCCCGGCCCCAGAGATGATGGTCTACACACTAAAAGGGTTCTTTGGCTGGGCCCATAGGAGAACCTGCAACCAAAAAGGGTCATTCAAATCTCTGATGGGGATTTTATAGTGTAGAGATGATGAGGACAAGGCTTCAACCTGAATACATAAAGGTTGAATGAATAAATCAATCAAATATTTATTGGAGCCTAATGTCTGGTGTGTTTCAGATAGGAGAGTATGTCTTTGTCATCTTCATGAGTATCGAGCTGAACCTGAAGATCATGGCGGACGGCCTGTTCTTTACTCCCACAGCCGTCATCAGAGACTTTGGAGGAGTCATGGACATCTTCATCTACCTCGTAAGTTCATGGATTTGGATTCATATAGCACTTTTTTACTGATAATCAAAGAACTTTACATTGTATGTGGAAAACTCACCTCAACCACCACCAATATATGGGTGATGCCACGGCAGCCATTTTGCGCCAGAAAGCTCACAACGCATCAGGTATCACAATATGTAATTGCAACCAGTTTTGCCAGCTTAGGGGAAATGTTGCAACGGGAGATTCTTACAGAATGTTTTTGATATTTACCTAAAGAAAGCATGGTCTCTGACTGGCTTTCCAAGTAAAGTATATTCCTCTGGAATACACCTTGATGATTCTAGACCTCTGTCTCCCATAAAGGGTATTCCATGTGACTTTGGAGTGGACATAATATGCCTTTTGTTAGAGTAATGAAAAGATACATTCTTCATGTGAGAATAAGCAGACTCTGTTTGATTAACGCTATTGCTAATGAGTTCGGGAAGATGACCCAGTGAAACTTTTGAAGATAGCTTTTTAATGACTGATGATCAACTTCATTTCGTCGGGATGCGTCGATCATAATTTATTTTCTTGTTTTTTTTGTGAGATGTTAGTTTTTTTAGGCCGTCTTTCAAAACAACTTCCCTTTCTTGTTTGGGAATATAATTTGCATATAGATGATATAATTGGATGAGAGATGGGAGAGAATTGAATTGTAATAGCTCTGACAGGCACACTCCACACAGACAGTGGTCCAGTGTTTACCTTACCATTACTTATGTAGGGGGGCTCACCTCCCTGCCTGCCTAGCTCTGTTGCCTCCTCCTACCTAAATGAGTTTTGTTCTATAGGTGTCAATTGACAATGTTACTGCCAGAGGGCCTGTGGGATGGTGTAGTTAAAATTAGTGGTGTTATATGAGTGTGTTCTTAGCTTTGTATAGCATGCAAAGGGCAACGCAGTGTGTCCGATGGGCTTTGTTATTTTACTGTTTGATTAGAAAGGTCAGGTCAGGACCTGCGTTTCTAATGACCTCCCTCCCTCCCCACCATCTCCTTCCCTCTTCCTCCTTCTTCCTCTCTCTCCCTCCCCTTTTTCATTCTCTACATCATCTTCCTTTTCCTCTCCCTCCCTCTCTCCCTTCCTTTCTTTCTCTCTTCCAGTGTAGTCTGATCTTCCTGTGTTGGCTGCCTCCTAACGTGCCTCCGGAGTCTGGGGCTCAGCTGCTGATGATGCTGAGGTGTCTTCGCCCCCTTCGCATCTTTAAACTGGTGCCCCAGATGAGGAAGGTGGTGCGGGAGGTCATCAAGGGTTTCAAGGAGATTTTCCTGGTTAGTGGTGGCCACACAAGCACGCACACACGGTGTGAAAACTTGCACTTGTAGATGCACACACTAAGAGACACATACACAGGCTTGTAAGCATACACATACTCAGACAGACAGACATGCACATGAATGCACAATTACATGCGCATTGAGCCACATTCTTACTTGAGCTCCACCTGCTTAACTCAAGTTTCCATTGACATCAATTAATGACTTATGCTATAGTCTGAGTGGTCTGTGCTCATCTCAACTCTGGATCAGGCCCATTGTGGACAGTTGAACCACACTAAGTAAAAACACTTGCATACACTTTACATGTATACACAGTGGATACATTTTGGACCAAACTAAGCTAAGCCTGATTGTGGTTGTGGAAATGCTCCATATGAGACACACAGACATGAAGTGATTATTTTGACAAAGTTTGACCTAACTTTGTAGAGTAGATTACTGTAAGATGCTGAATGTGAGGTTTCCTCTGCCCTCTGTGTTCTCTCACACCCTACAGATCTGCCCAGCAGCCCAGAGGCTATTTGACTGCGTGGGAAAGCCCTGGCTGTCTATAACCCTCTATTGATCTAACACACACAAACACACACGCGAAAACACGCACACACACTCACAGGTTTCCATTTCTTCCTTTTTACTTGAATGTGTCTGTGTGTGTTATAGGTCTCCATCCTGCTCCTGACACTAATGCTGGTGTTTGCAAGCTTCGGCGTCCAGCTCTTTGCTGGAAAACTAGCCAAGTGCAATGACCCCCACGTATTCCTTCGGGTATGACCAAGCTCTTTACAAAATTGATTTTCCAAACATAGAAGAGCAGAAATTTCCATTAAAAGCCATGGCCATATTGGGCGTACTATTTTAAATGATGGATTCCTAAAACAAATTGTTGTAATGTAGTTATTTGATATTGATGAAACCAGAAAATCTGATTTAAATCAGAACATTGTCATTATGACATCTCGTACCATCTACTGTATGTCCATTCTACCCATTCAATTTGCATGGTGTAGTGACATCTGTGCTCTCTGTTTGTTTGTAGGAGGACTGCCATGGAATCTTCCGGATCAACGTGAGTGTGTCTAAAAACCTCAATCTCAAACTAAGACCAGGAGAGAAGAAGCCTGGCTTCTGGGTGCCAAGAGTGTGGTGAGTGATTAGGATTGGCTGAAACATATATAGTGCTGGGCTGGCACTAAACCTTGCACACACTGTAGCCCTCCAGGACCATGAGTAATGATGGTGTCATTACTATAGTTCTACTCACTACATAAAGTATGTTTTAATTATAATACTTTTTTTTCAGGGCCAACCCTCGCAACTTTAATTTTGACAATGTGGGTAATGCCATGCTGGCTTTGTTTGAGGTCCTGTCACTCAAAGGCTGGGTGGAAGTCCGTGATGTCATCATTCACCGCGTCGGACCGGTACACACATTTACTGTCTCTTTGCCTCGACCTCTCTCTCTCTCTCTGTATCTCTGACTTTGTCTCTCTCTCTCTCTCTCTCTGTCTGTATCTCTCTCCTCACTTTCTTCTCTCTCCTCACGTTCTTCTCTCTCCTCTCTTCTCTCGCTCTCTCTCTCTCTCTCTTTCTTCCCCTCTTCCTCTCTCTCTCTCTTCCCCTCTCTGCTTGATGATAATACTGGACCCTACATACATTGTAAGAAGTAATGACACATCTTTGTCTCTCCCTGCAGATACATGGTATCTACATCCATGTGTTTGTCTTTCTGGGCTGTATGATTGGACTCACTCTGTTTGTCGGAGTGGTCATCGCTAACTTCAATGAGAACAAGGTAAGAGATCCAAGATCCAAGAGAGCACAATTCTGTGCTCTGTGCGTTTTTCCCAGTTTCAACAAAGTTGAACACAATCATGTACTGGCATGGCGTAGCTGGAGACTGTACACCTCGAATACTGACTTGTATCCCGGGTGACCTGCCTTGCACACCTTCCTGACAATAATGATTGGTGTTCCTCTCAGATGTATTCATAAAGCCTTTATAACGCCGTCATAAGACCTGGGTCTGTATGTGTATTTTTCCTCCCCAGGGTACTGCTCTGCTGACAGTGGACCAGAGGAGGTGGGAGGACCTGAAGAGTCGACTGAAGATAGCCCAGCCTCTCCACCTCCCCCCAAGACCAGGTGTGTGTGTGTGTGTGAGAGAGAATAAATAAAATGTCTGTTTCGCTCTCTCTCTCTTCTCTTCTATTTTCTCTTCTCATATCTCTGTCTACTGTGTCCTAATAAGCTCTCTGTCTCCTCTGACCAGCGACAGAGTTTTAAATCACTGACTCTCTAGTGACATTAAAATGCTCAGAACTCATCCACTAACTCACCCCCTGTGATAGAGTAGAGCTTATACACTATTTCATTACGCAAAGACTAGAGTCCTCACAGACAAATACACACACACGCCCACACACAGAGAACGAACTGTTTTCAACAACAGTATAAGTTATATTAATGATCGATCGCTTCTACTGATCTAATTGAGCATCCCAACTCAGCTCTTTGCCGAGGTCACTTCCTCTTGACAAACAAATCCTTCACCCAGTTAGATCGTACCATCCTCAGCATGGTAATACACAGACTGATCTACACAGCTTGTTATGCTGTTTTAACTGCACAGGTGTATATGTGAAGTAGTAAGAAGAAGAACAGGGGAATGAAAGGAGAAGTGCATGGGAATCAGGGGAGGGAATAGGCACCACATAGCCAGTTAGTACAGAGCAAAGAGAAAATCAATGATTCAGTCTTAGTCAGCGGCTCTGCTGGGTAGAACTATGTTAATCTCCACTCTGATCCACATCCAAAAACCTTAGGCTCTGGCCTGACTCACTTACTCACACACACTTACTCAATGTGCAGCTCAACCCAGTGTTAGGGAGCTAAGGGAGGCTCGCTTGGCCAAATCGTTTCCGGTTCCTCCTCTCTATTCAGAAGTGTCTGCATTCTGCACACTTAGCATTGCGGTAGAGAGACAGCTCATCAATCTTGCTGTTAAAATCTATTGGTTGATTGAGATGTTGGGTTATACTGGACTGGGGATGGGCTAGCATTGGCTGAGGCTGCAGAATAAGGGCTGGGCTAGTGTTTACTGGGGCTGGGCTACTGTTTACTGGGGCTGGGCTACTGTTTACTGGGGCTGGGATAGTGTTTACTGGGCCTGGGCTAGCATTTACTGGGTCTTGTGCTGGGCTAGCATTTACTGGGGCTGGGGCTATTGTTTACTGGGTCTGGGCTAGTGTTTACTGGGTCTGGGCTAGTGTTTACTGGGGCTGGGATAGTGTTTACTGGGGCGTGGGCTGAGCAAGTGTTTACTGGGGCTTGGCTAGTGTTTATTTGGGCTGGGCTAGTGTTTACTGGGTCTGGGCTAGTGTTTACTAGGGCTGGGATAGTGTTTACTGGGGTTTGGGCTAAGCTAGTGTTTCTGGGGCTGGGCTAGTGTTTACTGGGGCTTTTCCTGAGCTAGTGTTTACTGGGGCTGGGCTAGAGTTTACTAGGGCTTGGGCTGAGCTAGTGCTTACTGGGGCTGGGATAGTGTTTACTGGGGCTTGGATAGTGTTTACTGGGGCGTGGATAGAGTTTACTGGGCCTGTGATAGAGTTTACTGGGGCTTGGGCTGAGCTAGTGTTTACTGGGGCTGGGATAGTGTTTACTGGGGCTTGGGCTGAGCTGGAGTTTACTGGGGCTTGGGATGAGCTAGTATTTACTGGGGCTGGGCTAGTGTTTACTGGGGCTGGCTACTGTTTACTGGGTCTTAGCTAGTGTTTACTGGGTCTGAGCTAGTGTTTACTGGGAATGGGATAGTGTTTACTGGGGCTGGGCTAGTGTTTACTGGGGCTTGGCCTGAGCTAGTGTTTACTGGGGCTGGGCTAGTGTTTACTGGGGCTTGGGCTGAGCTAGTGTTTACTGGGGCTGGGCTAGTGTTTACTGTGGCTTGGGCTGATCTAGTGTTTACTGGGGCTGGGCTAGTGTTTATTGGGGCTGGGCTAGTGTTTACTGGGGCTTTGCCTTAGCTAGTGTTTACTGGGGCTGGGCTAGTGTTTACTGGGGCTG
The DNA here is from genome assembly GCF_045791955.1 of Oncorhynchus clarkii lewisi. Taxonomy (NCBI): domain Eukaryota; kingdom Metazoa; phylum Chordata; class Actinopteri; order Salmoniformes; family Salmonidae; genus Oncorhynchus; species Oncorhynchus clarkii. The sequence continues at coordinate 2,952,738 of NC_092168.1, read as the reverse complement.
GGATTGTGTTTACTGGGGCTTGGGCTGAGCTAGTGTTTACTGGGGCTGGGCTAGTGTTTACTGGGGCTTGGCCTAAACTAGTGTTTACTGGGGCTGGGATTGTGTTTACTGGGGCTTGGGCTGGGATAGTGTTTACTGGGGCTGAGCTAGTGTTTACTGGGGCTGGGCTAGTGTTTACTGGGGCTTGGCCTAAGCTAGTGTTTACTGGGGCTGGGATTGTGTTTACTGGGGCTTGGGCTCAGCTAGTGTTTACTGGGGCTGGGCTAGTGTTTACTGTGGCTTGGCCTAAACTAGTGTTTACTGGGGCTGGGATTGTGTTTACTGGGGCTTGGGATGGGCTAGTGTTTACTGGGGCTGAGCTAGTGTTTACTGGGGCTGGGCTAGTGTTTACTGGGGATTGACCTAAGCTAGTGTTTACTGGGGCTGGGCTAGTGTTTACTGGGGCTTTGCATTGGCTAGTGTTTACTGGGGCTGAGCTAGTGTTTACTGGGGCTGTGATTGTGTTTATTGGGGCTTGGGATGAGCTGGTGTTTACTGGGGCTTGGGCTGAGCTAGTGTTTACTGGGGCTAGTGTTTACTGGGGCTGGGCTAGTGTTTACTGGGTCTGAGCTTGTGTTTACTGGGGCTGGGATAGTGTTTACTGGGGCTGGGTTAGTGTTTACTGGGGCTTGGGCTGGGCTAGTGTTTACTGGGACTGGGCTAGTGTTTACTGGGGCTTGGGCTGAGCTAGTGTTTACTGTGGCTGGGCTAGTGTTTACTGGGTCTTGGGCTGAGCTAGTGTTTACTGGGGCAGGGCTAGTGTTTACTGGGGCTTGGGCTTGGCTAGTGTTTACTGGGGCTGAGCTAGTGTTTACTGGGGTTGAGATTGTGTTTATTGGGGCTTGGGATGAGCTGGTGTTTACTGGGGCTGGGCTAGTTTTTACTGGGGCTGGGCTAGTGTTTACTGGGTCTGAGCTTGTGTTTACTGGGGCTGGGATAGTGTTTACTGGGGCTGGGCTAGTGTTTACTGGGGCTGGGCTAGTGTTTGCTGGGGCTTGGGCTTGACTAGTGTTTACCGGGGCTGGGCTAGTGTTTACTGGAGCTTGGGCTGAGCTAATGTTTACTGGGGCTGGGCTAGTGTTTATTGGGGCTTGGGCTGAGCTAGTGTTTACTGGGGCTGGGCTAGTGTTTACTGGGGCTGAGCTAGTGTTTACTGGGCCTGGGCTAGTGTTTACTGGGGCTTGGCCTAAGCTATTGTTTACTGGGGCTGGGCTAGTGTTTACTGGGGCTTGGGCTGGGATAGTGTTTACTGGGGCTGAGCTAGTGTTTACTGGGGCTGGGCTAGTGTTTACTGGGGCTTGGCCTAAGCTAGTGTTTACTGGGGCTGGGATTGTGTTTACTGGGGCTTGGGCTCAGCTAGTGTTTACTGGGGCTGGGCTAGTGTTTACTGGGGCTTGGCCTAAACTAGTGTTTACTGGGGCTGGGATTGTGTTTACTGGGGCTTGGGATGGGCTAGTGTTTACTGGGGCTGAGCTAGTGTTTACTGGGGCTGGGCTAGTGTTTACTGGGGCTTGACCTAAGCTAGTGTTTACTTGGGCTGGGCTAGTGTTTACTGGGGCTTTGCATTGGCTAGTGTTTACTGGGGCTGAGCTAGTGTTTACTGGGGCTGTGATTGTGTTTATTGGGGCTTGGGATGAGCTGGTGTTTACTGGGGCTTGGGCTGAGCTAGTGTTTACTGGGGCTAGTGTTTACTGGGGCTGGGCTAGTGTTTACTGGGTCTGAGCTTGTGTTTACTGGGGCTGGGATAGTGTTTACTGGGGCTGGGTTAGTGTTTACTGGGGCTTGGGCTGGGCTAGTGTTTACTGGGACTGGGCTAGTGTTTACTGGGGCTTGGGCTGAGCTAGTGTTTACTGTGGCTGGGCTAGTGTTTACTGGGTCTTGGGCTGAGCTAGTGTTTACTGGGGCAGGGCTAGTGTTTACTGGGGCTTGGGCTTGGCTAGTGTTTACTGGGGCTGAGCTAGTGTTTACTGGGGTTGAGATTGTGTTTATTGGGGCTTGGGATGAGCTGGTGTTTACTGGGGCTGGGCTAGTTTTTACTGGGGCTGGGCTAGTGTTTACTGGGTCTGAGCTTGTGTTTACTGGGGCTGGGATAGTGTTTACTGGGGCTGGGCTAGTGTTTACTGGGGCTGGGCTAGTGTTTGCTGGGGCTTGGGCTTGACTAGTGTTTACTGGGGCTGGGCTAGTGTTTACTGGAGCTTGGGCTGAGCTAATGTTTACTGGGGCTGGGCTAGTGTTTACTGGGGCTTGGGCTGAGCTAGTGTTTACTGGGGCTGGGCTAGTGTTTACTGGGGCTGAGCTAGTGTTTACTGGGCCTGGGCTAGTGTTTACTGGGGCTTGGCCTAAGCTATTGTTTACTGGGGCTGGGCTAGTGTTTACTGGGGCTTGGCCTGAGCTAGTGTTTACTGGGGCTGAGCTAGTGTTTACTGGGGCTGGGATTGTGTTTATTGGGGCTTGGGGATGAGCTAGTGTTTACTGGGGCTGGACTATTGTTTACTGGGGCTTGGCTTGAGCTAGTTATTACTGGGGCTGGGCTAGTGTTTACTGGTGCTTGGGCTGAGCTAGTTTTTACTGGGGCTGGGCTAGTGTTTACTGGGGCTGGGCTAGTGTTTACTGGGGCTTGGCCTGAGCTAGTGTTTACTGGGGCTGGTGTTTACTGGGGTTTAGGCTGGGCTAGTGTTTTCTTGGGCTTTGCCTGAGCTAGTGTTTACTGGGGCTGGGCTAGTGTTTACTGGGGCTTGGGCTGAGCTCTTGTTTACTGGGGTTGGGCTAGTGTTTACTGGGGCTTGGGCTGAGCTAGTGTTTACTGGGGCTGAGCTAGTGTTTACTGGGGCTTGGGCTGAGCTAGTGTTTACTGGGGCTTGGGCTGAGTTAGTTTTTATTTGGTCTGGGCTAGTGTTTACTGGAGCTTGGCCTGAGCTAGTGTTTACTGGGGCTTGGCCTGAGCTAGTGTTTACTGGGGCTTGGGCTGAGCTAGTGTTTACTGGGCCTGGGCTAGTGTTTACTGGGGCTTTGCCTGAGCTAGTGTTTACTGGGGCTGGGCTAGAGTTTACTGGGGCTTGGGCTGAGCTAGTGTTTACTGGGGCTGGGATATTGTTTACTGGTGCTTGGATAGTGTTTACTGGGGCTGGGCTAGAGTTTACTGGGGCTTGGGCTGAGCTAATGTTTACTGGGGCTGGGATAGTGTTTACTGGGGCTTGGGCTGAGCTGGACTTTACTGGGGCTTGGGATGAGCTAGTATTTACTGGGGCTGGGCTAGTGTTTACTGGGGCTGGGCTACTGTTTACTGGTTCTGAGCTAGTGTTTACTGGGGATGGGATAGTGTTTACTGGGGCTGAGATAGTGTTTACTGGGGCTTGGGCTGAGCAATTGTTTACTGGAGCTGGGCTAGTGTTTACTGGGGCTTGGGCTGAGCTAGTGTTTACTGGGGCTGGGCTAGTGTTTACTGTGGCTTGGGCTGATCTAGTGTTTACTGGGGCTGGGCTAGTGTTTATTGGGGCTGGGCTAGTGTTTACTGGGGCTTTGCCTGAGCTAGTGTTTACTGGGGCTGGGCTAGTGTTTACTGGGGCTGGGATTGTGTTTACTGGGGCTTGGGCTGAGCTAGTGTTTACTGGGGCTGGGCTAGTGTTTACTGGGGCTTGGCCTAAACTAGTGTTTACTGGGGCTGGGATTGTGTTTACTGCGGCTTGGGCTGGGCTAGTGTTTACTGGGGCTGAGCTAGTGTTTACTGGGGCTGGGCTAGTGTTTACTGGGGCTTGGCCTAAACTAGTGTTTACTGGGGCTGGGATTGTGTTTACTGCGGCTTGGGCTGGGCTAGTGTTTACTGGGTCTGAGCTGGTGTTTACTGGGGCTGGGATAGTGTTTACTGGGGCTGGGTTAGTGTTTACTGGGGCTTGGGCTGGGCTAGTGTTTACTGGGGCTGGGCTAGTGTTTACTGGGGCTTGGGCTGGGCTAGTGTTTACTGGGGCTTGGCTAGTGTTTACTGGGTCTTGGGCTGAGCTAGTGTTTACTGGGGCAGGGCTAGTGTTTACTGGGGCTTGGGCTTGGCTAGTGTTTACTGGGGCTGAGCTAGTGTTTACTGGGGCTGAGATTTTGTTTATTGGGGCTTGGGATGAGCTGGTGTTTACTGGGTCTGAGCTTGTGTTTACTGGGGCTGGGCTAGTGTTTACTGGGGCTGGGCTATTGTTTACTGGGGCTGGGCTAGTGTTTACTGGGGCTGGGCTAGTGTTTACTGGGGCTTGGGCTGGGCTAGTGTTTACTGGGGCTGGGCTAGTGTTTACTGGGGCTGGGCTAGTGTTTACTGGGGCTGGGCTAGTGTTTACTGGGGCTTGGCCTAAGCTAGTGTTTACTGGGGCTGGGCTAGTGTTTACTGGGCCTTGGCCTGAGCTAGTGTTTACTGGGGCTGAGCTAGTGTTTACTGGGGCTGGGATTGTCTTTATTGGGGCTTGGGGATGAGCTAGTGTTTACTGGGGCTGGACTATTGTTTACTGGGGCTTGGCTTGAGCTAGTTATTACTGTGGCTGGGCTAGTGTTTACTGGGGCTGAGCTAGTGTTTACTGGGGCTGGGCTAGTGTTTACTGGGGCTTGGCCTGAGCTAGTGTTTACTGGGGCTGGGCTAGTGTTTACTGGGGCTGGGCTAGTGTTTACTGGGGCTTGGCCTGAGCTAGTGTTTACTGGGGCTGGGTTAGTGTTTACTGGGGCTGAGCTAGTTTTTACTGGGGCTGAGCTAGTGTTTACTGGGGCTGGGCTAGTGTTTACTGGGGCTGAGCTAGTTTTTACTGGGGCTGAGCTAGTGTTTACTGGGGCTGGGCTAGTGTTTACTGGGGCTTGGCCTGAGCTAGTGTTTACTGGGGCTGGGCTAGTGTTTACTGGGGCTGAGCTAGTGTTTACTGGGGCTGGGCTAGTGTTTACTGGGGCTTGGGCTGGGCTAGTGTTTACTGGGGCTTTGCCTGAGCTAGTGTTTACTGGGGCTGGGGTAGTGTTTACTGGGGCTTGGGCTGAGCTAGTGTTTACTGGGCCTGGGCTAGTGTTTACTGGGGCTTGGCCTAAGCTAGTGTTTACTGGGGCTGGGCTAGTGTTTACTGGGGCTTGGCCTGAGCTAGTGTTTACTGGGGCTGAGCTAGTGTTTACTGGGGCTGGGATTGTGTTTATTGGGGCTTGGGGATGAGCTAGTGTTTACTGGGGCTGGACTATTGTTTACTGGGGCTTGGCTTGAGCTAGTTATTACTGGGGCTGGGCTAGTGTTTACTGGTGCTTGGGCTGAGCTAGTTTTTACTGGGGCTGAGCTAGTGTTTACTGGGGCTGGGCTAGTGTTTACTGGGGCTTGGCCTGAGCTAGTGTTTACTGGGGCTGGGCTAGTGTTTCCTGGAGCTTGGGCTGAGCCTTTACTGGGCCTTGGCCTGAGCTAGTGTTTCCTGGGGCTTGGGTTGAACTAGTATTTATTGGGGCTGGGCTAGTGTTTACTGGGGCTTGGCCTAAGCTAGTGTTTACTGGGTCTGGGCTAGTGTTTACTGGTGCTTGGCCTGAGCTAGTGTTTACTGGGGCTTGGGATGAGATTGTGTTTACTGGGGCTAGTGTTTACTGGGGTTTAGTTTGGGCTAGTGTTTACTGGGGCTTGGGCTGAGCTTGTGTTTACTGGGCCTAGTGTTTACTGGGGTTTAGGCTGGGCTAGTGTTATCTTGGGCTGGGCTAGTGTTTTGGGGGCTTGGGCTGAGCTAGTGTTAACTGGGACTGGGCTAGTGTTTACTGGGGCTTTGCCTGAGCTAGTGTTTACTGGGGCTGGGCTAGTGTTTACTGGGGCTTGGGCTGAGCTCGTGTTTACTGGGGTTGGGCTAGTGTTTACTGGGGCTTGGGCTGAGCTAGTGTTTACTGGGGCTGAGCTAGTGTTTACTGGGGCTTGGGCTGAGCTAGTGTTTACTTGGGCTTGGGCTGAGTTAGTTTTTATTTGGTCTGGGCTAGTGTTTACTGGAGCTTGGCCTGAGCTAGTGTTTACTGGGGCTTGGCCTGAGCTAGTGTTTACTGGAGCTTGGGCTGAGCTAGTGTTTCCTGGGGCTGGTCTAGTGTTTACTGGGTCTTGGGCTGAGCTAGTGTTTTCTGGGGCTGGGCTAGTGTTTACCTGGGCTTGGGCTGAGCTTGTGTTTACTGGGGCTTGGGCTGAGCTAGTGTTTACTGGGGCTGGGATAGTGTTTACTGGGGCTTGGGCTGAGCTGGTGTTTACTGGGGCTTGGGCTGAGCTAGTATTTACTGGGGCTGGGCTAGTCTTTACTTGGTCTGGTGCTGGGCTGGTGTTTACTGGGATGGGGCTAGTGTTTACTGGGTCTGGGGCTGGGCTACTGTTTACTGGGGCTGGGCTAGTGTTTACTGGGTCTTGGGCTGAGCTAGTGTTTACTGGGGCTGGGCTAGTGTTTACCTGGGCTTGGGATAAGCTTGTGTTTACTGGGGCTGGGCTAGTATTTACTGGGGCTTGGGCTGAGCTAGTGTTTACTGGGGCTGGGCTGGTGTTTACTGAGGCTTGGGCTGAGCTCGTGTTTACTGGTGCTGGGCTATTGTTTACTGGGCCTTGGGCTGAGCAAGTGTTTGCTGGGGCTGGGCTAGTGTTTACTGGGGCTTGGGCTGAGCTAGTGTTTACTGGGGCTGGGCTAGTGTTTACTTGGGCTTGGCCTAAGCTAGTGTTTACTGGGGCTGGGATTGTGTTTATTGGGGCTTGGGCTGAGCTAGTGTTTACTGGGGCTGGGCTGGTGTTTACTGAGGCTTGGGTGAGCTCCTGTTTACTGGTGCTGGGCTAGTGTTTTCTGGGGCTTGGGCTTGACTAGTGTTTACTGGGGCTGGGCTAGTGTTTACTGGGGCTTGGGCTGGGCTAGTGTTTACTGGGGCTTGGGCTGGGCTAGTGTTTACTGGGGCTGGGCTAGTGTTTACTGGGGCTGAGCTAGTGTTTACTGGGCCTGGTCTAGTGTTTACTGGGGCTTGGCTAGTGTTTACTGGGGCTGGGCTAGTGTATACTGGGGCTTGGCCTGAGCTAGTGTTTACTGGGGCTGAGCTAGTGTTTACTGGGGCTGGGATTGTCTTTATTGGGGCTTGGGGATGAGCTAGTGTTTACTGGGGCTGGACTATTGTTTACTGGGGCTTGGCTTGAGCTAGTTATTACTGGGGCTGGGCTAGTGTTTACTGGTGCTTGGGCTGAGCTAGTTTTTACTGGGGCTGAGCTAGTGTTTACTGGGGCTGGGCTAGTGTTTACTGGGGCTTGGCCTGAGCTAGTGTTTACTGGGGCTGGGCTAGTGTTTACTGGGGCTGAGCTAGTGTTTACTGGGGCTGGGCTAGTGTTTAATGGGGCTTGGGCTGGGCTAGTGTTTACTGGGGCTGGGCTAGTGTTTACTGGAGCTTGGCCTGAGCTAGTGTTTACTGGGGCTTGGCCTGAGCTAGTGTTTACTGGGGCTTGGGCTGAGCTAGTGTTTCCTGGGGCTGGTCTAGTGTTTACTGGGTCTTGGGCTGAGCTAGTGTTTTCTGGGGCTGGGCTAGTGTTTACCTGGGCTTGGGCTGAGCTGGTGTTTACTGGGGCTTGGGCTGAGCTAGTATTTACTGGGGCTGGGCTAGTCTTTACTTGGTCTGGTGCTGGGCTGGTGTTTACTGGGATGGGGCCTGTGTTTACTGGGTCTGGGGCTGGGCTACTGTTTACTGGGGCTGGGCTAGTGTTTACTGGGTCTTGGGCTGAGCTAGTGTTTACTGGGGCTGGGCTGGTGTTTACTGAGGCTTGGGCTGAGCTAGTGTTTACTGGTGCTGGGCTAGTGTTTACTGGGCCTTGGGCTGAGCAAGTGTTTGCTGGGGCTGGGCTAGTGTTTACTGGGGCTTGGGCTGAGCTAGTGTTTACTGGGGCTGGGCTAGTGTTTACTGGGGCTTGGCCTAAGCTAGTGTTTACTGGGGCTGGGATTGTGTTTATTGGGGCTTGGGCTGAGCTAGTGTTTACTGGGGCTGGGCTGGTGTTTACTGAGGCTTGGGTGAGCTCCTGTTTACTGGTGCTGGGCTAGTGTTTTCTGGGGCTTGGGCTTGACTAGTGTTTACTGGAGCTGGGCTAGTGTTTACTTGGGCTGGGCTAGTGTTTACTGGGGCTGGGCTAGTGTTTACTGGGGCTTGGGCTGGGCTAGTGTTTACTGGGGCTGGGCTAGTGTTTACTGGGGCTGAGCTAGTGTTTACTGGGCCTGGGCTAGTGTTTACTGGGGCTTGACCTAAGCTAATGTTTACTGGGGCTGGGCTAGTGTTTACTGGGGCTTGGCCTGAGCTAGTGTTTACTGGGGCTGGGCTAGTGTTTACTGGGGCTTGGCCTGAGCTAGCGTTTACTGGGGCTGAGCTAGTGTTTACTGGGGCTTGGGCTTGGCTAGTGTTTATTAGGGCTTGGCCTAAGCTAGTGTTTACTGGGGCTGGGATTGTGTTTATTGGGGCTTGGGGGTGAGCTAGTGTTTACTGGGGCTGGACTATTGTTTACTGGGGCTTGGCTTGAGCTAGTTATTACTGGGGCTGGGCTAGTGTTTACTGGTGCTTGGGCTGAGCTAGTTTTTACTGGGGCTGAGCTAGTGTTTACTGGGGCTGGGCTAGTGTTTACTGGGGTTTGGCCTGAGCTAGTGTTTACTGGGGCTGGTCTAGTGTTTCCTGGAGCTTGGGCTGAGCCTTTACTGGGCCTTGGCCTGAGCTAGTGTTTCCTGTGGCTTGGGTTGAACTAGTATTTATTGGGGCTGGGCTAGTGTTTACTGGGGCTTGGCCTAAGCTAGTGTTTACTGGGTCTGAGCTAGTGTTTATTGGTGCTTGGCCTGAGCTAGTGTTTACTGGGGCTTGGGATGAGATTGTGTTTACTGGGGCTAGTGTTTACTGGGGTTTAGTTTGGGCTAGTGTTTACTGGGGCTTGGGCTGAGCTTGTGTTTACTGGGCCTAGTGTTTACTGGGGTTTAGGCTGGGCTAGTGTTTTCTTGGGCTGGGCTAGTGTTTTGGGGGCTTGGGCTGAGCTAGTGTTAACTGGGACTGGGCTAGTGTTTACTGGGGCTTTGCCTGAGCTAGTGTTTACTGGGGCTGGGCTAGTGTTTACTGGGGCTTGGGCTGAGCTCGTGTTTACTGGGGTTGGGCTAGTGTTTACTGGGGCTTGGGCTGAGCTAGTGTTTACTGGGGCTGAGCTAGTGTTTACTGGGGCTTGGGCTGAGCTAGTGTTTACTTGGGCTTGGCCTGAGCTAGTGTTTACTGGGGCTTGGGCTGAGCTAGTGTTTCCTGGGGCTGGTCTAGTGTTTACTGGGTCTTGGGCTGAGCAAGTGTTTTCTGGGGCTGGGCTAGTGTTTACCTGGGCTTGGGCTGAGCTTGTGTTTACTGGGGCTTGGGCTGAGCTAGTGTTTACTGGGGCTGGGATAGTGTTTACTGGGGCTTGGGCTGAGCTGGTGTTTACTAGGGCTTGGGCTGAGCTAGTATTTACTGGGGCTGGGCTAGTGTTTACTTGGTCTGGTGCTGGGCTGGTGTTTACTGGGATGGGGCTAGTGTTTACTGGGTCTGGGGCTGGGCTACTGTTTACTGGGGCTGGGCTAGTGTTTACTGGGTCTTGGGCTGAGCTAGTGTTTACTGGGGCTGGGCTAGTGTTTACCTGGGCTTGGGATAAGCTTGTGTTTACTGGGGCTGGGCTAGTATTTACTGGGGCTTGGGCTGAGCTAGTGTTTACTGGGGCTGGGCTGGTGTTTACTGAGGCTTGGGCTGAGCTCGTGTTTACTGGTGCTGGGCTAGTGTTTACTGGGCCTTGGGCTGAGCAAGTGTTTGCTGGGGCTGGGCTAATGTTTACTGGGGCTTGGGCTGAGCTAGTGTTTACTGGGGCTGGGCTAGTGTTTACTGGGGCTTGGCCTAAGCTAGTGTTTACTGGGGCTGGGATTGTGTTTATTGGGGCTTGGGGATGAGCTAGTGTTTACTGGGGTTGGGCTAGTGTTTACTGGGGCTGGACTAGTGTTTACTGGGGCTTGGCCTAAGCTAGTGTTTACTGGGGCTGGGATTGTGTTTATTGGGGCTTGGGGATGAACTAGTGTTTACTGGGGCTGGACTAGTGTTTACTGGGGATTGGCCTGAGCTAGTGTTTACTGGGGCTGGGCTAGTGTTTCCTGGTGCTTGGGCTGAGCTATTTTTTCCTGGGGCTGAGCTAGTGTTTACTGGGGCTGGGCTAGTGTTTACTGGGGCTTGGCCTGAGCTAGTGTTAACTGGAGCGGGGCGAGTGTTTCCTGGGGCTTGGGCTGAGCCTTTACTAGGCCTTGGCCTGAGCTAGTGTTTCCTGGGGCTTGGGCTGAGCCAGTGTTTATTGGGGCTGGGATTGTGTTTATTGGGGCTTGGGGTGAGCTAGTGTTTCCTGGGGCTTGGGTTGAGCTAGTGTTTCCTGGGGCTTGGGTTGAGCCTTTACTGGGCCTTGGGCTGAGCTAGTGTTTCCTGGGGCTGGGCTAGTGTTTACTGGGTCTTGGGCTGAGCTAGTGTTTACTGGGGCTGGACTAGTGTTTACCTGGGCTTGGGATAAGCTTGTGTTTACTGGGGCTGGGCTGGTGTTTACTGGGGCTTGGGCTGAGCTAGTGTTTACTGGGGCTGGGCTAGTTTACTGGGGCTTGGGCTGAGTTAGTGTTTATTTGGGCCATGCTAGTGTTTACTGGAGCTTGGCCTGAGCTAGTGTTTACTGGGGCTTAACCTGAGCTAGTGTTTACTGGGGCTGGGCTAGTGTTTACTGGGGCTTGGCCTGAGCTAGTGTTTACTGGGGCTTGGGCTAGTGTTTACCTGGGCTTGGGATAAGCTTGTGTTTACTGGGGCTGGGCTGGTGTTTACTGGGGCTTGGGCTGAGCTCGTGTTTACTGGTGCTGGGCTAGTGTTTACTGGGCCTTGGGCTGAGCAAGTGTTTGCTGGGGCTGGGCTAGTGTTTACTGGGCCTTGGGCTGAGCTAGTGTTAGCTCAGGTATACAGTACGTACAGATCTCATTTTGCCTACCAGGTACTCACATCCACCTGTTATGAATGACCTTTCATTAGTTTTATACAGCATAGAAAAGAGATGATGAGGCTGCTCTTAAAGCAATGGTGAGGCTAACATGCTTGTCCTGTTAACTCAGGAGACTATTAGCAGTAACACATTAAGTATTAACAATGATTTACAGTAGGATGGATTTTGTTCCCTATGTTATTTGGTGCCAATGTTTCAAAGTCAAGCATATAAGCAGGGACCAGGCATGTATAAGAGTTGTATTGTTTTGTATATACAGTATAATCATCAGGAGATTATGTAGGGGTCCACGTTGGTAACTGGGGGGCCCTGCCTTGATTGGGTAACTGATTCATATATATTTTTTATAAAGTACATAATAAATTAATGTTACTGGGCCAGTAACATCATTATTATTTATTTTAATATAGTATTTAACATCATTATTTCTAATATGGATTTATCCAACACCAGGAGCCCGCTCTCACTGTTAAAAAATGTGTGGAAGTCCTAAAAACTCCTCTGCTCAACTGTAGCCTACGCCACATCGCAAATGTTATGATGGCTTTATTAGAAAGGGGCTTTTTCTTCAACAGAAAATTCACCACACATCAAATTGTATATTGGTGCACGGATTTGTTTACAAAAAGGGTGGTGTGCCGGGAAGGGGCCTATGATTTCTTAATCCGGCCCTGCGTATGAGACTCACATTTTTAAATTAACTAAGATTAGACCTGTACTGACAAGCTGTAGATCTTATTCCAAGAAGATTGGAAATATTTTTTTTCCATTACAACCCTGAATCCAATTTTGAGATTTCTGTTGGTTTCCAAGTAATATTATTGCTGGCTGTAAAAGTTGATAAATCGCTGGTCGTAGATGTTATTTATGATACTGGATAGAATAAACGGGTAATGTAAGGAGGACATAATCTGACACACACTGACTCGCACATCGAGAAATACTGACCTGTTTGTGTGCATGCATGTGTGACTGAGCCAGGAAGCATGGCCATGCGCGTGTGTGTGCCAACAACTTTATAATCCAACATAAATATAGGCAATATGTCTGATTTCTGTTTTCTCTGACTAATTGTATCAGTGAAATGGCTGGGGGTACTTGGGTTCTGCAGGGCACAATGTTGTGGAATGTTGAGCTAGAAATACATACTGTAGAGTAAATATGCTTCTCTGACATAGAATAAGGAAGCATGTCAGTTTTATTCATGACATGTCTATCTGCAATGTTCCACGTTTGCTTACTGAATGTGGTTCAGGTCTAGAAAACATTCAGCTGTACAGCTATAGTATGAGCTCCATCTATATTGGAAAGCATCATAATCATCTCCTAAAAAAAGGTGATGAGGAAATGATTTAGGCTATTGGAATTCACCCTGCTGTTTGGGTCTGGTCTGGTGTTGATCCTCACTCCTCTCTCCCCCAACAGAGAATGCAGGGTTCCGTGCCAAGATGTATGACATCACTCAGCACCCCTTCTTCAAACGGGGTATCGCTGTGCTGGTTTTGGCCCAGTCAGTGCTGCTGTCTGTCAAGGTGAGGCTGTCTGATGTAGACATACATTTTCTATCTACTAGTGATGTGCTGCTCAGCTATTTTCTTACCTACAGTACACCCATCCGCAATTTCACAGAATTGTAATACAGTGAAAATCAAGGTTGCAATCAATTTAAGTTGAAGTCAGTCAATTCAAGAAGTAATCTGAAATTTTGAATCAATAATTTTAAAAAGGGTGTCTACACCGAGTGTACAAAACATTAAGAACACCTACTCTTTACATGACATAGACTGACCAGGTGAATCCAGGTGAAAGCTATGATCCCTTATTGATGTCACTTATTAAATCCACTTCAATCAGTGTAGTTGAAGGGGAGGAGACAGGTTACATTTGTAAGCATTGAGACATGGATTGTATATGTGTGCCATTTAGAGGGTGAATGGACAAGACAAAATATTTAACTGCCTTTGAACGTGGTATGGTATTTGGTGCCAGGCCCACCGGTTTGCAACAAGAACTGCAACGCTGCTGGGTTTTTCACAGTCAACAGTTTCCCATGTGTATCAAGAATGGTCCACCACCCAAAGGACATCCAGCCATCTTGACACAACTGTAGGAAGCTTTGGAGTCAGCATGGGCCAGCATCTCTGTGGAACGCTTTCGACACCTTGTAGAGTCCATGCCCCGATAAATTGAGGCTGTTCCGAGGGCAAAAGGGGGCGCATCTCAATATTAGGAAGGTGTTCCTAATGTTTTGTACACTCAGTGTATTTTAAGTGACGCTAGCCTCAATAAACGCTAAGAATTTCAACCCGTGCATCACTGTATATACTATCAATTAAGTTGAGCTTAAAGAGGGAGATTTAAGAGTGGTGCTGGATTGTACTGGACATCAGCTTTTATGTAAAATGTGTGTGTTTCAGTGGGATGTAGATGACCCAGTAACAATGCCACTTGCTACCATGTCAGTGGTCTTCACCATTATCTTTGTGTTAGAGGTAAGAGTCTGGGTGCATGTCAATGGGACATTTGCATGGAATACTATGCACATGGATCTCAAGGCAGGATTGTGACAAATGTACAGTATTATAAAAGCAATGTGACTACAATGCGAATGGGTTTTGTTGTTGTGGTAACCAGGTGACGATGAAGTTCATAGCTATGTCCCCGGCGGGGTACTGGCAGAGCAGACGGAACCGCTACGATTTACTGGTGACAATACTGGGAGTCATCTGGATAGTCTTGCACTTTGCTCTACTGGTGAGGACACACATATACACACACACACACACAGTATAAATACAGATATACAACTATTCTTTACAACACTTGTTCTTTCCTGGGACTAGTGCATTTTCTAACAAGTATTCTGTACTTCTTTCGAGTTATGACTAAATATATTGTGAAGATTAGTGTATAATTAGTAAATGGCTGATCACAGTGTTCTCCTGTAGAATGCATATACTTACATGATGGGCACGTGTGTGATCGTCTTCAGGTTCTTCACCATCTGTGGGAAGCATGTAAGTATAGCCCACTGTAAGCCTAATGGAACTTACAGTGCATATTACTGAACAAAACTGTTAAAAATATTTTTTTCCCTATTTACTAGCTTGCCCAGCAGGCAAAAAAAGCAATTTAGAGTTGTAAAACTGTTTTTCTGGTTGAATACATCATATAACTCAAATTACAACCATCTGTTACAACCTCGTTTGTTTTGTTGCTGGTTGCTAAAAAAGGAGGTAACAAAACTCCTGCAACCATTTTGCCCGCTGGGTGGTCTCTTTAATGCTATAATCGGTCTGTAGGTGACTCTGAAGATGCTACTGCTGACAGTCGTGGTCAGTATGTATAAAAGCTTCTTCATCATCGTGGGAATGTTCCTTCTCCTCCTCTGCTACGCCTTCGCTGGAGTCGTCCTATTCGGAACCGTTAAATACGGAGAGAACATCAACAGGTCATCAACAGCTTCCCTTTCTCTCCTTTCTGTTTTTATCCCCCTTTCTTTACCTCTTTCACACTTATTCCTGTCTCTTTCCTAACTTCAACTCTTCCTCCCACTCCTCCAAGTCTTCCTCCTTCCTTTCTTCCTTTTTACCTTTCTCCTTTCATTTGCCTGACTCTGCTCACCTCTCATTCTCCTTTCTAGTCATCATTTATCCTATCTTCCACACGGTTAGCGCTCTGATTACTGTAGAGATTTGAAGAGCAAGTGTCACTTATTCGATTTGTGGCACCATCACAGCCTCCTCTAGTGGAGAAATAGTGGGAGTTTGAGAAGTCTGCAGCCACACCGATGACTCATTCTCTCTAAAGCGCGCGCGTGTGTGTGTGTGTGTGTGTGTGTGTGTGTGTGTGTGTGTGTGTGTGTGTGTGTGTGTGTGTGTGTGTGTGTGTGTGTGTGTGTGTGTGTGTGTGTGTGTGTGTGTGTGCTACTTTATTTGTTTACATTTTTTCTCAATGACAGGCATGCTAACTTCTCCACGGCAGGGAAGGCCATCACGGTTCTGTTCCGTATTGTCACGGGGGAAGACTGGAATAAGATCATGCATGACTGCATGGTAAGAGCTGGTCTATTTCATTTTTCATATGTGCACAGCAGCGTCTTCAGGGGAAACTAGTCAAGACTTACAAAACAGAAAGCGTAGTGTAATACTTTTCTGTCTGTTATGTAAAAAGCACAAGACAAAGTCAGGTCTAAAAAGAGGCATTTCTCAACATAGACTTCTTCAGAAAAAAAGGATATACTGTTACAGTATTATTTCAAGTAAACAAACCAAAGTTCATGACTCGAGAGGGTTTGTTGTTTTTATTGTTCAGTTTATATGTCTGCTCTATATAGATCATATACAATATACACTGATCAATATAAACGCAACATACAACAATTTCAATGTTTTTACTGCATTACATTCATATATGGAAGTCAGTCAATTGAAATAAATTCATTAGGCCTTAATCTATGGATGTCACATGACTGGGAATACAGACATGCATCTGTTGGTCAGAGATACTGTACCTTAGAAAAAAGGTAGGGGCGTGGATATAAAAAACAGTCAGTATCTGGTGTGACCAACATTTGCCTCATAGAGCGACACACCTCCTTCAGGCTGTTGATTGTGGCCTGTGGAATGTTGTCCCACTCCTCTTCAATTGCTGGATATTGGCGGAAACTGGAACACACTGTCTGTTGTACATGTCGATCTAGAGCATCATCCCGCTTAACAGACAGGTTGAAGCCTGCTTGACAGAGTCGCTAACCTTAGCTAGCTAGCTAAGCTGCTAGCCATCAAGCTAACAAAGTTAGTCCCAGATTAGTTTTGCAATGGAGCCTTTTTTGTCTGGAGAAGTAAATTAAGGGCAACTCTGAATAGTTGAAACTGGATTTTAAAGAGCTGATTGATTCTCTGCTAGACACTAATAAAAGACCCATCCTATCTGGCCCTGTGCCCTCTCTGAATCGTGGCATTGAATGCTTCAGCAGAATTCTTTCTCTTTACAACTGGCTACATGATTATTGCAGCTCAATAGGTGTAACTTTTGTTGACAATTTCAATATCTTTTGGAAACAAAACACGTTTTATAAATAGGATGGGATCCACCCAAATCATTTGGGTACCTGGATCCTTTCACATCATTCTAAGGCTGTGTTGAGACAATAACTTATCAATTACCCAGGCCCAACTCAGTTAATTCCTACCATTGTGTCACTGACTTGTCATAATACTTTACAAAATGTACATTAGCCCAGGGGCATTGGTAGACACAATGGTGTGTCTGTTTTTTTGTGTTATTTGTAACTTATTTTTTACATAATGTTTCTGCCACTGTCTCCTATGACTGAAAAGAGCTTCTAGATATCAGGACAGAAAATTCCCGAAATTCGCATAAAAAAGAGACAGAGATATCAGGGACTTAGGCTGGGGTGCCTTGTAAGTATCCAACGGGGAGTGGGTAATCTGCCTCTACCATCAGTCCTATTAGACAATTTACAATCATTGGATAACAAAATAGACCAGCTACGATCATGAATATCCTGCCAACGGGACATAAAAAACGGTAATATCTTATGTTTCACTGAGTCATGGCTGAACGATGACATGAATAACATACAGCTGGCGGGGTTGACGCGGCATCGGCAAGATACAATAGCAGCCTCCGGTAAGACAAGGGGTGGCGGTCTGTGTATATTTGTAAACATTAGCTGGTGCACGAAGCTCTCCCTCACCCTCCATTTGGCAAATCTGACCATAATTATATCTTCCTGATGCATGTTTACAAGCAAAAACTAAAGCAGGAAACACCAGTGACTCGAAGTGGTCAGACGAAGCAGATGCTAAGCTACAGGACTGTTTTCACCACAGTGACTGTACGTACGTACCCCAACCAGAAGCCATGGATTACAGTCAACATTCACGCTGAGCTAAAGGGTAGAGCTGCCACTTTCAAGGAGCGGGACTCTAACCCGGACACTTATCAGACATCCCGCTATGCCCGCCGACGAACCATCAAACAGGCAAAGCATCAATACAGGACTAAGATTGAATCGTACTACACCGGCTCCGATGCTCATCGGATGTTGCAGGACTTGCAAACTATTACAGACTACAAAGGGAAGCACAGCCGCGAGCTGCCCAGTGACACAAGCCTACCACAAGCCTACCAATCTAAATTACTTCTATGCTCACTTCGAGGCAAGAAACATGCTTGAGAGCATCAAATCAAATCAAATCAAATGTATTTATATAGCCCTTCGTACATCAGCTGATATCTCAAAGTGCTGTACAGAAACCCAGCCTAAAACCCCAAACAGCAAGCAATGCAGGTGTAGAAGCACGGTGGCTAGGAAAAACTCCCTAGAAAGGCCAAAACCTAGGAAGAAACCTAGAGAGGAACCAGGCTATGTGGGGTGGCCAGTCCTCTTCTGGCTGTGCCAGGTGGAGATTATAACAGAACATGGTCAAGATGTTCAAATGTTCATAAATGACCAGCATGGTCGAATAATAATAAGGCAGAACAGTTGAAACTGGAGCAGCAGCACAGTCAGGTGGACTGGGGACAGCAAGGAGTCATCATGTCAGGTATTCCTGGGGCATGGTCCTAGGGCTCAGGTCCTCCGAGAGAGAGAAAGAAAGAGAGAATTCGAGAGAGCATATGTGGGATGGCCAGTCCTCTTCTGGCTGTGCCGGGTGGAGATTATAACAGAACATGGCCAAGATGTTCAAATGTTCATAAATGACCAGCATGGTCGAATAATAATAAGGCAGAACAGTTGAAACTGGAGCAGCAGCACGGCCAGGTGGACTGGGGACAGCAAGGAGTCATCATGTCAGGTAGTCCTGGGGCATGGTCCTAGGGCTCAGGTCCTCCGAGAGAGGGAAAGAGAGAAGGAGAGAATTAGAGAACGCACACTTAGATTCACACAGGACACCGAATAGGACAGGAGAAGTACTCCAGATATAACAAACTGACCCTAGCCCCCCGACACATAAACTACTGCAGCATAAATACTGGAGGCTGAGACAGGAGGGGTCAGGAGACACAGCATCAGCTAGTACAGACGACTGTGTGACCACGCTGTCCATAGCCGATGTGAGTAAGACCTTTAAACAGGTCAACATTCACAAAGCCGCAGGGCCAGACAGATTACCAGGACGTGCAACGTTATTCATTGACTACAGCTCAGTGTTCAATACCATAGTGCCCTCAAAGCTCATCACTAAGCTAATGACCCTGGGACTAAACACCTCCCTCTGCAACTGGATCCTGGACTTTCTGACGAGCCACCCCCAGGTGTTAAGGGTAGGTAACAACACATCTGCCACACTGATCCTCAACACAGGGGCCCCTCAGGGTTGCGTCCTCCGCTACTCCCTGTTCACTCATGACTGCATGGCCAGGCACGACTCCAACACCATCATTAATTTAGCTGACAATACAACAGTGGGAGGCCTGATCACTGACAACGATGAGACAACCTATAAGGAGGAGGTCAGAAACCTAGCCGTGTGGTGCCAGGATAACAACCTTTCCCTCAAAGTGATCAAGAGGAAGGAGATGATTGTGAACTACAGGAAAAGGAGGATCGGGCACGCCCCCATTCTCATCGACGGGGATGTAATGGAGCAGGTTGAGAGCTTCAAGTTCTTTGGTGTCCAACTCATCCACAAACTATCATGTTCCAAACACACCAAGACAGTTGTGAAGAGGGCATGACCATTCTGATTCCCGCTCAGGAGACTAAAAAGATTTGGCATGGGTCCTCAGATCCTCAAAAAGTTCTACAGTTGCACCATCGAGAGCATCCTGACTGGTTGCATCACTGCCTGGTATGGAAACTGCTCGGGATCCGACCACAAGGCACTACAGAGGGTAGTGTGTACGGACCAGTACATCACTGGGGCCAAGCTTCCTGGCATCCAGGACCTCTTTTCCAGGCGGTGTCAGAGAAAGGCCCTAAAAATTGTCAAAGACTTCAGTCACCCTAGTCATAGACTGTTCGCTCTGCTACCACACGGCAAGCGGTACTGGAGCGACAAGTCTAGGTCCAAAAGGCTTCTTAAAAGCTTCTACCCCCGAGCCATAAGAATCCTGAACAGCTAGTCAAATGGCTACCCAGACTATTTGCGTTAAACCCCCCCCCCCCCTCCTATATTACGCTGATGCTACTTTCTGTTTATTATCTATGCATAGTCACTTTAACTCTACCTACATGTACATATTGCCTCAATTACCTCAACTAGCCTGTTCCCCGCACATTGATTCTCTACCAGTACCCCCTGTATATAGCCTCGCGAATATTATTTTACTGCTGCTCTTAAATCATTTTTATTTTTTACTTCTCTTTTTTTTACTTAACACTTATTTTTCTTAAAACTGCATTGTTGGTTAAGGCATTGTAAGTTAGCATTTCACTGTTGTATTCGGTGCATGTGACAAATAAAATTGTATTTGATTTTTCTAACTGCCATGAATGCCTCTGCTGATCCTGCAGCTATTGTATGCAGTAACCAGGTGCCTATAAACCAGAGTTATACTCTTAGCACTGAGGCAGTGTGCCCTAGTAGGAAGTCCACTGTGTGCATCTCACCCTGCACTAACATAAATAACATGAGCATGTCTACTTCTGCTATGCTTCCCAGTAAAGCAATGCAAACAATCAAGCATCCAAGAAAAATGCAAAACAATTGCCCTGGTTAACATATGTACCTTAAGAAACAAGGTTCATGAAGTCAATAACTAGCTAGTAACAGATTACATTCATATTTGATCTCTGAAACTCACTTAGATTATACCTTTGATACAGTGATACCAATACATGGTTATAACATCTACAGAGAATACAGAAATGCCAATGGTGGAGGTGTTGCTGTTTATATCCAGAGCCATATTCCTGTAAAGCTCAGAGCGGATCTCATGTTAAATATTGTAATATGGCTAATATGCATCACCTAAAGCCCATTCTTGTAGGGATCTGCTATAGACCACCAAGTGCTAATAGTCAGTATCTTGATAACATGTGTGAAATGCTTGATAATGTATGTGATATCAGAGAAATATATTTGTGGGGGGTGATTTAGATATTGACTGGCTTTCATCAAGCTGCCCATTCAAGAAACAGCTTTAAACTGTAGCCAGTGCCTGCAACCTGGTTCAGGTTATCAGTCAACCTACCAGGGTAGTTACAAACAGCACGGGAATGAAATCATCACCAAGTATTGATCACATCTTTACTAATGCTGCAGAAATTTCCATCGGATGTAGTGATCAAAATATAGTAGCTATCTAGAAAAACCAAAGTTCCAGAGGCAGGGCCTAATATAATGTATAAGAGGTCATACATCAACAACTATGTTATTGATGTAAAGAATACTTAATCACGTAACTAATTAACTAGGAAGTCAGGGCACCAAGGAATATATTCAGATTACAAAATTATAATATTCCTAATATAACTTTCAGACGTTAGTCTCATTCCAAACATTGTAAATTGTTGGTTATCTGCACGAACCCAGTCTTCACTATGAGTCATTCATACATCAATTGTCTTAAATTCATTTTTTTACTAACTAAGTAATTCACTGAAATGCATCACACAAACAATGGATAGTTACAAGGAAATTATAGCGGAGTTTCCCCAGTGGGATAAACCGGCATCGCGGCTTGGTGTACAAAAGGGAAGTGGGGGTCGACTGAGATAAGACAACACACAGTTGATAATTATAATAATTGAAATGCTAATCCTTTGCACATGAACGCTCACTCATTCGGGAATAATTGCAATCAATACATATATTTACGCTCAGTGTGTCGTCGGGATCTCTGTTGAAAAGTTTGTTTCTGTTGGAGAGTTTGTCCGCGCTCTCTCTCTTGGTTAGAATGGATAGTTCAGAGTGACATTCATTCATGTCGTCATAGAATAGATGTTTCGGCGGTTCTCGGTCTTCGCGTTCAATGATACCGAATTCCTAGCTGCAAACTAGTAATTAATATCAAAGACTTGTTCTTATTCTGTCGGTGTCGATAGTCTGAGTTTAACCACGTGTTATGGTTAAAAGATTCAGCCATCTACTCAAACCTTAGCTTATACTCAAGTTTATGGTCTCCACTCAAACCTTGGCCCTCTCGTTATTCGAGTTAAGCTGGTCTCAACCTTAGTCCTCTCGTAATTGAGAGAAACATGGTCTGTTGAGAAATTCTCAAGGTGGGGGTTTTATTCGGAAGAGCAGAAAGGGGCCTGTCCCAGGACGCCAGACCATAACTGTGCTCATGGGCAGTCCTCTGATTTAGTTAACCTATCTAGCGCAGCGGAAACCCTCGACAACATTCCGTTGAATAGGCAGCGCGCGAAATTCAAAAATATATTTTTTTAAATATGTAACTTTCACACATTAACAAGTCCAATACAGCAAATGAAAGATAAACATCTTGTTAATCTACCCATCATGTCCAATTTTTTTAATGTTTTACAGCAAAAACACAACATATATTTGTTAGATCACCACCGAATCAAAAAAAAACACACAGCCATTTTTCCCAGACAAAGATAGTCACAAACGCAGAATTAGAGATAAAATGAATCACTAACCTTTGATAATCTCCATCAGATGACACTCATATGACATCATGTTACACAATACATTTATGTTTTGTTCGATAACATGCATATTTATATCCACAATTCTCGGTTTACATTGACGCCATGTTCAGAAATGCCTCCAAAGTATCAGGAGTAATTACTGAGAGCTACGTCAGATAACAGAAATACTCATCATAAACTTTGACGAAAGATACATGTTTTACATATAATTAAAGATACACTGGTTCTTAATGCAACCGCTGTGTTAGATTATTTTTAAACGTTACGAAAAAAGCATACCATGCAATAATCTGAAACAGAGCTCAGAAGTAACAACATTTCTCCGTTGGAGTCAACAGAAATACGAAATTACATCATAAATATTCCCTTACCTTTGGTGATCTTTCATCAGAATGCAGTGCAAGGAGTCCTAGTTCCACAATAAATCGTTGTTTTGTTCCATAATGTCCATTACTAGTGTCCAATTAGCTGCATTTGCTACCAGGTTTAGCTCACATGCCCAAAAGCTGGCGCTGGTCCAGGCGAACTTCAAAAATATATATTCCAGGTCAAATAAACTGGTCAAACTAAGTAGAGAATCAATCTTCAGGATGTTATTTTCATATATATTCAATAATGTTCCAACCGGAGCATTTGTTTTTGTCTACAGAGTCATGGAACGCAGGCGATATCAACAGATAATTGCGCAACCAGGAAATGGCATTCTGCCAGGCCAGTGACTCATTTCCCTCCCATTCGGTCAAATATCACACTAGGAGCTTCAGTCCACGTTCTACTGAATGCTGACATCTATTGGAAGGTGTAGGAAATGCGAACAGATCCATATCTTGTTTGGATGTGAATAGGCGATGACTTCAAATTAGACCAGCCTTCAGAATTTCCACTTCCTGTTTGGAAGATTGCCTGCCCTATGAGTTCTGTTATACTCACATACATAATTCAAACAGTTTTAGAAACTTCAGTGTTTTCTATCCAATAGTAATAATAATATGCATATATTAGCATCTAGGACAGAGTAGGATGGATCCAAAGTGAAAATGCTTCCCCCTATCCCTAACAGGTTTCTACCCATCGTGTCCGATTTCAAAAATACTTTACAGCTAAAGCACAACATCATGATTATGTTAGATCACTGCCAAGTCGAAAAAAACACACAGCCATTTTTACAGCCAAAGAGAGGAGTCACAAAAAGCAAAAAGCAGAAATATAGATAAAATGAATCACTAACCTTTGATGATCTTCATCAGATGAAACTCATAGGACTTCATGTTACACAATACATGTATGTTTTGTTCGATAATGTGCATATTTATGTCCAAAAATCTCAGCTTACATTGGCACCTTACGTGCAGTAATGTTTTGATTCCAAAACATCCGGTGATTTTAGCAGAAATACTCATAATAAACATTGATAAACGATACTAGTGTTATTCACAGAATTAAAGATAGACTTCTCCTTAATGCAACCGCTGTGTCAGATTTCAAAAAACTTTACGAAAAAAGCATAATCTGAGAACGGCGCTCAGAACCCAAAACAGCCAGAGGAATCGCCGCCATTTTGGAATCAACTAAGTTAGAAACAACACCATAAATATTAACTTACCTTTGATGATCTTCATCAGAAGGCACTCCCAGGAATCCCAGTTCGACCATAAATGACTGATTTGTTCCATAAAGTTCCATCATTTATGTCCAAATAGCCACTTGTTGTTAGAGTGTTCAGCCCAGTAATCCATCTTCATGAGGTGCAAGCATTTCATCCAGACAAAAACTCGAAAAGCTGAGGCTATTGTATAAACAGCGTTATGGTAATGTGGCCGTATTGCCTCCCATGAGTTTCACAAAATTGTACCAAACGGACCAGTTCGTAGCTGGATCCTCCACCGATATTTTATACCGATAAATTCTCCTCCAGGAATTTACGACCTGAGGTCGCAGCAGCCTGAGTGTAGGAGACAGAGAGAGGGGGATGGTGCTCGCTATACCCAAAGAGGGCAACGTCATGACAGTGGTGTGTAATGAGGAGAAACCAGACGCTGCACTTGACACATTTATGAAATTGCTTATTCCAGTTACTAATAAGCATGCACCCATTAAGACAATTACTGTAAAAACTGTTAATCCCTGTGGATTGTTGAGGAATTTAAAAATAGTATGGTTGAGCGGGATGAGGCAAAAGGAATAGCAAATAAGTCTGGCTGCACAACCTATTGGCAAATCATGTGATTAAACTGAATTTAAAAAAAAAAAGAAACTACACTAAGAAACAAAAATAAATTATTTAAAGAATGATGGTAAAATTCTTTGGGGCACCTTAAATACATTTGGGTCAAAAAGGCAAACTTAGCTCCATCATTCATTGAATCAGATGGCTCATTCATCATGAAACCCACTGATATTGCCAATTACTTTAATAATATTTTCATTGGCAAGATTAGCAAATTTAGGCATGAAATGACAGCAACAAACGCTGACACTACACATCCAAGTATAACTAACATATAACTAACATATAACTAACTAATTATGAAAGACAAGCATTGTAATTTTAAATTCAGTAAAATGAGTATGGAAGACGTGAAAAAATGATTGTTGTCTTTCAACAATGACAAGCTGGATGAAAAATACTGAGGATAATAGCGGAAAATATTGCCACTACTATTTGCCATATCTTCAATCTAAGCCTACTACTACTACTAATTGTGTGCCCTCAGGCCTGGAGGGAAGCAAAAGTCATTCCGCTACCCAAGAATAGTAAAGCCCCCTTTGGTTGGCATTTGAGTTAGTAATCAGCCTGTTACCAACCCTTAGTAAACTTTTGGACAAAATTGTGTTTGACCAGATAAAATGCTATTTGACTATAAACAAATTTACAACAGACTTTCAGCACGCTCATAGGGAAGGGCACTCAACAAGCACAGCACTTACACAAATTACTGATGATTGGCTGAGAGAAATTGATAATAAAAAGATTGTGGGAGCTATTTTGTTAGACTTCAGTGCAGCTTTTGACAATATCGATAATAGTCTGCTGCTGGAAAACGTATGTGTTATGGCTTTACACCCCCTGCTATATTGTGGATAAAGAGTTACCTGTCTAACAGAACACAGAGGGTGTTCTTTAATGGAAGCCTCTCCAACATTATCCAGGTAGAATCAGGAATTCCCCTGGGGCAGCTGTCTATGCCCCTTACTTTTTTCAATCTAATGACAATCTAATGACATGCCACTGGCTTTGAGTAAAGCCAGTGTGTCTATGTATGCGGATGACTCAACACTTTACATGTTGGCTACTACAGCAACTGAAAAGACTGCAACACCTAACAAAGAGCTGCAGTTAGTTTCAGAATGGGTGGCAAGGAATAAGGTAGTCCTAAACATTTCAAAGACTAAAAGCATTGTATTTGGGACAAATCATTCACTATACACTAAACCACAACTTAATCCTGTAATAAATGATGTGGAAATTGAGCAAGTTGAGGTGACTAAACTGCTTGGAGTAACCCTGGATTTTAAACTGTCATGGTCAAAAATGTTTGACACAACAGGAGCTAAGGTGGTGAGAAGTTTACCTTAAAACGTGCTGATCTGCCTTTTTAACAGCAATATCCCCAAGGCAGGACCTACAGGCCCTAGTTTTGTCTAGTTTTGTCTCACCTGGACTACTCTTCAGTTGTGTGGTCAGATGGCACAAAGAGGGACCTCTGAAAACAACAATTGGCTCAGAACAGGGCAGCATGGCTGGCGAGATTGTCAGGAGAGATTGACTTCATCACTACTTGTTTTTGTATGAAGTGTTAACATGCTGAATGCACTGAGCTGTCTGTTTAAACTACTAGCACCCAGCTCAGACACCCATGCATACCCTACAAGACATGTCACCAGAGGTCTCTTCACAGTCCCCAAGTCCAGAAAAGACTATGGAAGGCGCACACTATTACATAGAGCAATGGCTACATGGAACTTTATTCCACATCGGGTTACTGATGAATCAGATAAAAAAAACAGATAAAATACACCTTATGGAACAGTGGAGACTGTAAAGAGACACACATACAGACACATGCTTACACATACACATGATAAGACACGCACTCTACACACACGTACACATGGATTTTAGATTGTAGATATGTGGTAGTAGAATGGTGGCCTGAAGGAACACACTTATTTGTTGTGAAAAGTGTTATGAAATGTAATGTCATGTAATATTTTAAATTGTATATACAGTGCATTCGGAAAGTATTCAGGCCCCTTGACTTTTTCCACATTTTGATACGTTACAGCCTTATTCTAAAATTGATTTTAAAAATCAATTCTCATCAATCTACGCACAATGCCCCATGATGACAAACCAGAAACAGGTTTTAGAAATATTTGCTAATTGATAAAAAAAAAAAAACTGAAATACCACATTTACATAAGAATTCAGACCCTTTTACGCAGTACTTGAATCTTCAGTACCTTCGGCAGCGATTACGGCCTCAAGTCTTCTAGGGTATGACGCTGACAAGCTTGGCACACCTGTATTTGGGGAATTTCTCCCATTCATCTCGGTAGACCATCTCAAGCTCTGTCAGGTTGGATGGGGAAGGTCGCTGCAGCTATTTTCAGGTCTCTCCAGAGATGTTCGATCTGGTTCAAGTCCGGGCTCTGGCTGGGCCACTCAAGGACATTCGGAGACTTGTCCCTAAGCCACTACTGTGTTGTCTTGGCTGTGTGCTTAGAGTCCTTGTCCATTTGGAAGGTGAACCTTCACCCCAGTCTGAGGTCCTGAGCGCTCTAAAGCAGGTTTTCATTAAAGGTCTCTCCTTACTTTGCTCCGTTCATCTTTCCCTCAATCCTGACTAGTCTCCCAGTCCCCGCTTTTCTGTGAAGGGAGTAATACACAGTGTTGTACAAGATCTTCCGTTTCTTGGCAATTGCTTGCATGTAATAGCTTTCATTTCTCAGAACAAGAATAGTTTTATTGCTTCTTTAATCAGGACAACAATTTTCAGCTGAGCTAACATAATTGCAAAAGGGTTTTCTAATGATCAACTATCCTTTTAAAATTATAAACTTGGATCAGCTAACATGCCATTGGAACACAGGAGTGATGGTTTCCAGCTGCAATAGTCATTTACAACATTAACAAGGTCCACTGTAAGGGTTTTCCTGTGGTGAAGGAGAGGCGGACCAAAATGCAGCGTGGTGGTTATTCATGTTCTTTAATAAAGGAACTATACATGAAATAACTAACAAAACAATAAATGTGTGAAAACCTAAACAGTCCTATCTGGTGCAAACACAGAGACAGGAACAATCACCCACAAAACCCAACACAAAACAGGCTACCTAAATATGGTTCCCAATCAGAGACAATGACTAACACCTGCCTCTGATTGAGAAGCATATCAGGCCAAACATAGAAATAGACAAACCAGACACACAACATAGAATGCCCACCCAGCTCACGTCCTGACCAACACTAAAACAAGGAAAACACATACGAACGATGGTCAGAACTTGACATCCACACTGTATTTCTGATCAATTTTATGTTATTTTAATGGACAAAAATGTGATTTTCTTTAAAAAAAAACAAGGACATTGACCCCAAATTTTTAAACTGTAGTGTACATGAAGAGCACACTTCTCCGGCGTGCCAGTAGACATTAAAGGTGAGCATTTGCCCACTGAAGTTTGTTTTATGACGCTGAACTGCATGTCAGGTCAAGACCCTGTTGAGGACGACGAGCATGCAGATGAGCTTCCCGGAGAAGGTTTATGACAGTTTGCGCAGAAATTCTTTGGTTGTACAAACCCACAGTTTCATCAGCTGTCCGGTGGCTGGTCTCAGACGATGTGTTTTGTGACAAAACTGCACATTTTAGAGTGGCCTTTTATTGTCCACGGCACAAGGTGCACTTGTGTAATGATCATGCTTGTTGATATGCAACACTTGTCAGGTGGATGGATTATCTTGTCAAATGAGAAGTGCTCACTAACAGAGATGTAAAGAAATTTGTGAACAAAAGTTGAGTGAAATAAGGTTTTTGTGGGTATAAGTTTGGTTATCTTTTATTCCAGCTCATGAGACCAACACTTTACATGTTGCGTTTATATTTTTGCTCAGTAAATATAACAATATATGCTATTTAGCAGACAGTGTTATCCAAAGCGACTTGCGTGCATACATTTTCATAACGTTGGCCCCAGCATAGTTAGATAATTAAATATATTTCAATTCTTTCTGTGGGTTCACGTTGTAGTATGGGGCCTCATGTTGATAACACCGTGTTTGGGATGTTCCCCTCCTCAGGTGCAGCCTCCGTTCTGTACCCCCGATAAGCATCGCTACTGGGAGACGGACTGTGGGAACTACGCAGGAGCACTCATCTACTTTTGCTCCTTCTATGTCATCATTGCTTACATCATGCTTAACCTCCTCGTGGGTAAGTGTGTGTGTGCCCTAATCATATAAGCTTGACTTTGACTTTGAATAAAGCCTTTCCAAATAGGGTGTGTGTGCGAGCGTTCATGTGTGAGCGTGCATGCGTGTGCGTAAGCCACTCATGCAAAGGACAATTTCCTGTATCATCGTTCAGGCCCATATTTCATTTCCTGTGGTACGAGTCGTGTGTGACTGTCTCATAAAGCACAATAAACAGTTTAATCTCTCCCCATGACAGTTTAGCACTGTTATTACTGACCTCATCATCAAACCTTGCCATGCAGAAATCTGGGTCCACCTGTGTGTGTGTGTGTGTGTGTGTGTGTGTGTGTGTGTGTGTGTGTGTGTGTGTGTGTGTGTGTGTGTGTGTGTGTGTGTGTGTGTGTGTGTGTGTGTGTGTGTGTGTGTGTGTGTGTGTGTGTGTGTGTGTGTGTGTGTGTGTGTGTGTGTGTGTGTGTGTGTGGTGTATGTGTGTGTGAGTAAGGACAGTGGCACAGTCTAAATTCATGTCAGGGGTGTTTAGGAAGTGAGCCAACATCAACTCTAGCTATCCATCTCTATCCGTCTCCCTCTGAATATGATCTGGCATATACAGTGGGGCAAAACAAGTATTTAGTCAGCCACCAAGTGTGCAAGTTCTCCCACTTAAAAAGAAGAGAGAGGCCTGTAATTTTCATCATAGGTACACTTCAACTATGACAGACAAAATGGAAGAAAAAAAATCCAGAAAATCACATTGTAGGATTTTTTATGAATTTATTTGCAAATTATGGTGGAAAATAAGTATTTGGTCAATAACAAAAGTTTATATCGTTGTGGTTTTATGGACTGTGTCTGTTAGAACAACTTGTCCCTTAGATGCCTACAGTGCTTGATGCTGTTAGTGTTGTAGGGAAATGACTATGTATAACATTTCACCAGTCACCAATCATTCACAATCCATTTACTGAAGGCTATAAACATCTAATTGCAGGTGCCATTAGCGAAGCCCATGTATGGTTCTTCGACCTCTCCAATGCTAGTTGGAGAATATGCCATGAAAGGTGTTGTTCCCCAGAAAGACAAACAAGAATTGATGCTAGACACAGGTGTGGTTTTAAGAGAGGTTCTGAAAGACACTCATGGGGGTGTCCACTGAAAGTTGACTAGCAGCAACTGGGACTAAATTTGCCCAAAAAGAGGCAAACAAAAGAAAAAAACACAAACTTAGAAGCAAACCAAAAATTGGAACAAAACAAAGACAGGGAAGATCTGATAAAGGATTTTTGGTCTAGGAAATCACATTTGGAGAGCCAACTAAAGGTGTTAACCCTCCACGTTTCTCAAGACCACTGGAGCACTGAACCAGCCACTCTTAAATAGCACCTGGGCCAGCAAGGTAAAGCATCTTTCCACTAACGAGATGACCAACCAGAACAGGTATAATATATACTGACTAACGAGTTGACACCAGTGAGTGCGCCCCACGTGCTAATGTGCTAGCATCCAACTTCGAAATATAAATGGATAAGCCAGATCCTGTAACAAAGGTGATAAATCAGTAAACATAATTGGAGCCATCTCTTCAGTTTTTAAGGCGTAAAAGTCAGTATGGTAGCAAATTCTAGATGTATATAACTCTTGCATGAGATGTCATTGTTGTGTCCCAGACATATCTGCTGCATGTAAGTATACTACATTGAAATGTTCAGACATGTGAGATAACCCCAGATATGTGTGTGTTTTGCAGCCATCATTGTGGAGAACTTCTCTCTCTTCTACTCCACTGAGGAGGACCAGCTACTGAGCTACAACGACCTCCGACACTTTCAGATTATCTGGAACAATGTTGATGACAAGAGAGAGGTGAGAGAGAGAGGGAGGGAACCTTGTGGGGAGGTAAGGTTTGGAAGTGGAGGAAAGCTGGAGAGATGGATGGAGGGAGAGTGAGAGAAAGGAGAGATACAGAGAGAGTGGGAGAAACCAACTGATATGATATGGAAGAAACCATGTGGAGACGCAAGGGTTGGAAGTGGAGAAGAGCTGGAGGGATGGATGGAGGGAGAGTGAGATACAGAGAGAGCTGGAGAAACCAACTGATATGATAGGGAAGAAACCATGTGGAGACGCAAGGGTTGGAAGTGGAGAAGAGCTGGAGGGATGGAGGGAGGGAAAGAAAAGTCTGGACAGGTGGGGTGACCTTTATCCACTCTCTCTCAGGGAGTGATCCCAACATCGCGGGTGAAGTTCCTGCTGCGTCTGCTGAGGGGCAGGCTAGAGGTAGACCTGGATAAGGACAAGCTGCTGTTCAAACACATGTGCTATGAGATGGAGAGGCTGCACAACGGAGGGGACGTCACCTTCCACGACGTGCTCAGGTGACAATAGCACACACACATAACACACATTCCACAACGTGCACACTAAACACACATGCTTAATACTAATATAGTTTTTTTGTGTGTGTGGGGGGGGGGGGGGGCTGTATTGTTTCCCACAGTGTGTTTTCATATTGTTCTGTAGACCTATTTAGTTCTTGTAAAACATTATATAGTTGTCGTTTATTAGGATGTATTTTAGCCCACAGTTACGTATAGAGTGCTCATCTATTCATTCTTCTACCATTCTTTCTCTTCCATGTCCTCCTGTGTTTCTGCAGTATGTTGTCATACCGTTCAGTGGATATCAGGAAGTCTCTACAGCTGGAGGAGCTGCTGGCTAGAGAGCAGCTGGAGTACACCATAGAAGAAGAGGTGGCCAAGCAGACCATACGCATGTGGCTCAAGAAGTGCCTCAAACGCATCCGTGCTGTAAGAGATCCAAACATTAAGAACACCATACTTTATTGACTTACCCCCCCCCCCCCCCCCCCCCTTTGCCTAAAGCACAGCATCAATTTGTCCGGGCATTCCTCAGGGATGCTGGCCCATGTTGACTCCAATGCTTTCCACAGTTGTCAAGTTTGCTGAATGTGCTTTGGGTGGTAGATCATGTAGTGACACTTTTTTGGTTACTATATGATTCCATATGTGTTATTTCATAGTTTTTATGTCTTCACTATTATTCTACAATGCAGAAAATAGTACAAATTAAGAGAAACCCTGGAATGAGTAGGTGTGTCCAACATTTTGACTCGTATTGTGTATATACAGTATATATTATAATTTTTCCAACAATTGTTTACAGACAGATTATTTTACTTATAATTCACTGTATCACAATTCCAGTAGGTCAGAAGTTTACATATACTAAGTTGACTGTGCCTTTAAACAGCTTGGAAAATTCCAGAAAATTATGTCATGGCTTCAGCAGCTTCTGATAGGCTAATTGACATAATTTGAGTCAATTGGAGGTGTACCTGTGGAAGTATTTCAAGGCCTACCTTCAAACTCAGGGCCTCTTTGCTTGACATCATGGGAAAATCAAAGGAAATCAGCCAAGACATCAGAAATACATTGTAGACCTCCACAAGTTCGGTTCATCCTGGAGCAATTTACAGCCGTCATACCGCTCAGGAAGGAGACGCGTTCTGTCTCCTAGAGATGAACATACTTTGGTGCAAAAAGTGCAAATCAATCCCAGAATAACAGCAAAGGACCTTGTGAAGATGCTGGAGGAAACAGGTACAAAAGTATCTATATCCACAGTAAAACGAGTCCTATATCCACATAACCTGAATGGCCGCTCAGCAAGGAAGAAGCCACTGCTCCAAAACCGCCATAAAATAGCCAGACTACAGTTTGCAACTGCACATGGGGACAAAGATCATACTTTTTTGGAGAAAGGTCCTCTGGTCTGATGAAACAAAAATAGAACTGTTTGGCCATAATGACCATCGTTATGTTTGGAGGTAAAAAGGGGGTGACTTGCAAGCCGAAGAACACCATCCAAACCGTGAAGCACGGGGGTGGCAGCATCATGTCTTGGGGGTGCTTTGCTGCAGGAGGAACTGGTGCACTTCACAAAATAGATGGCATCATGAGGTAGGAAAATTATGTGGATATATTGACGCAACATATCAAGACATCAGTCAGGAAGTTAAAGCTTGGTCGCAAATGGATCTTCCAAATGGACAATGACCCCAAGCATACTTCTAAAGTTGTGGCAAAATGGCTTAAGGACAACAAAGTCAAGGTATTGGAGTGGCCATCACAAAGCCCTTACCTCATCCTATAAAACATTTGTGGGCAGAACTGAAAAAGCGTGTGCAAGCAAGGAGGCCTACAGACCTGACTCAGTTACACCAGTTCTGTCAGGAGGAATTGGCCAAAATTCACCCAACTTATTGTGGGACGCTTGTGGAAGGCTACCAAAAACATTTGACCCAAGTTAAACAATTTAAAGGCAATGCTACCAAATACTAATTAAGTTTATGTAAACGTCTGACCCACTGGGAATGTGATGAAAGAAATAAAAGCTGAAATAAATCATTCTCTCTACTATTAATCTGACATTTCACATTCTTAAAATAAAGTGGTGACCATAACTGACCTAAGACAGGGAATTTTTACGAGGATTAAATCTCAGGAATTGTGAAACTGAGTTTAAATGTATTTGGCCAAGGTGTATGTAAACTTCCGACTTCAACTGTATACACACACAGAAACACACACCAAGTGAGTTGATTGTTCTTGTGGACTTACTGCTTTGTGCTGTAAGGTGTTTTGTGAGGACCCACTGCACTCACTCTCCTACAGTAACAGCAACAGTCATGCTTGAAGGAACTGCCAATTGTGTAGTTTTGTATTTTGAGAGAACCAATTGTTCTGTTTAGTTTTGTGAGGATCCACTCCCCTGTCACTTCCCCTACAGAATACACAGAAGTCATGTTTGTATACACTGTTCCATAGCTTTTGTGATTTGTTCTGTGCTGTATAGTGTCCTTTGAGGACTCTCTCTTTGAGGACTCTCTCTCTCTGCTGCAGAAGCAGCAGCAGTCGTGCAGCATCATCCACAGCCTGAGAGAGAGCCAGCAGCAGGAGCTCAGTCGCTTCCTCAACCCCCCCAGCATACAGACCACCCTGCCTAGTGAGGACATCAACGCTAACCAGGACCATTCAACACAGCCAGAGGTACACACACGCGCGCACACAACCACACACACACACACACACGCACAAACATTAATTGAACCACACACACCTCACACCAGCAAGATGGATAAGATGTTAGAGTTTCTATGGTAAGGTTTTCTGTACAGTCTGTAGTAGGTACTCATATGCCAGGTAATAAACTCGCAGTACAATTTTTTGGGTGAATGCTCATTACAGGAAATTATACAATGTTTCATACATGTATTCTAAAACTTTTCTACACCTACCTACCTGTAGTTGAGTGGTCTCCAACAGCTGCTGAGTCCTACCCTGTCAGACCGTGGGGGATACAGACAGGACTCCTCAGAACGCCCTCAGAGGAAACTGGGACAGTGGAGACTACCTGCAGGTCAGTCACGTTTGTGTATGTGCGCTCGTGTGTATGTGCAGTGTCAACAAAGATCAGCTCTGTGCTCACGAAACCAATGTGACTGACCAGTGTCAATGTGTGACGAACCATGTCATCTGCATGACTAAAGCCTAGGAATCTAGAAAAATAACATTGGAGCAATGCTGTATGCCAACAGATTCTCACATACTGTCTCTTCTCTCTCTCTCTGTCCAGGTCGTACCAGTGTCAAGTCCATGGTGTGTAAGATGAACCCTGTGAGTGACGAAGCCTCCTCGGGGTCAGAGGTCAAGAAATGGTGGACGCGTCAGCTGACCGTTGAGAGTGACGAGAGTGGTGATGACCTCATAGATATTTAAACGGAAAACTCAGAAAATTCAACCACGCTCACATATCGAACGAGAACTAGGATAGACAACTATAGCTCTGAGCGCTCAGTGTCGACACAGTACTCTGGTGGTTGAAACGTTCTTTCAAGGTTTTTTCAAGCATATCCCATTCATACTTGACTGATTGGGGAAGTGACAGCGTGGACATCCTCCTCGCAAGTCTCTCCATCAGCAGCCATCTTACATCTTGTGGGACGTTATGATCAGTTTTTTCTCAAAATGGTGGCTTGTGGACACAGGAAAATGTCTCTTGGTTTGCAGTTAAGGCCATTTCAAGAACGTTGATTGTTAGAAACAACGCTTTAGCTGTTTGGTTTAAAGACTGTATATGAATGTACAAAGCCAAACCCATGACACCATTAATTCCTATGTGAAGACTCAATAGCCCATTTGAAGCCAAAAAAGTCAGTTAAGATGGCGTCTATAGAATAGCTAGCTCAGTGCTTCCCCATCTCATTGAGTATCAAAGGTTAAAGTCCGACCGGGATACTGCAGGCTGCAATTTGCAACTAAAACGAGGCAACAATAAACAAGTCGTCCCCCTTGGGCCAATCCGTGTAATTTTGTAAGTGATGGATCTGTATGGCAAGACTCATCATTCACCCAAGTTTCATCAAAATCGGGCAAGTGGTATCTGAGATTTTGTGTGTGACTTATGCACGTACACTTGATTACTACAGTGCACCCTTTGGCCAATCAGTGTAATTTTGGAAATTGCGGATCTATGTAGCAAGACGAGTTTAGTCAAACTCGGGCCAGTGGTGTCTGATAAATCGTGTGGGTAAGCTCGGGCCAGTAGTGTCTGATAAATCGTGTGGGTAAGCTAGACTCATATCCCTGAGCATGGGTGCCAAATTTAATCACTTAGTCAAACAGATCAAGAGATATAAACATGTACCTGTTATTGCGCCACCGTGTAGTCGGTATGATTGTTCTTGCATATGTTGAGTTTAAACAGTGTTTGCAACATCATGTGTACCAAATATTGTTACAATACGGATATCCTTAACTGATTTAAATGCATTTATGTGCCAGACCATGCCCGTGTGAATGTTTATTGGTCAATAGCGGCCGCGTTGTTTTAGGTACTCGTCTGGAAAGGAATGTTTTGAGGGACCTTTTCCCAATGATGCCACATATCAAGTTTCGTGCATATCGGTCATTCGGTGCCTGAGGAGTAGCGTTTTAAGGTCAAGTTTCGTGCTGATCGGTCATTCGGTGCCTGAGGAGTAGCGTTTTAAGGTCAAGTTTCTTGCTGATCGGTCATTCGGTGCCTGAGGAGTAGCGTTTTAAGGTCAAGTTTCGTGCTGATCGGTCATTCGGTGCCAGAGGAGTAGCGTTTTAACCTCTTAATCCTACTTGAGACGCAGACGTCTCAACTAGGCACCTGGAAATGCAAATGCGCTAAATGCTAAATGTACTCGTTAAAACTCAAACGTTCATTAAAATACACATGCAGGGTATTGAATTAAAGCTACACTCGTTGTGAATCTAGCCAACAAATCAGATTTTTAAAATGCTTTTCGGCGAAAGCATGAGAAGCTATTATCTGATAGCATGCAACACCCCAATATACCTGAAGGGGACGTAAACAAAATAATTAGCGTAGCCGGCGCTACACAAAAACGCAGAAATAAAATATAAAACATTCATTACCTTTGATGATATTCTTTGTTGCCACTCCTATATGTCCCATAAACATCACAAATTGGTCTTTTTCCCGATTAAACCCGTCCATGAATGCCCAAAATATCCATTTGTATAGCCTGTCTGCTTCAGGAAAAAAGCTCTCTTCCAACACGCAACGTCATTTTTAAAAATTATATAAGTTGCCTATATTCTTTGACAAAACACTTCAACTTACTTTTGTAACCCAACTTTAGGTATTTGTAAACGTTAATAAGCGATCAAATTGATCACTGGGCGATCTGTATTCAATAGCAGCTACTCAAGAAAAGAATGTCCATTTTTCTCTCTTCCAAAATCGATTGTTGTAGGCTGGATGGAATGAAGGATCTATTGGTCATGACTCAAAGGATTTTTGTCAATGAAAATGACGTTTTTGGCGACATCGTGTGGAAGCTGTAGGAATTGCATCCGTGGCACTATTTAATTTGGTGTCCTTTAAACAATACATGCAAGTGGCGCATGGATATTTTTTTCAGTTTTCAGTGACCAGTTTTTCTTGCGCTTTTCGATGAAACACACGCTCTGTTATAGTCACAGACGTGATTTAACCAGTTTTAGAAACTTCAGAGTGTTTTCTATCCACACATACTAATCATATGCATATACTATATTCCTGGCATGAGTAGCAGGACGCTGAAATGTTGCGCGATTTTTAACAGAATGTTCGAAAAAGGAGGGGGTAGACTTAAGAGGTTTATGGTCAAGTTTTGTGCAGATTGGTCATTCTGAGGAGTAGCGTTTTTTTTTTTTTAAATCACAAAATTCTAAATTGAGGAAAAATCATCATGGCAGACCTTATAGCACCCTGAGGCAAATTCTTTCCTTGTGAGGAGAGGGACCTATGTCCTGAATTTCATGACTTTAGGTCAAATGGGGTTAGCGGTGTGACCATACAAAGATTGCATTTTAATTTGCTTGTTATAGCGCCACCATCTGGACAATCAGTGTACTTGTGTAAATTACTGATCTCTACATTCAATAAGTTTTGTCCAAATCTGGCCAGCGCCGTTTGAGATATTGCATTTAACAAACATACTAACAGACGGAGACAGATCCAGAGTCCCCCCTCCCCTTCCCGATTTCATCGTGGGGGTCATTTGTCCTTATAACTTCTTCTGTGTGCGATTTTAAAACAATTGGTTCAAGGACACACATCTGGTGTAATAGAAGCAATTATTGGTACCATGATTGTCTTCACAAAGATTGCCCTTTTCCCATTCACTGTAAGTGGAGATCCTGTTTTCTGCAAACAATGCCTGCAGTATCGCGGTCGGCCTTGAACTTTGTGGCTTCAATGAGAGGGGGCAGTCGTTCTGCCCTGGTTTCGTGGCTCACAAGAACATCAAAAAAGGGTCAATGCCTCAATGCAAAGTTTTGGAACACTGATTTTAGAGTCCCATTGACATCTGTACTTTTCCATGTTGATGTTTTTCTATGCAGGAAGTTTTTATAGTGTCCATTAAACAGAACCTCTATGTGGTACCCTGTCACGACAACCTTTGATTAGCATCACTGTCCTTTTAGTTGTGAATGTCAGGGAGTGTTTATCGGGAAATACAAAATGAGAGTCATATAAATGATCAAGTCTACAAGCTACAGGACATTGTGTCATCTTGCTATTATATCGTTTTAGGAGATTATTTTATTACAATATAGCTATACAATACCACACCAAAACAATGGTTACATATTAATTGTATGTTGTTGCTATAACTTTAATTTATGAAATATGATGATTGAAATGCTTGAACTTTATAGCTATAGTTCCGTGTGATTCCCCTGTTGTCTTTGTTAATTGTGCCTCTCCCAGTCTCCAGTGTTTCATTGTACACTTACTGTCAGTTTGCTTATAACCACTTAATTCTATTCAAATCCAGGTTTCATGTTCTGTAGTAGAACAACCCAAAGGAAAATAGTTATAATTAAAGGGTGAAAGGAAATATGTTGGTACATGACTGTGAATGTTCTTTCAGATTAAATTAATTTATGTGTGGAATTGTGTGGGCAAAAATATCAGATATATTTTATAAACTATAGCATATAAATCCATTTTGGTTTGTTTGTACAGTATTGCATAATTTCAAATAAAGGCCTTTTGGCACCAACAGTGAGCTCCAAATGTATTGGGACAGTGACATTTTTTGTTGTAGTTTTGGCTCTGTACTCCAGCACTTTGGATTTGAAATGATACAAATAATTTCATCCATATCGGATGAGCCGTTTAGAAATTACTCCACTTTATGTACATAGAAATCAAATCAAATCAAATTTATTTTATATAGCCCTTCGTACATCAGCTGATATCTCAAAGTGCTGTACAGAAACCCAGCCTAAAACCCCAAACAGCAAGCAATGCAGGTGTAGAAGCACGGTGGCTTGGAAAAACTCCCTAGAAAGGCCAAAACCTAGGAAGAAACCTAGAGTGGAACCAGGCTATGTGGGGTGGCCAGTCCTCTTCTGGCTGTGCCGGGTGGAGATTATAACAGAACATGGCCAAGATGTTCAAATGTTCATAAATGACCAGCATGGTCGAATAATAATAAGGCAGAACAGTTGAAACTGGAGCAGCAGCACAGTCAGGTGGACTGGGGACAGCAAGGAGTCATCATGTCAGGTATTCCTGGGGCATGGTCCTAGGGCTCAGGTCCTCCGAGAGAGAGAAAGAAAGAGAGAATTAGAGAGAGCATATGTGGGATGGCCAGTTCTCTTCTGGCTGTGCCGGGTGGAGATTATAACAGAACATGGCCAAGATGTTCAAATGTTCATAAATGACCAGCATGGTCGAATAATAATAAGGCAGAACAGTTGAAACTGGAGCAGCAGCACGGCCAGGTGGACTGGGGACAGCAAGGAGTCATCATGTCAGGTAGTCCTGGGGCATGGTCCTAGGGCTCAGGTCCTCCGAGAGAGGGAAAGAAAGAGAGAAGGAGAGAATTAGAGAACGCACACTTAGATTCACACAGGACACCGAATAGGACAGGAGAAGTACTCCAGATATAACAAACTGACCCTAGCCCCCCGACACATAAACTACTGCAGCATAAATACTGGAGGCTGAGACAGGATGGGTCAGGAGACACTGTGGCCCCATCCGAGGACACCCCCGGACAGGGCCAAACAGGAAGGATATAACCCCACCCACTTTGCCAAAGCACAGCCCCCACACCACTAGAGGGATATCTTCAACCACCAACTTACCATCCTGAGACAAGGCTGAGTATAGCCCACAAAGACCTCCGCCACGGCACAACCCAAGGGGGGGGGGGGCAACCCAGACAGGATGACCACATCAGTGAATCAACCCACTCAGGTGACGCACCCCCTCCAGGGACGGCATGAGAGAGCCCCAATAAGCCAGTGACTCAGCCCCTGTAATAGGGTTAGAGGCAGAGAATCCCAGTGGAAAGAGGGGAACCGGCCAGGCAGAGACAGCAAGGGCGGTTCGTTGCTCCAGAGCCTTTCCGTTCACCTTCCCACTCCTGGGCCAGACTACACTCAATCATATGACCCACTGAAGAGATGAGTCTTCAGTAGAGTTTGCGTCTCTGACATGGGTAGGCAGACCGTTCCATAAAAATGGAGCTCTATAGGAGAAAGCCCTGCCTCCAGCTGTTTGCTTAGAAATTCTAGGGACAATTAGGAGGCCTGCGTCTTGTGACCGTAGCGTACGTGTAGGTATGTACGGCAGGACCAAATCAGAGAGATAGGTAGGAGCAAGCCCATGTAATGCTTTGTAGGTTAGCAGTAAAACCTTGAAATCAGCCCTTGCTTTGACAGGAAGCCAGTGTAGAGAGGCTAGCACTGGAGTAATATGATCAAATTTTTTGGTTCTAGTCAGGATTCTAGCAGCCGTATTTAGCACTAACTGAAGTTTATTTAGTGCTTTATCCGGGTAGCCGGAAAGTAGAGCATTGCAGTAGTCTAACCTAGAAGTGACAAAAGCATGGATTAATTTTTCTGCATCATTTTTGGATAGAAAGTTTCTGATTTTTGCAATGTTACGTAGATGGAAAAAAGCTGTCCTTGAAATGGTCTTGATATGTTCTTCAAAAGAGAGATCAGGGTCCAGAGTAACGCCGAGGTCCTTCACAGTTTTATTTGAGACGACTGTACAACCATTAAGATTAATTGTCAGATTCAACAGAAGATCTCTTTGTTTCTTGGGACCCAGAACAAGCATCTCTGTTTTGTCAGAGTTTGCAGCCATCCACTTCCTTATGTCTGAAACACATGCTTCTAGCAAGGGCAATTTTGGGGCTTCACCATTTTTCATTGAAATGTACAGCTGTGTGTCATCCGCATAGCAGTGAAAGTTAACATTATGTTTTCGAATAACATCCCCAAGAGGTAAAATATATAGTGAAAACAATAGTGGTCCCAAAACGGAACCTTGAGGAACACCGAAATGTACAGTTGATTTGTCAGAGGACAAACCATTCACAGAGACAAACTGATATCTTTCCGACAGATAAGATCTAAACCAGGCCAGAACTTGTCTGTGTAGACCAATTTGGGTTTCCAATCTCTCCAAAAGAATGTGGTGATCGATGGTATCAAATGCAACACTAAGGTCTAGGAGCACGAGGACAGATGCAGAGCCTCGGTCCGATGCCATTAAAATGTCATTTACCACCTTCACAAGTGCCGTCTCAGTGCTATGATGGGGTCTAAAACCAGACTGAAGCATTTCGTATACATTGTTTGTCTTCAGGAAGGCAGTGAGTTGTTGCGCAACAGCCTTTTCTAACATTTTTGAGAGGAATGGAAGATTCGATATAGGCCGATAGTTTTTTATATTTTCTGGGTCAAGGTTTGGCTTTTTCAAAAGAGGCTTTATTACTGCCACTTTTAGTGAGTTTGGTACACATCCGGTGGATAGAGAGCTGTTTATTATGTTCAACATAGGAGGACCAAGCACAGGAAGCAGCTCTTTCAGTAGTTTAGTTGGAATAGGGTCCAGTATGCAGCTTGAAGGTTCAGAGGCCATGATTATTTTCATCATTGTGTCAAGAGATACAGTACTAAAACAATTGAGCGTCTCTCTTGATCCTAGGTCCTGGCAGAGTTGTGCAGACTCAGGACAACTGTGCTTTGAAGGAATACGCAGAATTAAGGAGGAGTCCGTAATTTGCTTTCTAATAATCATAATCTTTTCCTCAAAGAAGTTCATGAATTTATCACTGCTAAAGTGAAAGTCATCCTCTCTTGGGGAATGCTGCTTTTTAGTTAGCTTTGCGACAGTATCAAAAAGGAATTTCGGATTTTTCTTATTTTCCTCAATTAAGTTAGAAAAGGGGGATACCTAGTTAGTTGTACAACTGAATGCATTCAGTTGCATGAATGCATGTTTTTCGCATTTAACCCAACCCCTTTGAATCAGAGAGGTGCGGGGGGGCTACCTTAATCGACATCCACGCCATTGGCGCCCGGGGAACAGTGGGTTGACAGCCTTGCTCAGGGGCAGAATGACATATTTTTTCCTTGTCAGCTCGGGGGATTCGATCCAGCAACCTTTCGGTTACTGGCCCAGCGCTCTTACCCGCCAGAAATGAATGGTAAATAATGTATTGTGTCATTTTAGAAATAATATACAAATAATCATTATTTGTAAATAATAATAAAATATGTGAATGCTACCATGATTACTGATAATCCTGAATGAATTGTGATATACCCCAATATTTTTGGGGGGGGGTATGATATTTGTGCTTCTGTAGCTTTCTCTAACATCATTATTCACGATTAATTCAGGATCATCTATAATCATGGTAGCATTCACGTTAATGTAGAAGTGTAGAAACATATTCTATTCCTGTGACTCCACAATTACACTACATATTTACCATTAATTTCTATTGGGCACAAAAAAATATGAAACCCAACCAAAACAAACAGCAAATGCATCTATCAAGTTTGTAGAGTCACAAACTTGATGTAATCATTGCGTGCTAGGAATATAGGACAAAATACTAAACGTTTCACTACTTTAATACAGATAGGTGATTTTGTCCCAATACTTTTGGTTCCCTAAAATGTGAGGAATATGCACAAAAAGTGTTGTAATTTCTAAACTGCTAACCCAATATGGATGAAAATACCCTCAAATGAAAGCTGACATTCTGCATTTTGTATAATTTAAAATCCAAAGTAGTAGGTGCCAAGCTCACCGGTTTGAGTGTGTCAAGAACTGCAACGCTGCTGGGTTTTTCACACAACAGTTTCAGGGTGTATCAAGAATGGTCCACCACCCAAAGGACATCCAGCCAATTCGACACAACTGTGGGAAGCATTGGAGTCACAATGGGCCAGCATCCCTGTGGAACGCTTTTGGCACCTTGTAGTCCATGCCCCGACAAATTGAGGTTGTTCTGAGGGCAAAAGGGGGTGAAACTCAATATTACTGTTTTGTACACTCAGTGCCATTATTAACTTCACTTTATGAAGTATCTTATATTCTTATATAAAACATGAGGAAGGGGGCAGCACTGCTAGGGTAGACAGTAGGTCTTTGTAGATAGAATGTGCTATTTGGTTAAAGGGGTAAATTGATCATCAAATAGAAAGGAGGAATAAGGCACTCTTCATATAAATTAAAATGCCTTTATTTGTATGGCATGTTCAGTGAAACAAAGATTTTTTTGTAACTTTGATTTATCAGGGGCTCCTGCAGCACCCCTACATCCCCCGGCAATGTCTCATTGTCCATTTACGCAGCATGCTCCTATCATTGATATTGTCTGAGCCTGCCGGCACACGATGAGCTTTAAAAAATGTTTTTTTAGCAGGTTTTAATTCATCTAATAAAATCAATCAATCCATCATTCAGCTTTCTTAGCCTAGCATTTTGTGTACCAATATATCATTGCACTCTAACCTCTGAATCCCAAATCAATCCCTAGTGTCTCCCCCCTAGGTACTTGTGTAGATCTGAGAGGATTTGATAGGTGTAAGAAATATGGTGGCAGCTCCATCTTGCCCTCTGATAGGCCAGGTGGAATATTTGCCATGTTTACGGACACCTATCCAATCCTGTCAGATCTCCATAAGTGCCTTGCATCTATAATCTAGATGGTAGGGGCTTTGGGTTGATTTGAGATTAGGGTACTTTTCACTAGGTATCTGGATGAAGGCCAACATGACTTCCTTCTCATGATGCAAGCGTGTTTTGGTTCATGGGCCCTATTCACCTGATCTCTTTTCATGTGTCTGGATGTATAAAGCATATCGGTATGAGGAAGAAGACAATTGAGTTGGTTAGCTAGGGGGATAGTTGAGAAGACGGATGCTCTTTTAACGGTTTTCAGAACGCTTCTGCAGCCAAACACTGCAGTGCAGACTGTTCCCTGCTATTTCCTTAGGTGACACTGCCATCTGCTGGGTGGACGGTGTACTATTGGTTATTGAATCGGTGGCGAGCGCCTTGGTGTGTTGTGCTGTCCTGTGTTATGCAGTCAACGCTGTCGTCCTGACAGAGATGTGTTGTGTAGTTTTTTGTTGTGTCATATTTTGTTGGGGACAGGGTTAAATGCAGTCTAACTAACCGATGGTGACCGTATGGTTATCCACTGTGACTGTGTTGGTTTGTGTTATCTTATATTGTCTTGTGTTGTTTTTATGTTATATTATCTTACAGATCACAGTATGATGTGAGGACAATATTAGCATTACATTTAAGTCAGTTTTTACTCTCTCCTCTTTGGTCACTGTGAGAGTTCCACATGTTGTATCTGAACGTGGTGACATGCCTAATGGTGCTAACCAGAGAAATGTAATTGATATTCCTACTTTGTTTTCTTTTCCTAATAGGTATAATCCAATCTTTGAATCTCCTGTTGTTCTGAAATCTCAAAGTAATTTGACTTGTATTGATTTTAAATGCAGAAAAGGTTTTACATTCTTACATCTTAACATTCGTAGTCTACAGTATTATCTAATATCGATCATGTCAAGATCTGGGCCTCTCAGGCAGACACTGATATTTGTATTTTATCTGAAACCTGGTTAACTGATAAAACCCTGGACTCTGACGTTTCTATGGATGGTTACAATGTGTTTAGGGCTGGTAGGAAAGGCAAAGGTGGTGGTGTTGCTATTTACACAAATAATCTTCTTTCTGTGTCTCTGTTGAAGGCTACCTCCAGTCTTAAACAATTTCAATTGTTGCCTTTAAGTCTTCAGTTTAAGTCTTCAGTCTTCAAACTCAAAAATAACAGTTATAGGAATCTATCGTCCACCCTCCGCCAAGAAGTGTGTACTAAACAAACTCACTGATTTAATTGCCATTTTTACAACCCCAGAGGTGTTGATCGCTGGAGATTTTAATATTGCACGGGGAACGCAGGATGCTGACTGTTTAAAGGATTACATTTGTCTCAGCTGATTACAAAGCCTACTCGTCCAAACTTAAAGGACCCTATGAAATCGACTTTGATTGACCTCATATTTACACATATTCCAGAGAAATATGCTGGGAGTGGGGTATTTGCTTTGGATATTAGTGACCACTGTCCCATTGTGTGTTTCAGGGAT
Source organism: Oncorhynchus clarkii lewisi (assembly GCF_045791955.1). Taxonomy (NCBI): domain Eukaryota; kingdom Metazoa; phylum Chordata; class Actinopteri; order Salmoniformes; family Salmonidae; genus Oncorhynchus; species Oncorhynchus clarkii. The sequence continues at coordinate 2,908,657 of NC_092168.1, read as the reverse complement.
ATAGAGATGCCTAGATCCAAACCTTGTTTTATCAACAAGAAGAATTTTAAACATTTCAATGAACAGGCCTTCTTTTGTGACCTTTATTTTGGTAACTTTGATTGTACTGCATCTATACCTGACCCATATTTGGCTCTGAACCACTTCTCAAAGGTTTTCAATTGTATTGTAGATATACATGCTCCCTTTAAAAAAGTGATAATTAATTTATTATTGTCCTTGGTTCCATCCAGAGCTATCTGAACTCATACACAACAGAGATGCTGCCTGAGCCAAAGCTAGATTCCCAGACTCGGGCCCAGGTTGGCAGTCTTTAAGGCGATTGATAAATCTGTGTGTAAAACTAGTTAAAAATCTAAAATCAAATCTGATTATTATGTTAATAAATTAATTAATCTGAATGTACACTGAAGGGTTGCGTCTCCTTTTCTCAGCTCCAATAAATTAATTTAGATTCTGGTCCTATTACTGACAAAATTGATATCATTAAATAATTTAATCACCATTTTATCTTTGGGGCTATATACTTGAATGTATTTCAAAGCAAGCTCTTGAAAAGAGTAGTTCGGATGTAGTTGGTGAAAATCTATTGAATGATACTGAAGATGCTGGTCAGGAGATTTATTTTTGGAAATTCACTGATAAAAAAAGTCCTGTATGCTTTGCTAAAATTTGAGGGGAAAAATCCACAGGGGCTGATCATTTGGAGCCTGTTCTGCTTAAGTGTGCAGCTCCCTTTATTGCTTGCTAAGTGGCTCACAGTTTTTATTTAACATTGCTATTCCAAAAGCATGGAAATCACTGTATGTGCTGCCACTCCATAAGGATGGGGATACAAATGATGTTGACAACTATCGCTCCTTTTCAAGACTACATTCTTTAGCTAAGATTTTTTAATCCTTGGTTGATGTACAACTTCGTTCCTTTTTATCTGATAATTGTATTTTTAATATAAACCAATCAGGGTTTAGGCCTGATGTAATGAATACGATGGGAGAAAGAGAGCTGGTTTCAAGCGCAGAAGGTGTTTATTTGTAAAGGACCACAGGAGGAGGCAGGTAGCTGGGTCCAGGGGCAGGCAGAAGGTCATACACAGGGAGTCCAAAAAGGTAACGGTACATGCAGGGTAAAGGCTAATGACGTAGTACAGGCAGGGAACAGGAAAAAATAAAAGTGTATCTGTCACGAGAATTTTCAATCCCAATGATGATAACTAAACAATTATTTAAGCTTTGACCAATCCCCGAGGTTTGTAAGGCCCTGGGTTTAATAATAATTAGGCAAAGACTCAGCTTATGCAAAAGGTCCGTACGGTTTATTCAGAGAACGTTCTGAAGTCCAAAAGTGCAAAGACATGTATTTTTATAACTCCCACCCCCTACCTACTTACACGCACATACAGACACACAAACAGTAGGGGGATCACACGCACACACAGACACACAAACAGTAGGTGGCTGTATCTTTCCCCACAGTCCACATTCCTCGTTTATTACTATCAAGCTGGTAGTTCCATTCAGTTCCCTCCTTCCCTAGGTTAGAGGGACCTTGACAGGACTCCCTTTCCTGTCATAAGTTTTTTAGAGTTCTAACCAGGTCAGGTCATGCATAGTTTAATTGTTCTCTGTGTTTTCTTAGTCACACACACACATTTCTACTTGTCCCGACCAAACCTTATTGGACTTTAAGATTATCACTCTAAATATTCATTATACATGTTACATAATCTAATAATTACTAATAGTTGTTTGTTTAATTATTCATTATACATGTTGCATAACCTAATAATTACATTTCAGGGTGGAACTCTTTAGTCATTACCTTAAACATATACATTCCCTTATCAGTATCATAACAAACAATACCTCACAATGATGGGGTGCAAAGAACTGAACTAAATAGTGTGTGATAATGACATACGAGTGTGTGAACAGGTGATCAGAATTCAGGTGATTGGGATCTGGAGATTGAGCTGAGTTCAGGGGATCTATGTGTTTGAGAGTGTGAGTTGGAAGCAGACGTTACACCTGGACATAGTACTATCACAGCAACCATGCCAGTTGTTAATGATCTTGTCAATGCCTTGGATACTAAAAATAGCTGTGCTGCCTTGTTTATTGACCTGTCGAAGGCATTTGACAATGTTGATCATTCTGTTTTGGTTTCTCAATATACAGTGGGGCAAAAAAGTATTTAGTCAGCTACCAATTGTGCAAGTTCTCGCACTTAAAAATATGAAAGAGGCCTGTAATTTATCATAGGTACACTTCAACTATGACAGACAAAATGAGAAAAAAAATCCAGAAAATCACATTGTAGGATTTTTTTATTAATTTATTTGCAAATTATGGTGGAAAATAAGTATTTGTTCATTAACAAAAGTTTATCACAATGTTATATACCCTTTGTTGGCAATGACCAAGGTCAAACGTTTTCTGTAAGTCTTCACAAGGTTTTCACACACTGTTGCTGGTATTTTGGCCCATTCCTCCATGCAGATCTCCTCTAGAGCAGTGATGTTTTGGGGCTGTTGCTGGGCAACACAGACTTTCAACTCCCTCCAAAGATTTCCTATGGGGTTGAGATCTGGAGACTGGCTAGGCCACTCCAGGACCTTGAAATGCTTCTTACAAAGCCACTCCTTCGTTGCCCGGGCGGTGTGTTTGGGATCATTGTCATGCTGAAAGACCCAGCCACGTTTCATCTTCAATGCCCTTGCTGATGGAAGAAGGTTTTCACTCAAAATCTCACGATACATGGCCCCATTCATTCTTTCCTTTACACGGATCAGTCGTCCTGGTCCCTTTGCAGAAAAACAGCCTCAAAGCATGATGTTTCCACCCCCATGCTTCACAGTAGGTATGGTGTTCTTTGCATGCAACTCAGCATTCTTTGTCGTCCAAACACGACGAGTTGAGTTTTTACCAAAAAGTTATATTTTGGTTTCATCTGACCATATGACATTCTCCCAATCTTCTTCTGGATCATCCAAATGCTCTCTAGCAAACTTCAGATGGGCCTGGACATGTACTGGCTTAAGCAGGGGGACACGTCTGGCACTGCAGGATTTGAGTCCCTAGCGGCGGCGTGTGTTACTGATGGTAGGCTTTGTTACTTTGGTCCCAGCTCTCTGCAGGTCATTCACTAGGTCCCCCCGTGTGGTTCTGGAATTTTTGCTCACCGTTCTTGTGATCATTTTGACCCCACGGGGTGAGATCTTGCGTGGAGCCCCAGATCGAGGGAGATTATCAGGGGTCTTGTATGTCTTCCATTTCCTAATAATTGCTCCCACAGTCGATTTCTTAAAACCAAGCTGCTTAACTATTGCAGATTCAGTCTTCCCAGCCTGGTGCAGGTCTACAATTTTGTTTCTGGTGTCCTTTGACAGCTCTTTGGTCTTGGCCATAGTGGAGTTTGGAGTGTGACTGTTTGAGGTTGTGGACAGGTGTCTTTTATACTGATAACAAGTTCAAACAGGTGCCATTAATACAGGTAACGAGTGGAGGACAGAGGAGCCTCTTAAAGAAGAAGTTACAGGTCTGTGAGAGCCAGAAGTCTTGCTTGTTTGTAGGTGACCAAATACTTATTTTCCACCATAATTTGCAAATAAATTCATTCAAAATCCTACAATGTGATTTTCTGGATTTTGTTTTCTCATTTTGTCTGTCATAGTTGAAGTGTACCTATGATGAAAATTACAGGCCTCATGTTTTTAAGTGGGGGAACTTGCACAATTGGTGGCTGACTAAATACTTTTTTGCCCCACTGTATATGCATATTCTAGCATCTTGTCCTGAGTAATAGCCCGTTTACTTTGGGAACGTTATTTTTCCAAAAATGAAAATACTGCCCCCTAGTCTCAAGAGGTTAAGTGTGCATTGAGTTCTAAATAAATCACAGACAGTGGCACCAGCAAAGCACCCACACACCATAACACCTCCTCCATACTTTACGGTGGGAAATTCACATGCAGAGATCATCCCTTCACCCACACCGCATCTCACAAAGACACGACTGTTGGAATGAAAATCTCCTATTTGGACTCCAGACCAAAGGACAAATTTCCACCGGTCTAATGTCCATTGCTCGTAATTCTTGGCCCAAGCAAGTCTCTTCTTATTATTGGTGTCCTTTAGTAGTGGGTTCTTTGCAACAATTCGACCATGAATCCCTGATTCATACAGTGTCCTCTGAACTGTTGATGTTGAGAAGTGTCTGTTACTTGAGCTCTGTGAAGCATTTATTTGAGGTGCAATTTCTGAGGCTGGTAGCTCTAATTAGTATAGTTTAGTTTAGTTTATTAATTCGACCATTTAAAAAAAACAAGCACACATAAAACTTGAACAAGCCATACATGCACGAGTAAAATCATGGAGGAAAACACACAATAAAGTCTGGGACTTATTTCCACTGTTAATTCATGGAGTATAACTTACAATACAGTCTGGGACTTATTTCCATGGAGGATAACACACAATACAGTCTGGGACTTATTTCCATTGAGGATAACTCACAATACAGTCTGGAACTTATTTCCATTTAGGATAACACTCAACATCTGGGACTTATTTCCACTGTTAAATCATGGAGGATAACATACAATACAGTCTGGGACTTATTTCCACTGTTAAATCATGGATGATAACACACAATAAAGTCTGGGACTTATTTCCACTGTTAAATCATGGAGGATATCACACAATACCGTCTGGGACTTATTTCCACTGTTAAATCATGGAGGATAACACACAATGCAGTCTGGGACTTATTTCCATGGAGGATAACACACAATACAGTCTGGGACTTATTTCCATGGAGGATAACACACAATACAGTCTGGGACTTATTTCCATTGAGGATAACACACAATACAGTCTGGGACTTATTTCCATTTAGGATAACACTCAACGTCTGGGACTTATTTCCACTGTTAATTCATGGAGGATAACATACAATACAGTCTGGGACTTATTTCCACTGTTAAATCATGGAGGATAACACACAATAAAGTCTTGGACTTATTTCCACTGTTAAATCATGGAGGATATCACACAATACTGTCTGGGACTTATTTCCACTGTTAAATCATGGAGGATAACACACAATACAGTCTGGGACGTATCTCCATTGTTAAATCACTGAGGATAACACAATAAAGTCTGGGACTTATTTCCATTGAGGATAACACACAATAAAGTCTGGGACTTATTTCCATTGAGGATAACACACAATAAAGTCTGGGACTTATTTCCACTGTTAAATCATGGAGGATAACACAATAAAGTCTGGGACTTATTTCCATTGTGGTCCTCTTGAGACAAGATGGCTAGGCAAGTTCTAGCCACTGGGATGTTTGCCCATTCTTCAAGGCAAAACAGCTTTCAAAAAAGCTTTACCGAAAAAGCACACCATGCAATAATCTGAGTACAGCGCTCAGACAACAAAACAAGCCATACAGATATCCGCCATGTTGTGGAGTCAACAAAGTCAGAAATAGCATTATAAATATTCACTTACCTTTGATGATCTTCATCAGAATGCACTCCCAGGAATCCCAATTCCACAATAAATGTTTGATTTGTTCGATAAAGTTCATCATTTATGTCCAAATACCTCCTTTTTGTTTGCGCGTTTAGTACACAATACAATTTCACAACGTGTGGGCAAGTCCAGGTGAAGGTTCAGACGAAATGTCGTATTACAGTTCGTAGAAACATGTCAAACGAAGTATAGAATCAATCTTTAGGATGTTTTTATCATAAATCTTCAATAGTGTTCCAACCGGAGAATTCCTTTGTCTGTAGAAATGCACTCTCATGTGAGCGCGCGTGATCAGCTTATGCCACTCTGGCAGACCTCTGAGTCATTCAGCTCCCATTCCCCCCTCCTTCACAGTAGAAGCATCAAACAAGGTTCTAAAGACTGTTGACATCTAGTGGAAGCCTTAGGAAGTGCAACATGACCCCATAGACACCGTATATTCGAAAGGCAATGACTTGAAAAACTACAACCCAAAGATTTCCCACTTCCTGGTTGGATTTTTCCTCAGGTTTTTGCCTGCCATATGAGTTATGTTATACTCACAGACATCATTCAAACAGTTTTAGAAACTTCAGAGTATTTTCTATCCAAATATACTAATACTATGCATATATTAGCAACTGGTCCTGAGTAGCAGGCAGTTTACTCTGGGCACCTTATTCATCCAAGCTACTCAATACTGCTCCCCAGTCCCAAATAAGTTAAACCACTCGAGTGTTGCTTTAGCAGTATGCTTAGGGTCATTGTCCTGCTGGAAGGTGAACCTCCATCTCAGTCTCAAATCTCTGGAAGACTGAAACAGGTTTCCCTCAAGAATTTCCATGTATTTAGCGCCATCCATCATTCCTTCAATTCTGACCAGTTTCCCAGTCCCTGCAGATGAAATACATTCCCACAGCATGATGAGAGGTGTTGGGTTTGCGCCAGACATAGCATTTTTTGATGGACAAAAAGCTACATTTTTGTCTCATCTGACCAGAGTACCTTCTTCCATATGTTTGGGGAGTCTCGCACATGCCTTTTTGGACAAACACCAAACGTGTTTGCTTACTTTTTTTTCTTAAAGCAATGGCTTTTTTTTCTGGCCAGTCTTTCGTAAAGCCCACCTCTGTGGAGTGCACAGCTTAAAATGGTCCTACCGACAGATACTCCAATCTCCGCTGTGGAGCTTTGCAGCTCCTTCTTGGCTTACTTTAGTCTCTTTGTTGCCTCTCTGATTGATGCCCTCCTTGCCTGGTCTGTGTGTTTTGGTGGGCGGCCCTCTCTTGGCAGGTTTGTTGTGGTTCCATATTTTTTCAATTTTTTAATAGTGGATTTGATGGTGCTCCGTAGGATGTTCAAAGTTTTTGATATTTTTTTAATAACACAACCCTGATCTGTACCTCTCCACAACTTTGGCCCTGACCTGTTTGGAGAGCTTCTTGGTCTTCATGGTGCCGCTTGCTTGGTGGTAACATGACAGATCATGTGGCACTTAGATTGCACACAGGTGGACTTTATTTAACTATTCATGTGACTTGTGAAGGTAATTGGTTGCACCAGATCTTATTTAGGGGCTTCATAACAAAGGGGGTGAATACATATGCACTCACCACTTTTCTGTTTTTTATTTTTTTGAAGTTTTTCAAACAAGTTATTTTTTTCAGTTTCACCAATTTGGACTATTTTGTGTATGTCCATTACATGAAATCCCCCAAAATCTATTTAAATTACAGGTTGTAATGCAACAAAGTTGGAAAAATGCCAAGGGGGGTGAATACTTTTGCAAGGCTCTATATTATCTTAGCAGGTGCCATAAATCACAAGTTAGACAGACACAGCAATAAAAATGGCAAATTCAAGGAACCTCCAAAGAGGCTGAAAAATGTCACCTCTACATGACACCTGGAGATTTTAGCAGACGCTCTTATCCAGAGCTACTTACAAGAACCATTAGGGGTTAAGTGCCTTACTCAAAGGCACATCAACAGATTTTTCACTTATTTGGCTCTGGGATTCAAATCAGTGGCCTTTTGTTTACTGGCCCAATGCTCTTAACCCCTAGGCAACTTTTCACCCAACTACAAAAGACTACTTTTTTTTCTCAAAGCAAGAAAAGTTATTCAAGAACTGATTAAATTTATATTTGAAAAAATGCACAACAATTTATTGGGTTCAAAACTCCATAACATAGTGATATCGGATCATTCTCCTTTATCATGCTCAATTATACCAACTGAAAATACACTTAGTGACAGAATATGGAGAATGAACAGAGAGCATCTTCAGGACCCGAAATGTATTAAATATGTAAACAAAAAAATAAAAACCTTTACCATTACAAACCCAGACATAGAGGGCAGAGAAAAGGAGACCCCTGACATAAGTTGGGATGCTTTTAAGATGAACATCAACAGAATGATAATCTCATACTCGGCAATAGTTAAATATAAGTTTGAAATTAAAATGAACTAAAAATAATTACTATGTTTTTTGTTTTTTTTTTACCCACTTTTTCTCCCCAATTGTTAGTAGTTAGTGTCTTGTCTCATCGCTACAGCTCCCGTACGGGCTCGGGAGAGATGAAGGTCGAGAGTCATGCGTCCTCCGAAACACAACCCAACCAAGCCGCACTGCTTCTTAACACAGCGCGCATCCAACCCAGCCACACCAATGTGTCGGAGGAAACATCGTATACCTAGCGACCTGGTCAGCGTGCACTGCGCCGGGCCCGCCACAGGAGTTGCTAGTGCACGATGAGACAAGGATATCCCTACCGGCCAAACCCTCCCTAACCCGGACGACGCTAGGCTAATTGTGCGTCGCCCCATGGACCACCCGGTCGAGGCCGGCTGCGACAGAGCCTTAGGCCACTGCACCACCCGGGAGGCCCTAATAAATCACTATCTTAGAAAAAGTCCATACAAAATATTTACAAGGTAAATAAGAACACAACATTTCTGAATTTATGCAGGAATATGATATTTTACTTTTGAAGAGAGCCAACAACTACCGGTTAAACTCAATGTTGGGTTTACCTGTATTTTGAAAGTTCCATAACTTGAAAAATTACATGCTAAATGTTTTGGTAATATTTGAATAATGGACTAATAAAACAAATACCAAAATATATTTTTGGCGTGGAGTTTTCTTTTAAGATTCTGGGACAAATTAGGGCCCCTATTTACACAACATACGTCACTCAATTCAGTGCTTCCAAGTTCTATGTATCTAACAGTTATCTCAGATATATTAAAACCAGGAAAATCTGGAGAGTCCCCTGCAGATTGCAGACCCATAAATGTAATAAGTTGCAACAATAAAACTCATAAGTAACAGAATTTCAAAGGTGTTAGATCACCTGGGGAAAAGTTTGTTAACTGCCTTGCTCAGGGGCAGAACGATAGAGGTGTTGGGTTTGCACCAGACATAGCATTTTTTGATGGACAAAAAGCTACATTTTTACCTTCTTCCATATGTTTGGGGAGTCTCACACATGCCTTTTTGGACAAACACCAAACGTGTTTGCTTACTTTTTTTTCTTAAAGCAATGGCTTTTTTTCTGGCCAGTCTTCCGTAAAGCCCACCTCTGTGGAGTGTACAGCTTAAAGCGGTCCTACCGACAGATACTCCAATGAAAGAGCCTTCCCCAAACTGTTGCCACAAAGTTGTTTGCACAGAATCGTCTAAAATGTCATTGTATGCTGTAGCATTAAGATTTTCCTTTACTGGAACTAAGGGGCGTAGGCCGAACCATGAAAAACAGCCCCAGTTCGTCATTCCTCCTCCACCAAACTTTACAGTTGGCACTATGCACGGTGGCAGGTAGTGTTCTCCTGGCATCCGCCAAACCCAGATTCGTCCGTCGAACTGCCAGGTGGCAGTAAAAACCCATGAAACTCCCGACGAACAGATACTATGCTGATGTTACTTCCAGAGGCATTTTGGAGCTCGGTAGTGAGTGTTGCAACCGAGGACAGACATTATTTAAGCGCTATGTCCTTCAGCACTCGGCGGTCCCGTTCTGCGAGCTTGTGTGCCTTACCACTTCCCGGCTAAGCTGTTGTTGCTCTTAGACGTTTCCACTTAACAATATTAGCACTTACAGTTGACCGGGGCAGCACTTGCAGGACAGAAGTTTGACGAACTGACGGTGCCACGTTGAAAGTCACTGAGCTCTTCATTATGGCCATTCAACTGCCAATATTTGTCTATGGAGATTGCATGACTGTGTGCTTGATTTTATATACCTGAAATAGCCAAATCCGCTCATTTGAAGTAGTGTCCACATACTTTTGTATATTATGGTGTACATACCAACATTCACACACATTCACCGTGTGGCATTCACACACACACACACACACACACACATACACACACACACACACACACACACACACACACATAATTTGCACTCTCCTATCAAAGTATCCAACATCTAGACCCCCTCACTAGTTAAACCACACGGCAACACTTTGGGTTAAGATTTCAGCTAATTGGCGAGTGTACTCCCATTAATACTGCTGGCTGCACCGGGGTGTATTACCCCTTAACAAGGAGCCTCGTTAGTCAGAGAATTAACCCATTAAAAGACATGGGATCTTAATTTGTCTCTACAATAGGGCCAGTGCGCTTCACAGTTGACGTCGTGTGTATGGGGGTTGTGTGCACTGTCGATAATGAGGGAGGGGGGGGGCAGCGAGAGAGAGAACGCCGTGAATTGGCAGCCCATGGGACGTCTACTTACTCACACATTTCAGTCTCTCGATGATGGAGTGATCGCCCCGGCACATGGTCGTGTAGGAAGGAGTAGAAAACAGACATCAGTCCTCTTGTCTTTCTTTTTCACCCAATCATCTCCCCTTAAACCTCTCTTTTCTTTTCCCTATTTTCTCCTCTGGCCATCCCCTCTTCTTTGCTCACTCATCAAAGCTTTCTTTTCCCTATTTTCACACTTTCACACTACGTGGGGGACGTGATATTTTTTGTGTGTCTCTTAATGATCTTTTAAGAGTGAGATGAGGGACCAGTTGTTTTTATCCAGGCCATTGTAATTTGCCTGACTCTCGGCAAAGGCGCGTGTCCATTGCTTATTTAGAGCTTAATTGAGGCAATTTGGCAATTAGGGAAGGAGTGTGTGAGAGAGTGTGAAAGAAGAGATTACCTAAAATTAAAGTACATGCTGGCTTGGCCCCCTCCTGAGGAGATGTCGCCTTCGAAGCCGGGTAACAGAGGCATCAGTACGTACATCCGGAACCATACACATATATGGAGAGAGAGAGACACACACACACGCAAACACACACACACAAACACACAAACACACACACGCTCACACACACACACACACACACACACACACACACACACACACACACACAGACACACACACACACACACACACACACACACACACACACACACACACACACACACACACATGAACGAACACATGTAACGTATAATGCACACACACAGACACAGACACACACCTATACACTCGTAGAGTTTCTCTGTCAACGCATCTCCAATGCAGTTGTGAATGGTTCTCTCTGCACAGCTGGTAAAAAAATGATTGTGGAAAAGATGCACAGATTATGTACCAAATGAGATTGACTGATTAAGGGCTGAAACATGATTTATTGTCAAACTTAGGACAGCATTCAAAAGGCTGCCATGCATTGACATCGCACTGCACTTGACTTAAGCAGAGATTGCATTCACGGTAAACGCAGCGGAAGTCGGCTTAAGCATGAATTACTTTTAAAAGTTGGCGCACTGTGATTTGTTTGAATCCCAGCCAAGGACAGGTAACATATCATTCAACCTACTTGGTGACCAAGCTGATTAAGAACCAAGGTAAGCGGTCTTATAGTTGGATAGACTCCTCATGGAATTTAGACCCAATATACCACTTGCCTATTCAACTCAGTACCTACAGCTGAAGTTGGAAGTTTACATAGACTTAGGTTGGAGTCCTTAAAACTTGTTTTTCAACCACTCCACAAGTGTATTGTTAACAAACTATAGTTTTGGCAAGTCGGTTAGGACATCTTCTTTGTGTATGACACAAGTCATTTTTCCAACAAATGTTTACAGAGAGATTATTTCACTTTTATTAATTCACTGTATCACATTTCCAGTGGTTGAGAAGTGTACATACATTAAGTTGACTGTGCCTTTAAACAGCTTGGAAAATTCCAGAAAATGATGTCATGGCTTTAGAAGCTTCTGATAGGCTAATTGACATCATTTGAGTCAATGGAGGTGTACCTGTGGAAGTATTTCAAGGCCTACCTTCAAACTCAGTGCCCCATTGCATGACATCATGGGAAAATCAAAAGAAATCAGAAACAAAATTGTAACCTCCACAAGTCTGGTTCATCCTTGGGAGCAATTTCAAAACGCCTGAAGGTACCACGTTCATCTGTACAAACAATAGTACGCAAGTATAAACACCATGGGACCACGCAGCTGTCATACCGCTCAGGAAGCACTTTGGTGAGAAAAGTGCAAATCAATCCCAGAACAACAGCAAAGGACCTTGTGAAGATTCTGGAGGAAACAAGTACAAAGTATCTATATCCACATTAAAACGAGTCCTATATCAACATAACATGAAAGGCCGCTCAGCAAGGAAGAAGCCACTGCTCCAAAACTGCCATAAAAAAGCCAGACTACGGTTTGCAACTGCACATGGGGACAAAGATCGTCCTCTGGTCTGATGAATCAAAAATAGAACTTTTTGGCCATAATGACCACCGTTATTGTTTGGAAAAACGGGGAGGCTTGCAAGCCGAAGAATATCATCCCGACTTTGAAGCACAGGTTCGGCAGCATCATCTTGTGGGGGTGCTTTGCTGCACTTCACAAAATAGATGGCATCATGAGGTAGAATGGGCCAAAATTCACCCAACTTATTGTGGGAAGCTTGTGGAAGGCTACGCGAAACGTTTGACCCAAGTTCAACAATTTAAAGGCAATGCTACCAAATACTAATTGAATGTATGTAAACTTCTGGCAACTGGGAATGTGATGAAAGAAATAAAAGCTGAAATAAATCATTCTCTCTACTATTATTCTGACATTTCACATTCTTAAATAAAGTGGTGATCCTAACTGACCTAAGACCTCATTTTTACTATGATTAAATGTCAGGTATTGTGAAAAAACTGAGTTTAAATCCATTTGGCTAAGGTGTATGTAAACATCTGACTTCAACTGTAAGTGCTGTTATTGTGAGGTGGAAACGTCTAGGAAGAACCACTGCTCTGTCAATGCAATGAAATACATCTATAATACCTTTACAACACGCACACACTGTGTGGATGTATGTGTGCGGTTTTGCGAGCATGCAATAGTTCTCCCGACCTGTGCATTAGCCTGTGTATATTTGCCTAGGCGTGTTGGCAGCTCAATGGGGGCAGAGAGGGTCTTGGGCATCAGACAGGCATGTCGATCCAGAGCACTATTCACCAACTACTCACGCGCACAGGAGAGCAAACACAGACACACACAAAGAAAAAAACACACAGAGAGACAGAAAGGTAGTTGATTAAGACCAGACATCAGAGCATTGGGTTGACTGTGAAAATCACCCACAGAAAAAAAGCTTTGTAATTACACAGGAGAATAGCTACGTGATGTCCCAGCTCCTTATGACCCTAGCACGCTGTCCTTACAACAACTTAGACAGAGGATCAGTGTGTGGTGCTCAGAAGTCACTGGCCTTCTCTGTCTGCTTTTGAAGTGAATGTGAGGTGGATGATCATCCACTAAATGTGCTCTCAATGTTCAATAATCCCTATTGTCCATACCAGACGCTACTCTTTTACTTCTCCGTAAGGTGTCTCCTGGTGGGCTTGACCAAATTAAGGGAGAACGACAGAGGGCAGCATAATGGTGTTCTCATAGGAACAATATTGTTCTTCAGGGGGTGACTAACTGCTCGACTGGGTGCCTGGCTGAGCGGTCAGCTTTGTTTGGTGCAAAGCAGATTTACTAGGCAAAGCAAGTGCCACCTATCTCTCAAATTCTGCTTGTAGGGAAGGAACGATAAATGTAATGTACTCTATGTACTGTGTTTTGTTTGATGAGTGATATAGTTTATTAGAGGCCTTGCCTGAGCCGTGGGCGAGGGGGGTTCTACTAAGAATGTCATACCCAGGATCATTTTGATATTTGATTTTGAATTGGTCCCTTGAAGTATAAAAACATATACAGTACCAGTCAAAAGTTTGTACACACCTACTCATTCAAGGGTTTCTACATTGTAGAATAATTGTGAAGACATCACAACTATGAAATAACACATGGAATCATGTAGTAAACGGAAAAGTGTTAAAACAAATCAAAATATATTTTATTCTTCAAAGTCGCCACCCTTTGCCTTGATGACAGCCTTGCACACTCTTGGCATTCTCTCAACTAGCTTCATGAGGTAGTCACCTGGATTACATTTCCATTAACCTGTTACGGATGATGCGAATTCTTGCAGCTTTTCGCAACTTTTTGTTAAAAATCGCGCAACATTTCAACGTCCTGCTACTCATGCCAGGAATATAGTATATGCATATGATAAGTATGTGTGTATAGAAAACACTCTGAAGTTTCTAAAACTGGTTAAATCATGTCTGTGGCTATAACAGAACGTGTTCAGGAGTAAAAATCCCAGGGAAAACTGTTCACCAAAAACACAAAAAAAATATTCATCTGCCAGTCTTTGAATTGTCTACGGCGATAGAAAATAGATGAGGTCCCGTTTACAACGCCTACGGATTCCACACGATGTCGCCAGTACTGGCATTGCACCGAGGAAATTATGAAAGTGAAAAAAATGGACGATGATTTCAAGACTTGCTGCTATCGAATACAGATCGCCCCGTGATCACTTTGATCGATTATTAACGTTTATTAATACCTAAAGTTGATTTACACAAGTAGTTTGAAGTGATTTGTAAAAGTTTATAGGCAACTTTTTTAATTTTAAAAAGTGACGTTGCATCTTGTAAAGGTGAATTTTCCTTGGATCAGACGGCCTTCATAAATGGACATTTTGGGTATACAATGACGGATTTAATCGGGAAAAAGACCCAATTGTGATGTTTATGGGACATATAGGAGTGCCAACAAAGAAGCTCGTCAAAGGTAATGAATGTTTTATATTTTATTTCTGCGTTTTGTGTAGCACCGGCTACCGCTAAATATTTTGTTTAGGTCTCGTTCAGGTATTTCGGGGGGTGCATGCTCTCAGATAATAGCTTCTCATGCTTTCGCCGAAAAGCATTTTACAAATCTGACATGTTGGCTAGATTCACAACGAGTGTAGCTTTAATTGAGTACCTTGCATGTGTGTTTAAATGAAAGTTTGAGTTTTATTGAGTACTACAGGTGGCGCTCTGAAATTTCCGCTGATTTTGGTTCCTGTACAGGAACATGTGCCTAAGATGTGCCTTTAAAAAAATGTATTTGTGGAATTTCTTTCATTCTTTATGTGTTTGAGCCAATCAGTTCTGTTGTGACAAGGTAGGGGTGGTATACAGAAGATAGCCCTATATGGTAAAAGACCAAGTCCATGTTATGACAAGAACAGCTCAAATAAGCAAAGAGAAATTACAATAGATCAATTATTTAAGACATGAAAGTCAGTTAATGCGGAACATTACATGAACTTTGAAAGGAGCAGTTGAAAACAACATCAAGTGCTATGATGTAACTGGCTCTCATGAGGACCGCCACAGGAAAGAAAGACCCAGAGTTACCTCTGTTGCAGAGGATAAGTTCATTACAGTTACCAGCCTCAGAATTTGCAGCCCAAATAAACGCTTAACAGAGTTCAGGTGACAGACTGTACAGTATATGAACAAATATATTGAATAACAGAGTCACTACATGGAACAACAGATAGTCCCCCCCAACAAAATCTAAAGGAAGTTTGTTCTGAATTGTCTGTCCTATATCTGAGAGATACACTATACATACAAAAATATTTGGACATCCCTTCGAGAATGTGTGTCCAAACCGCAAAGTGGTAGGCCACACAAGCTCACAGAATGGGACCGATTATTGCTGAAGCTCGTAGAGAGTGTCTTACAACACTCACTATTGAGTTCCAAACTGCCTCTGGAAGCAACTGTTAGTCGGGAGCTTCATGACATGGGTTTCCATGGTTGAGCAACTGCACACAAGTCTAAGATCACCATGCGCAATGCCAATAGTTGGCTGGAGTGGTGTAATTGGACTCTGGAGCAGTGGAAACGCATTCTCTGGAGTGATGAATCACACTTCACCATCTGCCAGTCCGATGGACGAATCTGGGTTTGGTGAATGACAGGAGAATGTTACCTGCCCCAATGCATAGTGCCAACTGTAAAGTTTGAGGAATAATGATATGGGGCTGTTTTTCATGGTTCGGGCTAAGCCCCTTAGTTCCAGTGAAGGGAAATCTTAATGCTACAGCATTCTGTGCTTCCAACTTTTTGGCAACAGTTTGGGGACGGCCCAATCATGTTTCAGCATGACAATGCCCTGTGCATGAAGCGAGGTCCATATAGATATTGTTTGTCGAGATCGGTGTGGAAGACCTTGGCCCGCACAGAGCCCTGACCTCAACCCCATCGAACACCTTTGGGATGTATTGGAACACCGACTGTAAGCCAGGCCTAATTGTCCAACACCAGTACCCAACCTCACGTGCTCTTGTGGCTGAATGGAAGCAAGTCCCTGCATCAATGTTCCAACGTCTAGTGGAAAGCCTTCCCAGAAGAATGGAGGCTGTTATAGCAGCAAAGGAAGGACCAACTCCATATTAATGCCCATGATTTTGGAATGAGATGTTCCAATGAGCAGGTGTCCACATACTTTTGATTATGTACTGTGTAAGAAAGATCATGTATTTACCCACTTTTATTTATGTCAACTGGTACTGGGGGACCTACTGACAAGTCTTGTGAGACATGTTGGGGTCCTAGAGCAATACAACAAACATATACGTGTCTCACCTTTACACAGAGGGTGTGTAGCCTGTTCAGACACTACAGACAGAAGTTGGCAGATCGGATGTACCGACTGCAGACGAGTCCCAAGATGCTTGTGGGGTCGTAGAGCAAAATAGAGAACACCATCGTGTTTGTGAAAGTTTCATCTTTCATATAGGGGTCAAAATTGGCCAAACCTTTCAGACGCTACAGACTATTTTGTGAGAAGATTGATTTTTGGGATGGTCTGTCATGGTCTGACAAACACCGCTCTAGCTCTGTCACCTTTCACCTCAGATGCGGAAGTGTTACATAGGCAGATGCAGTGGATTGAGACTCATCCAATCTCTATCTTAAACAGATGGATTATTACGGGGATGTTTTTATTATATGAATTAGATTTCTGCATTGGTGCGGACATGGACCTTAGGGGGTTAAAAGTGACAAAGCTTGAATTTCAGCTTGATCCGAGTTTCCTGTATTACTTCACCAACATTTCACTTCCATTATCAGAAGCCACATTCTCATGTTCTGTCATTATCAAAACATTGATTTAATATTACCGTTTTTTTTCTTTCTGCAAATTCGTGCCCTGATAAATAAGGTGGCGGTGGTCTGTATCTTGTGTCAACATTCACCACAGGACTGAGGCTAATCCTGGCCCTGTGTTTTTAAACAGATGGTTGCAACTGTAGTACAGTAAAAAAGTAGCAAATTATTTTACCAGCAGGCTTCTCAGGCAATTAACAACTGGCATAATGTGTTAATTAAAAATCCATTCAGCCTCAATGAAGAGAGAAAGTGTCTCCTTCTCCACTTAGACTGCCGTTGGCACATATCCGAGAGCCAGTTACTCAAACTATAGTGACCTAGAGAAAGCCACAGTGGTAGAGTTACCAAAGTCAAAAATAAGGACTTCAGATACTGTGCTTATTCTCGGTTCTTGTTTATCAAGGTCAGTCAAGTGTATGTCTAGTTTGTTCTATGGAGAGACAAAGGAAAGGGAAAAGGGGGTTAACGCATTAAACAAACTGGGGTTTTTGGGTTGATTAGGGTCTGTGCGTTTTTTGAAGCACAGGTTGAATCTACCTTTTTCAAACGAAAATTCAAAAACAGGCCACAACGCGCTAACTTGTTTAATGTTGAATCCACATGAGTCAATAACTTGAATTCAACATAGCCAAAACTGGATGTTGAGTGGATGTCTGGTTAGAAGTTGTGTCAAATCGTTTTACTGTTCTATTGAACATTTGGATTAAAGTTATCTACCATTTACAAACTGCAACAGGTGTAAAGAGGTATGTCTTTCAGTCGGATGGTTATTGTGGTGTAAAGAGGTATGTCTTTCAGTCGGGTGGTTATTGTGGTGTAAAGAGGTATGTCTTTCAGTCGGATGGTTATTGTGGTGTAAAGAGGTATGTCTTTCAGTCGGATGGTTATTGTGGTGTAAAGAGGTATGTCTTTCAGTCGGGTGGTTATTGTGGTGTAAAGAGGTATGTCTTTCAGTCGGATGGTTATTGTGGTGTAAAGAGGTATGTCTTTCAGTCGGGTGGTTATTGTGGTGTAAAGAGGTATGTCTTTCAGTCGGATGGTTATTGTGGTGTAAAGAGGTATGTCTTTCAGTCGGGTGGTTATTGTGGTGTAAAGAGGTATGTCTTTCAGTCGGATGGTTATTGTGGTGTAAAGAGGTATGTCTTTCAGTCGGGTGGTTATTGTGGTGTAAAGAGGTATGTCTTTCAGTCGGATGGTTATTGTGGTGTAAAGAGGTATGTCTTTCAGTCGGATGGTTATTGTGGTGTAAAGAGGTATGTCTTTCAGTCGGATGGTTATTGTGGTGTAAAGAGGTATGTCTTTCAGTCGGATGGTTATTGTGGTGTAAAGAGGTATGTCTTTCAGTCGGGTGGTTATTGTGGTGTAAAGAGGTATGTCTTTCAGTCGGATGGTTATTGTGGTGTAAAGAGGTATGTCTTTCAGTCGGGTGGTTATTGTGGTGTAAAGAGGTATGTCTTTCAGTCGGATGGTTATTGTGGTGTAAAGAGGTATGTCTTTCAGTCGGATGGTTATTGTGGTGTAAAGAGGTATGTCTTTCAGTCGGATGGTTATTGTGGTGTAAAGAGGTATGTCTTTCAGTCGGATGGTTATTGTGGTGTAAAGAGGTATGTCTTTCAGTCGGATGGTTATTGTGGTGTAAAGAGGTATGTCTTTCAGTCGGGTGGTTATTGTGGTGTAAAGAGGTATGTCTTTCAGTCGGATGGTTATTGTGGTGTAAAGAGGTATGTCTTTCAGTCGGATGGTTATTGTGGTGTAAAGAGGTATGTCTTTCAGTCGGATGGTTATTGTGGTGTAAAGAGGTATGTCTTTCAGTCGGATGGTTATTGTGGTGTAAAGAGGTATGTCTTTCAGTCGGATGGTTATTGTGGTGTAAAGAGGTATGTCTTTCAGTCGGATGGTTATTGTGGTGTAAAGAGGTATGTCTTTCAGTCGGATGGTTATTGTGGTGTAAAGAGGTATGTCTTTCAGTCGGGTGGTTATTGTGGTGTAAAGAGGTATGTCTTTCAGTCGGATGGTTATTGTGGTGTAAAGAGGTATGTCTTTCAGTCGGGTGGTTATTGTGGTGTAAAGAGGTATGTCTTTCAGTCGGATGGTTATTGTGGTGTAAAGAGGTATGTCTTTCAGTCGGATGGTTATTGTGGTGTAAAGAGGTATGTCTTTCAGTCGGATGGTTATTGTGGTGTAAAGAGGTATGTCTTTCAGTCGGGTGGTTATTGTGGTGTAAAGAGGTATGTCTTTCAGTCGGATGGTTATTGTGGTGTAAAGAGGTATGTCTTTCAGTCGGATGGTTATTGTGCATTGATTATGTTTTTATAGTTACAGACACAAACCGACATACACAAACAGGGGAGTATACTGTTGTGAAAATACTATAAGTCTTTATAGTAACTAATACTGGGGCCCTATGTTTAAACTTATACATACAGTTACTGTACATCTGATACGGCTTCATATTCATATCTCTGATTACATTCGTTTCACTTTGAAACTGTGATTCCTTTGTGAGACCAATGAATGTAGAAAATTACTTTGGGCCTTGTTCCCTGATCAGCAGTAGTCAATTGTCACCCCAATTGACTACCCGGGGCAACCCAATGCAATTTCACTTTGTCTTTGAGCCAGAAATTTCTCATTTTCAAACACGCAATCAGGGCCATTCATCTGGCTGTGGTCCCTGTTTTCTCCTCTTTCTCTCTCTTTCTCCCATCCACACCTGGCTTCTCCCTTTCTTTAATTACTCAGGGAAAAAAACGCAACTCCTTTGATCCCCAGCCAAGCCTGAAATGTAACTGCCGTCATTCTAAAGGAAACCATACAGGCTCAAACCAATTCAATTACGTGACAATCAAAGTAGAAAGGGCCTCTAATTGCCCTGAAATGGGACCGAGAAAAAAAATGGTGGTGGCTGTTGTGTGGGCGAGCGAGAGCAAGGCACAAAGACTAACTGCAGGGGGTGCTAAGCTCAAAGTAATAAATATGTCCTCCTATTGGAGAAGAACTGGAGAAGGACTGGAGAACTCGGTGCTGTATGAACATCATGTACAACCTTATAGGTCACTCAGATAGCAGATGTTTGTCCCTGACTGCTGCACTTAAGCTATATTTAGTTCATAATTTCACGTTTCTCGACTATGCTTTATGGGAAATTGCCATGCTATTATTTCAAACTGTAGGGATAAAATGGTGTGTATGTATGAGAGTGCAGAGTGTGAAAAGGAGAATTGATGTGGCATTTGAAAGGGTAATGTATTATGCATTACCTTAAGCTTCTGGAAAGTTGTAAACAACAAAAGAAATGACAGTTGCCTGTACATGAAATAACACATGTGATGTGAACTATCATAAGGGATTTAGAAGAAGAAAGATGTATGATATGTAACTAGAAACAAACGGTATGTAAAGGAACAATGTTATTTTCTATTTCCTTTGTAAAACTCCATCTCTGAATGAAATGCCTAGCAAGATCTCGGGTGGCTCTGCCCTGCACCACCACCCACCACCCCAACAGAATTTAGGGCATTTTATACCTGTCGATAAAGTCCTCAACACAAGTCAACAAAACAAACAAGAACAAATCAACAACACAATGCACAGGTCGCACGTAACTTTGAGAAGTCTACCACAAATAGACACACATTCACAATAGAGCCTGGTTGCATTGTGATTGTGCATTCACACAAAATAAGAAAATTACCACTCCTTCCTCCACCACCCACCCAAACTCAATAAGCATCAAATCATGGCCCCTCATCCTATTGGGGGGGGGGGGGGGGGGGGTGGATCAAAGATTGGCTTTAATCTCAGTCATTCCTCGCCTGCCCACATTTCCCCTTGCCTTCGCCTGGAAATGGCAGAATATTTAAATGTATGTATCTGTCAGCAGTCTCCTCCCCCTGCTGTGTCATACCTAGTCATTACTGTGTGAGCCCTAGACCCACAGCTTTATAAAAGCACAGACGCAGAAACGCACTGAGAGAACGGAGAGGTAGGCTGCGTCCCAAATGGCACCCTCTTCCCTTTTCAGTGCACTACTTTTGACCAGGGCCTATAGTCCTCTGGTCAAAAGTAGTGCACTGTATAGGGTAAAGAGTGCCATTTGGGATGCTCATGTCGAGAGGGCTGGAGGGAGAACTGACAGTAACCCCCACTGGCTGCAGAATGGCATAGATTGGGAGAACTCAGGTGTAAACTGACAAGTTATATATACTTTTTTGTGGTTTGTTTTGTTTTTTATTTATTTTAAAATTTGCCGTTTGATGATTTGTGATTGATCATATGGAAGAGAATCCAGTTGTTGTATGGTCGTTTTTTAAATGTGACCTTTTGCTGCTTTTGCAATTGTAAAAATGTGTACACACACACACACACACACACACACACACACACACACACACACACACACACACACACACACACACACACACACACACACACACACACACACACACACACACACACACACACACACACACACACACACACACACACACACACACACATACAAACTCTGTGTCCTTCATGGTTTGTGGGATGTTCCAGGTTAGTCTATGCTTGACTAGGCACAGCACAGTGGGTGTGGATGAGGTTCCAAAACAACATTTTGATATTTGGAATGTCAAAGTGGCTGTATCAGAATACAGCCCAGGACTGAAATTGAAGAATGTTGAACAGCCCAGGACTACACAAATACTGGACACCAGTGTTCAGGTAAATAAGACAATACATCTGAATCTTATTAGTGTTGAAGTCACATTCTAAGTACTACAAGTATACTACAGTACCTGTAAAATGACCAATTTCCCATTTTCTTCTCTATTGAAGCAGAGTATAGGTGTAATACTGTAAAAAAGGATTGTTGAGCTTGACCCAGTCTTTGAGGATGAAGTTGCGGTAGTCTTTGCCATGCCAGAACCTGGCTAGTAGTACAGGAGTAGTTTAGGTGTAGACATGTGTACTCACCATAAGGTGGGGGCAGGGTATTAGAGTATTAGTAGTGTATTATTAGTAGTTGTAGCAGTAATAATGTAAGTGTATGACTCAACATAGTGTAAGGGCAGTAGTGTAGATGCAGAGAGTCAGTCATTTGAGTGCAGTGAAAGACTGTTGTTGTACCAGTCACTATGAGGCAACATCCTAGAACAGAGGCTGGCTTAGCTACACAGTTCTCTGAGGTGAAGGGGATACAACGATATAAAGAGATGTCTAGGTCTACATTGATATAGACAGAGGCACAGCGAGGCACATATATACATAGAGACACATGGAAGTACAGAGGAGAGATACAGATGTGAAAAAAATAATGTAGACGGACTGACAGACAGAGACACATAAAGATAGACGTTCCTCTCACTTGTCTCTGTTCCACCATCTGAGTCCGAGCTGTGGTGGAAGATGAAGTTACACAATCATAGGCTGCCACTTGGAGGTTGATATTAGGCAGGGCGTCTCTTCAATAGGCCTCCCCTGGCTCTGCCACTGTACGAGGGCCAAGTCCTCCATAACACCCCTATATGCCTCCTTTTGAAAGGCAGCATTACTGCCACCGTCCCCTGGCACTGCTTCTACAGGAGGGGCAAGACACCCCATTTCATAAGACCTGCTCTGGGGCTCAGTGCTGGGTAGTGCTGGGTAACTTGGTGTTCAATACTAGGGTGGCCAGCATTGGAATCCACATCCCTTTGTTGTGCCACTATAGGAATCTCTCTCTGGGCAAGGCCTCTGTAGCTCGGTCTCTGGGGCTGCCAACTGGAGAGGGAGACAGTGCTGCAGGACCCATCACTAGAGGGGGAGTAGGGCTCTCGTAGCTCTGACCCTTGGGGGTGACGCTCCCACAACTCTGTCTTCTGTGTCTCTTCTTTAGGTCGGCGAAGATGTCCCCCACCTCGCTGTACTTCCTCTCCTCTTCCTCCTCCTCTTCTTCTGCAATAGTGACCGATTACTGGCGAGAGATACAGAACCAGTCATTGATAAAAATCATTTAAGCTCGATTAAGCTTTCAACCTTGGCAGGATAGTACAATCTAAGAACAGAGTGGTAAAGGGTACAGAATCCCACACAATTTGGATGCCTAGATACAACCCTTAGCCATGGTATATTGACCATCTACCACAAACCCATGAGGTGCCTTATTGCTATTATAAACTGGTTACAAACACAATTAGAATAGTAAAATTACATGTTTTGTCATACTAATAGAACACGGTCTGATATACTATGGCTTTCAGCCAGTCAGCATTCAGGGCTCGAACCACTCAGTTTATAATACATACATGATTTCAAGTCTATATAATCCATGCTGTATGATAAGCAGAGTGACTGATATGAGAGTATAACGTGGGTAAGGGGGGCATGGCCTCTCATGTATGAGAGCTAATGGCTCATAAAACATCACTGCCACCTCAAGTTGACAAATATCAAATGTCAGCTCCGTATTCTCCTGGCAGGCATAATTTTATTAAGTGCAAATATCACAGTGCTCCTTAGGAGATGCTCGCAAAGGTTAGACCAACAGCTGTAACAGTTTCATGTGTATTAGCCAAGATTTTACAAGCGGGGAGGCCCCCGAGTTGATGGATACGAGCAGTCAAGCATGAGAGAGAGAGAGAGAGGAGCGAGGAGCCCTAAGTGAATGCAATAAGGAGCTGGGCCTCATTGAGAGGGGAATATCATGTTTATTTAAAAGCTCGGGACATATCTAATAACGCAATGGATGGTGGGCAGTGACAGCGAGGGTGGGAGGCTATGTATATGTGTGAGAGAGAGAAAGAGAGAGAGAGAGAGAGAGAGAGAGAGACAGACAGACAGACAGACAGACAGACAGACAGACAGACAGACAGACAGACAGACAGACAGACAGACAGACAGACAGACAGACAGACAGACAGACAGACAGTTTAAAAGAGAGAAAGGGGTGGTGTATAGAGGGCCAGATCATTTCTCCATTTAGTGACTGTGGTAATTTGTTGACTCACTCATCCATGCAGGGTCTTTATGTTTCATGCAGGCCTCCAGAGGAAAGAGAGGGGTGAGGTGGGAGAAAGAGGAGGAAGAGAGGGGATGGGGGAGCAGTGGGAGAAAATTGTGGATAGATTGGGAGGAAAGAAAGGGACGAGAAGGGGACAGAGGGAATAAAGAGCGGTAGGAAAGGGAGAAGGAGAGAAGAGAGAGGGGAAGGAGGGAATAAAGAGTGGTAGGAAAGGGAGAAGGAAAGAAGAGAGAGGGGAAGGAGGGAATAAAGAGCGGTAGGAAAGGGAGAAGGAAAGAAGAGAGAGGGGAAGGAGGGAATAAAGAGCGGTAGGAAAGGGAGAAGGAAAGAAGAGAGAGGGGAAGGAGGGAATAAAGAGTGGTAGGAAAGGGAGAAGGAAAGAAGAGAGAGGAAGGAGGGAATAAAGAGCGGTAGGAAAGGGAGAAGGAAAGAAGAGAGATGGGAAGGAGGGAAGAAAGAGCGGTAGGAAAGGGAGAAGGAAAGAAGAGAGAGGGGAAGGAGGGAATAAAGAGCGGTAGGAAAGGGAGAAGGAAAGAAGAGAGAGAGGAAGGAGGGAATAAAGAGCGGTAGGAAAGGGAGAAGGAAAGAAGAGAGAGGGGAAGGAGGGAATAAAGAGCGGTAGGAAAGGGAGAAGGAAAGAAGAGAGAGGGGAAGGAGGGAATAAAGAGCGGTAGGAAAGGGAGAAGGAAAGAAGAGGGAGGGGAAGGAGGGAATAAAGAGCGGTAGGAAAGGGAGAAGGAAAGAAGAGAGAGGGGAAGGAGGGAATAAAGAGCGGTAGGAAAGGGAGAAGGAAAGAAGAGAGAGGGGAAGGAGGGAATAAAGAGCGGTAGGAAAGGGAGAAGGAAAGAAGAGAGAGGGGAAGGAGGGAATAAAGAGCGGTAGGAAAGGGAGAAGGAAAGAAGAGAGAGGGGAAGGGAAGAGAAGAGACAGGGGTTAGGGCCTGGGCCCAGAGCGGTAAGCCACTGGTCTTCAGCATTAGTGACACGGAGGAAGATAGCAGCCCTTTAGAGCGGACCCCAAATGCTCTCTATTTAGCATTTTACATTGGCCCTCGACCCTCCTGAATACATGGGCCCCAAAATGTATCCATATAATAAGAAAATGGACGCCTGGTTGAGATTCTGTCTGTGGCCAGGAAACTGACAGTAGTAGAATACAGTATGTGGATGATTTACTGTACTGTATATAGTTTATTATACGTTCATAATCAAAGTTGTTTTGGTTTATGACACTAAAGTCCATGTTGCAAATGAGAACATGTGCTATTTATAAACTTACTTGCTGAAATAAAGGTAAACAAATATTTACAGTCCCAGTCAAAAGTTTGGACACACCTACTAGGGTTTTTCAAATATAAAATATATTTTGATGTGTTTAACACTTTTTTGTTTACTACATGATTCCATGTGTTATTTCACAGTTTTGATGTCTTCATTATTATTCTACAGTGTAGAAAATAGTAAAATCAAGAAAAAAAACCTTGAATGAGTAGGTGTGTCCAAACTTTTGACTGGTACTATACAATATATACCGGTATAGGAAAAAATAAACGTCTCGAGAGCCACGCATGAAACCTGCAGTCAAATTTCCGATAGACATCAATGAATTACTCGAAAGCCGAGGGTTGTGTGGAGATCTCAAGTTCTAGAAACCACCATCCACTTAGATCTCTGTCACACAGTTGGAGGCTACACATCGGTGTTTTCATCAGTCAGCTGTCAGGTGCGTGTCTTATGGTTTGACGTGTGGCATAGTCTGACACTCATCACCCACACCCAGCTACTGTTGACATGCCACCCATGCAGCACTGCCCGACCCCAGACGGGGGTCAGATCTGTGTGGACAAACATTGGTGGCCCACTACTGGCTCTTGTACCCCTCCCCCCACAGGTCACATCCGCCCCCCATATGGGTCACATTTACACCAGGTTTACTGCTGTCTCTTTCACTTAGAGGGCAATGGAGATACAGCCAGGATTGACGGTGAGTGACGAATCCGCAACTTGGAGACGGAATTATAAATAGGTATTTATAGTTCATGGAGGCACACAATGGGCAAATAAGTAAATACGTGGGTAAATAAGTCTTTCTCAAGTGTATGGTGAAAGTCTGAAGTTCGTCAACCAAATCTACTTTGATGAAGGAAAGACCAGTGACCAGCTGTCCAAAACAGTCCGAAACAAGTCAGATCAAATTATATTTGTCACATGCTTTGTAAACAACAGGTGTAGACTAACAGTGAAATGTTTATGTACGGCCCTTCCCAACAATGCAGAGAGAAAAAAAATGTAATAATAGAAAAATAATAACACGAGGAATAAATACACAATGAGTAACAATAACTTGGCTATATACACAGGGTACCAGTACCGAGTCAATGTGCAGGGGTACGAGGTAATTGAGGTACATATGTACATATACGTAGGGATAAACTGACTAGCCATCAGGAAAGATAATGAACAGTAACAGCAGTGTATGTGATGAGTCTGTCACGTCGGTATAACGGTATCGGGAGACAGGCGCAGGAATGCGGAATAGGGGTTTTTATTTCCCAAATTACAGTGTGCCGTGTAAAGGCAGGGGGACGAAGACCAAACAAACACGTAACAAAACACAGCGTAGAAACCTAAACAAAAGAGTGAGGAGTACCTCGAATAATTACGCAATCGCACAATGATACCACAGAGGACAAAATCATCTGTGCAATACATGTGGCACGAAAGCCAAAACAACACAGCACAGGTAGAGTCACATGACCAATGGACATTTAAAAAATAATTGACACCCGCATGGTGAACAAATATATATATATATATATATATATATATATACAAATACAATCAGTGGGAATAGGGGCCAATGCAATGGGAAAAAGTGTCAATGCAGATAGTTAAATAGTTAACCAATAGCTACGCAGACTAACTATTTAGCAGGCTTGGGGGTAGAAGGTGTTCAGGGTCCTATTGGTTCCAGACATGAGTCATGAGCTGGGCTAGTTTTGGGAAAGAGCTAGCTATCTGTGGCTAGGTCTAAGTTTAGAGATTGGGCTGGGTTCGGTTGAGCAAGGCTAGGCTAGGATAGGCTACGCTAGGCTAGACTAGGCTTACTCTGGTGCAGTAACCTTGGCTAATACCTGAAGACAAAGTAGCTAATGCAGAGAACTTCAATGGGCTAATACAATCTTGAGCCACACAGAGGAACAGATCGGTCACACAACTCTGGTGTGGTTGGCGGAGAGGGCTAGGCTGGGTTAACTTACCTCCTCCACATGCTGCCCACATCAGTGAGTCTGTGCTGGGAGTTGTCCCAGCGCCAATAGGCCAGTACAATGCCAACCAGGAAAGCCAATGTTTGGTCAATCACCACGGTTTTCTCATGGTGCGGCCACAATAGGGCCATAGAGGGTACAAGGTCAGGGTGCTAGATCACCTGACAGAGAAAGAGAAGAGAGGCTCGCCGATCAGATCTAGGCACGCTTGATTGTGTTTGTCATTGCAAAATGGACCCAATGGAATAGTCCCAACAGTGCAAACTCCTTGGACTCCAGGCAGACAAAATATTTTGAAAGAATACAAATAGTATTTGAACCCGGGTCTAACCTTGACTATGGCTGCAGCAGGTTTAATGGTTAAGATACATTTTATTCCACTTTCTGAAGTTCCCAATTATCTTTTGGACTGTATCTACCGCTTGGATGACTTTACATGCTATTAAGTTAGACTGCGAGGTGGTGACACTGTACATTTTTCTTTAGCAAAGAGGGCATAACAAAATAGCCATGATCTGCCACATCCTATATACAATGACTATGTACAATGTCTATCGTCCAATCAATTCCCAAGTCTTACGAAAGAGGACAGCGTTCAACTTTTCTTGCCACATAAACTAAGTAGCTTTGTCTGAGCCAGAATGGCAGGAGCCTCCTGTTTCTATAGCATGAGGCAGTTTGAAGTACATGTACACCAACTGGACAGGACGCTAGTCTATTGCAGAGCCTTACCCCCAATCCATCACCATCCATCTAATGCTGAGTGCCAAGCAGAGGCAAATGGGTCCCATTTTAAGAGTCTGGTATGACTCAACCGGGGATCGAACCCCCAACCTTCTAATCTCAGGGCAGACACTTTAACCTCAAGGCAACTGAGTTGGTACTTCTTTCCAGATAAAGTGTATAAACTTCCAAGAATGATCTGTCACACTGTCAAAACACTCCCTCCTCCTCTCGTCTACCAAAAGCAGCAGTTCTATAGACTACTAGAGAGAGGACCTGTCCTTACAGATCAGCTTTACCCTCTCCCTCCACAGGTGTCTGAGTCCTGCCTACCCGAGAGAGCGACGGCCACATCACAACAAATCATGGTGCGGGCTGGCAGAGTGGCGGCACCCTGGCAGGTTGTGCCAGGCAGGCCTTTGGGCACAGGAAAGGGAGGGTTCGGGGATGGATACTTTCAAGTGGTGAATGTCCATGGACGGCACTTTTTTAGGGGCATGTTTGGACTCATACCCCCGACTGGGAGTTGTCTCTCTGGGGGATAGGGGGAAATGGGATGAGTATTCCTTTCG
This sequence comes from Oncorhynchus clarkii lewisi, assembly GCF_045791955.1. Taxonomy (NCBI): domain Eukaryota; kingdom Metazoa; phylum Chordata; class Actinopteri; order Salmoniformes; family Salmonidae; genus Oncorhynchus; species Oncorhynchus clarkii. The sequence goes on along the minus strand of NC_092168.1, from coordinate 2,880,058 downwards.
GAATGTAGAAGTGATTGTGTGTGTGTGTGTGTGTGTGTGTGTGTGTGTGTGTGTGTGTGTGTGTGTGTGTGTGTGTGTGTGTGTGTGTGTGTGTGTGTGTGTGTGTGTGTGTGTGTGTGTGTGTTGGCCAGAGGGAATTTTGGGTATGTAGGGGAAGGGGGAAGAGGGGGTTGACTAGAAATCTGGCAGTTGTGGGTTTGTTTGTATTGTGGTATTATGGGTCCCTGCTGCTTCCCTCTCCCTGCTGTTGCTCACGAAGGCATTCCACCTAAAAAATGCTCTAGTCACCATGGCACCCCGAGCCTTGGCATGAGTGACACCCTGTCACATTATCTTATGACTGCACTGGCAGAGAGCGTGCCAAGGAGTGATACTGGGAAGTGGCTGGGGACACATGCAAACACACACGCCCTGAGGAGCTCCAACACACACCAGCTGGGTAGTAGAGGTATTCCTGGGCCCTGATGGGGTGTGTGTGTGTTTTTTTTTTTTTGGTGTGTGTGTGTGTGTGTGTGTGTGTGTGTGTGTGTGTGTGTGTGTGTGTGTGTGTGTGTGTGTGTGTGTGTGTGTGTGTGTGTGTGTGTGTGTGTGTGTGTGTGTGTGTGTGTGTGTATGCTCCAGGGACAGGAATCTCCAAACACTTGGGGAGATGCGCTGATGTCGTACGTATCCCACTTGACCTACTACTTTAAGCAATGGGACATATAGAACAGTTAAGCAGTTTGTATATCTGATTACTAATCAAGCACTATAATATTCTCACAGTGGGTTGAAAATACAATAAGTCTCATGGTAACTAGAGATAACTCCAAGCCTTTTCTTATGCATGCCATTAAGACAGTCTTTTCTCAAGGGACACACATTATCATAGCCTAGTGATGTGTCATTTGGTGCATCTGAGGATCAAACCAGAAAACATTCATATATTTAACCAGCTCTAACAAGCTGAGCTAAACTTGCCAAGGGGTTTGATGAAGAGTAGATTAGTGATTTAGAAATTAATCGCAATACTATCATGTCTTCACATAGCACATTCACATCCATACATAGTATCCCCTTCAACCAATGGCAATGGGATCTTGATGTTTGAGTGTACATTTTGAGTTTTTCCCCCATCATACTCTTTTGGGTGTGGGCCAATGTTTTTTCTCTTACCTTGATGTTTGGGTGTAGTCTAGGCCCATGATGTTCCCTTATCTGATGTTTGGGTGGTACAGTGCATTGGGAAAGTTTTCAGACCCCTTGACTTTTTCCACATTTTGTTATGTTACAGCCTTCTTAGCCTTATAAAATGTATCCTCATCAATCTACACACAATACCCCATAATGACAAAGCAAAAACAGGTTTTAGAAACGTTTGCAATTCATTATGTTAAAAAACATCACATTTACAGACCCTTTACAGAGTACTTTGTTGAAGCGCCTTTGGCAGTGACTACAGCCTCGAGTCTTTTTGGAAAAGACCACTCCCTTCCTGGGTTAGATCATCGCTGCAGGGAGTGAACAGATGGATCCCGGGAAGGTGAGAGCGGTGGTGGATTGGCCCGAGCCTAACTCCAGCGTACAGCTGCAATGTTTCCTGGGATTCACCAACTTTTATTGCCGCTTTATCCAGGGTTACAGCACCCTGGCTTCCCCCTGTCTGCACTCACCTCTCCCAAGGTTCCATTCACGTGGTCCCCAGCTGCTGACGGGGCATTGCGGGATCTCAATCACCGCTTCCCCACAGCTCCCATTTTGGTTCATCCTGACCCGTCCCGCCAGTTTGTGGTGGAGGCCGATGCTTCGGATGTCGGAGTGGGGGCTGTCCTATCCCAACATTCTGCCCTGGACCTCAAGTTACATCCCTGCGCCTTCTTCTCCCATTGTCTCAATGCCACGGAGAGGAACTACAATGTGGGGAATCATGAGCTTCTTGCGGTGAAGATGGCATTGGAGGAGTGGAGGCACTGGCTGGAGGGGGCGGAACATCCGTTCATTGTGTGGTCCGACCACAAGAACCTGGAATATCTCTGCACCACCAAGCGTTTTAATTCCAGGCAAGCTAGGTGGGCCCGTTTTATTTCATAAATGTTTTTATTTAATCTTTATTTAACCAGTTAGGCTAGTTGAGAACAAGTTCTCAACAAACATAAGATCACTAATACAACAAGTATATAAACAGTGTGTGCAAATCAGGTAGGATAAGGGAGGTAAGGCAATACATAGGCCGTAGTGGCGAAATAATTACAAAATAGCAATTAAACACTGGAGAGATAGATGTGCAGAAGATGAGTGTGCAAGTAGAGATACTGGGGTGCAAAGGAGCAAAATAAATATCAGTATGGGGATGAGGTAGTTGGATGGGCTATTTACAGATGAGCTATGAACAGGTGCAGGGATCTGTGAGCTGCTCTGACAAGTCAGAACCGTCTAGAGTAGTGATGCTGGACGGGCAGGTGTGGGCAGAGATTGGTTGAAGAGCATGCATTTAGTTTTACTTGCATTTAAGAGCAGTTGGAGGCCACGGAAGGAGAGTTGTATGGCATTGAAGCTCGTCTGGAGGTTAGTTAACACAGTTCCAAAGAAGGGCCGTAGGTATACAGAATGGTGTCGTCTGGGCAGAGGTGGATCAGAGAATCACCAGCAGCAAGAGCGAAAACATTGATGTATACAGAGAACAGAGTCGGCCCGAGAATTGAACCCTGTGGTATCGCCATAGAGACTTCTAGAGGTCCGGACAACAGGCCCTCCGATTTGACACACTGAACTCTGTCTGAGAAGTAGTTGGTGAACCAGGCGAGGCAGTCATTTGAGAAACCAAGGCTGTTAAGTCTGCCGATAAGAATGTGGTGATTGACAGAGTCAAAGCCTTGGCCAGGTCGATGAATACAGCTGCACAGTATTGTCTCTTATCGATGGTGGTTATGATATCGTTTAGGACCTTGAGCGTGGCTGAGGTGCACCCATGACCAGCTCAGAAACCATATTGCATAGCGGAGAAGGTACGGTGAGATTCGAAATGGTCGGTGATCTGTTTGTTAACTTGGCTTTCGAAGCCCTTAGAAAGGCAGGGTAGGATAGATATAGGTCTGTAGCAGATTGGGTCTAGAGTGTCTCCACCTTTGAAGAGGGGGATGACGGCGGCAGCTTTCCAATCTTTGGGGATCTCAGATGATACGAAAGAGAGGTTGAACAAGCTAGTAATAGGGGTTGCAACAATTTTGGCGGATAGCTGATTCGTAGGGGTCCAGATTTTGCAGCTCTTTCAGAACATCAGCCATCTGGATTTGGGTGAAGGAGAAATGGGGGAGGCTTGGGCAAGTTGCTGTGGGGGGTGCAGGGCTGATGACCGGGATAGGGGTAGCCAGGTGGAAAGCATGGCCAGCCGTAGAAAAATGCTTATTGAAATTCTCGATTATCGGTGGTGACAGTGTTTCCTAGCCTCAGTGCAGTGGGCAGCTGGGAGTAGGTGCTCTTATTCTCCATGGAATTTACAGAGTCCCAGAACTTTTTGGAGTTTGTGTTACAGGATGCACATTTCTGTTTGAAAAAGCTAGCTCCTAACTTCCCTGAAAGGTTGTATATCACGGGGGCTATTCGATGCTAATGCAGTACGCCACAGGATGTTTTTGTGCTGGTCAAGGGCAGTCAGGTCTGGAGTGAACCAAGGGCTATATCTGTTCCTGGTTCAACATTTTTTGAATGGGGAATACTTATTTAAGAGGAAAGCACTTTTCAAGAAAAACCAGGCATCCTCTACTGACGGAATTAGGTAAAAATCCTTCCAGGATACCCGGACCAGGTCGATTTGAAAAGCCTGCTCACTGAAGCGTATTAGGGAGCGTTTGACAGTGATGAGGGGTGGTCGCATGACCGCAGACCGATTACGGACGTAGGCAATGAGGAAGTGATCGCGAGATCCTGGTTGAAGACAGCAAATGTGTATTTGGAGGGCAGGTTGGTTGGAATGATATCTATGAAGGTGCCCGTGTTTACGGATTTGGGGTTGTACCTGGTAGGTTAATTGATAGTTTGTGTGAGATTGAGGGCATCAAGCTTAGATTGTAGGCTGGCCAGTTTAGGTCCCCTAACAGCATGAGCTCTGACGATAGATGTTGTGCAATCTATTCACATATGGTTTCCAGGGCACAGCTGGGGGCAGAGGGTGGTCTATAGCAAGCGGCAACAGTGAGAGACTTATTTCTGGAAAGGTGGATTTTTAAAAGTAAAAGCTCAAATTGTTTGGGCACAGACCTGGATAGTAAGACAGAACTCTGCAGGCTATCTCTGCAGTAGATTGCAATTCCACCCCCTTTGGCAGTTCTATCTTGTTGGAAAATGTTATATTCAGGGATGGACATTTCAGGGTTTTTGGTGGTCTTCCTAAACCAGGATTCAGACATGGCTAGGACATCAGGGTTGGCAGAGTGTGCTAAAGCAGTGAATAAAACAAACTTAGGGAGGAGGCTTCTAATGTTAACATGCATGAAACCAAGGCTTTTACGGTTACAGAAGTCAACAAATGAGAGCGTCTAGGGAATGGGAGTGGAGATAGGCTCTGCAGGGCATGGGTTAACCTCTACATCACCAGAGGAAAAGAGGAGGAGTGGGATAAGGGTACGGCTAAAGACTATAAGAGCTGGTCGTCTAGTACGTACGGAACAGAGAGTAAAAGGAGCAGGTTTCTGCGCACGGAAGAATAGATTCAAGGCATAATGTACAGACAAAGGTATGGTAGGATGTGAATACAGTGGAGGTAAACCTATGCATTGAGTGATGATGAGAGAGACATTGTCTCTAGAAACATAATTTAAACCAGGTGAGGTCACCCCATGTGTGGGAGGTGGAACTAAAGGGTTAGCTAATGCGTATTGAGCAGGGCTAGAGGCTCTACAGTGAAATAAGGCAATAATCACTACCCAAAACAGCAATGGACAAGGCATATTGACATTAGGGAGAGGCATGCGTAGCCGAGTGATCATAGGGGTCCAGTGAGTTGCTGAAGACACAACGATTCAGACAGCAAGCAGAAGGGCCTTAGAGGGACGTCGCGGCGGAAGAAGTTTGTTGTAGCCCCCTCGTACTGTTACGTCGGCAGACCAGTCGTGATGGATCAGTAAGGCTCCATGTGGTAAAAGGGTCCAGGCCAATTTTTTATTTCACCTTTTATTTCGCCATAGGTATAATGGCCAAATAATTTGTCCGATGGACATATTCAGCCAACAGTCCGATATGCTCTAGACAGCTAGCGGGCCGCGGCTAGCAGGCTAGCAGATGGGCATTCAGGGAACATTGAGACGGAGGAGCCAGTTGAAAAACCCCCTCGGGCAGATTACGTCGGTAATCCAGTCGTGATGGCCCTGCTCTTCACCCGGTTCAACTTCTCCATCTCCTACCGACCAGGATCCAAAAACATTAAGCCGTTGCGCTGTCACGTGGAGATAGCCCCGTGGCTACACCCTCGGACCACAAGGGAATCCTTCCCACCTTGTGTCTGGCGACGACACTCAGCTTTGGGATAGGGAAGCAGGTCCATGGAGCGCAGCTTTCCCAGCCAAACCGCCGGGGGTGGTGGATAACCGGATGTTTGTGCCTGACGCTATCCGCTCTTCGGTCCTGGAGTAGGCCCACTCCTCCAGGCTTGTCTGCCACCCGGGCTCCCGTCAGACCCTGGCATTTGTTCGACAACGCTTTGGTGGCGTACCTTGGTCCCGAACGTCTCCGCGTTCATTGCTGCCTGCACGGTCTGTGCGCACAACAAGACGACTTCTCAAGCTCCGTCTGGTCTTCTTTAACCACTGCCTGTCCCTCACAGTCTCACATATTCCTGGACTTCATCACGGGTCTTCCTCCGTCTGATGGCAACACTAAATCCTGACAGTAGTGGACCGGTTTTCCAAAGCTGCCCACTTCATTCCTCTCCCCAAACTACCCTCTGCCAGTGAAACAGCCCAGCTCATGGTGCAGCACATCAGATGGATCCATGGACACCCGGTGGACATGGTCTTTGACCGGGGCCCTCAGTTCTCGTCCCGGTTCTGGAAGGCGTTGTGCACACTCATTGGGTCGTCGGCCAGCCTGTCCTCAGGGTTCCACCCCCAGTCCAATGGCTAGTTGAAGCGAGCCAACCAAGACCACCGGGAAACGACTCTTCGCTGCCTGGGCTCCCCCAACCACACCACCTGGAGCCAGCAACTAGTGTGGCCCGCAACACCCTTCCTTGCTCTGCCACGGGTCTCTTGCTCTTTGAGTTTTCCCTGGGCTATCAGCCCCCGCTCTTCCCTTAGCAAGAGGAAGAGGTCGGCATACCTACGGCCCAGATGTTTGCTGTTGTCGTACCTGGAAGAGAGCCCGGTCGGCCCTTCTCAAGACCACCTCCAGGTATCGACAACAAGCGGACCACCACCGGAACCCGGCTCCCCAGTATCATCTCGGGCAGAAGGTATCTGTCCACCTGAGTCCTGCAAACTTTCCCCCCGGTTTCTCGGCCCTTTCCAATCTCCAAGATCATTAGCCCCTCTGATATTCGTCTTCTGTTGCCCCATACCCTCTGTATACATCTCACTTTTCATGTGTCTAAAATCAAACCCATGTCTCACAGCCCATTGTCTCCTGTTTCCACTCTGGATTACTGACCTCTGCCTGCCCTTGACCTGTCGTTTGCCAGCCCCCTGTTCTGGTAATAAACTATTGTTACTTCGACACTGTCTGCATCTGGGTCTTCCCTAAAACGTGATAATGTGAGCCATGACCAGCCTTTCAAAGCACTTCATGGCTACTGACGTGAGTGCTCCGGGGCGGTAATCATTTAGGCAGGTTACCTTTGTCATTATTGCGTGTAGATTGACGAAGGAAAAAAATGTATTTAATCCATTTTAGAATAAGGCTGTAATGTATCAAAATGTGGAAAAATTCAAGGGATCTGAACACTTTCTGAATGCACTTTCTGACTTTCCCGAATTTGACTATTTTTTGTACCCCCCCAGAGCAATTAAACTGATTCCAGAGTCTGATCCCAAACACTGCAGGCGGAGAAGAGGTATTCGGAGTGGACTTCTAGTCTGATTCTGGAGGCGCCCACATCATCCACTGCTTTTGAGTATATTAATCGCTAATGTTCAGTCTCTGGATAGTAATGTAGACAAGCTCAGGGCGAGAATCTCCTTCCAGAGAGACATCAAGGATTGTAATATATTCTTCTTCACGGAAACATAGCTCTCTCAGGATATATTGTCTTTGTACATACAGCAAGCTGGATTCTCAGTACATCGCACAGACAGAACTCTCCGGGAAGAAGAAAGGCGGGGATGTATGTTTCATGATTAACTACTTATGGTGTGATTGAGATAAAATACAGAAACGAAAAGTCCTTTCGTTCACCCGGCCTATAATACCTCAATCAAATGCAATCAAATGCCGACCGTATTACCTCCCAAGAGAATTCTCTTCAGTTTTAGTCACAGCCGTGTATATTCCCCTCAAGCCGATACCAAGACGGCCCTCAAAGAACTTCACTGGACTTTATGCAAACTGGAAACCACATATCCTGAGGCCGCATTTATTGTAGAAGTTCAAAAAAGCTAATTTAAGGAAAACGGTACTGAAGTTCTACCAACACATTGACTGTAGCACTCGCTCTGAGAAAACATAAGACCACTGCTACTCAGCTTTTCGAAATGCCTACAAGGCCCTTCCCCACCCTCCCTTCAGTAAATATGATCACGACTGAATTTTGCTCCTACCTTCCTATAAGGCAGAATCTCAAACAGGAATTACCAGAGCTAAGGACTATTCAACGTTGGTCTGACCAATCAGAATCCACGATTCAAGATTGTTTTGATCACACGGACTGAGATATGTTCCGAGTAGCCTCTGAGAATAACATCAACAAATACACTGATACAGTGACTGAGTTTATCAGGAAGTGTATAGGAGATTAACTTCTTGCGACTAGGTGGCGCTATTAAAATTTTGGGATGAAAAACCTTCCCGTTTTTAAACAAGATATTTTGTCACGAAAAGATGCTCGACTATGCATATAATTGACAGCTTTGGAAAGAAAATACTCTGATGTTTCCAAAACTGCGAAGATATTGTCTGTGAGTACCACAGGACTGATGTTACAGGCGAAACCAAGATAAAAATCTAACCAGGAAGTGCCGCATTTTTTGAAACCGCCTCATGCCAATGACTCCTTATATGGCTGTGAATGAGCTATGAATGAGCTTACGTTTTCCACGTATTCCCCAAGGTGTCTATAGCATTGTGACGTCTTTTTAGGCATTTCCATTGAAGAATGGCTGTAAGGGACCATATATGGCATGTGGTCACATGGTGTCTCCCACAGAAAATCTTGCGTAAAATACTGAGGTAGCCATTTTTCCAATCGCTTCTTATGAGAAACCAATTGCCTCGACCAATATATTATTGAATATATATGTTAAAAACACCTTGAGGATGGATCCTAAACAACGTTTGCCGTGTTTCTGTCGATATTATGGAGCAAATTTTGAAAAAAGTTTGGCGTTAGAGTTGTAGCGTTTTCCGGTCGATTTCTCAGCCAAGCATGATGAAGAAACGGGAGCTATTTCGCCTACAAAAATAATATTTTTGGAAAAAAGGAACATTTGCTATCTAACTGGGAGTCTCCTGAGTGAAAGCATGTGAAGTTCTTCAAAGGTAAATGATTTAATTTGGTTGCTTTTCTTATTTTCGTGAAAATGTTGCCAGCTGCCAGCAGAGCCTAGCATAGTATTATGCCATGATAAACTTAACAATTCAACAGCTCAGACATGAGACGTATGTGGCAGGCTCTACTGACAATCACGGACTACAAAGGGAAAACCAGCCACCTCGCGGACACCGACGTCTTCCTTCCGGACAAGCTAAACACCTTCTTAGCCCGCTTTGAGGATAACACAGTGCCACCGATGCGGCCCACTACCAAGGACTGTGGGCTCTCCTTCTCCACAGCTGACGTAGGTAAGACATTTAAACATGTTAATCCTTGCAAGGCCGGTGGATGCCAAGATCCCTAGCCGTGTCCTCAGCGCATGCGGAGACCAGCTGGCTGGAGTGTTTCCGGACATATTCAATCTCTCCCTATCCCAGGCTGCTGTCCCCAATTGCTTCAAGATGTCCACCATTGTTCCTGTACCCAAGAAACGAAGGTATCTGAACTAAATGACTATCGCCCCGTGATCATGAAGTGCTTTGAGAGGCTAGTTAAGGATCATATCACCACTATCTTACCAGACTCCCTAAATCCACTTCAATTTGCTTCCTGATCCAATAGATCCACAGATGATGCCATCACACTGCACACTGCCCTATCCCATCTGGACCAGAGGAATACCTATGTAAGAATGCTGTTCATTGACCACAGCTCAGCATTTAACACCATAGCACCCTTCAAGCTCATCATTAAGCTTGGGGCCCTGGGTCTGAACCCCGCCCTGTGCAACTGGGTCCTGGACTTCCTGATGGGCCGACCCAGGTCTTGAAGGTAGGAAAACAACACCTCCACTTGTCTGATCCTCAACACAGGGGCCCCACAAGGGTGCGTGCTCAGCTCCTGTACTCCCTGTTCACCCATGACTGCGTGGACATGCATGCCTCCAACTCAACCATCAAGTTTTTAAATGTCACAACAGTAGTATGCCTGACTACCAACAATGACGTGATTGCCTACAGGGAGGAGGTCAGGGCCCTGGGAGGAAGGTGCCAGAAAAATAACCTCTCACTCAATGTAGACAAAACAAAGGAGCTGATCATGGACTTCAGGAAACAGCAGAAGGAGCACACCAAAACCCACTTCGACGGAACCGCAGCGGAGCAGGTATAAAGCTTCAATTTCCTTGGCGAACACCTCACTGACGATCTAAAATGGTCCACCCACACATACAGTGTAGTGAAGAAGGTGCAACAGCGTTCTTCAACCTCAGGAGGAGGTCACCTAAACCCCTCACAAACTTTTACAGATGCACAACTGAGAGCATCCTGTCGGGATGTATCACCGCCTGGTACGGCGACTGCACCGCCCACAACCACAGGGCTCTCCTGAGGGTGGTGCGGTCTGCCCAACGCATCACCCGGGGCAAACTACCTGCCCTCCAGGACACCTACAAAACCCAATGTCAGAATCCGAGCCACTGCCTCTTCACTGTGCCACTGTGAGGTCTGTACAGGTGCATCAAAGCTGGGACCGAGAGACTGAAAAACAACTTCTATCTCAAGGGCATCAGACCGTTAAATAGCCATTACTAGGCGGCTTCCACTCAGTTACGTAACCCTGCACCTTAGAGGCTGCTGCCCCATATACATAGACTGAAATCACCGGTCATTAAAATAATGGAACACTAGTCACTCTAATTCTGTTGTTTCCTCAACCATGTCTGGGTGAAGGCCCATGAAGGTTCTCTCACCCTGATGTTTAGGTGACCCATGTTTAGGTGACCCATGTAGACCCATGTTGGTTTCTTGAACCTGATTTTGGGTGAAGTGTAGACCATTGATGGTTCCATTACTCTGATGTTTGGATGGAGGCCCATGCAGTTTCTTTTACCAAGATGCTTGAGTGGGTTATTTTGGTATACTCGCTATTCAGCCCCAGAATAACCTCCACTTCCCTGTAGAGAAGGACACAGATCTCACTGTATCACAATTCCAGTGGGTCAGAAGTTTACATACACTCAATTGACTGTGCCTTTAAACAGTGTGGAAAATAACATACAATTAGAAGCTTCTGATACGCTAATTGACATAATTTGAGTCAATTTGTCACGGCCGTCCTCCTCTTCGTCTGAAGAGGAGAGGCGAGAAGGATCAGAGGACCAATATGCGGCGTGGTAAGTGTCCATGGTAAAATCTTTAATAAAGAAAGACTGAACACTATACAAAAGAGTAACAAAAACAATAAACCAAATTCGACCGTGAAGCTACAAAATGAGACCTGTGCTGACACAAGCCACTAACATAGACAATCACCCACAAACAAACAGTGCAACCCAGGCTACCTAAGTATGATTCTCAATCAGAGACAACTAATGACACCTGCCTCTGATTGAGAACCATACTAGGCCGAAAACATAGAAATGCCCCAAAACATAGAAAAACAAACATAGACTGCCCACCCAACTCACGCCCTGACCATACTAAATAAATACAATACAACGGAAATAAAGGTCAGAACGTGAGGAGGAGGTGTACCTGTGGATGTATTTCAAGGCCTACCTTCAAACTCAGTGCCTCTTTGCTTGACATCATGGGAAAATCAAAAGAAAAGAGCCAAGAATTGTAGACGTTCTCAAGTCTGGTTCATCCTTGGCAGCAATTTCCAAACACCTGAAGGTACCACGTTAATCTGTACAAACAATAGTATGCAAGTGTTTTCCCATTCCTCCTTGCAAAACAGCTCGAGCTCAGTGAGGTTGGATGGAGATGGGACCACACAGTTGTCATACCGCTCAGGAAGGAGACGTGTTCTGTCTCCTAGAGATGAACGTACTTTGGTGCGAAAAGTGCAAATCAATCCCAGAACAACATCAAAGGACCTTGTGAAGATGCTGGAGGAAAACAGGTGCAAAAGTATCTACAGTGCCTTGCGAAAGTATTCGGCCCCCTTGAACTTTGCGACCTTTTGCCACATTTCAGGCTTCGAATATAAAGATATAAAACTGTATTTTTTTTGTGAAGAATCAACAACAAGTGGGACACAATCATGAAGTGGAACGACATTTATTGGATATTTCAAACTTTTTAACAAATCAAAAACTGAAAAATTGGGCGTGCAAAATTATTCAGCCCCCTTAAGTTAATACTTTGTAGCGCCAACCTTTTGCTGCGATTACAGCTGTAAGTCGCTTGGGGTATGTCTCTATCAGTTTTGCACATCGAGAGACTGAAATGTTTTCCCATTCCTCCTTGCAAAACAGCTCGAGCTCAGTGAGGTTGGATGGAGAGCATTTGTGAACAGCAGTTTTCAGTTCTTTCCACAGATTCTCGATTGGATTCAGGTCTGGACTTTGACTTGGCCATTCTAACACCTGGATATGTTTATTTTTGAACCATTCCATTGTAGATTTTGCTTTATGTTTTGGATCATTGTCTTGTTGGAAGACAAATCTCCTTCCCAGTCTCAGGTCTTTTGCAGACTCCATCAGGTTTTCTTCCAGAATGGTCCTGTATTTGGCTCCATCCATCTTCCCATCAATTTTAACCATCTTCCCTGTCCCTGCTGAAGAAAAGCAGGCCCAAACCATGATGCTGCCACCACCATGTTTGACAGTGGGGATGGTGTGTTCAGGGTGATGAGCTGTGTTGCTTTTACGCCAAACATAACGTTTTGCATTGTTGCCAAAAAGTTCAATTTTGGTTTCATCTGACCAGAGCACCTTCTTCCACATGTTTGGTGTGTCTCCCAGGTGGCTTGTGGCAAACTTTAAACGACACTTTTTATGGATATCTTTAAGAAATGGCTTTCTTCTTGCCACTCTTCCATAAAGGCCAGATTTGTGCAATATACGACTGATTGTTGTCCTATGGACAGAGTCTCCCACCTCAGCTGTAGATCTCTGCAGTTCATCCAGAGTGACCATGGGCCTCTTGGCCGCATCTCTGATCAGTCTTCTCCTTGTATGAGCTGAAAGTTTAGAGGGACGGCCAGGTCTTGGTAGATTTGCAGTGGTCTGATACTCCTTCCATTTCAATATTATCGCTTGCACAGTGCTCCTTGGGATGTTTAAAGCTTGGGAAATCTTTTTGTATCCAAATCCGGCTTTAAACTTCTTCACAACAGTATCTCGGACCTGCCTGGTGTGTTCCTTGTTCTTCATGATGCTCTCTGCGCTTTTGACGGAACTCTGAGACTATCACAGTGCAGGTGCATTTATACGGAGACTTGATTACACACAGGTGGATTGTATTTATCATCATTAGTCATTTAGGTCAACATTGGATCATTCAGAGATCCTCACTGAACTTCTGGAGAGAGTTTGCTGCACTGAAAGTAAAGGGGCTGAATAATTTTGCACGCCCAATTTTTCAGTTTTTGATTTGTTAAAAAAGTTTGAAATATCCAATAAATGTCGTTCCACTTCATGATTGTGTCCCACTTGTTGTTGATTCTTCACAAAAAAATACAGTTTTATATCTTTATGTTTGAAGCCTGAAATGTGGCAAAAGGTCGCAAAGTTCAAGGGGGCCGAATACTTTCGCAAGGCACTGTATATAAACAGTAAAACGAGTCCTATATATCGACATAACCTGAAAGGCTGCTGAGCAAGGAAGAAGACACTGCTCCAAAACCACCATAAAAAAGCCAGACTATGGTTTGCAACTGCACATGGGGACAGAGATCATACTTTTTGCAGAAATGTCCTCTGGTCTGATGAAACAAAAATAGAACTGTTCAGGCAATAATGACCATCATTATGTTTGGAGGAAAAATGGGGGGGGGGGGGGGGGGGGTCTTACAAATGGGTCTTACAAATGGACAATGACCCCAAGCATACTTCCAAAGTTGTGGCAAAATGGTTTAAGGACAACAAAGTCAAGGTATTCGAGTGGCCATCACAAAGCCCTGAACTCAATCCTATAGAAAATTTGTGGGCAGAACTGAAAAAGTGTGTGCGAGCTAGGAGGCCTACAAACCTGACTCAGTTACACCAGCTCTGTCAGGAGGAATGGACCAAATTTCACCCAACTTATTGTGGGAAGCTTGTGGAAGACTACCCAAAATGTTTGACCCAAGTTAAAAAATGTAAAGGCAATGCTACCAAGTACTAATTGAGTGTATGTAAACTTCTGACCCACTGTGAATATGATGAAAGAAATAAAAGCTGAAATAAATCATTCTCTCTACTATTATTCTGACATTTCACATTCTTAAAATAAAGTGGTGATCCTAACTGACCTAAGACCATCATTTTTTACTATGATTCAATGTCAAGAATTGTGAAAAAGTGAGAGTTTGAAGGTATTTGGCTAAGGTGTATGTAATCTTCTGACTTCAACTGTATACAGTAGTTTACTAAGCTATATAATTTCAGTAGAATCAATCGCAATAGAGCTTGCCAGCTTGTAGTCCTAATAAAGAGGAAATAAATGACCTCTGGTTCGTTCCCATTCCTAAGGGGAAAATTCATGGGGAAAGAATAGGGTTTTGGGAGAAACACTGAAAATAAGGTTGAGGTTATAGGCTAATATTAGTCAATTAACAATGCCTTTATGAATTATGACGCCTTGTGTGCATCAAAGCTGGGACCGAGAGATGCCTTATGTGCTTTTTTATCGCATAAATGCTTCAAAATTCAAAATTCAATAATTCTGACTTAAACCGACTAGCTGATGCAGATTATCTCATATGACAAAATATATTAGATCTCCTGTGTTTTCCACAAACCTTATTTTCAATTTCCCGTAGGCTTTGACCAACGAACCATGGTGAAGTTATTGCCAACAAAAAGACGCCACTAATATTGCTCTCTATTCACAACATTTGGTGAAAAAAATTTTGGGGGCACAATACAGTACATCATTTATATTCCAAGCTTCTCATCTCACCACTAGTAATTCTGGTTTACAATTTAGAACATAATCCAATCTCCAAGTGTTCCCATCAAGCACAGTCCTTTTAAGAAGCTTTTGGGACTCAACCTGGGAGAGAATGTGATCCCAATAAGGAACAATAACTTCAAAGGCTTTATGAAGCCTTCAAAAACCCAATAGAAGTTCTTCACAAACCACGTTTCCATCCACAGTTTTTATGCAAGTCATACCATATATAAAAAAATCACAACAATTTTTAAATGCCGACAGATAATTTGTTTGTTCGACATGATGGGATCTTTTGTGTCTGTAAAATGTTTTATACGAGAAATGGTGGTGAAAACGTCTTTATGCGCCATAAACAACAAGTTGAAGTAAACTTGGAGTCGCGGGATGACATGGTGTTCAAACAGTAAAACAAATATTTATTAAATTAGCACCGGCAATTTATGAACATCCATATAGTTTCAATATTATAGTATCCATATAATTTGGATTACTTCATTTTTTATCAAGACATTTTTCGTGACATTTGCTAAATGGAAACAGGTTTTCATGTGAATATAAAAACATCTGCATAAAAACAATATAATATTTTACCACCAGAAATGTCCATCAAATGTACTGGATAAAAGGCTGTGCGTGGTGACATAGTGCACATCAAATTACTTTTTTGGTTAAATTCACATGCTTCTATTGTTTTTTCAACTAGCGAATGTGTCCAATCTGGTCTTGGCACGTGTGCTCCAGCCAACAGTTTACAGATGCAGTATGGGATTAGCCTACATGATGACATAATGGACAAAAGAGCAATATTATTTTATTTGTCAAACGGCAGCCAAGCATCGATCATCATGTCACTAGAATAAGACCCTTGATATTTATTGGAAAGGAGCATCAAACTCATCACTGTGCACATTCACCACCCTGTGAAGTTCATCATCATTTATTTCCTCTGTAGCCTAATAAACTGCATGCTTTAGTGGGAGGACCACACAGCATATCATCACGTTAACCCAAGTTTACTTCGATATGATGGTTATTATGTCAGTATTTGTGCATAAAACCATTTCCACTCCCATTTCTCACATAATACGTTTTACAGACACAAAAAAAATCCCACCTTGTCTAGTGTATTTTGTTTTGTCAACATTTGGAAAGTTTACTGACAAATTTGCAGTTTCTATCAGGCCTGTCTGTCACACGCTGATCTGTTTCACCTGTCTTTGTGCTTGTCTCCACCCCTTCCAGGTGTCGCCCATCTTCCCCATTATCACTGGTGCATTTATACCTGTGTTCTGTTTGTCTGTTGCCAGTTTGTCTTGTCCCGTCAAGCCTACCAGCATTTTTTCCCCGTACTCCTGTTTCTTGTTAGTTCCTGTTTTCTAGTTCTCCTGGTTTTTGACATTTCTGCCAAACCTGAGCCTGCCTGCCGTTCTGTACCTCTTGACACTGCTCTGGATTACTGACCCCTGCCTGCCCCGACCCTGAGCCTGGCTGCCGTTCTGTACCTTACGGACACTGCTCTGGATTACTGACCCCTGACTGCCCTGAGCCTGGCTGCCGTTCTGTACCTTACGGACACTGCTCTGGATTACTGACCCCTGCCTGCCCCGACCCTGAGCCTGGCTGCCGTTCTGTACTTTACGGACACTGCTCTGGATTACTGACCCCTGCCTGCTCTTGATCTGTCGTTTGCCTGCCCCGTTTAAGAAATAAACATTTGTTAATTAGAACTGTCTGCATCTGGGTCTTATCCTGAGGTCTGATACTGTCAGTGTCACAGCTGTGGAAGGAGGAGGACCAAGGTGCAGCGTGGTTAGCGTACATTTTCTCTTTTATTCGAAATAATACAGACAAACAAAGTTCACTTCCCACAAACACAGGTGGGAAAAAGGGTACCTAAGTATGGTTCCCAATCAGAGACAACAATAGACAGCTGTCCCTGATTGAGAACCATACCCGGCCAAAACATAGAAATAGAAACACAAAACATAGAATGCCCACCCCCAACTCACGCCCTGACCCAACCAAAATAGACATAAAAAGGATCTCTAAGGTCAGGGCATGACAGTCAGGACATTTTTATTCGACATGTAATTTACTCGCTTGAAAAGGTTGGTTGGAAACCTGGTTAATGACACAGAATGTGCAGTAATGTATGATAGCTCAGTCGCTACAAAGGATGTACTGTACATTACATTAAAAGTCAAATTACATCATAATCCCCATTTAGTGCACAACTCTTAACCACAGCCATAGGGAGTGATTTGAGATGCAGCCAGCATGATTCTTTTTTTGACTTTAGAACGAGGTTCTCGATGGAAACTCCATGTCAGACACCTGTGTCCTGGGTGCCAATATCGATGTGGAAGCTCTTGTCATACAGAATGACCGTACCCACTTGGCCATCCTCTGGCCACATATAGAGGACAATATAGTCCTTCACCACCAGCCATCTATAGGATAATGCACACGCACAAATATACACATGCAAACACATGTGCACATGCGCACACACTGACATACACACATACATAAATGCACACACACACACACTGTTGGAGCCCCACCAGTAACACACAGGGAAAGTAATTCCTCCTGACTTCTTCAGGATCAGGCCTTCCCTTTAGATACATACACACAACCTCTTAACAACATCTCAGGGAACGGCATCAATCGATGTACTTTGTATGTAAGGGCTCACGTAACAAAAATGCACACCGTCAGTGTGAAACACTGCACTACCACAAAAGACTGTCATTGTACCATTATTGACTGTATCCCCAAATGCTATACTTGCAAAAGGAAGTAAGCATTCATCTTTTCAATGTTGAAATTAGGTGAAGACACTCTTACATTCCTTTTGTTCCCAAGTCCTGGATAAAGGAACTGATCTCACTGATCACTAAGAACTCCATCTGAAACATATACCAGAAACCAAGTATTTTTAGAAACCAAGCTTTTTAAGGCTTAATTATGCTTTATAACCCTTTATAAGTCCTACATAGATGCTTCACAATGTCATTTAAACAAGGGTGATATAACATGTCCTTACATTTTCCGCCTTACAGCATAACTTTACTTATTCATTATTTGTGAAAAATCTATGTAGGCATTATTACATTTACATTTCAGTCATTTAGTAGACGCCCTTAGTCAAAGTGACCAATTAGGGTTAAGTGCCTTGCTCAAGGGCATAGACAGATTTTCGCCTAGTCTGCTCGGGAATTTGAACCAGCAACCTTTAGATTACTGGCCCAAACGCTCTTGACCTCTATTTCATAAATGTGCTTTTTTTTATTCAATAGTCTGTGAGTAGTACATTGTTCTAAATGTCATTCCAGGAAATTTGGTATCTATATCTATTTGTGATTTGAAGTGTATTGCGTGCAATCTTTGAAGGCAAAATCACTGTAGCTAAAGATGCTTGCACTGCACTTATGTATCATTATCTTAATGTGTCACCCTCATCATTTTCATACGGGATAATGGATATTAGTGGCCATTTTGGTTCTTTAAGTGATAGTCTCCTTCCTTCCACCTGCTGTGCATCATCTCATTAACGCAACTCATTCTCCATCACACACCTCAATGAGGTGACTCCACTCTTCTTGGGGTGTAACACACAGAATAGAGCTCTGGAAGGGAAAATGTTATTATTATACCACTAATTATAAGGTAGTTCTATAAGGAATCAATCGCCTCCTATGATTATATCTGACGTAATTCCTGTGAAGATTTACAAGATATTCCATCGGCAAATAACTCACCGTAGCAGGTTCTCTTCAGGATGTTTCTGATATAGTTCTCCAACTGAAACTATTGGGATAAAGTCAGCCCCCGAAGTGACTCTTATCAACTGTATACTCCCGAGTGGCGCAGCAGTCTAAGGCACTGCATTTCAGTGCAAGTAGTGTCACTACAGTTCCTGGTTTGAATCCAGGCACTATCACATCCTTCCATGATTGGGAGTCCCATAGGTCAGCTCACAATTAGCCTGGGTTTGGCCGGGGTAGGCCGTCATTGTAAATAAGAATTTGTTCTTCACAGACTTCAGGTTAAATAAATAAAAAACTGTATGCAAGAATTCCTCTGTATTGTCCTAGGAATGCTGCATAATCTCTCAAACTTCCATTGTCTCACCTCTGGGTAGCACAGGTTCTGCTGTCTTTACATCCTGTAGGTCTGAGTGGAAGTTAACTCAATCGTAATGCTATTGGTCAACAACTCAGATTTGGAATTTAAACACAGTCAAAAGGTTATAAAAGGGTCTTAGATTCATTGTTTCTTTCTCTTCTTTTGTTCCTGACCTGCGCTGGTGAGATACACTATTCTTTCTCTCTTCACCCCAGGGACTCTTGAGGCATGGCCTTTCAGGCTATGACTTCTCTCTTTCTTTCCCTCTCTGACCATGCCTAGAATAATGCCTTGTAATGCTTGTTAAAGCTTTGTAACTTAAGCTTTATAGCGTGTATGGGATTTCATACCCAAGACGGCTGGAAGCTGTAACCGCTGCCAAAGGGGCTTCTTACAAAGCATAGACTCAGCCATAGGGCGGAGCACAATTGGCCCAGAGTCGTCTGGGGTAGGCCGTCATTGTAAATAACAATTTGTTCTTAACTGACTTGTCTAGTTAAATAAAGGCTACATTAAAACAAATATATATGTATATATATATATATATATATATATATATATATATATTGAATGTAAACAGTCTGTTAGAGAGCTTATGCAGGCTTATTCTAGTAATCTATGGGGTCTATTTCTTCTCGT
This sequence comes from Oncorhynchus clarkii lewisi, assembly GCF_045791955.1. NCBI lineage: Eukaryota > Metazoa > Chordata > Actinopteri > Salmoniformes > Salmonidae > Oncorhynchus > Oncorhynchus clarkii. The sequence continues at coordinate 2,860,750 of NC_092168.1, read as the reverse complement.
TATCAGGTCATCATCTATTCTTCTCTCATGGCTCACCGGCATATTCTGTTAGACGTAAGCTTCAGCTCAAATACTCTACATTGTAGACCTAGGTTTTAGATGATCATGTCACTCTCACTGTGCATGCTGCAGATGCATCAGCTACTTCTGAGCAGTATCAGTAGTGACATTAGGCTATTTGGATAGTACGTGTGATGACATGTCATTGCTGAGATCATTTACATTTACAACTCCCCACCAACTACCGGATCTCACCCTCTTTTCATGCTAACCCTCTGGTATCTGGGCTTGTTTCCATCATGTCCGAGGCATTTCTAGGACAGTGAGATGTGTTTCACACATAATTGCCCAGGAAGAAGACAGGGGGCGGGGCTGGGAGGGAGATCTAAATATAAAAGGGACTCCTGCTTTGTGACTCTATGTTATACTGATTGCACTATACATTTTTGTGTGTGTCGATATGGCTGTTCTAGTTCGATAGAGCAATTGGACACCTTTCAGAAATGTTCCTATTGCTAAATATACAAGCAGGCCCTTTTTTTCCAGTCTCTGAAAGACTACAACTTGTGTTGGTCAGTGCTTCGTGCTCTGGTCCCCGTCCCTCTCCAAGGAGGGCTTTTATTAAAAGGAGGTGGACACTAACACAATCCTGAATTGGGCTGCCGGTGTAAACACAGCCATAGTCAGGCAGCCAGGACCTGCCAGAGCCGTCAGTCAGCCAGGAGCCGCCAGACAGCCTGGAGCTGCCAGAACCGCCAGTCAGCCAGGAGCCGCCAGAGCCGCCAGGAGCCGCCAGTCAGCCAAGAGCAGCCAGAGCCGCCAGTCAGCCAGGAGCCGCCAGAGCCGCCAGTCAGCCTGGAGCCGCCAGAACCGCCAGTCAGCCAGGAGCCGCCAGTCAGCCAGGAGCCGCCAGAGCCGTCAGCCAGCCGGGAGCCGCCCACCCAGACCCTCCCCTATAGGTTTAGGTTTTGCGGCCGGAGTCCGCACCTTAGGGGGGGAAACTGTCACACTCTGACCATTATTTGAGTTGTTTGTTTCTATGTTTTGGGTCAGGGTGTGATATGAGTGGGCATTCTATGTTGCATGTCTAGTTAGTCTGTTTCTATTTGTTTTGGCCTGATATGGTTCTCAATCAGTGGCAGGTGTTTGTTGTTGTCTCTGATTGGGAACCATATTTAGGTAGCCTGTTTTGTATTGTGTTCGTGGGTTATTGTCTATGTGATGTTGCATGTTAGCACTCAGTTTCGATAGCGGCCACATTGTTTTTTATAAGTTTAATGCTAGCTAGCAACTTACCTTGGCTTCTTACTGCATTCGCGTAACAGGCAGGCTCCTCGTGAGGCAGCTGGTTAGAGGGTTGGACTAGTTAACTGTAAGGTTGCAAGATTGAATCCCCGAGCTGACAAGGTAAAAATCTGTCGTTCTGCCCCTGAACAAGGCAGAACCCACCATTCCTAGGCCGTCATTGAAAATAAGAATGTGTTCTTAACTGACTTGCCTAGTTAAATAAAGGTGTTAAAAAATAATAATAATAATAAATTGGCCAAATCGGTGTCCAAAAATACAGATTTCCGATTGTTATGAAAACTTGAAGTCGGCCCTAATTAATCGGCCATTCCGATTAATCGGTCGACCTCTAGTTTCAGTTACACTCCGATAGGTGTCTGCGTCACATACAGTATCTTCTATTGACATTATCTTCTATTGTTTGTCCTCATGTGTCTGTTTTTCAGCATAAAGTACTCTGTAGCCTCTTAGTGTGGACACCAGGTGAGACCACACACACACACAATAACAGTCTCTCTTCTTCACTTCCTCCCTCTCCCCCTTCTCCCTAAATCCTCTAGGTTATATCAGCTGTTTTGGTCAACCCCTCCCGTATCTGAACTGGCTGACACAGAGGGCACAGCATGATCATAGGTGTGATGTCACTTGGTCGGGTCAACAGGAAGTATTATTAAAGAGATGCTTTACATTGAAATACAGACAGAGACGTAGTTAATGATCCAAGGTCAGTTTTACATTTCACCTCCTGATGACTGACTGTGTTAGAATAAAAAAAACAAGGCTTAATCACCTTCTCTCTCTATCCATCTGTCACTTGTCTGCAGGTATGTTTTGATGTGAGGAAGCCAGCCCCGTCATTGCCACCTCACCCTCTCTTAAGATAACCTTCGGGCCAACTGGGGCCCCAAGGCTGGTTAGGAGACACCGCAATTGTGATGAACTGAGAGAATATTAGGGTAGCACGGTAAGTCATTAATCATATGGTGTCTGCTGCTGTTCTTACCTCTTTCCCTTTCTGTCTTCTACACCTCGTCTTTCTTCCTTCGTTTTATATTGCACACCATATGTGCATTGAAGTACAGATTGAACTTGTATTTATAATATAATATTACAATTATCATAATTATAATGCATTACGTATTTATAACACCTGGATAATGAACTTCTTTCAATAAAGCGTTTCGCATTCTCCACTGGTTGAAATTAACTATCTCATTGAAATACTATCCTGTGTCCTCAGATTAATGCAGATGAAGGGAGTTAGATATGATTAGTTTTTTTTCTGTATATATGAATTACAAATCAATCATGTTTCTAGTCTATTACATAGTTACGATGTGTAATCATTGATGTCCCAGGAGCAGGAGCGGTAAACACTGTTGAAGTGTATAATTGTAATACATACATGTGGACACAGCATCATTCAAGTAAATCAAATCAAATCAGATTGTATTTGTCACATACACATGGTTAGCAGATGTTAATGCGAGTGTAGCGAAATGCTTGTGCTTCTAGTTCCGACAATGCAGTAATAACCAACAAGTAATCTAACTAACAATTCCAAAACTACTGTCTTGTACACAGTGTAAGGGGATAAAGAATATGTACATAAGGATATATGAATGAGTGATGGTACAGAGCAGCATAGGCAAGATACAGTAGATGGTATCGAGTACAGTCTATACATATGAGATGAGTATGTAAACAAAGTGGCATAGTTAAAGTGGCTAGTGATACATGTATTACATAAGGATACAGTATAGAGTACAGTATATACGTATGCATATGAGATGAATAATGTAGGGTAAGTAACATATAAGGTAGCATTGTTTAAAGTGGCTAGTGATATATTTACATAATTTCCCATCAATTCCCATTATTAAAGTGGCTGGAGTTGAGTCAGTGTCAATGTGTTGGCAGCAGCCACTCAATGTTAGTGGTGGCTGTTTAACAGTCTGGCCTTGAGATAGAAGCAATGAAATTAAGTTGAAGTTTGATATGACTGAAAAGAATGTCTCAGAGATTCATACCTGAACCGCCCCTTTATTTGCCAAGGAAGAGTACATGATCAGTGATTACAGGCTACAATGTGGGAACCTCATGAGTGATAATAACTACAGTGCATGTATATAGGACTTGCATCCTTGGCACAATAAAGTTATTATATTCTACTCTATCCATAGGCTTCACTAATGCCATTCAGACTTGAAGTTGATACAACAACTATGATAGCTGAGGTTCATAGATTGGTATGAATATTAGTTCAGAATCTAACGTTTAAGGGTCCATACACAGATTGGCTACATACTGTAGCTAGCTACACATCTATAGGCATACAGTTATTTTCATCCTCCACTACACAATAAGCAAGTCAATAGTTAGCTTTGTTACTTCAGCTGCATTGCAAGGCAAGCTTACACAATAGTACATTCAATTTGCAGTAAAAAAAAAAAAAGCTTGATTCTTTACATCCACTGTTTCATCCACTGTTTCACAAGATGACAGCCTGGTTTGCTGGTTCTCAGGAGTTCCTAAAACAAACAACACAAATTACAAATTCGTTCTCCTAACACTAGCTAGCTGGCTAATGTTAGCTAGTCAGAACTGGCTAAATAGAATTTTCGTAAATTAACTTTATGACAAAAAAAAAGCACAAACGTTTGTCTCTACATTAACTAACATATTCCTCTCAATTGTACAGTTTTTACTTGACTCGTTATGACGTTATAACTACTTACATCTGCTTCCACCGTAATGTTTTGTCAGACATCTTTGCTGAAGACGGCCACCAGGGACGGGTGGCTTGTGTCAAATTCATCATTGGAACCACTGAATAAAAAACCTTGGGACCCAAATGCATAATGAGTGCTCTAACTCCTCCTTGTGGTGGTCTGGAGCAATGAAGCCGTGCCGCTGGGTACCTCGGGACCAGCTAGAGTATTGTTTAGGGACAATGAGGGGCCATTGGGAGCTGAGAGGAAATATCAGTCAACAAATTGGATGGGCTGGGCGGCTGAAGAAGTTGTAAAAAGTCTTAGGTGGGCAGTTCTTACAGTAGGAATTGTTGTGTAACGGAGATTGATGAGAAATGACACCTCAATCGCTCTCATACACAACAATACATTTACTGTCTGAGCAAGCGCTTCCCAAACTTGGTCCTGGGGACCCTAAGAGGTGCCCTAGCACTACACAGCTGGTACAAATAATCAAAGTTTGATGAAGAGTTCATTATTTAAATCAGCTGTCTAGTACTAGGGTAAAAAACAAAACGGGGACCCCAGGATCGAGTTTGGGAAATGCTGGTCTAAGCATTGCCCTGCACAACCAAAACCACCCTCCTCATCTCAAAGTACTGTCTGTAAACCTCCCTCAACCCATTGACTTTGACAGATCATTATTTTCAATAGTAGCCCTATGCAGGGGCTTTTTGTAGACATGTCTTTGTATTGTGCTGAGAATCTGCATAGAGAACAATGAGGTTGTTGTGTCATTACTGTTGTAGTCTTGATTTTATACCTTTCAGTGTCCCTTGCTGGTTTCTGTTCCACAATCTTGTTGTGCTCCATAACCACTTTAGGGTGATTTTCAGCAGGGCACTGCATAATGACTGAATAACATGAGTTAGAGGTTAGAGAAAATGTTTTTAAAAAAGCAAATTGTTTACATAGTCTGGATGGAAGGTACTTTGTGGTCCTGAGGCTACCTCTAACAACCTGTAACCCCTGTCATGACGTTGGCCTGGGGGGTAGGTTTATGACAGCCATAAATACCTCTTCCCTCCTTTTTCCTCTCTCTACCCTACTGAGGTTACATTTGCAAAACCCTTGGTTAACATAGATTTTTAATGAATTTATTTGCAAATTATGGTGGAAAATAAGTATTTGGTCACCTACAAACAAGCAAGATTTCTGGCTCTCACAGACCTGTAACTTCTTTTTTAAGAGACTCCTTTGTCCTCCACTTGTTTCCTGTATTAATGGCACCTGTTTGAACTTGTTATCAGTATAAAAGACACCTGTCCACAACCTCAAACAGTCACACTCCAAACTCCACTATGGTCAAGACCAAAGAGCTGTCAAAGGACACCAGAAACAAAATTGTAGACCTGCACCAGGCTGGGAAGACTGAATCTGCAATAGGTAAGCAGCTTGGTTTGAAGAAATCAACTATGGGAGCAATTATTAGGAAATGGAAGACATACAAGACCACTGATAATCTCCCTCGATCTGGGGCTCCACGCAAGATCTCACCCCGTGGGGTCAAAATGATCACAAGAACAGTGAGCAAAAATCCCAGAACCACACGGGGGGACCTAGTGAATGACCTGCAGAGAGCTGGGACCAAAGTAACAAAGCCTACCATCAGTAACACACTACGCCGCCAGGAACTCAAATCCTGCAGTGCCAGACGTATCCCCCTGCTTAAGCCAGTACATGTCCAGGCCCGTCTGAAGTTTGCTAGAGAGCATTTGGATGATCCAGAAGAAGATTGGGAGAATGTCATATGGTCAGATGAAACCAAAATATAACTTTTTGGTAAAAACTCAACTCGTCTTGATTGGAGGACAAAGAATGCTGAGTTGCATCCAAAGAACACCATACCTACTGTGAAGCATGGGGACGAAACATCATGCTTTGGGGCTGTTTTTTTGCAAAGGGACCAGGACGACTGATCCGTGTAAAGGAAAGAATGAATGGGGCCATGTATCGTGAGATTTTGAGTGAAAACCTCCTTCCATCAGCAAGGGCATTGAAGATGAAACGTGGCTGGGTCTTTCAGCATGACAATGATCCCAAACACACCGCCAGGGCAACGAAGGAGTGGCTTCGTAAGAAGCATTTCAAGGTCCTGGAGTGGCCTAGCCAGTCTCCAGATCTCAACCACATAGAAAATCTTTGGAGGGAGTTGAAAGTCAGTGTTGTCCAGCAACAGCCCCAAAACATCACTGCTCTAGAGGAGATCTGCATGGAGGAATGGGCCGAAATACCAGCAACAGTGTATGAAAACCTTGTGAAGACTTACAGAAAACGTTTGACCTCTGTCATTGCCAACAAATGGTATATAACAAAGTATTGAGATAAACTTTTATTATTGACCAATATACTTATTTTCCTCCATAATTTTCAAATAAATTCATAAAAAATCCTACAATGTGATTTTCTGAATTTCTTTTTCTCATTTTGTCTGTCATAGTTGAAGTGTACCTAAGATGAAAATTACAGGCCTCTCTCATCTTTTTAAGTGGGAGAACTTGCACAATTGGTGACTGACTAATTACTTTTTTGCCCCACTGTATATAGCCTCACTACTATTATTTTCACTGTGATTTTACTGTTTAATAAAACAATATTTATTTATTTAATTATCTATTGTTTACTTAACACCTATTTATTCCTTAAACATTGCACTGTTGGTTAGGGCTTGTAAGTAAGCACTTCACTGTAAGGTCTACCTACACCTGTTGTATTCGCCGCATGTGACAAATACATTCTGATTTGCTTCTAATAGGTTGTCATTGTCTGGAATCAAACACAGTAACAACGTGAGATCAACTGGTCTGCAAGTTTATTCTTGTGGGTTTTATGTTGCACTTAAAATGACTTTAGCGCAGAGGTTTTAGGAAAACAAGTGTTTACACAACTGTGCCTCTGCATTTCTACTCAACACCTGCCAAATGCAGAATGCAAGTATGGATTTCATATCTTCCTTTATGTCTGCTATGTCAGTCAGTCACCCAGCCATTCCGCTCGCACGCCACCCACCCTTCTGTCCCTCCATCCGTCAGATAGACAGACAAGACCGCCCGCCACACAGAAAGACAGACAGCCAGTCACACAGACAGACAAAGACGGAAAGTAATCAGACCCCTTGAATTTTGTTACGTTACAGGCTTATTCTAAAATAGACTAACATTTTCATCAATACCCCACAATGACAAAGCAAAAATAGATTTTTAGAAATGTTTGCTAATGTATTAAAAAAAAATTGAAAATATTGTTTAGGCCAGCTTTTAGAAGAGTCTTGTTGGTTCCAAACTTATTCCATTTAAGAATGACGGAGGCTACTGTGTTCTTGGGGACCATCAATGCTGCAGATATCTTTTGGTAACCTTCCCTAGATCTGTGCCTTGACACAATCCTGTCTCAGAGCTCTACGGACAATTCCTTCAACCTCATGGCTTGATTTTTCCTCTGACATGTACTGTGAACTGTGGGACCTTATATAGAGAGTTGTGTGCCTTTCCAAATCATGTCCAATCAATTGAATTTACCACAGGTAGACTCCAATCAAGTTGTAGAAACATCTCAAGGATGATCTGTTTTTCGCTTTGTCATTATGGGGTATTGTGTGTAGATTGCTGAGGATTTGTATTTATTTAATCCATTTTAGAATAAGGCTGTAACATAACAAAATGTGGAAAAATTCAAGGGGTCTGAAAACCTTCAAAAGGCACTGTACAACCGGCTGGCGTTTATTGGTATTGGGAGTCTTGTCCTTGGGGAAGAACTGAATGATTTCAGCTGGACGACCAGCTGCAAAGTCAAAATTGGCTATATTGCTTTTTGGTCTCAATATAAGGTTATAAGTATGGTTAAGGTTAGGTTTAACATCAAGCTTGTGACCATTTTACAGAGCTGCCTCCAGAACAAGATTCATGATGAAAAATGCTAACCTGTTGGGCGGTGGTGAGGGGTGGGGGAAGGTAATGAGGGGGGCTGTGCCTGTATCACCCCGCAGAAGGCATAGTGGCCCAAATGTGGTGTGACAGGCCATGCCAGAGGAGGACAGGGGGGACTTAATGTCTTGTGATCCCCCAGAAGGTGACAGACATTGATTGGGAGCATTCTGACGTTACGTGTAATGACAACAGAAAGGAAAGGTCAGTCAAATGGCATGAAAGTGAGGAAATGGCTGAGTATCACGCTAAGTCCTGACGAGCCATAGGCTCTTTTTTTTTGTACCTGATTCCATGTGTTTTTAAGAATAAAATATTTTATACATATGGTAAAACCTACATATTAGCCTGCATACAGTATGGATAAAAAGCTGTAGCGTCTCATAGTACTTACAGGTAGTTGATAATACAGTATTATCTACCTTTTCTAAGCCTTTTGTAGGTGCTACCTTTTTGTCACCATATTATTCTGACAATGAAGTCTGGATATAATAAATGTGAAACTTCACAATCATAACCATTTGGTGTCATTTAGGGGTCATAGTATTGAAATCAATGGAGGGTCGTTTCGGAATGTGCTGAGAGCAACATCAAACTTTAACTTCTAATCTCATGGATTTTAAAACATCCTACATTCTTCAAATGGCCTCATGACAACATGCACTGTGAACTGGTGTGATTCACAATGTTTTAAATACTGTCTGAACTGCTGGTTAGGATGCTGTGAGGTATTTGACGGTATACTCCTAGTGAGAGTATGCTTACTTGCTGAATGCGTGTATCTCTCTCTCTCTCTCTTCAGACTCAGTTTAGGGGTGAGGATGTGAGATGTCCACCCCCTTCCACTCCCTCCCTCCCCCTTACCTCAGTCTAGCCCTGGGCCCTGTGCTATGGCCATTAGGGAGATTCCTAGTCCACCCCAAGCAATGACAGGTGAAATGGAGCACAAAGTCCTACAGCGAGCGAAGGGCCTCTCCTCAACCTTTCTTCAACCCCTCTCTGTGTTTCTGTCTTGCTCTCTATATAATAATTGTTGTCTGTCTTTTTTCTCTCTCTTGCTCTCACTCATTTTCTCTTTATATCTTCTTCTCTCTGAAACACTCGAAAACATACAATGAATACGCCTTCAAATGTTTGTGAACACCCTCTTAGGGGAGATTTTTGAACTGTACACCTTTTGCATTACACATCCAACCACAGCAGGCAAAGGTAAGGTAATGTTCCCTTAGGGAAAAGTCCACTGAATAAAATACAGTTAACAACATGTCCTTGTTATAGGCCACATCGTCTAGAGCTCAACCAGAGTCAACCAGGTTACATTCTGAGGTGCTGCTCCTATATGTTACAATGAGCAACATTCCTTATGGCTAACATGAGACGACCTGAATGCTGCAGAAGGCAGAACATGTATATACACACACACACACACTACCCATGTGCACACACACCACAGACGCACGCACACACACGCACACATGCACACACACACACACACACAATGTTCAGAGAGCCATGCGGATATGTGATGGAAGATGGCACCTATTTACACAGGCCTTATGTCCCCTGGCAGTGGGGGAAGTGCTTGGTCATCAGTTTTCTGATTCATTAGACTAATGAGATGGAGTTTGAGTCCCCCCCCTCGCTCTTCATCTCTCTTTCCCTCATCTCTTCCTTTCTCTCCCCCTTGTCCTCTCTGGCTCCAGAAATTCACACTATTATGGTAACCAGTCCGTCTAACAGCGTGTTAATTCCTTCAAAAAGCCCCCGCAGTCAAATATAATGACATTTAATTATTGTCTTTGGCCATAGGGGTATTGAAGCCACCACTACAGTCACGACCTAATGACAGAGCGTATCTGCATTATTGATCATTACCAAGTTACATCCTGTACCAACCATGGCCAGGACTGTGCCCATAATGATTTCACTGCTGGTTTTTATAATTTCTTATGTTTTGATTTGATTTTGGTTTAATTTTCTGCAAAAAGATATTCTTATCCAATCATCAGTGTTTCTGAGTTTCTTTGAGTGTCTTGTTCCCACTGCTTTTGTACAATTGAAATCAAAGGGAGGGAGATATTTGTGGTAAGAGCTCTGTTACTAGACGTTCCCGTTGGGATAATGAGAGGACTGACTTTTGGAAGTTTGATTCTATTGTGCCAGAGCTCTAAGCAAACGAAACGTGTTCAGTGTCTGTATCAAAAGAAGAAGACAGAAAGGAAATGTTAAAAATGCAGACAGGCCTAGCTGCAGAGGCTGGGGGTGAAGTTGAAGGGATACCGTTCACATGCATGTATGTGCGCGCACGGAGACACACACTATTAGGGGAATCAAAACATTTTCGTTAATATGCTATTTCTGATATGTTTATTTTAAATAATACTAGCCTTTGAACTTTTAGGTTTGCAGTGTGGATATGTATTGTATACTCAGTGTAAACAGATACATTTTGGTCAAACTGAACCCCATCACTTGAGTAGGATCAAACCATGGCCAAATCGTCTGCAATCACAATAATTGAAATAATGTAACGTAAGAGGCCTTTTAATCAATAGTGGAACCCAAAGCACCACTTCAAATGTGTTGTCATATGGGTCAGAATGAAACACAAAAACTAGAGTTGATTTTAACTGAAAAGAATACAGTACCAGACAAAAGTTTGGAACACCTACTCATTCAAAGGTTTTTCTTTATTTTTACTATTTTCTACATTGTTGAATAATAGTGAAGACAACAAAACTATGAAATAACACATGTGGAATCATGTAGTAGCCGAAAAAGTGTTCAACAAATCAAAATGTTATATTTTTCAAAGTAGCCACCCTTTTCCTTGAATGACAGCTTTGAACACTCTTGGCATTCTTTCAACCAGTTTCATGAGGAATGGTTTTCCAACAGTCTAGAAGGAGTTCCCATATATGCTGAGCACTTGTTGGCAGCTTTTCCTTCACTCTACGTTCCAACTCATCCCAAACCATCTCAAATTGGGTTGAGGTCAGGTGATTGTGGAGACCAGGCCATCTGATGCAGCACTCCATCATCCTCGGTTGCAACACTCACTACCGAGTTCCAAACTGCCTCTGGAAGCAACATCAGCACAATAACTGTTCATTGGGAGCTTCATGAAATGGGTTTCCATGGCCGAGCAGCCGCACACAAGCCTAAGATCACCATGCGCAATGCCAAGTGTCAGCTGGTGTGGCGTGAAGCTTGCTGTTATTGGACTCTGAAACGCATTCTATGGAGTGATGAATCATGCTTCACCATCTGGCAGTCCGACGGACAAATCTTCTTTTGGCGGATGCCAGGAGATACCTGCCCCAATGCATAGTGGCAACTGTAAAGTCTGGTGGAGGAGGAATAATGGTCAGGGGCTGTTTTTCATGGTTCGGGCCCTTTAGTTCCATTGAAGGGAAATATTAATGCTACAGCATACAATGACATTATAGAGAATTCTGTGCTTCCAATTTTGTGGCAAAAGTTTGGGGAAGGCCCTTTCCTGTTTCAGCATGACAATGTCTCTGTGCACAAAGCGAGGTCTATTCAGAAATGGTATGTCGAGATTAGTGTGGAAAAACTTGACTGATCTGCACAGAGCCCTGACCTCAACCCGATTGAACGCTTTGAGCATGCATAACTATTCACCCCCCCCCAAACTCAATACTTTGTAGAGCCACATTCTGCAGCAATTACAGCTGCAAGTCTGTTGGGGTATGTCTCTAAAAGCTTGGCACATCTAGCCCTGGGCAAGGCAAAACTGCTCCAGCTCCATCAAGTTGGATGGGTTCCGCTGGTGTACAGCAATCTTTAAATCATACCACAGATTCTCAATTGGATTGAGGTCTGGGCTTTGACTAGGTCATTCCAAGACATTTAAATATTTCCCCTTAAACCACTCGAGTGTTGCTTTATCAGTATGCTCAGGGTCATTGTCCTACTGGAAGGTAAACATCGGTAACAGTCTCAAATCTATGGAAGACTGAAACAGGTTTCCCTCAAGAATTTGCAAGTTTATTAGCAAGTGCATCGGAGATATCGTACCCACTGTGACTATAAAAAAATGTCCTAACCAGAAATCGTAGATTGATGGCAGTATTCGCGCAAAACAGAAAGCGCGAACCACTGCTTTTAATCATGGCAAGACAACTGGAAACATGACCGAATACAAACAGTGCAGCTATTCCCTCCGCAAGGCAATCAAAAAAGCAACGCGTCAGTATAGAGACAAAGTAGTCACAATTCACCAGCTCAAACATGAGACGAATGTGGCAGGGTCTATAGTCAATCACGGATTACAAAAATAAAAAAAACTGCCCCATCGCGGACATTGACGTCTTGCTCCCAGACAAATTAAACAACTTCTTTGCTCGCTTTGAGGTTAATACAGTACCACTGACAGGGCCCGCTACCAAAGCCTGTGGGCTCTCCTTCCTCTCCTTCTTCATGGCCAACGTGAGTAAAACATTTAAACGTGTTAACCCTCGCAAGCTGCTGGCCCAGACGGCATCCCTAGCCGGGTCCTCAGAGCATGTGCAGACCAGCTGGCTGGTGTGTTTACGGACATATTCAATCAATCCCTATCCCAGTCTGTTGTCCCCACATGCTACAAGATGGCCACCATTGTTCCTGTTCCCAAGAAAGCTAAGGTAACTGAACTAAATGACTATCGCCCTGTTGCACTCACTTCTGTTATCATGAAGTGCTTTGAGAGACTAGTCAAGGAGCATATCACCTCCACGCTACTTGATACCCTAGACCCACTCCAATTTGCTTACCGACCCCAGTATCACACTGTAGAGTTCCCTATCCGATCTGGACAAGAGGAATACCTATGTAAGAATGCTGTTCATTGACTACAGGTCAGCATTTAACACCATAGTACCCTCCAAACTCGTCATTAAGTTCGAGACCCAATGCCCATTGCATGAAATGTTTCAGTGACTGTTGTAAGCCTCTTTAGGAACATTAGGTTATTTCAAAAGATTGCTTATTGTTTTTTTTAATCTTTTTGTAAAAAAATGCATCTACCACTTCCATATGTTGGTCCTAACTGTCAAATCACGGGGAATTCCAATCATTGTCCATGGCGCTGAATCTGCTTGTAGGCTACATTTTCCTGTGTGTTTACCTTTCACGTGGCGAAGTCACTACTGGCCACATTAACAGTGATGGTAGGCTATAGCTATATACAGTGCCTTGCGAAAGTATTCAGCCCCCTTGAACTTTGCGACCTTTTGCCACATTTCAGGCTTCAAACATAAAGATATAAAACTGTATTTTTTTGTGAAGAATCAACAACAAGTGGGACACAATCATGAAGTGGAACGACATTTATTGGATATTTCAAACTTTTTTAACAAATCAAAAACTGAAAAATTGGGCGTGCAAAATTATTCAGCCCCCTTAAGTTAATACTTTGTAGCGCCACCTTTTGCTGCGATTACAGCTGTAAGTCGCTTGGGGTATGTCTCTATCAGTTTTGCACATCGAGAGACTGACATTTTTTCCCATTCCTCCTTGCAAAACAGCTCGAGCTCAGTGAGGTTGGATGGAGAGCATTTGTGAACAGCAGTTTTCAGTTCTTTCCACAGATTCTCGATTGGATTCAGGTCTGGACTTTGACTTGGCCATTCTAACACCAGGTTTTCTTCCAGAATGGTCCTGTATTTGGCTCCATCCATCTTCCCATCAATTTTAACCATATTCCCTGTCCCTGCTGAAGAAAAGCAGGCCCAAACCATGATGCTGCCACCACCATGTTTGACAGTGGGGATGGTGTGTTCAGAGTGATGAGCTGTGTTGCATTTACACCAAACATAACGTTTTGCATTGTTGCCAAAAAGTTCAATTTTGGTTTCATCTGACCAGAGCACCTTCTTCCACATGTTTGGTGTGTCTCCCAGGTGGCTTGTGGCAAACTTTAAACAACACTTTTTATGGATATCTTTAAGAAATGGCTTTCTTCTTGCCACTCTTCCATAAAGGCCAGATTTGTGCAATATACGACTGATTGTTGTCCTATGGACAGAGTCTCCCACCTCAGCTGTAGATCTCTGCAGTTCATCCAGAGTGATCATGGGCCTCTTGGCTGCATCTCTGATCAGTCTTCTCCTTGTATGAGCTGAAAGTTTAGAGGGACGGCCAGGTCTTGGTAGATTTGCAGTGGTCTGATACTCCTTCCATTTCAATATTATCGCTTGCACAGTGCTCCTTGGGATGTTTAAAGCTTGGGAAATCTTTTTGTATCCAAATCCGGCTTTAAACTTCTTCACAACAGTATCTCGGACCTGCCTGGTGTGTTCCTTGTTCTTCATGATGCTCTCTGCGCTTTTAACGGACCTCTGAGACTATCACAGTGCAGGTGCATTTATACGGAGACTTGATTACACACAGGTGGATTGTATTTTATCATCATTAGTCATTTAGGTCAACATTGGATCATTCAGAGATCCTCACTGAACTTCTGGAGAGAGTTTGCTGCACTGAAAGTAAAGGGGCTGAATAATTTTGCACGCCCAATTTTTCAGTTTTTGATTTGTTAAAAAAGTTTGAAATATCCAATAAGTGTCCCACTTGTTGTTGATTCTTCACAAAAAAATACAGTTTTATATCTTTATGTTTGAAGCCTGAAATGTGGCAAAAGGTCGCAAAGTTCAAGGGGGCCGAATACTTTCGCAAGGCACTGTATATATTTGGTAGAAGTAACAGTCAGTGGATATTCCCCCTATTTTTTTTTTCTTTTTTTATATTGGATCTTTTCACAGCTCCTGTGAAAGTTTGAATATGTGTAAAACCATCCATACCTACTGGGTAAATGCTAGTTGAATCAATGTTGTTTCCACGTAATCTCAATGAAATTACATTGAACCAACGTGCAACAGACATTGAATTGACGTCTGTGTCCAGTGGGTAGTCTACGTTGTCTAAGGCCTAATATTATATGCTCACGGGGAGAAATTAGGGCCTCTGTAACTATATTTAGATATAGCCTATTTAAAACAAGTTGTTGTTTAGTTTCATAAAAATTATTTACTGTCTTTTTAGGTCTAATCAATAGTGAATTGACAATGTTTGGCATGTCCATGGCTCAGACACTAACTGTCATGTCTACTCCCGCTCCCCTCTCCGGAGCAAGAAGTCGCCAGTATACTAACCACCGGTCCTGGCAACCCATCATTACATACACCTGCCCCTCATCATTAGGCAAACCTGGACTTCATCACTTCCCTGATGGCTAAGGATGAGGTCCTCCGCGTTCTTCAACGTCTAGATCTTTCAACGAGCGGAGGATCCTCTACCATGAGTCGCCCAGCGAGCCAGCACCCCAGCCCATTCAACAGTCTGCCCAGGTCAGCGATGCCCATTTGTCGGGACTCCATCCAAATGCCGTTGTTTCCTCCTCTAGTGCGCCCTCTATTTCGCTCATCAAATGGGAGCCCCCACCACGAGAGGTTCAAGGTTGTCATGGTTATTTCCCTGCTAATCGGTCAGGCATTGTAGTGGGCTATGGCCATCTGGGAGAGGAGCTGGGTTCCTATGAGAGGTTCATGGATCTGTTCAGGGGAGTCTTTGATCATCCACCGGAGGGCAGAGAGGGGGGGTGAGTGCCTACTCCAACTACGGCAGGAGGGCCAGGGTGCTGCGGAGTACGTCCTCACCTTCCGTACAGTGGCAGCATCCAGCGACTGGAATGAGCCGGCGCTCCACACCTTATACAGAAGAGGATTGTGCGAAGAGGTCCAGACAGCGTTGGCATGCCCAAGACGACACCCTCTCATTGGACACATTCATCGCGATGGCCATCCGTCTGGATAACCTCATTTGGAAGAGTCGGCACCCCCATCGCCTTTCTCCCTCCTTTGTTGACCGTTCTGAGTCAGAGCCTGAACCCATGGCGGTAGGGGACATGCCTTTCCGCGGTTGAGAGACGACGTCCCTGTAGTGGTCAAGAGGGGCACCAGCTTCAACGGTGTCCGCTACATCCCAACCCTGGAGCCACTAGAGCAAAGGGACGGCCCCATAATCATCATTCTCCCAGGGTAGGTGTGAGCATTCCATCACTCTCCACTAAACCCTTTTTAGTATTCGTGTAGTTTCTACAGCTCTAGTGGACTCTGGTGCCGCAGGGTATGTTATTGACCAGGCCCTTCCTCCTCCCGGAATATAACATCATACCCACTGTCCTCTCCATTTCCGGTTCAAGCGCTGGATAACCGACCACTAGGATCTGGGATAATCGCACACATCACAGCACCATTCCCCATCACCGTGGGACCCCTGCACCAAGAAAGCCTTCCCTTCCTCATCATCCAGGCACTTGTACAAAAAGTCATACTCGGCCTCCCATGGCTCCAAAGCCACGACCCCATCATCTCCTGGTCGAGGATGGAGATCACTGCCTGGGCACTTAGATGTCCAAATAACTGCTTTCCATTACCCCTCAGTTGAGAGTCCTGTGGTTGCCCTCCAGGCCAACATCCTGGAGGATTACCAGGATCTCTGGGAGGTTTTCTCCAAAACCCGTGCTACCTGTCTCCCGCCTCAGCGGCCTTGGTTCCATCTGTCCATAGATTTTGTTACTGATATTCCCGTCTGATGTTATGGTTGTTTTGGACAAATTCTCAAAATCCTGTTGTTTTATCCCTTTCTCTGATCTCCCTACTGCTCTCTAGGTCACTGAGACACTGTTCCAGCAGGTCTTCTGGCACTATGGTCTTCCAGAGGACATCATCTCCGACCGTGGTCCCCAATTCACGTCGCAGGAATGGAGAGCCTTCATGGAGAACCTTCATGGAGAGCCTTCATGGAGAAGCTGGGAGTCACGGTCAGCCTCACATCCAGGTAACGGTCTCAGTCCAACGGGCAGGTGGAGAGGACCAACCAGCAGTGAGGCACCCGTATTCCATCCTGGGGATCACGTCTGGCTCTCCAACAGGAACCTCCTGCTCTGCTGGAAGCTGAGCCCCCAGTTTGTGGGGCCATTCAAAGTCCTCAGGAGGTTCAATGAGGTAACTTACTGATTACAGCTCCTCACTAACTTCTGGATCTTACCCTCTTTTCACGTTTCCCTCAGGCTGGTGGTTCCTGGTGGTTCCTGGTCCCCTGGCTGATGCCGTCACCAACTACACCCCTCCGCCTCCCCTGGACATCGAGGGAAGCCCCACATATGCCGTCAGATCCCTTCTGGACTCCCAACATCGTGGGGGTCAGCTCCAGTACCTGGTGAACTGGGAGGGGTATGGTCCAGTATGGTCCAGAGGAGCGGTGTTGAGTTCCAGTGGATGACATTCTAGATCCCAACATCATCTGTGATTTCGACCGCTGATGTCCGGACCAGCCCACTCCTCGCCCTCGGTGCCGTCCTCCTGGCCGGCGTCATCCTGCGTCTGGAGCTGCACGTTGGGCGGGGGGGGGTGGGTACTGTCACATCTACTCCCCCTTGCCCTTTTCTGCACTCAACGTCGCCGGTCTACTAACTACGGTCCTGGCAACCCATCATTACGCACACCTGGCAAACTTCATTACGCACACGTGCATCTCATCATTAGGCACAACTGGAGTTCATCACTTCCCTGATTACTCCCCCTTAATCTAGCACTTCGTTGTTATCACCCATCATACAGCATTGTTTCTGTGTTCATGTTCAGATGCTACTCTTGTTTGTTTATTCACTCTGTTCGTTCTTATTAAACTCACCGACTGCACCTGCTTCCTGACTCCCTGCGTCTTTGTTACATTAACATTCACATAAATTTGATGACAACGCAATACATAAACTGTAAATAACCACCTATTTAGCCATGGCTTACCTAGCTTGTGGACCTACAGGAGACAGAGGAGAAACCAGACAGCCCAATTCTGCAGAACTTCTGCTCTCCTCTCCTGCTCTTTTTCGGGAAATTTAAAAACACCTCTCTTCCTTCACTTCCTGTTTATGATTCATCCATCAGTCGCGTTGCAGTCGCTATATGGACGGAGGCAAGGCTCTGAATGGCATTTGTGTTGCAAAGTGAGAGTCAGAGTGCTGGGCAGTTTGTGTCAGCAGTTGCTACATGGGGAAAAGGTTTGACAATCAATGGCATGATTACAACATAGTATGTCAGAGGTCTAGTCTGCAATAGCATGTACCAAGGTCTAGTAATCAGACCTTTCCTACTCATATACAAAAAATAAGTTCTACACAGACCTTCTCTCCTCCTCTTCCTCCTGCTCTTTTTCAGGAAATTAAAAACCACCTCTCTTCCTCCACTTCCTGTATATGATTCATCCACTGACTCACCCATCGGTGGTGTTGCAGTGGCTATGGTATTTTTTATTTTACCTTTATTTAACTAGGCAAGTCAGTTAAGAACAAATTCTTATTTTCAATGACGGCCTAGGAACAGTGGGTTAACTGCCTGTTCAGGGGCAGAACAACCTTGTCAGCTCAGGGATTTGAACTTGCAACCTTCCGGTTACTAGTCCAACGCTCTAACCACTCGGCTACCCTGCCGCCCCAAATGGTAACCGAGCTACACCGCTAAAGTGTTCCGGTAGTCGTCCTGTGTCATACCTCTCAGCTTTTGGGGTCTTCAGGAAAGAGAGTCTTTGATGGATATCAAAACAATCAATCAAAAACATACGTTAAAAACTAACATTCACATATTTTACAAGAAGAATAGATAACGAGAAGAGAGAGATAGTGATGGGTGTGTCAGTGTGGACTTTGGTCTCATAGTCAGACAGTGACAGGGTTTGTTTGTTTGGACATCAGTGATTGATGAGGGGGCTGCTTCCAATCACCTTCCAATCACAATGATGTCACTTGGTTGAACTTCCTGTTGAATGCAGTATCTCAAATCAAATCAAAATGTATTTGTTACATGCGCCAAACGCTTACAAGCCCTTAACCAGCAATGCGGTTCATGAAATTGAGTTAAGAAAATATTTACTAAATAAACAAAAGTTTTAAAAAATCTAACCAAATCAAAAAGTAAGAAGAAAATGACATAACAATAACGAGGCTATACACAGGGGACGCCGGTACCGAGTCAATGTGCGGGGGTACAGGTTAGTCGAGTTAATTTGTAAAGTGATTATGCATAGATAATAAACAGCAACTAGCAGCAGTGTAGTTGGGTAGAAGCTGTTCAGCAGTCTTAGGGGTAGAAGCTGTTAAGGAGCCTTTTGGTCGTAGACTTGGTGCTCCGGTACCGCTTGCCGTGCGGTAGCAGAGAGAACAGTCTATGACTTGGGTGACTGGAGTCTTTGACAATTTTTTGGGCCTTCCTCTGACATCGCCTAATATATAGGTTCTGGATGTCAGGAAGCTTGGCCCCAGTGATGCACTGGGCCGTACACACTACCCTCTGTAGCGCCTTACAGTTAGATGCCGAGCAGTTGCCATACCAGGCGGTGACGCAACCGATCAGGATGCTCTCGATGGTGCTGCTGTAGAACATCGGGGACCGATGCCAAATATTTTCAATCTTCTGAGGGGGAAAAGGTGTTGGTGTGTGTGTGTGTGTGTGTGTGTGTGTACAGAGGAAGGGCTCTGAATGGCATTTGTGCTGCAAAGTGAGGGTCAGAGTGCTGGGCAGTTTGTGTTTACATCATAGCATGTACATACGTCTATTAATCAGACCTTTCCTACATTGATATACAAAAACTACAATGTCGGGAATGGGTGGGAAGTTTGTCCTCTGTTCATGGAGATGCAGTTTATCATTAACAGTCTTTTATGTTATCAAAATAAGTGTTTTTCTAATCATTACACATATATAATGTGCAATACCATCACCATGAATAAATATTAATGGTAATGCACTACATTACAACAGTATATTTATTTTTTACTGAATTTTGACGTTTCACCTAAATTTAAGGCAAATTTAAGACCTTCTTGGTCTAGCTAAAGTATATTTCTCCTTGCAAAGCATTAGTCGGCACAATTAAATAAATACTGACACATCTATCGATCTTGTTGGTTAAAATCTGGTACTTGTAGGTCTACTGTCATTCTTCCATTGCATGGGGCCAGCTCTCCTTCAAATCAAATCAAACTTTATAGGTCGCATACACGTGTTTAGCAGATGTTATTGCAGGTGTTGTGAAATGCTTGTGTTTCTAGCTCCGACAGTGCAGTAATATCTAACAAGTGAAAAGTAACAATTTCACAACATATACCCAATACACACAAATCTAAGTAAAGGAATGGAATTAAGAATATTTAAATATATGGACGAACAATGTCAGAGCGGCATAGACTAACATACATTAGAAAATAATAAAATACTGTACACTACCGTTCAAAAGTTTGGGGTCACTTACAAATGTCTTTGTTTTTGAAAGAAAAGCAATTATTTTGTCCATTAAAATAACATCAAATGTATCAGAAATACAGTGTAGACATTGTTAACGTTGTAAATGAGAATTGTAGCTGGAAACAGCTGATTTTTAATAGAATATCTACATAGGCGTACAGAGGCCCATTATCAGCAACCACCACTCATGTCATGCGTAGGTGTAATAGGTGGCAGGGAAGTCAGGCGCAGGAGAGTCAAATGGAGTGTAAAATGGAGTCTTTTAATAAAGTCCACGGAGTATGCTCCAACCAATGGAAAATGAAAAAAATGAAAAAAAGGATCAATGATGGCTAGAAGACCGGTGACGTCGAACGCCGAGCACCGCCCGAACAAGGAGAGGCAACGACTTCGGCAGAAGTCGTGACAACTCAGTTGTTCCAATGGCACGTTGTGTTAGCTAATCCAAGTTTATCATATTAAAAGGCTAATTGATCATTAGAAAACCCTTTTGCAATTATGTTAGCACAGCTGAAAACTGTTATGCTGATTAAAGAATCAATAAAACTGGCCTTCTTTAGACTAGCTGAGTATCTGGAGCATCAGCATTTGTGGGTTCGATTACAGGCTCAATATGGCCAGAAACAAAGAACTGTCTTCTGAAACACATCAGTCTATTCTTGTTCTAAGAAATGAAGGCTATTCCATGTGAGAAATTGCCAAGAAACTGAAAATCTCGATACAATGCTGTGTACTACTCCCTTCACAGAACAGTGCAAACTGTCTCTAACAAGAATAGAAAGAGGAGTGGGAAGCCCCGGTGCACAACTGAGCAAGAGGACAAGTACATTAGAATGTCTAGTTTGAGAAACAGACGCCTCACAAGTTCTCAACTGGCAGCTTCATTAAATAGTACCCGCAAAATACCAATCTCAATGTCAACAGTGAAAAGGCGACTCCGGGATGCTGGCCTTCTAGGCAGAGTTGCAAAGAAAAAGCCATATCTCAGACTGGCCAATAAAAATTAAATATTAAGATGGGCAAAAGAACACAGACACTGGACAGAGAAACTCTGCCTAGAAGGCCAGCATCCCGGAGTCGCCTCTTCGCTGTTGACGTTGAGACTGGTGTTAACAGTCTGATGGCCGAGATAGAAGCTGTTTTCAGACTCTCAATCCCAGCTTTGATGCATCTGTACTGACCTTGCCTTCTGGATGATAGCGGGGTGAACAGGCAGTGGCTCGGGTGGTGGTACCTGTTTCCTCCAGCATCTTTGACATCGGGTGCCCTGGAGGGCAGGTAGTTTCTTCCACATTGTAGGCCAATGTTTTCTGTAAAAGGGTAACTGACTGTTATGTCATAACAATGTTCAGAATGTCAAATACTCTGCATTCTTATTTACATCCATATACCAAAATCTAAGACCTATATTCAGAGACCAAATGCCACTAGACTTTGTATAGGGTAATTGAGTTTTGTTTTTAGATTAATTGCAGGTGCTAATAGACTATGTAAGAACCATCAATTGTTCAAAAACTTCAAAGGAAAGATACTGCAAAACATACATTATTGGTAAAACATCTATTCATATATGTATCTAAGCTGTTAGTTGCATCTAAATAGAACTAGATATCGCCACTTCTTCATCCCTTGTGTTGTCACGTGACATCCACTTTCCTACGTCACCATCCAAACTAATTCCACGCGCCAGCCAACGAGGAAGTACCAGGCATGCATACAGTCGCGAGTTGTGTATTTACTAGAGACAGACAGACAGTGTTGACATATTGTTAGCGTTGTACGTGACGGTCAACCTGCATTTCTCGCCGCCTTTTGAGTGTTTTCTTTCGGTGCATATGCAGACGTAGGAGTCACATTAGTTGCCGCTAGCCGGCTAACAGTATCAGCTAACGTTAGCTGGCTAATAGTTAGCGAGCAGTATTTCACTTGGCAACCTTTGCAATAATTTTAGTTTGCCTGAAGGCTACATGATTGGCTTTATTAGCAGTTGCTCTGATTATGCTTGAAACTAAATTACTTTGGTAAGATTAGCCAGCCAGCTTTAGCTAACTATCAAGCCGCTGCAATGGAACTCGTGCTTACGTGCTCGTCCTCCAAAACGCCTTCCAATATAATGAGGTATGCTCTACGTGCGTGTCCCTACAATTCCTGTAGTTTGAGAACAGACTGATATGTGAGGATATTTCTATAATCGTAATATTGTACAAATAACAATAGTCAACCAATATCTTCATTTTCTACAAGGTAAAGCCACAAAAATACTGTAAGGAGTAGGCTATTGTTATTCTGCCACCAACACTAAAGTCTTATCACACCATTCCATGCCCATTTCCTGTAGGGAATAGGTGACGATGCAGCATGACCAAAGACCCTATGCACCATGGCACAGACTGAAATTAATTGGGACCAACAGATACCTTTACCAAAGCTTTCCCCATTCCATGCCAAGATCGCTGTGGCACTAGTGGCACTGCTCTGCTTCATCAATAGCTATGATGGAGACTTTGTGTTTGATGATTCTGAAGCCATTGTCAATAACAAGGTAATAATCTACTTAATCTACAAGGATGCAGTGTCTATAAAAGCGTGATCTATTCAAAGTCTATATTGTGTGCATAATTTCAACAGCTAAAAATAACCTCACAGCCACAGTACATACTGCATACAGTACAGAGTATACTTACAGTTGAAGTCGGAAGTTTACATACACCTAGATTGGAATCATTGAAACTCGTTTTTCAACCACTCCACAAATTTCTTGTTAACAAACTATAGTTTTGGACATCTACTTTTTAGGACATCTACTTTGTGCATGACAAGTAATTTTTCCAACAATTGTTTACAGACAGATTATTTCACTTAACTCACTGTGTCACAATTCCAGTGTGTCAGAAGTGTACATACACTAAGTTGACTGTGCCTTTAAACAGCTTGGAAAATTCCATGAAATTATGTCATGACTTTAGAAGCTTCTGATAGGCTGTGACTACCTGTGGAAGTATTTCAAGGCCTACCTTCAAACTCAGTGCCTCTTTGCTTTACATCATGGGAAAATCAAAATAAATCAGCCAAGACCTCAGAAAAACAATTGAAGACCTCCACAAGTCTGGTTCAACCTTGGGAGCAATTTCCAAATGCCTGAAGGTACCACGTTCATCTGTACAAACAATAGTACGCAAGTATAAACACCATGGGACCACGCAGCCGTCATACCACTCAGGAAGGAGACACGTTCTGTCTCCTAGAGATGAAGTACAAATCAATCCCTTAACCTTCGTTAAGATGCTGGAGGAAACAAGTACAAAGTATCTATACCCACAGTAAAACGAGTCCTATATTGACATAACCTGAAAGGCCGCTCAGCAAGGAAGAAGCCACTGCTCCAAAACCGCCATAAAAAAGGCAGACTACGGTTTGTAACTGCACATGGTGACAAAGATCATACTTTTTGGAGAAATGTCCTCTGGTCTGATGAAACAAAAATAGAACTGTTGGCCATAATGACCATCATTATGTTTGGAGGATGCTTGCAAGCCGAAGAACACCATCCTAACCGTGAAGCACGGGGGTGGCAGCATCATGTTGTGGGGGTGCTTTGCTACAAGAGGGACTGGTGCACTTCACAAAATAAATGGCATCATGAGTAGAGGTCGACCCAATATGATTTTTCCATGCCGATTATTGGAGGACCAAAAAAGTCCGATACCGATTACCGATTAATCAGACAATTTTTACGTTTTTAAAATTTGTAATAATGACAATTACAACAATACTGAATGAACACTTATTTTAACTTAATATAATACATCAATAAAATCAATTTAGCCTCAAATAAATAATGAAACATTCAATTTGGTTTAAATAATGCAAAAACAAAGTGTTGGAGAAGAAAGTAAAAGTGCAATATGTGCCATGTAAAAAAGCTAACGTTTAAGTTCCTTGCTCAGAACATGAGAACATATGAAAGCTGGTGGTTCCTTTTAACATGAGTCTTCAATATTCCCAGGTAAGAAGTTTTAGGTTGTAGATATTATAGGAATTATAGGACTATGTCTCGCTATACGATTTGTATTTCATATACCTTTGACTATTGGATGCTCTTATAGGCACTTTAGTATTGCCAGTGTAACAGTATAGCTTCTGTCCCTCTCCTCGCTCCTCCCTGTGCTCGAACCAGCAACACATCGACAACAGCCACCCTTAAAGCAGCGTTACCCATGCAGAGCAAGGGGAACAACCACTCCAAGTCTCAGAGCGAGTGACGTTTGAAAAGCTATTAGCGCGCACCCCGCTAACTAGCTAGCCATTTCACATCGGTTACACCAGCCTAATCTCGGGAGTTGATAGGCTTGAAGTTATAAACAGCACAATGCTTGAAGCATTGCGAAGAGCTGCTGGCAGAACGAACGAAAGTGCTGTTTGAATGAATGTTTACGAGCCTGCTGGTGCCTACCATCGCTCAGTCAGACTGCTCTATCAAATCATAGACTTAATTATAACATAATAACACACAGAAATATGAGCCTTAGGTCATTAATATGGTCGAATCCGGAAACTATCATCTCGAAAACAAAAAGTTTATTCTTTCAATGAAATACGGAACCTTTCCGTATTTTATCTAACGGGTGGCATCCATACGTCTAAATATTCCTGTTACATTGCACAACCTTCAATTTTATGTCATAATTACGTAAATTCTGGCAAATTAGTTCGCAACGAGCCAGGCGGCCCAAACTGTTGCATATACCCTGACTCTGCATGCAATGAACGCAAGCGAAGTGACACAATTTCACCTGGTTAATAATGCCTGCTAACCTGGATTTCTTTTTAGCTAAATATGCAGGTTTAAAAATATATACTTCTGTGTATTGATTTTAAGAAAGGCATTGATGTTTATGGTTAGGTACACGTTGGAGCAACGACAGTCCTTTTTTGCGAATGCGCACCGCATCGATTATATGCAACGCAGGACACGCTAGATAAACTAGTAATATCATCAACCATGATTATGATTGATTGATTTTTTTTTATAAGATAAGTTTAATGCTAGCTAGCAACTTACCTTGGCTTCTTACTGCATTCGCGTAACAGGCAGGCTCCTTGTGGAGTGCAATGTAAGGCAGGTGGTTAGAGCGTTGGACTAGTTAACTGTAAGGTTGCAAGATTGAATCCCTGAGCTGACAAGGTAAAAATCTGTCGTTGTGCCCGTGAACAAGGCAGATAACCCACCGTTCCTAGGCCGTCATTGAAAATAAGAATGTGTCCTTAACTGACTTGCCTAGTTAAATAAAGGTGTAAAAAAAAAAGATATAGATTTCCGATTGTTATGAAAACTTGAAATCGGCCCCAATTAATCGGCCATTCCGATTAGTCGGTTGACCTCTAATCGTGAGGTAGGAAAATTATGTGGATATATTGAAGCAACATCTCAAGACATCAGTCAGGAAGTTAAAGCTTGGTTGCAAATGGATCTTTCAAATGGACAATGACCCCAAGCATACTTCCAAAGTCGTGGCAATATGGCTTAAGGACAACAAAGTCAAGGTATTGGAGTGGCCATCACAAAGCCCTGACCTCAATCCTATAGAAAACCTCTGGGCAGAACTGAAAAAGCGTGTGCGAGCAAGGAGGCCTACAAACCTGACTCTGTTACACCAGCTCTGTCAGGAGGAATGGGCCAAAATTCACCCAACTTATTGTGGGAAGCTTGTAGAAGGCTACCCGAAACGTTTGACCCAAGTTAAACAATAGAAAGGCAATGCTACCAAATATTAATTGAGTGTATGTAAACCTCTGACCCACTGGAAATGTGATGAAATAAATTAAAGCTGAAATCACTCTACTATTATTCTGACATTTCACATTCTTAAAATAAAGTGGTGATCCTAACTGACCTGAGACAGGGAATTTTTACTCAAATTAAATTTCAGAAATTGTGAAAAACTGTGTTTTAAATGTGTTTGTCTATGTAAACTTTTGACATCAACTGTATGTCATATTCCAAGTTGTACATGCACACATCAATGTATGCGTAAAAAATAAAATATATGTCCCTAGGCATCTAAAGTTGTTTTTGTCACATCTCTTTTCGGATGTGTCTCCCGCAGGACCTGATCCCATCCACGCCTCTCAACAACATCTGGAGAAATGACTTCTGGGGAAGTAACCTGAGCAGCAACAACAGCCACAAGTCCTACAGGCCGCTCACTGTCCTCACTTTTAGGTAGGATACACATATGACATACACACATGCATGAACTCATGTGCGTACTCACAACACTCCGCAAGGTAGCTCTGTCAATATACAGAAAGACGGACAGATCTAAAAGTAGGATCATAGCTGCCTCTACAAAAGTTGTTAGGATGAATAAAGAACATAATGCCAAGATGACCTTGGAATGTATTCATGGATAATTGTTGAAAACACAATTTGGTTCTCTGTGAGGATTTCAGAGGTGGGTCCCAAGTGCTATTCTTCTCAATAGAATTGTAATTGATAGGCAATGAATATGTACGGTATGTTACTTTGACTGGTTTCAGGATCTCAACATTTTATTTTCACCTGACATACACTGTATATACAAAAGTATGTGGACACCCCTTCAAATTAGTGGATTCGGCTATTTCAGCCACAACCCTTACTGACAGGTGTATAAAATCGAGCACACAGCCATGCAATTTCCATAGACAAACATTGGCAGTAGAATGGCCTTACTGAATAGCTTAGTGACTTTCAACGTGGCACTGTCATAGGATGCCACTTTGCTATCAAAGCAGTTTATCACATTTTTGCCCAGCTAGAGCTGTCCCGGTTAACTGTAAGTGCTGTTATTGTGAATTGGAATCATCTAGGAGCAACAACGGCTGAGCCGCAAAGTGGTAGGCCACACAAGCTCACATAATGGGACTGCCGAGTGCTCAAGAGCATTGCGCTTAGAAATCGTCTGTCCAGGTTCGAATACAACATGTGTAGACCTTACAGTGAAATGCTTACTTACAGGCTCTAACCAATAGTGCAAAAAAGGTGTTAGGTTAAGAATAGGTAGGTAAAGAAATAAAACAACAGTAAAAAGACAGGCTATATACATATATGCATATATGATGAACAGAGTAGCAGTAGTGGAAAAGAAGGGTTGGTGGGTGGTGGGACAAAATGCAGATAGCCCGGTTAGCCAATGTACTGACAGGAGCCTGGTTGGTCGGCCCAATTGAGGTAGTATGTACATGAATTGTATAGTTAAAGTGACTATGCATATCTGATTAACAGAGAGTAGCAGCAGTGTAAAAAGAGGGTTTGGGAGGGGGGCACACAATGCAAATAGTCCGGGTAGCCATTTGATCACCTGTTCAGGAGTCTTATGGCTTGGGGGAAAAACTGTTGAGAAGTCTTTTTGTTCTAGACTTGGCACTCCGGTACCGCTTGCCATGCGGTAGTAGAGAGAACAGTCTATGACTGGGGTGGCTGGGGTCTTTTTTTAGGGCCTGACACCGCCTGGTGTAGAGGTCCTGTGTGGCAGGCAGCTTTGCCCCAGTGATGTACTGGGCCGTACGCACTACCCTCTGTAGTGCCTTGCGGTCAGAGGCCGAGCAATTGCCGTACCAGGCAGTGATGCAACCAGTCAGGATGCTCATGATGTTGCAGCTGTAAAACCTTTTGAGGATCTCAGGACCCATGCAAAATCTTTTTAGTTTCCTGAGGGGGAATAGGCGTTGTCGTGCCCTCTTCACGACTGTCTTTGTGTGTTTGGACCATGATAGTTTGTTGTTGATGTGGACACCGAGGAACTTGAAGCTCTCAACCTGCTCCACTACAGCTTTTCCTGTAGTCTACAATCAACTCCTTTGTCTTGGTTGTTATGCTGGCACCACATTACCACGTCTCTGACCTCCTCCCTATAGGCTGTCTCGTCATTGTCGGTGATCAGGCCTACCACTTTTGTCGTCTGCAAACTTAATGATGGTGTTGGAGTCGTGCCTGGCCATGTAGTTGTGGGTGAACAGGGAGTACAGGAAGGGACTGCGCATGCACCTACCTACCCTCACCACCTGGGGGCGGCCCGTCAGGAAGTCTAGGATCCAGTTGCAGAGGGAGGTGTTTAGTCCCAGGATCCTTAGCTTAGTGATGAGCTTTGAGGGTACTATGGTGTTGAACGCTGAGCTGTAGTCAATGAGTAGCATTCTCACATAAGTGTTCCTTTGTCCAGGTTGGAAAGGGCAGTGTGGAGTGCAATAGAGATTGCATCATCTGTGGATCTGTTTGGGTGGTATGCAAATTGGAGTGGGTCTAGGGTTTCTGGGATAATGGTGTTGATGTGAGACATTACCAGCCTTTCAAAGCACTTCATGGCTACGGACGTGAGTGCTACGGGTCTGTAGTCATTTAGACAGGTTGCCTTTGTGTTCTTGGGCACAGGGACTATGGTGGTCTGCTTGAAACATGTTGGTATTACAGGCTCAATCAGGGTAATTGAAAATGTCAGTGAAGACACCTGTCAGTTGGTCATGCCCGGAGCACACGTCCTGGTATTCCGTCTGGCCCCGCAGCCTTGTGTATGTTAGCCTGTTTAAAGGTCATATTCACGTCGGCTACGGAGAGCGTGATCATACAGTCATCCGGAATAGCTGATGCTGTCATGCATGCCTCAGTGTTGCTTGCCTCGAAGCGAGCATAGAAGTGATTTAGCTCGTCTGGTAGGCTCGTGTCACTGGGCAGCTCGTGGCTGTGCTTCCCTTTGTAGTCTGTAATAGTTTGAAAGCCCTGCCACATTAGACGAGCGTCGGAGCTGGTGTAATATGATTCAATCTTAGCCCTGTATTGAGGCTTTGCCTGTTTGATGGTTCATCGCAGGGCATAGCAGGATTTCTTGTAAGCTTCCGGGTTAGAGTCGCGCACCTTGAAAGCGGCAGCTCTACCCTTTAGCTCAGTGCGAATGTTGCCTGTATTCCATGGCTTCTGGTTGGGGTATGTATGTACAGTCACTGTGGGGACAACGTCCTCGATGCACTTATTGATAAAGCCAGTGACTGATGTGGTGTACCCCTCAATGCCATCGGAAGAATCCCGGGTCATGTTCCAGTCTGTGATAGCAAAACAGTACTGTAGTTTAGCACCACTTTTTTTATAGACCGAGTCACTGGTGCTTCCTGCTTTCATTTGTGCTTGTAAGCAGGAATCAGGAGGATAGAGTTGTGGTCGGATTTACCAATTGGAGGGCGAGGGAGAGCTTTGTACACTTTTCTGTGTGTTGAGTACAGGTGATCTAGAATTGTTTTCCCTCTGGTTGCACATTTGTCATGTTGATAGAAATTTGGTAGAACTGATTTAAGTTTCCCTGCATTAAAGTCTCTGGCCACTAGGAGCACCACCTCTGGATGAGTGGTTTCCTGTTTGCTTATTACCTTATACAGCTGACTGAGTACGGTCTTAGTGCCAGCATCTGTCTGTGGTGGTACATAAACAGCCACGAACAGTATTGCTGAACACTCTCTAGGCAAGTAGTGTGGCCTGCAATTTATCACAATATACTCTACTTCAGGTGAGCAAAATCTAGAGACTTTCATAGATTTCATGCACCAGCTGTTGTTTACAAATATGCACAGACCGCCCACCCCTCATTTTACCGGAGCGTGCTGTTCTGTCTTGCCGGTGCAGCGTATATCCCGCTAGCTGAATATCCATGTTGTCATTCAGCCACGATTCCGTGAAACACAGGATATTATAGTTTTTTTTGTGAAGTTGGTAGGATATTTGTGATCATACCTCGTCTAATTTATTGTCCAATGATTGCACGTTGGCTAGTAGTAGTAGCTTTACCAGTCGCCTTTGCCGGGTCCTGACAAGGCTCTTTGTCCTCTGTACCGGCTCTTTGTACCTGCGTCGCTTCTTCTTGCAAATAACGGGGATGTTTGTCCTGTGGGGTGTTTGTCCTGTGGGGTGTTTGTCCTGTGGGGTGTTTGTCCTGTGGGGTGTTTGTCCTGTGGGATGTTTGTCCTGTGGGGTGTTTGTCCTGTGGGGTGTTTGTCCTGTGGGATGTTTGTCCTGTGGGGTGTTTGTCCTGTGGGATGTTTGTCCTGTGGGGTGTTTGTCCTGTGGGATGTTTGTCCTGTGGGGTGTTTGTCCTGTGGGGTGTTTGTCCTGTGGGGTGTTTGTCCTGTGGGGTGTTTGTCCTGTGGGGTGTTTGTCCTGTGGGGTGTTTGTCCTGTGGGGTGTTTGGAGAACGTCTTGAGCGTCGTCTTTTTTAGTGGAAAAAATATTTTTCTAATCCGAGGTGAGTGATCGCTGTCCTGATATCCAGAAGCTCTTTTTTTTCCGTAAGATACGGTTGCGGAAACATTATGTACAAAATAAGTTCCAAATAACACGAAAAAAACACATAGTAGCACAATTGGTTGGGCTCCTGTAAAACTGCTGCCATTTCTTCCGGCGCCATTTTTGTAATGCCAAGCGTCAGCTGGAGTGGTGTAAAGCTCGCCACCATTGGATTCTGGATGAGTGGAAACGTGTTCTCTGGAGTGATGACTCATGCTTCACCATCTGGCAGTCCGACGGACAAATCTGTGTTTGGCAGATTCCAGGAGAACGCTACCTGCCCCAATGCATAGTTCCAACTGTAACGTTTGGTGGAGGAGGAATAATGGTCTTGTGCTATTTTTCATGGTTTGCGCCCTTAGTTCCTGTGAAGGGAAATCTTCACGCTACAGCATACAAGGACATTCTAGATGATTCTGTGCTTCCAACTTTGTGGCAAAAGTTTGGGGAAGGCCCTTTCCTGTTTCAGCATGACAATGCCCCGTGCACAAAGTGAGGTCCATAGAGAAATGGTTGTCGAGATCGGTCTGGAAGAAGTTGGCTGGCCTGCACAGAGCCCTGACCTCAACCCTTCACAATTCTATTCCAAACTGCTATTCATTGTGTTGCTAATATTTGGACTAATCACATCACCTATTACAACCAGACCTGGGTTCAAATACCACTTTAAATCTCTAAGTTACTTTCACATTCATTTGAAGTACACTGAACAAAAATATCAACACAACATGCAACATTTTACAGATCATATGAGGAAATCAGTCAATTTAAATAAATGCATTAGGCCCTAATCTAAGTATTTCACATGACTGGGAATACAGATATGCATCTGTTGGTCACAGATACCTTAAAAAATTGTAGTGGCGTGGATCAGAAAACCAGTCAGTATCTGGTGTGACCACCATTTGCCTTATGCAGCGGGACAAATCTCCCTAACGTAGAGTTGATCAGGCTGTTTATTGTGGAATGTTGTCCCATTCTTATGTGTGAAGTTTCTGGATATTGGTAAGAACTGGAACACCCTGTCGTACACATCAATCCACAGCATCCCAAACATGCTCAATGGGTGACATGTCTGGTGAGTATGGAGGCCATGGAAGAACTGGGACATTGTCAGCTTCCAGGAATTGTGTACAGATCCTTGCGACATGGGGCTGTGCTTTATCATGCTGTAACATGAGGTGATGGCGGCAGATAAATGGCACAACAATAGGCCTCGGTATCTCATCACGGTGTTTTATCAAATTGCCATTGATAAAATGCAGTTGTGTCCTACAATCAGCATGCCAATTGCACGCTCCCTCAACTTGAGAAACTTGTGGCATTGTGTTGTGTGACAAACCTGCACATTTTAGTGACCTTTTATTGTCCCCAGCACAAGATGTACCTGTGTAATGACCGTGCTGTTTAATCAGCTTCTTAATATGCCACACCTGTCAGGTGGATGGATTATCTTTGTAAAGGAGAAATGCTCACTAACAGAATGTAAAATAATTTCTGCACAATTTGAGAGAAATTAGTTTTTTCTGTGTGTATGGAAAATGTATGGCATTTTTTATTTCAGCTCATGAAACATGGGACCAACACTTTACATGTTGTGTTTGTATTTTTTGTTCTGTATAAATATTCAGATATGCAGTACCAGTCAAAGTTTGGACACACCTACTCATTCCAGGGGTTTTTCTTTATTTTTACTATTTTCTACATTGTAGAATAATAGCGAAGACATCAAAAATATGAAATAACACATGGAATCATGTAGTAACCAAAAAAGTGTAAACAAATCAAGATATATTTTATATTCTTCAAATTAGCCACCCTTTGCCTTGATGACAGCTGTGCACACTCTTGGCATTCTCTCAACCAGCTTCATGAGGTTGTCACCTGTAATGCATTTCAGTTAACAGGTGTGCCTTGTTAAAAATGTATTTGTCGAAGTAATTTCCTTCTTAATGCGTTTGAGCAAATTAGTTGTGTTGTGACAAGGTAATGGTGGTATACAGAAGATAGCCCTATTTGGTAAAATATCAAGTCCATATTATGGAAAGAACAGCTCGAATAAGCAAAGAGAAATGACAGTCCATCATTACTTTAATGATGAGATTGAAATTTAAATTTAAATTGAGATTCTTGGTTCCATTTGCCGTGTCTTTGTGAGACACAGAGTAGGTGAATGGATGATCTCTGCGTGTGTGGTTCCCAGCGTGGAGGAGGAGGTGTGATGGGGATTTGCTGGTGACACTGTCAGTGATTTATTTAGAATTCAAGGCACACTTAATCAGCATGGCTACCACAGCATTCTGAAGCAATACGCCATCCCATCTGGTTTGTGCAGAGTGAGACTGTCATTTTTTTCATCAGGACAATGTCCCAACACATCTCCAGACTGTGTAAGGGATATTTGACCAAGGAGAGTGATGGAGTGCTGCGTCAGATGAACTGGCCTCCACAATCACCTGACCTCAACCCAAATGAGATGGTTTGGGATGAGTTGGACCGCAGAGTGAAGGAAAAGCAGCCAACAAGTGTTCAGCGTATGTGGAAACTCCTTCAAGCTTGTTGGAAAAGCATTCAAGATGAAGCTGGTTGAGAGAGTGGCAAGCGTGTGCAAATCTGTCATCAAGGCAAAGGGTGGCTACTTTGAAGAATCTCAAATATAAAATATATTTACATTTGTTTAACACTTTTTTGATTACTACATGATATGTGTTATTTCATAGTTTTGATGTCTTCACTATTATTCTACAATGTAGAAAATAGTGAAAATTAGTAGGTGTGTCCAAACATTTGACTAGTACTGTATATGTAAAGACAAGATTAAATCAAAAACAGTGTGATGGGTGACAATATTAGCCTATCAATTGTAAATTATATATAAAATAGTAAAAATAAATAAAAAACCTTGAATTAGTAGGTGTGTCCAAACTTTTGACTCGTACTGTATTTGTATTATCAAGTAAGTACACAATGTCGCAGTTGCAAATGAGAACTTGTTCTCAACTAGCCTACCTGGTTAAATAAAGGTGAAATAAAAATAAAAATGTCCCATTATATCTCATGCTAAGCCATTTTGATAGTACATTTAAACTCCGTTTTTTCACAATTCCAGACATTTAATCCAAGTAAAAATTGCCTGTCTTTGGTCAGTTATGATCACCACTTTATTTTAAGAATGTGAAATGTCAGAATAATATTAGAGAGAATGGTTAATTTCAGCTTTTATTTCTTTCATCACATTCCCAGTGGGTCAGAAGATTACATGCACTCAATTAGTATTTGGTAGCATTGCCTTTAAATTGTTTAACTTGAGTCAAATGTTTCAGGTAGCCTTCTACAAGCTTCCCATAGTAAGTTGGGTGTAACTGCGACAGGTTTGTAGGCCATTTTACTCGCACACGCTTTTTCAGTTCTGCCCACAAATGTTCTGTAGGATTGAGGTCTGGGTTTTGTGATGGCCACTCCAATACCTTGACTTTGTTGTCCTTAAGCCATTTTCCACAACTTTGGAAGTATGCTTGGGATCATTGTCCATTTGGAAAACCCATTTGTGACCAAGCTTTAACTGATGTCTTGAGATGTTGCTTCAATATATCCACATCATCTTCCTACTTCATGATACTATCTATGAAGTGCACCAGTCCCTTCTGCAGCAAAGCACCCCCACAACATGATGCGGTCACCCCTGTGCTTCACGGTTGGGATGGTGTTCTTTGGCTTGCAAGCATCCCCCTTTTTCCTCCAAATGTTATGTCATGGCCAACAGTTCTATTTTTGTTTCGTCAGACCAGAGGACATTTCTCCAAAAAGTACGATCTTTGTCCCCATGTGCAGTTGCAAACTGTAGTCTGGCTTTTTTTATGGCAGTTTTGGAGTAGTGGCTTCTTCCTTGCTGAGTGGCCTTTCAGATTATTTCGATATAGGACTCGTTTTACTGAGGATATAGATACTTTTGTACTGGTTTCCTCCAGCATCTTCACAAGGTCCTTTGCTGCTGTTCTGGGATTGATTTGCACTTTTCGCAACAAAGTACGTTCATTTCTAGGAGACAAAGCGCATCTCCTTCCTGAGCGGTATGATGGCTGCTTGGTCCCATGGTGTTTATACTTGTGTACTATTGTTTGTACAGATGAACGTAGTACCTTCAGGCATTTGGAAATATCTCCGAAGGATGAACCAGACTTGTGGACTTGTGAACCAGACTTGAACCAGACTTGTTTTTCTGAGGTCTTGGCTGATTTCTTTTGATTTTCCCATGATGTCAAGCAAAGTGTCACAGACTTTGAAGGTAGGCCTTGAAATACATCCACAGGTACACCTCCAATTGACTCAAATTATGTAAATTAGCCTATCAGAAGCTTTTAAAGCCATGACATAATTTTCTGACATTTTTCAAGCCGTTTAAAGGCACTGTCGACTTGTATGTAAACTTCTGACCCACTGGAATTGTGATTCAGTGAATTATAAGTGAAATCTGTCTGTTAACAATTTTTGGAATAAATTACTTGTGTCATGCACAAAGTTGATGTCCTAACTGACTTGCCAAAACTATAGTTTGTTAATTAACAAGAAATTCGTGGAGTGGTTGAAAAACGAGTTTTAATGACTCCAACCTAAGTGTATGTAAACTTCTGACTTCAACTGTACTTTGTTGATATCATTGTGTATTATTGATATATTTTTTTCAAATCTGTTTGTAGAATTCATGCTGTCATCTCTTTTATGGACCCAGGCTTAACTACCTCATGGCTGGTGGGCTGCACCCAGTTGGCTTCCATGTGCTGAACATCGGCCTGCACAGTCTCATATCAGCGCTGATGATCGACATGTTCTCCGTACTGATCGGTGGCTTGGCATACGATGGGAATGGGAACAGGCTCAACCACGCACCCAAAGCTTCTCTCCTGGCTGGTCTTCTCTTTGCAGCGCACCCCGTTCACACCGAAAGCGTAAGTAGACAAACATTGTATGGAATGGAGGGATGTAAGAAATAGTGAAAACACACAGACAGGTACTATACTATACGTGTCTATCACATAATATTTGTTTGTTTTATTGAGAACGACTGAGATGAGAGGAAGAGACCTATGAGATGGGTACTGTACGCAAATATGAAAAGTGGGAGTCTTGGGGATTGAACCCGGACCCATTACAAGGGGCAATGCATAGTCCGGAGTCGGCAGTGCTGTTACCAAAACCAAACTCCGGCACTGGAGCTATGATGACACTGGGTTGTTAGCTCAATAGAATCAGAATGGACTAGAAGGGACGTCCTTAATCAAAGCAATATTCCATGGTAGATAATTGTGTAATGGCGGCCATATCTGGTGTACCATTTGATATGTAACATTTTGAACTGATAGACTTTGTCCAATTCTATGATTCCCCCTCTGGCAAACAATATCTCTTTACTTACTTTCCAAAATAATAACAGCCTCCCATCACTACATGTGTTCCAACATCCACGGGTGTTTGTTGTATTAAACATGCGTTAGAGCCATGCCAGGAACAAAGGTCCATCTCAATCGGAGTGTGCATCGAAAAGGTGTGCGTTTTGAGCGAGGCCCAGACTATTAAAAGCTTATTCATACCCGGTTGTGGTGTGTGAGGGCTGCGGTGCCCGGCTGGAGGGCTGCACCCCCCCTGCTCTCGGCTGGCTTTAATCAGGGAGGGCAACAGGCTGAGGGAGACCTGGGGGTGGGAGCGGGCAGACCACAGACCCAAGGCCTGCTGCACTTATCAAAGGAGATAGCCCCCAGGATTCCAGGATGTATGCAGTACACACTATACAGACACAGTATAAATCATGCACACTATATGTAATATACTCTCTCACACACACACACCCCGACAGAGAGGGACACACACACATGCACTGCACACACAGGCCAGTAATGAGAGTCTCCTGCGCTGGATGTTAATTGGCTGCTGTCAGTGAGGCTGTTATATACAGTACAGGAGCAGATACAGAAAGATGGTGTATTTGCGTTATTGCATTTGATCATGTGCAGGTTGTTAAAATATACATTCCGACTATCTGTTGGCTGACACAGTTGCCTTCATCATTTCTGGTCTACCCGAAGAGTCCAAAGGCAGATTAGATAATAGGTGTTGATTTTTAACTGGACATAGCTACCCACCTCAACAACATCTGGTGAAATTGCAGAGTGCCAAATTCAAAATACAGAAATAGTCATAATAAATATTCATAAAAAATACAAGTGTCATACATTGTTTTAAAGATGAACTTCTTGTTAATCCAGACGCTTTGTCAGATTTCAAAAAGACTTTAAGGCGAAAGCATACCATGCGATTATCTGAGGACAGCGCCCCGCTTACAAAAACATACAAACATTTTACAACCAAGTAAAGGAATTACAAAAGTCAGAAATAGTGATAAAATGAATCACTTACCTTTGATGATCTTCATATGGTTGCAGTCACAAGAGACCCTGTTACACAATAAATGTTTGTTTTGTTCGATAAAGTCCTTCTTTATATCCCAAAAACTCAGTTTTGTTGGCGCGTTTTGTTCAGTAATCCACTGGCTCAAAGGCAGTCAAAATATGCAGATGAATACATCCTAATAGTACCGGTAAAGTTCGTGAAAACATGTCAAACGATGTTTATAATTAATCCTCAGGTTGTCAATTGTCTAAATAATCGATAATATCTCAACCGGACAATAGCGTATTCAATAGAAAGGAAAACAAGGAAGCGTGCGCATACCAGCACTGCATGATTCTACAGTCCACTGACAAAGATCTCATTCTTCTTAATTTTTCTTAAAACAAGTCTGAAACAATGTCTAAAGACTGTTGACATCTAGTGGAAGCCATAGAAACAGCAATCTGGGTCCTAACCCATTAGATACTCTATAGGCATTCAATTGAAAATACTCACTTCAAAAAAATCCCACTTCCTGGATGGATTTTCCTCTGGTTTTTGCCTTCCATATCAGTTCTGTTATACTCACAGACATTATTTTAACAGTTTTGGAAACTTTAGTGTTTTCTATCCAAATTTACCAATTAAATGCATATCCTAGCTTCTGGGCCTGAGTGACAGGCAGTTTACTTTGGGCACGCGTCTCATCCAGACGTCGAAATACTGCCCCCAAGCCATAAGAAGTTATTAAACCCCTCTTTCTCTCTTTCAGGTGGCAGGGATTGTAGGCCGGGCAGACCTACTTTGTGCACTGTTCTTCCAGCTCTCCTTTCTGACCTACTGCAAAGCCTTCAGAGGAGGTAGGTTTTGTATGCATTAAGGATGGTGTGTCATGGTTGCTTGAATGTATACAGAGAGAGTAAGGACATGCATCACATCTATAGGCAATGTACACAAGTCTCAATGTACACAAGTAACATAGTTGATATGTCTTGGAAGTATATATATTACACACACACACACACAGTACCAGTCAAATGTTTGGACACACCTACTCATTCAAGAGTATTTATTTTTACTTTTTTCTACATTGTAGAATAATAGTGAAGACATCAAAACTATGAAATAACACATATGGAATCATGTAGTAACCAAAGGACACCAGAAACAAAATGGTAGACCTGCACCAGGCTGGGAAGACTCAATCTGCAATAGGTAAGAAGCTTGGTTTGA
The DNA here is from genome assembly GCF_045791955.1 of Oncorhynchus clarkii lewisi. NCBI lineage: Eukaryota > Metazoa > Chordata > Actinopteri > Salmoniformes > Salmonidae > Oncorhynchus > Oncorhynchus clarkii. The sequence goes on along the minus strand of NC_092168.1, from coordinate 2,822,559 downwards.
AAAAATCAACTGTGGGAGCAATTATTAGGAAATAGAAGACATACAAGCCCACTGATAATCTCCCTCGATCTGGGGCTCCACGCAAGATCTCACCCCGTGGGGTCAAAATGATCACAAGAACGGTGAGCAAAAATCCCAGAACCACACGGGGGGACCTAGTGAATGACCTGCAGAGAGCTGGGACCAAAGTAACAAAGCCTACCATCAGTAACACACTACGCCGCCAGGGACTCAAATCCTGCAGTGCCAGACGTGTCCCCCTGCTTAAGCCAGTACATGTCCAGGCCCGTCTGAAGTTTGCTAGAGAGCATTTGGATGATCCAGAAGAAGATTGGGAGAATGTCATATGGTCAGATGAAACCAAAATATAACTTTTTGGTAAAAGCTCAACTCGTCGTGTTTGGAGGACAAAGAACACTGAGATGCATCCAAAGAACACCATACCCACTGTGAAGCATGGGGGTGGAAAAATCATGCTTTGTGGCTGTTTTTCTGCAAAGGGACCAGGATGACTGATCCGTGTAAAGGAAAGAATGAATGGGGCCATGTATCGTGAGATTTTGAGTGAAAACCTCCTTCCATCAGCAAGGGCATTGAAGATGAAACGTGGCTGGGTCTTTCAGCATGACAATGATCCCAAACACACCGCCCGGGCAACGAAGGAGTGGCTTCGTAAGAAGCATTTCAAGGTCCTGGAGTGGCCTAGCCAGTCTCCAGATCTCAACCCCATAGACAATCTTTGGAGGGAGTTGAAAGTCCATGTTGCCCAGCAACAGCCCCAAAACATCACTGCTCTAGAGGAGATCTGCATGGAGGAATGGGCCAAAATACCAGCAACAGTGTGTGAAAACCTTGTGAAGACTTACAGAAAACGTTTGACCTCTGTCATTGCCAACAAAGGGTATATAACAAAGTATTGAGATAAACTTTTGTTATTGACCAAATAGTTATTTTCCACCATAATTTGCAAATAAATTCATTAAAAATCCTACAATTTGATATTCTGGATTTTTTTTCTCATTTTGTCTGTCATAGTTGAAGTGTACCTATGATGAAAGTTACAGGCCTCTCTCATCCTTTTAAGTGGGAGAACTTGCACAATTAGTGGCTGACTAAATACTTTTTTGCCCCACTGTAATGCAGAAACCATTTTATCGTTTGAATATTTAATTTATGAACTACGTCTCACTCATCTATGGATGTCTTCTGCAGGTAGGGAGAGCGAGGAGAAGTTTTCCATCCATTGGATTGCCGTGAGCCTCTTGCTGTGCGCTGCGGCCATGCTCTGCAAAGAACAAGGCATCACAGTCCTGGTAGGCGTGTCAAAACATCCTCACCTTACTGTTAATTAAATGCGACCTAGTAGCTGCTTTTATCCAAAGTGCGTAGATATTTAGTATGTGATCCCTGCGAGAATTAAACTCACAACCTTGGCATAGCTAGCGCCACTCTCTTGATAGTCATATACAGTACATTGTGTTTATGACTAAGCTTGTGTAATGGAAGCCTAATACATTTGTAGCCTATATTTAACTCTTGTGAACTTGACCCAGCAATTATCTGATGTCTGTCGCTGGTTTATATTGTGCTTGAATGTCTAATCTCTAATGTTTCTCTCTTCTCTCAGGGGGTGAACGCTGCCTTTGATGTCCTTCTCATCTGTAATGTAAATGTCTACGAGCTGAGCCAGAGGCTGTTCCTCAGAAGGAAAGCAGAAGACGTGAGTAACTAGCATACTACTTACAATGCCCAATACATGTCTTTATTCTACAAGGTATGCTAGTGTGGACATTGGAACAGTGACATTCGCTAGGGTTGGGAGGTATCCAGATTTTCATACATTTATAATGTTCTTGTACCATACTGGGATGTATGGTATTACCGGCACTGCACACAAGGGGCGCTATTTCTGTCCGAACGTAAAAAATATACACTACCGTTCAAAAGTTTGGCATCACTTAGAAATGTCCTTGTTTTCCATGAACACATACATGAAATGAGTTGCAAAATGAATAGGAAATATAGCCAAGACGTTGACAAGGTTATAAATAATTATTTTTAATTTAAATTATAGTGTCCTTCAAACTGCTTTTCATCAAAGAATCCTCAATTTGCAGCAATTACAGCCTTGCAGACCTTTGGCATTCTAGTTGTCAATTTGTTGAGGTAATCTGAAGAGATTTCACCCCATGCTTCCTGAAGAACCTCCCACAAATTGGATTGGCTTGATAGGCACTTCTTACGGTCAAGCTACTCCCACAACAGCTCAATAGGGTTGAGATCGGGTGACTGTGCTGGCCACTCCATTAAAGACAGAATACCAGTTGACTGCGTCTTCCCTAAATAGTTATTGCATAGTTTGGAGCTGTGCTTTGGGTCATTGTCCTGTTGAAGGAGGAAATTGTCTCCAATTAAGCGCCTTCCACAGGGTATGGCATGACGTTGCAAAATGGAGTGATAGCCTTCCTTCTTCAAGATCCCTTTTACCTTGTAAAAATCTCCCACTTTACCACCACCAAATCACCCCTAGACCATCATATTGCTTCCACCATGCTTGACAGATTGCGTCAAGCACTACTCCAGCATATTTTCTTCTTTGTGATCTTCTTTGTGATCCAAACGAACACCTCTAACTTAGATTCATCTGTCCATAACACTTTTTTCCAATCTTCCTCTGTCCGGTGTCTGTGTTCTTTTTCCTATCTTCATCTTTTCTTTGCCAGTCTGAGATATGGCCTTTTCTTTTTAACATATGTTTCTCAAACTAGACACTCTGATGTACCTGTCCTTTTGCTCAGTTGTGCACCGGGGCCTCCCACTCCTCTTTCTAGTCTGGTTAGAGACAGTTTGTTCTGTGAAGGGAGTAGTATACAGCGTTGTACGAGATCTTCAGTTTCTTGTCAATTTCTCGCATGGAATAGCCTTCATTTCTCAGAACAAGAATAGATTGACGAGTTTAGGAAAGTTAATTGTTTCTGGCCATTTTGGGCCTGTAAACGAACCCACAAAAGCTGATGCTCCAGATACTCAACTAGTCTAAAGAAGGCCAGTTGTATTGCTTCTTTAATCAGGACAACAGTTTTCAGCTGTGTTAACATAATTGCAAAAGGGTTTTCTAATTATCAATTAGCCATTTAAAATGATAAACTTGGATTACCTAACAACACCCTTAGGGTCATTATCCTGTAGGAAGGTGAACCTTCGCCCCAGTCTGAGGTCCTGAGCGCTCTGGAGCAGGTTTTCATCAAGGATCTCTGTACCTTTCTCTGTTCATCTTTCCCTCGATCCTGACAAGTCTTCCCTGCCGCTGAAAAACGTCCTCACAGCGTGATGCTGCCACCACCATGCTTCACCGTAGGGATGGTGCCAGATTTCCTCCAGATGTGACGCTTGGCATTCAGGCCAAAGTGTTCACTCTTGTTGTCATCAGACCAGAGAATCTTATTTCTCATGGTCTGAGAGTCATTAGGTGCCTTTTGGTAAACTCCAAGCAGGCTGCCATGTGCCTTTTACTGAGGAGTGGCTTCCGTCTGGCCACTCTACCATAAAGGCCTGACTGTTGGAGTGCTGCAGAGATGGTTGTCCTTCTGGAAGGTTCTCCCGTCTCCGCAGAGATACTCTGGAGCTCTCTCAGTGACATCGTGTTCTTGGTCACCTCCCTGACCAAGGCCCTTCTCCCTCGATTGCTCAGTTTGGCTGGTAGGCCAGCTCTAGGAAGGGTCTTGGTGGTTCCAAACTTCTTTCATTTTAGAATGATGGAGGCCACTGTGTTTTTGGGGACCTTCAATGCTGCAGAAATGTTTTGGTACCCTTCCCCAGATCTGTGCCTCAACACAATCCTGTCTCGGAGCTCTACGGACAACTGTCGGACCTTACATAGACAGGTATGCGCCTTTCCAAATCATGTCCAATCAATTGAATTTACCAAAGGTGGACTCCAATCAAGTTGTAGAAACATCTCAAGGATGATCAATGGAAACAGGATGCACCTGATGTCAATTTTGAGTCTCATAGCAAAGGGTCTGAATACTTACTTAAATTAGTTATTTATTTATTTATTTGTAAACATTTCTAAGAAACTGTTTTTGCTTTGCCATTATGGGGTATTTTAAAGTAAGACTTTAATGTAAGAAAATGTGGGAAAATCGAAGGGGTCTGTATACTTTTCGAATGCTCTGTACATTGTGGAGTTGAAACTGGGCTAGCTAGAAAACTAGCAAACTAAATGCATAGCCGGAGCCCTGAGCTGGAGAAAATGTATTTGACACTTCTTACGTATTTAGCTGGCAAACATTAGTAGTGAATTTAAAGTTTAAACTGATCAACTCTCTTGGGTTGCTCAACAGTGGATCGTCATGTTACGTTTGCTCCATTCGTTTTTTGTAAAGAAACATACACTTATGTGACTGGCTCAATTGACTATTTCAGATTTTTCTTTTGTACGGTATTTAAAATCATACCGTCGGTAGAATGCAGGTATGGATATTGCATCGTAGCTATTGTAACATAATTTCACCATACACTCATATAACCATTAAAACCATGATTATATGAGTGTATGTCTAACTAGAGCCTGTACGATATGGGATTTTTTGTTTTTCCGATTTTAGAGAGTGGAAATATTAATCAATAACGGATATGTGCCGATTTATTTTTATTTTAGCTGAAATTAAAAAAAAAACTTCCGTACGAAGATACTCAACTTTGATGTCTTACATTTGAGGAAAGAACATTCATGTAATAATTTAGGAGCACCAGAAAGAGATGTTTAATGTAAAAATGGTGTTACTCTAATCTAGTGAAAGGAGAATAAACTGCACTGATTCCATCATCAACAAATAAATGCCTAGGCTCTGAAGAATGAGCTGCCTCATGCTAGCCAGCTGGAAAACAACGACAGGACACATTTTCAGTGTATTAGTAATTAGCTATGTTTTCATCGATTGTAAGGCTGTAGCCACTGAATTCTGGTAATCACTTGAAAGGAAAAACAAGCTTTGTCTTTGTGCTATCTGGGATCCTTGGGACCTCCAAACAAATGTTTAGTGTAATGGTTCAGGTTTAGCGTAGGGACGTCCCAAGGATTCTTGATACTACTAAGCTTCAGTGAATGGCGTCAAGAACTCTCACACAGCTAGTTAGATGGCTGGCTAGCTAGCACTTGTCAAGGAAATGGATTAGCGATTGGCGAAACGTGAATTTGAACCAGTCCCTATCAAGTGACAATGAACCCATACATCAAAACGTAGCTGCAAAGTGCTACTTTGTAAACCGCCAAGTTTTTTTTTTGTGTGTGTCTCGGAAAACATTTGAATGACAGAGCTTGAGGAATATGCTTCGCAAAGAGCATATATAACACTAGATCTCGCTGGCTTCACTAGAGGGCATTAACGTTACCACAGAGTTGAATGTTCTTAGCACGGCACTTACTTGGTACGCCCCATCAATTGTTTGTCGAGACACCTGACATCCTACCAAGACACTTCACGTAATGGTATATGCCCAGGGTGCATTTTTGGCACTTTTATTGAGCTGGCCAGCTCAATAAAGTGGTAGCAGTAAGACTAAGAGTTAGTTCACAGTTGTTCACTCTCCTCTCTGACTTAAGGCATCTGCATGCTTCCCAGCCGAAACAGTTTGGAAGTGTTTGTGCATATATGATGACATTTTGTGACGTTTTTGTACTTCGGTAAGGGTTTTATCAGCTTTTCAGGCACAAGACATCTTTTCTCGAGGCAAGCCGAAGTCTATGCCCTTTCGTCGGTGATTGGTCAACAGTAGGGATTCTTCAAGTCTTGTCATTCAATGAGAGATTACTCATTTTCATGCCCAGTTTTTCTGCACCAAACATCTTAGTTAATGTAAAATTGTGCGGCTAAGATCTCTGCAAAAACATAAACATTTATGAGAGATTTCTTAAGCAGTTGGTGGCATTAAGTCCATGCACAATAAAGTCAAATTCTATGAACTACTACTTTCTCCACATCTTGTATATGTCCTTTCCAATGGATCAAACGGCAATACAAATACATCAGTAAAAGGATACTATTGGTCGGGCTCTACCTCTTACACTAATTATGTTGCTTTTCCTGTTACACTACTCTATATGCCCTTATGTTATACTAGGGAAGTTGTGTTTTCGTAGCTAGGGCTGACAGAAAGGGTTTGTGAAAAGCAAAATCAACAACCTCTGCATAATAATAACAGTGGCTTTGTGAGAATGAGAAAGTTCACAGTTTGCCATTGTTATGTAAATGCAGGCTGAAAAGTACCAGTTGCTTGGCTTTGACCCAAAGTGAGAGCATGACCGCCGGAGCCATGGCCAGTGAGACACATGTCGGCCCCGCGTAGATGGAAACAAAATTCTGAGCCTTTTGGGTAAAACACTGGGGTAAATCCTGTATGGAAATGCACCAGAATAGCCTTCTAACATGTACCGATCATGTACCCTATGGTTATGGTTAGGTAAGTGTACCTAATTTGGACTCGGGCTGTTGTTGTTGTGGACTCCTCTATTACTATGTTTTTCTGGTGTGTGTCGTGTCAGGTGAGTGAGCGGGTGCGGACGGGCCTCCTGATCCGATTGGCTCTGCTGGCCATGGGCGGAGCCTCCCTGCTGTACGCCCGCTGGAGAATCATGGGAACTGGGCCCCCCGCCTTCACTGAAGTAGACAACCCAGCATCCTTTGCAGACAATGTCTTTCTCAGAGTGAGTCGTGTTTTACCTATTTGAATGATACTGGATAGAGTGTGTAGGCTAAATAACGACTCTTATGGTAATTTGTAACCTCACCCTCCTTTATGGAAGGAAATTATTTTAAAGTTATGTCAGAATACTAAATCTAAATGGATTAAGTTTTTTGGTTTTGGATGGTCTTTTTAGGATGTGATCTTGATAGTTGAAAACATCTAACTATCACCACGCAGACCTCTGTAGTAGTACAACAATCATAATCGTATTTTTTTATTTCAAATGTTCTTATTTTTTCCCTCTCTCTCTCCTTTTTCCTCACACTCTGCCATCTTACTCTGCCATCTCACTCTGCTCTCTCACTCTGCTCTCTCTCTCTTTCTCTCTCTCTCCCTCCCATTCTCCCTCTCCCTCCCACTCTCTCTCTCCCCTCCTTCCCACTCTCTCTCTCTCTCTCTCTCTCTCCCTCCCCTCTTTCATTCTCATCCCCTGTCCTGTTCTGTGTGATTGGCAGATAGTCAACTATAATTACTACTACTCACTGAATGCCTGGGTGCTGCTGTGTCCCTGGTGGCTGTGTTTTGATTGGTCCATGGGCTGTGTGCCCCTCATTAAGTCAGCGTTTGATTGGAGGACGGCCTGGCTGCTGCTGCTCTGGTGCTTCCTGATAGGCTTGATAAGCCAAGCCTTATGCTCACAGGACAGCCAGAGGAGGAGGTAGGAGAGAGCTCAGCCGACACGTGTGCACACACACACACGCACACACACACACTGTTGTCAAGATAAAACATGTTTGGATACAATGTTAGTTACTCAGTTATGAACAGTGGATGGAATGTGATTCAAGCATCACCTCTGATCACTTTATAGAAACATTCAGAATAATCTCAGCTGATTTACAACTGTATATTACACAGTATGTCTATGTGTTGTAAGTATTATGTAACCGTGTTTTTTAGGGGTCCAAGCAGTGAAAAGAACAAAGGCCAGCACACTGAATATGCTCTGATGAAAATCCTTTGAAATGTTGCCAATAAAGGTGGTAATTGGAAGCATATATAGTGTGCAGGTCTTTCTGTTTTTTTCCTACTATACTTCATTAGCCCAGTGTTATGTTTCCACTTCCACCAAGGTTTTTTTTAAAGGATGTCGGTATGACCATGACCTTTTCTATAGACTGGTGAAAGCAGTGAAACACCCACCCACCTCGTCCTCCTCACGTCCTGTTCACTGCAGACCCTCATTCAAATAATAGGTGTGAGTTCAGGTGGGCCGACCAAAAGTGGTGAAGGTAGGCAACAACACGTCCGCCCCTCTGATCCTCAACATGGGGGCCCCCTGTACTCCCTGTTCATCCAAATATTACAAAGTGTTACTTTGACCCTGTGAATCTTGTCAGGACGTTGACCCTGGGTCTGGTGCTGCTGGTAGTCCCCTTCCTGCCCGCCTGCAACATATTCTTCAGGGTTGGCTTCGTCATTGCAGAGAGGGTCCTCTACCTCTCCTCCGCTGGCTACTGTCTGCTACTGGCCTACGCCCTGGGACACTGCTGCGGCCGCTGGAGCAGATGCAAGGTAGAGAATATACACACACACACCCTCGCCCAGCTAAAAGCTACACATCACATATATTTGAGGTTCTCCCAAATGTTTTTGTCACCTGATCCAGTCTTTTGTTGGACATTGAAAAGAGATGGAGGATTTAAGACTGTTAGGACGGAGCTGAATCAAACAGGGTTCACTTCATTGCCTTCACTTCATTGTCCTGTTGTAACGGATGGTCCTCAATCTTGTGTGTTGTAGGGGCTGCTCCGTGCCTCCCTGCTGGCCCTGCTATGTGTGTATGTGGCTCGCTGTGCCCTGCGCAGTCACCAGTGGCGGTCCGAGCAGAGCCTCTTCACCAGCGCCCTGTCAGTCTGTCCACTCAATGCCAAGGTGGTGTCTGTCTGTCTGATGTGTCTATCTTTCTTGCTGGCTTGTCTGTCTGTCAGGATTACTGGTGCATCGATTGGTGTGTCTGTCTGTCTGCCTCTTTGTCAGACCATATTGGGTCCTCAAGCTGTCATGAAAATGATTCCCAAACTATTCAAAATAAGTTTTATTTGAATTTTATTAGTTTTATTTTGTTTGTTTTTTGTCTTTCCCTCTCCAGGTGCATTATAATGTGGGTAAGAACCTAGCAGACAGAGGGAACACCAGTGCTGCCATCAAGTACTACAGAGAGGCAGTCAGGTACGAATACTACAGGTTCACACTCTCAATATGAGTTTTTCTATAGTTCTATGGTACATGTAGGTTACATTCCAATGTCCATACTTGTATATCACTTACACCCAAAATATTGTTTCAAACTAGGTGTTATGCTACTGTGGATATTGGAACAGAGTCGCATTGGAAAGCACATGTCACGATAACACTTTATCAAACCTACGGCTGAAACCATTGAACCTCTCAGCTGTGTTTTGTGTCAGGTTGCACCCTACGTATGTCCACGCTATGAACAACCTAGGCAACATCCTGAAAGAGAGGAACAAATTGGTGGAGGCAGAGGAGCTTCTGGCAAAAGCTGTACTCGTACAGTAGGTGGACACACACACTGTCATGCACGAACATATGCATGCATGTACATGCACACAGAAAAGAATCACAGATATAACTTTATTAGCCTTTGACTTCACAAAAAAACAAAACATTCCGGACATTAAACGCAACTGTGGTGTTCTTCTGAGAAAGGCCGGACTTTGCAGCAGCGTGGATGAATCTGGGAATAGTGCAAAACAGTCTGAAGAAGTTTAAGGAAGCAGAGCAGAGCTACTGGAACGCCATCCAATTCCGGAAGAAATACCCTGACTGTTACTACAACCTGGGACGCCTGGTGAGTGCAAAGGTTGGACATAAAGCCACCAACCGAGGTTGGACTTAAAGCCACCAACCGAGGTTGGACTTTAAGCCACCAACTGAGGTTGGACTTTAAGCCACCAACCGAGGTTGGACTTAAAGCCACCAACCGAGGTTGGACTTAAAGCCACCAACCGAGGTTGGACTTAATGCCACCAACCGAGGTTGGACTTAATGCCACCAACCGAGGTTGGACTTAAAGCCACCAACCGAGGTTGGACTTAAAGCCACCAACCGAGGTTGGACTTAAAGCCACCAACCGAGGTTGGACTTAAAGCCACCAACCGAGGTTAGACTTAAAGCCACCAACCGAGGTTGGACTTAAAGCCACCAACCGAGGTTGGACTTAAAGCCACCAACCGAGGTTGGACTTAAAGCCACCAACCGAGGTTGGACTTAAAGCCACCAACCGAGGTTGGACTTAAAGCCACCAACCGAGGTTAGACTTAAAGCCACCAACCGAGGTTGGACTTAAAGCCACCAACCGAGGTTGGACTTAAAGCCACCAACCGAGGTTGGACTTAAAGCCACCAACCGAGGTTAGACTTAAAGCCACCAACCGAGGTTGGACTTAAAGCCACCAACCGAGGTTGGACTTAAAGCCACCAACCGAGGTTGGACTTAAAGCCACCAACCGAGGTTAGACTTAAAGCCACCAACCGAGGTTGGACTTAAAGCCACCAACCGAGGTTGGACTTAAAGCCACCAACCGAGGTTGGACTTAAAGCCACCAACCGAGGTTGGACTTAAAGCCACCAACCGAGGTTGGACTTAAAGCCACCAACCGAGGTTGGACTTAAAGCCACCAACCGAGGTTGGACTTAAAGCCACCAACCGAGGTTGGACTTAAAGCCACCAACCGAGGTTAGACTTAAAGCCACCAACCGAGGTTGGACTTAAAGCCACCAACCGAGGTTGGACTTAAAGCCACCATCCGTAAGCTTTCCTACTGTCTAACAGTCAATACAATTTACACTAATTAATTATTGAAGGATATGTTATTAATTGCCTTATGAGCTCAGTACTGTTGTACCCCAAACTGTAAGGTTAAATAAACTATATGTTTAAATGTATCATGTTGATCAGTCTATGTAGAAAAAGTGAATTCAATAGATTTGAGAGTGGTAACCTTTCCCGATAAGGTTCTGTAGCTTGTTCTGTTCCAAACCTAGTGGCAAGGCTGCTGTAAGCCTCAAACACAGACTGCAGATTGTGGCTTTGATGATGAATGAAGGTGATGTGGTTTGCTAGAATGGTAATGTAGGAAATCTACATAACCTGGTTCAAGCATTCATAACATCACCCTGAAGAAGGCACAGCGATGCCGAAACGTTGGTGTGTTTTTAGCCAGTAAATGACTAGGAGCTTATACCTGTGGAGTGTGCAGCTCTTTGTTTTTAAAGCTTACTGTTTATTCACCGTTAGTCAGCACCTAAATCATTTCCTCTGGGTGTGTGCAAGCTCATGCTTTTTATTTGTCTAGTATGCAGACCTGAACAGACACCTAGATGCTCTGAATGCGTGGAGGAATGCTACAGTGCTAAAGCCTGACCACAGCCTGGCATGGAACAACATGGTCATACTACTGGACAACACTGGTAACCACACACACACACACTGCCACATGCACGTACACCACATACACACTTCTAACACACACTTTCACAGACACACACACACTACCACATGCATGCGCACCCAAGGCTCTAAATAAAGTCATTTAAATTGGTAGCACTGCTTCACCTAAAGTGAACACAACATAAGCACAACATAAAATCTGTTTCTCAAATGAGACACTTTAATGTCATTGTCCTCTTGCTCAGTTGTGCACCGGGGACTCACACTCCTCTTTCTATTCTGGTTAGAGACAGTTTGTGCTGTTCTGTGAAGGGAGTACCTGTCGGCCCCAGCCTCGAACGCAGATCCTGTATGTACCTAACTGACAAACTCTGTCCATTCATTGCCATTTACCCGTTGTTGTCTTAGCTCTCCTGATCTACATTTGTGTTTGCTTTTTACCTCTCTCTAATGTCAATATATCTTGTCTACTGCTGTCTTGGCTAGTTCTTATTGTTTTATTTCACTGTACAGTCGTGGCCAAAAGTTTTGAGAATGACACAAATATAAATTTTCACAATGTTTGCCGCCTCAGTTTGTTTGATGGCAATTTGCATATACTCCAGAATGTTATGAAGAGTGATCAGATGAATTGCAATTAATTGCAAAGTCCCTCTTTGCCATGCAAATGACATGAATCCCCAAAAAACATTTCCACTGCATTTCAGCCCTGCCACAAAAGGACCAGCTGACATGTCAGTGATTCTCTCGTTAACACAGGTGTGAGTGAAGACAAGGCTGGAGATCACTCTGTCATGCTGATTGAGTTCGAATAACAGCCTGGAAGCTTCAAAAGGAGGGTGATGCTTGGAATCATTGTTCTTCCTCTGTCAACCATGGTTACCTGCAAGGAAACACGCGCCGTCATCATTGCTTTGCACAAAAAGGGCTTCCCAGGCAAGGATATTTTTGCCAGTAAGATTGCACCTAAATCAACCATTTATCGGATCATCAAGAACTTCAAGGAGAGCGGTTCAATTGTTGTGAAGAAGGCTTCAGGGCACCCAAAAAAGTCCAGCAAGCGCCAGGACCATCTCCTATAGTTGATTCAGCTGTGGGATCGGGGCACCACCAGTACAGAGCTTGCTCAGGAATGGCAGCAGGACAGGTGTGAGTGCATCTGCACACACAGTGAGGTGAAGACTTTTGGAGGATGGCCTGGTGTCAAGAAGGGCTGCAAAGAAGCCTCTTCTCTCCAGGAAATACATCAGGGACAGACTGATATTCTGCAAGAGGTACAGGGATTGGACTGCTAAGGACTGGGGTAAAGTCATTTTCTCTGATGAATCCCCTTTCCGATTTGTTTGGGGCATCCGGAAAAAAGCTTGTCCGGAGAAGACGAGGTGAGCGCTACCATCAGTCCTGTGTCATGCCAACAGTAAAGCATCCTGAGACCATTCGTGTGTGGGGTTGCTTCTCAGCCAAGGGAGTGGGCTCACTCACAATTTTGACTAAGAACACAGCCATGAATAAAGAATGGTACCACCACATCCTCCGAGAGCAACTTCTCCCAACCATCCAGGAACAGTTTGGTGACAAACAATGCCTTTTCCAGCATGATGGAGCACCTTGCCATAAGGCAAAAGTGATAACTAAGTGGCTCGGGGAACAAAACATCGATATTTTGGGTCCATGGCCAGGAAACTCCCCAGACCTTAATCCCATTGAGAACTTGTGGTCAATCCTCAAGAGGCGGGTGGACAAACAAAAACCCACAAATTCTGACAAACTCCAAGCATTGATTATGCAAGAATGGGCTGCCATCAGTCAGGATGTGGCCCAGAAGTTAATTGACAGCCTGCCAGGGCGGATTGCAGAGGTCTTGAAAAAGAAGGGTCAACACTGCAAATATTCACTCTTTGCATCAACATCATGTAATTGTCATTAAAAGCCTTTGACACTTATGAAATGCTTGTAATTATACTTCAATATTCCATAGTAACATCTGACAAAAATATCTAAAGACACTGAAGCAGCAAACTTTGTGGGAATTAATATTTGTGTCATTCTCAAAACTTTTGGCCACGACTGTGGAGTCCTCAGTCCCGCTCAAAATGCCTTAGCTCTTTTTGTCCCACCCCACACACATACGGAGACCTGACCTTGCTTAACTGGTGCCTCCATAGGCGAGACCTCTCGTCACTCAATGCCTAAGTTTACCTCCACTCTACTCACATCCTACCATACCATTATCTGTACATTATGCCCTGAATCTATTCTACCATGCCCAGAAATCTGCTCCTTTTATTCTCTGTCCCCAACACACTAGACGACCAGTTCTTATAACCTTTAGCCGTACCCTTATCCTACTCCCCCTCTGTTCCTCTGGTGATGTAGACGTTAACCCAGGCCCTGTAGCCCCCAGTTCCACTCCTATTCTCCAGGCACTATCATCCCCCTCTTCAAAGGTGGAGACACTCTAGACCGAAACTGTTACAGACCTATATGTATCCTGCCCTGCTTTTCTAAAGTCTTCGTGAGACAAGTTAAACAGATCACCGACCATTTAGAATTCCACCGTACCTTCTCCACTATGCAATCTGGTTTCTGAGCGGGTCATGGGTGCACCACAGCCACGCTCAAGGTCCTAAACGATATCATATCCGCCATCGCTAAAAGACAATACTGTGCAGCCGTCTTCATCGAAGGCTTTTGACTCTGTCAATCACTGCATTCTTATCGGCAGACTCAACATTCTTGGTTTTTCAAATGAATGCATCGCCTGTTTCCCCAACTACTTCTCAGATTTCAGTGTGTCAAATCGGAGGGCCTATTGTCTGGACCTCTGGCAGTCTCTATTGGGGTACCACAGGGTTCAATTTTCCAGCCAACTCTTTTCTCTGTGTACATCAATGATGTCGCTCTTGCTGCTGGTGATTCTCTGATCCACCTCTATGCAGACAACACCATTCTGGCATATACTTCTGGCCCTTCTTTGGACACTTTGTTAACAAATCTGCAGACGAGCCATTACAACACTCCTTCCGTGGCTTCCAACTGCTCTCAAATGCACCTTAGCCAAATACATTTCAACTCAGTTTTTCACAATTCCTGACATTTAAAATGATTAAAAATTATGTTCCTAGGTCAGTTAGGATCACCACTTTATTTTAAGAATGTGAAATGTCAGAATAATAGTAGAGGGAATGATTTATTTCAGCTTTAATTTCTTTCATCACATTCCCAGTGGGTCAGAAGTTCACATACAGTGGGGCAAAAAGTATTTAGTCAGCCACCAATTGTGCAAGTTCTCCCACTTAAAAATATGAGAGAGGCCTGTAATTTTCATCATATGTACACTTCAACTATGACAGTCAAAATGAGGAAAAAAAAATCCAGAAAATCACATTGTAGGATTTTGAATGAATTTATTTGCAAATTATGGTGGAAAATAAGTATTTGGTCAGCTACAAACAAGCAAGATTTCTGGCTCTTACAGACCTGTAACTTCTTCTTTAAGAGGCTTCTCTGTCCTCCACTCGTTACCTGCCATGGTGGCGAAGTACGTACAATATAGCAAGTAAAACACTGGAATGGTAGATTTGCAGTGGAAGAATGTGCAAAGTAGAAATATAAATAATGGGGTGCAAAGGAGCAAAATAAATAAATAAATACAGTAGGGGAAGAGGTAGTTGTTTGGGTTAAATTATAGATGGGCTATGTACAGGTGCAGTAATCTGTGAGCTGCTCTGGCAGCTGGTGCTTAAAGCTAGTGAGGGAGATAAGTGTTTCCAGTTTCAGAGATTTTTGTTTTCCTTGCAGGGTGATAATAAGAAGTGTGGATCATCATTATTTGGTCCATAAAGGTTAATGACCCATATCTGTTTATGGTCCAATAACATATTTAAACATAAACATATTGCACGCTGGGATCAAAATGACTGTTAATTAATAACATCACCCCTTTTGAGTTTCTTTGCCCATGGGAGAAATGCACTACCGCTCAAAAGTATTGGGTCACTTAGAAATGTTCTTGTTTTTGAAAGAAAAACACATTTTTTTTGTCAATTAAAATAACATCAAATTGATCTGAAATACAGTGTTGTTAATGTTGTAAATGACTATTGTAACTGGAAACGGCAGATTTTTTTTAAATCTACAAAATACCAGTCTCAACATCAACAGTGACAAGGCGACTCCGGGATGCTTGCCTTCTAGGCAGAGTTCCTCTGTCCAGTATCTGTGTTCTTTTGCCCATCTTAATATTTTATTTTTATTGGCCTGTCTGAGATTTGGCTTTTTCTTTGCAACTCTGCCTAGAAGGCCAGCATCCCGGAGTTGCCTCTTCACTGTTGACGTTGAGACTGGTGTTTTGAGGATACTATTTAATGAAGCTGCCAGTTGAGGACTTGTGAGGCGTCTGTTTCTCAAACTCTAGACACTCTAATGTAATAGTCCTCCTGCTCAGTTGTGCATCAGGGCCTCCCAATCCTCTTTCTATTCTGGTTAGAGACAGTTTGCACTATTCTGTGAAGGGAGTAGTACACAGCGTTGTACGAGATCTTCAGTTTCTTGGCAATTTCTCACATGGAATAGCCATAATTTCTCAGGACAAGAATAGACTGACGAGTTTCAGAAGAAAAGTCTTTGTTTCTGGCCGTTTTGAGCCTGTAATTGAACCTACAAATGCTGACGCTCCAGATACTCAACTAGTCTAAAGAAGGACAGTTTTATTGCTTCTTTAATCAGTATGACCGTTTTCAGCTGTGCTAACATAATTGCAAAAGGGTTTTCTAATGATCAATTAGCCTTTTAAAATGATAAACTTGGATTAGCTAACACAACGTGCCGTTGGAACACAGGAGTGATGGTTATTGATAATGGGCCTCTGTACGCCTATGTAGATATTCCATAAAAAATCTGCCGTTTCCAGCTACAATAGGCATTTACATTAACAATGTCTACTCTGTAATTCTGATCAATTTGATGTTATTTTGATGGACAAAAAAACGTGATTTTCTTTCAAAAACAAGTACATTTCTAAGTGACCCCAAACTTTTGAACGGTAGTGTATATTTTTCCACACAACTTTAACTAAAATTGTTGAATGAGTTTCCTGTTGACAATAGATATTATGTTCCTTCTCTTTGACCAAGTTAAATATTGTTATGTTCTTATCATCTGCTAAACCATTACAATTATAACTGGCTATACTTATTTCACCATTTACCATAATGAGATACAAGTTTCAAATCTATTTATCATAATATGTTTGTAAATGTACCATGGTGATTGAGTATCCATATTAGCTGTACCATGATATTTGCATTGCTACTAAGTAACCCTCCAATTGACTTCCGCTAAAGCACCCTCTCTTATCCCAAGCTCTCTCTTTCTTTCTGTGCCCCCAAATGTTTAGATATATACTGGTAAAGTAACCAGGTTGTTAGCTAATGAGGTAACATGACTGAACAAGGTGTAAACAAATGTGTGGTTTTTGAACGACCCGCGACATGGTTTATGAAGAGAGCCTAAAAACAAACATTTTGGTCCACCAAGCACTTTTGCAGGTCGATGAAAAAAATCTATCATCCACTCATAATTCTTACCAGTCGATACATTTATTCGCCATAATAACACCAAAAATCACCCCAAAAAATTGTCTAGTTTTTTTCCCTCCGTGTTTCCGATTTCCCTAGTTTTCTTTTCTTCAGGTTTTCACTCTCAAAATCATACCTTTTTTAATAGAACATCCCATTTTGTTGTTTCTCTAAGTCCACAAGAATGCTTAAACCACATCAGGAGACCACATGTGAGTTCTGGGGAAGAAAATAAAACACATGTTTTGCAGGGTATATTTGCCCTTTTTTAATTTTAATTCTGTTTATAAAACAAGACACTCGATCCATACAGATCATCATAAAATCATATTATTGTGCCAGGTAAGTTTACTCTACAGTTAACATTTAATTTGGAATTGAATACGTCTCAGGAAAGTTGCAAGAAATACAAGTCACTGATGAATTTTCTAACATTCTTTACATGTAGGCTTTGGATTGAAGTACAAGTCACTGATGAATTCTTTAACATTCTTTACATGTGGGCTTTGGATTGAAGTACAAGTCACTGATGAATTCTTTAACATTCTTTACATGTGGGCTTTGGATTGAAGTACAAGTCACTGATGAATTCTTTAACATTCTTTACATGTGGGCTTTGGATTGAAGTACAAGTCACTGATGAATTCTTTAACATTCTTTACACGTGGGCTTTGGATTGAAGTACAAGTCACTGATGAATTCTTTAACATTCTTTACATGTGGGCTTTGGATTGAAGTACAAGTCACTGATGAATTCTTTAACATTCTTTACATGTGGGCTTTGGATTGAAGTACAAGTCACTGATGAATTCTTTAACATTCTTTACACGTGGGCTTTGGATTGAAGTACAAGTCACTGATGAATTCTTTAACATTCTTTACATGTGGGCTTTGGATTGAAGTACAAGTCACTGATGAATTCTTTAACATTCTTTACATGTGGGCTTTGGATTGAAGTACAAGTCACTGATGAATTCTTTAACATTCTTTACATGTGGGCTTTGGATTGAAGTACAAGTCACTGATGAATTCTTTAACATTCTTTACATGTAGGCTTTGGATTGAAGTACAAGTCACTGATGAATTCTTTAACATTCTTTACATGTGGGCTTTGGATTGAAGTACAAGTCACTGATGAATTCTTTAACATTCTTTACATGTGGGGCTTTGGATTGAAGTACAAGTCACTGATGAATTCTTTAACATTCTTTACATGTGGGCTTTGGATTGAAGTACAAGTCACTGATGAATTCTTTAACATTCTTTACATGTGGGCTTTGGATTGAAGTACAAGTCACTGATGAATTATTTAACATTCTTTACATGTAGGCTTTGGATTGAAGTACAAGTCACTGATGAATTCTTTAACATTCTTTACATGTGGGCTTTGGATTGAAGTACAAGTCACTGATGAATTCTTTAACATTCTTTACATGTGGGCTTTGGATTGAAGTACAAGTCACTGATGCATTCTTTAACATTCTTTACATGTGGGCTTTGGATTGAAGTACAAGTCACTGATGAATTCTTTAACATTCTTTACATGTGGGCTTTGGATTGAAGTACAAGTCACTGATGAATTCTTTAACATTCTTTACATGTGGGCTTTGGATTGAAGTACAAGTCACTGAGGAATTCTTTAACATTCTTTACATGTAGGCTTTGGATTGAAGTACAAGTCACTGATGAATTCTTTAACATTCTTTACATGTGGGCTTTGGATTGAAGTACAAGTCACTGATGAATTCTTTAACATTCTTTACATGTGGGCTTTGGATTGAAGTACAAGTCACTGATGAATTCTTTAACATTCTTTACATGTGGGCTTTGGATTGAAGTACAAGTCACTGATGAATTCTTTAACATTCTTTACATGTGGGCTTTGGATTGAAGTACAAGTCACTGATGAATTCTTTAACATTCTTTACATGTAGGCTTTGGATTGAAGTACAAGTCACTGATGAATTCTTTAACATTCTTTACATGTGGGCTTTGGATTGAAGTACAAGTCACTGATGAATTCTTTAACATTCTTTACATGTGGGGCTTTGGATTGAAGTACAAGTCACTGATGAATTCTTTAACATTCTTTACATGTGGGCTTTGGATTGAAGTACAAGTCACTGATGAATTCTTTAACATTCTTTACATGTGGGCTTTGGATTGAAGTACAAGTCACTGATGAATTATTTAACATTCTTTACATGTAGGCTTTGGATTGAAGTACAAGTCACTGATGAATTCTTTAACATTCTTTACATGTGGGCTTTGGATTGAAGTACAAGTCACTGATGAATTCTTTAACATTCTTTACATGTGGGCTTTGGATTGAAGTACAAGTCACTGATGAATTCTTTAACATTCTTTACATGTGGGCTTTGGATTGAAGTACAAGTCACTGATGAATTCTTTAACATTCTTTACATGTGGGCTTTGGATTGAAGTACAAGTCACTGATGAATTCTTTAACATTCTTTACATGTGGGCTTTGGATTGAAGTACAAGTCACTGATGAATTCTTTAACATTCTTTACATGTGGGCTTTGGATTGAAGTACAAGTCACTGAGGAATTCTTTAACATTCTTTACATGTAGGCTTTGGATTGAAGTACAAGTCACTGATGAATTCTTTAACATTCTTTACATGTGGGCTTTGGATTGAAGTACAAGTCACTGATGAATTCTTTAACATTCTTTACATGTGGGCTTTGGATTGCACGAATCTGCATTCACATTCTTCTCTAGGGCACTTGGAAACAACTGCACAATGAAGACTATCATTACAACAATTATTATCTGGGAGCATGTATCTAGGAGCATAAGCAACCAAAATGGTCGTTCTTTAGAGCCATGTGCGTACCACACACACACACACCACTAACACACACTTTGACACACTCACCACAGTTGCTGTCTAATGGGAGATACTATGAGTGACAATACCCATCACTTGCTTTGTTTTGTGCCCAAACTATTTTGGATATTCAAAATCAATCTTTAATAGTTGAGTAATGGATGAATTTCCATTGATTACATGCGCCGCAGAGTTAGTCAAATGCCTCATTTTTACTCATTCATCCGTACGCACAGTTGTTCAAAGATTGTTTCTGTACGTTAACAGCAGTGAAGACAGAGACAAAGATAAAAAAAATGGGGGGAAATTTGATCTAAGCGCCCAACGTGATTAGACTGGAAGAGCAGGAACCGGCAATGCTTGAAATTTATGTATTAAAGCTTTGTGTGTGGAGTTTTCCAAAGGCACTCTTCCCTGCCGTGTGGAGAATGCGCTGATTTCCAGACGTTGGCGCCGCTTTTGTCAGAAGCCTCTCCCAAGGGGGGCGGGGTCTCCCAGGAGGGCCCTAGAACCATCCAATCGCCAGCCAGCATGCCCATGATCAAACGCAAGGCAGACACAGAGAAGTGCCCCCTCAGAATTCAGAATCCCCCTCCTCCACCCACTCTCCCCATAATTTCTTCCCCAAATCTGCCAAGACTACATGTCACCAAAAAACATAAAGTAACTGGGGTGTGCTTCCTTTATTCTCCTTTATTGCACAGAGACAAAGCTGAGCTAGCACACATACACTCAGCAATAAAAGAAACATCCTCTCACTGTCAACCCTGTTTATTTTCAGCAAACTTAACATGTGTAAATATTTGTATGAACATAACAAGATTCAACAACTGAGACATAAACTGAACAAGTTCCACAGACGTGACGAACATAAATTGAATAATGTGTCCCTGAGCAAAGGGTGGTCAAAATCAAAAGTAACAGTCAGTATCTGGTGTGGCCACCAGCTGCATTAAGTAATGCAGTGCATCTCCTCCTCATGGACTGCACCAGATTTTCCCGTACTTGCTGTGTGATGTTACCCCACTCTTCCACCAAGGCACCTGCAAGTTCCCGGACATTTCTGGGGGGAATGGCCCTAGCCCTTGCCCTCTGAGCAACAGGTCCCAGACGTGCTCAATCAGATTGAGATCCGGGTTCTTCGTTGGCCATGGCAAAACACTGACATTCCTGTCTTGCAGGAAATCACGCACAGAACAAGCAGTATGGCTGGTGGCATTGTCATTCTGGAGGGTCATGTCAGGATGAGCCTGCGGGAATGGTATCACACAAGGGAGGAGGATGTCTTCCCTGTAACGCACAGCATTGAGATTGCCTGCAACGACAACTAGCTCAGTCCGATAATGCTGTGACACACCACTCCAGACCATGACGGACCCTCAACCTCCAAATCGATCCCACTCCAGAGTACAGTCCTCGGTGTAACGCTAATTTCTTCAACGATAAATGCGAATCGGACCATCACCACTGATGAGACAAAACTGCGACTCGTCAGCGAATAGCACTTTTTGCCAGTCCTGTCTGGTCCAGCGACGGTGGGTTTGTGCCAATAGGCGACGTTGTTGCTGGTGATGTCTGGTGAGGACCTGCCTTACAACGGGCCTACAAGCCCTCAGTCCAGCCTCTCTCAGCCTATTGCGGACAGTCTGAGCACTGATGGAGGGATTGTGCATTCCTGGTGTAACTCGGGCAGTTGTTGTTGCCATCCTGTACCTGTCCCGCAAGTGTGACGTTTGGATGTACCGATCCTGTGCTGGTGTTGTTACACGTGGTCTGCCACTGTGAGGATGATCAGCTGTCCGTCCCGCTGTCTTAGGCGTCTCACAGTACGGACATTGTAATTTATTGCCCTAGCCACATCTGCAGTCCTTATGCCTCCTTGCAGCATGGCTAAGGCACGTTCACGCAGATGAGCAGGGACCCTGGGCATCTTTCTTTTTGTGTTTTTCAGAGTCAGTAGAAAGGCCTCTTTAGTGTCCTAAGTTTTCATAACTGTGACCTTAATTGCCTACTGTCTGTAAGCTGTTAGTGTCTTAAAACTTCTTAAGGATAGGTGTTTCCTGGCTGGACAACTTCCGGTGAAACTGGAGGGAGCACAATTCAAATACATTTTAAACACTTATGTACATATACAGTTGAAGTCGGGAGGTTACTTTTTTTTTACCTTTATTTAACTAGGCAAGTCAGTTAAGAACAAATTCTTATTTTCAATGACGGCCTAGGAACAGTGGATTAACTGCCTTGTTCAGGGGCAGAACGACAGATTTGTACCTTGTCAGCTTAGGGATTCGAACTTGCAACCTTTAGGTTACTAGCCCAACACACTAACCACTAGGCCCCTACATATACCTTAGCCAAATACATTTAAACCCCGTTTTTCACAATTCCTGACATGTAATCCTATTAAAAATCCTCTGTCTTAGGTCAGTTATGATCACCACTTTATTTTAAGAATGTGAAATGTCAGAATAATAGTAGTGAGTGATTTATTTATTTCAGCTTTTATATCTATCATCACATTCCCAGTGGGTCAGAAGTTTACATGCTCAATTAGTATTTGGTACCATTACCTTTAAATTGTTTAACTTGGGTCAAACGTTTCTGGTAGTCTTCCTCAAGCTTCCCACAATAAGTTTGGTGAATTTTGGCCCATTCCTCCTGACAGAGATGGTGTAACTGAGTCACGTTTGTAAGCCTCCTAGCTCGCACATGCTTTTTCAGTTCTGCCCACAAATGTTCTATAGGATTGAGGTCAGGGCTTTGTGATGGCCACTCCAATACCTTGACTTTGTTGTCCTTAGGCAATTTTGCCACAACTTTGGAAGTATGCTTGGAGTCATTGTTCATTTGGAAGACCCACTTGCAACCAAGCTCAATGTCTTGAGATGTTGCTTCAATTTATCCACGTAATTTTCCATCCTCATGATGCTATCTATTTTGTGAAGTGCACCAGTCCCTCCT
This sequence comes from Oncorhynchus clarkii lewisi, assembly GCF_045791955.1. Taxonomy (NCBI): domain Eukaryota; kingdom Metazoa; phylum Chordata; class Actinopteri; order Salmoniformes; family Salmonidae; genus Oncorhynchus; species Oncorhynchus clarkii. Next base: position 2,799,999 of record NC_092168.1, on the reverse strand, counting down.
GCAACAAAGCACCCCCACAACATGATGCTGCCACCCCCGTGCTTCACGGTTAGGATGGCGTTCTTCGGCTTGCAAGTCTCCCCCTTTTTCCTCCAAACATAACGAGGGTCATTATGGCCAAACAGTTCTATTTTTGTTTCATCAGACCAGAGGACATTTCTCCAAAAAGTACGATCTTTGTCCCCATGTGTGGTTGTAAACTGTAGTCTGGCTTTTTTATGGCGGTTTTTGAGCAGTGTCTTCTTCCTTGCTGAGCGGCCTTTCAGGTTATGTTGATATAGCCCTCGTTTTTCTGTGGATATAGATACTTTGTAACTGTTTCCTCCAGCATCTTCACAAGGTCCTTTGCTGTTGTTCTGGGATTGATTTGCAATTTTCACACCAAAGTACGTTCATCTCTGTGAGACAGAACGCCTCTCCTTCCTGAGCGGTATGACTGCTGTGTGGTCCCATGGTGTTTATACTTGCGTACTATTGTTTGTACAGATGAGCGTGGTACCTTCAGGTGTTTGGAAATTGCTCCCCAGGATGAAGCAGACTTGTGGAGGTCTACATGTTTTTTTTTTTAGGTTTTGGCTGATTTATTTTGATTTTCCCGTGATGTCAAGCAAAGAGGCACTGAGTTTGAAGGTATGCCTTGAAATACATCCACAGGTACACCTCCAATTGACTCAAATTATGTCAATTAGCCTATCAGAAGCTTCTAAAGCCTTGACATCATTTTCTGTCATTTTCCCAGCTGTTTGAAGTCTCAGTCAACTTCGTGTATGTAAACTTCTGACCCACTGGAATTGTGATACAGCGAACTATAAGTTAAATAATCTGTCTGTAGAAAGAAAAATGACTTGTGTCATGCACAAAGTAGATGTCCTAACCGACTTGCCAAAACTATAGTTTGTTAACAAGAAATTTGTGGAGTGGTTGAAAAACGAGATATAATGATTGTGTATGTAAACTTCCGACAACTGTAAATGTCTTATATTTGCGTTAATCTAACTGCACTGTCCAATTTACAGTAGCTACTACAGCGAAAACATGTAATGCGATTGTTTGAGGACGGCGCCCCACATCAAAATATTTTTTCACCGGCACAGGTTTCATACATTCACATATAACGATTAAATATTCACTTACTTTTTGAAAATGTTCCTCTGATTTGACATCCAAAGGGTCCTAGCTTTAACTTCATAGGGCTAGGCCACTTTTTTCTCCACTTCCTGCCTGAATGACGTGCCTAAAGTAACTCAGGCCATGAAGCCAGGATATGCATATAATTGATACCATTGGAAAGAAAACACTTTGCCGTTTATAGACATTTTTAAATAATGCAGGAGAATATAACACAATAGACATGGTAGGAGAAAATCCAAAGAAAAACAAATGTTTTTTTGTTGAGAAAGACCATCCTCTTAGAAATGCAAAATGTCATATTGCAATTCCTATGGCCTCCACAGGTTGTCAGCAGTCTACGTTCAAGGTTTCAGGCTTGTAACTTCAAAAACAATAAGAAATAACAGTTTTAGTAGAGGGACACAGTCTTGGAAATTCGTGTTTGCGTGTGCCATGAAGACATTACGCACCTGCTAAAATCAGTTTCCTATTGAACATACTTCTTTCCGAAATAAATATTATAGTTTCATTACATTTTAGGGTACCTGAGGTGTAAATAGAAACGTATTTTGACTTTTTGAAACAAAGTTTAGGGGTAGAATATCGGATTCTTTCTCTGCAAGATGAACGAGTGGATGACTCAAATCGGTGAAGCAAAAAAAACGGACATTTTGGGATATAAAGAAGGATTGTATCTTACAAAACGACACTACATGTTATAGCTGGGACCCTTTGGATGACAAATCATGTTAAACCCTTTACAATAAAAATCTGTGAAGTTATTTGGATTTTTACAAATTCTCGTTGAAATACAGGGTCCTGAAAAAGGGATGTTTCTTTTTTTGCTGAGTTTATGTGCACACACATGTGCACGCAGAGCATGACTCGGGGCCTCTCTCCCTCCCACCTTCCCTTCCTCTATCTCTCTCCTTCCCACCTCCCCTCCCTGGTCAGACAGGTCTGACAGAGATCAATAAGCCAGTGGTCCTTGTGTTCAGCTCCTAATTAGGAAGCTAAAGCGCTCTTCCATGTGTGGAGAGGAAAAACTCTGCTCTACACACCACAGACAACACACACATGTACACGCACACTGGGCGCTCAGTTTATATTGGGTTTCATCATTTTATCTATTGTATAAAGGTATAAGCACTTGCTTTAAAGCTCTGTACGTTCGTACAAGCAGTTGACATTTGTATTCTGTGAATGCATCGACTTCCAATTAAGACTTTTAAAGCTGACTTGTAGTCTGACGGTTTTAAACTTTGTTCTCCTCATGACTTGGATTTCCACCTTGCATGTCCACAGGCTTTGAACTAGCAAGTTCAATCTCGCTTGTCTGTGTCTGACTATCCGTCTGTCCTTCTCATGTCTTTCCCTTCTCTCTCCTGTCGTCTAGGCAACCTAGCCCAGGCGGAGGCAATTGGCCGAGAGGCCCTAAAGCTCCTCCCTAACGACCACACCATCATGTTCTCATTGGCCAACGTCCTGGGCAAACTACAGAAGTATAAGGTCAGTAAACCCAGAGAGAGAAATTACTTACAATAATTTACCTCAACTAGGGCTGTGACGGTCATGAAATTTTGGATGACAGTAATTGGTCAGCCAAATGACCGCGGTCACGTTTCAACCGTTGGAATAGCAATTTAGTAAAAAATAATCTAATCATGTGATTAAGGCACATTTTCTCCTCTCCTCCGCTCCTGACTGCATGTGCTGCCATAGAAATAGAATGAATGAAATGGACGTCCTCATTCAAGTCAATGATGGCATAATGGCTGGACTGGTGGCAATTGCAAGTATAGCAGCAAAGGAGAAAAGCTAGGTTGAAGATAACAAAGGTTAAAATGAGGATTCTAATACCCCATAACTTTTTGCAGCAATGGGACCAGCTATGCAAGTTAGCAACGGCGCTGGTCATGCGAATGTTTATTTTCTTAAAGCTTTCACGTGGAGTCCTAACTTTTATCTTCAAGCTAGGAGTAAAGCAACTGAAACCAGGAAGTGTACCTGTCTATTTGTGCTGTGATTTGTTGATTGAACTCATCTGACATTACAAAAAATACATTCCATTGCATGAGCCCCATCAGTTAACATCATTTGAATTAACATTCTACATTACCATGGAAATGATTGTATCACAATACCAGGCAGCCATTGCGAGTGTACCCATTAGTTTACCAGTCACATTTCCAGGGTTAGAGGTTGTAAGCCTGTTCTATTCATTCTATTTCTGTGTGTGTGTGCTGCAACCTAACACTCGTTTGCTACAACACCTTGCTCGTTTCTGCAAGGAGCAACACATTTTCATCACGTGGTTAAGAGTCCATGTTACCACAGAAACAGACTTAACCGCATGAAGTCATTGGGATTGACACCATTTTTTGGGACTCAAATCAAATGTTATTTGTCACATGCACCAAATACAACAGGTGTAACCCTTACCGTGAAATGATTACTTACAAGCCCTTTACCAAGAATGCAGTTTTAAGAAAATATAGTTAAGAAAATATTATCTAAATAAACTAAAGTAAAAAAAAAATAATAATAACACTATAAAATAACTAAAATGAGGCTTATATACAGGGGGTACTGGTACCGAGTCAATGTGCAGGGGTACAGGTGTGTGTGTGACTGCACTCCTAATGCAGCCAGATACCCACACACACTGAAACATGTCCTGTGTTTTGTGCCCAATCAGGAGTCCGAAGGCTTCTTCCTCCAGGCTCTGAGGATCAACCCAAATGCTGCCAGTTGCCATGGCAATCTGGGTAAGACCAGTGGGTTCCGAGATACGTTTGATGTCGAACCATAGTTCTTATAGACCCATATAAATGTTTTTCATATACAGTATATTTGTCTTTTGTATTAAGACACTTGCCACATAAATAAATCCATAATACCTCAATGTGGTGTGTTTAATTAATAGTTTTGGGATAATGTGATGGGTTTGGTCTCAAGCAAGAGTAACAGTTAGAAACATTATTGGTCATATGAAGTAAATGCATGGGCCACCTTCAGTAGGTACACGGTAGAACGTTGCAGGTAGAAATGTCACGAAGAGGCTGACATGAATTGTGATTCCTTATTCTCAAAATCAGAGGCATGTTTATTCTGAGTGTTCCACACGTGTCTTTGGCCTCACAATAATATGTCTGTGTCTCTCTCCCCTCCATCTCAGCGGTGCTGTACCATCGCTGGGGGAAGCTGGAGCTGGCGAAGAAGCACTACGAGCTGTCTCTGAAGCTGGATCCAGAAGCCCCAGGCACCCGGGACAACTACAACATGCTGCGACGCAAACTGGACCAGCTTTACAGGACCACACCACCCTGAGGGACTCAACCACTGACTGCATGCTGCAACACACACACATACGCAAATAACCATTCATTCATTCCAGCTTTGTACCGTTTCCATTCTATTTAAGAAATAAAGACTGTTTTGTGTAACATGTTCTGTTGCTTGTCCCCCATTATGGGAAGGGGACTAGATCGGTCTCTGTCTGTTCGTACGTTAGTCACACGCGATGTCTGACAGCACTGGCCCGATTTTAAATAAACTTGGGTGAATGTTCTGGGGAAAAAAACACATGCAAATTCGTTTTGTGGCAAATTTAAGGCGAATTGTGAACTTCTGGAAAACAATTATGGGGAAACTTGTGGCGAACATTCTACTGTTTGCAAATTTGTTTCACACTGTATGAATATGCAAATAAAATCTGATTTTTGGTTACTGTGTGTTAACATTTAAATGTATCTACATAAACCAAATAACATAATTTTAAATAAACTTGCTTCTCACAAAGAAAACTAAACATACTATACTGAACAAAAATGAACGCAACATGTAAAGTGTTGGTCCCATGTGAGCTGAAATAAAATATCCCAGAAATGTTTGATACACACAAAAAGCTTATTTCTCTCATGTTGTGCACATATTTGTTAACATCCTTGTTCGTGGGCATTTCTCCTTTGCCAAGATAATCCATCCACCCGGCGGGTGATTAAACAGCATGATCATTACACAGGTGCACATTGTGCTGGGGATAATAAAAGGACATGCTAACATGTGTAGTTTTGTCACACAACACAATGCCACAGATGTCTCAAGTTGAGGGAGCATGATGAAACTGAAGTATTTCTGAATGTAATATAGTTCACACCCATGTGAAATCCATAGATTAGGGCCTAATGAATTTATTTCAATTGACTGATTTCATTATATGAACTGTTAACTCAGTAAAATCATTTAAATTGAAGCATGTTGTGTTCATTTTTGTTCCGTATAAATGTACCAAATATACTAAACATGTACTCAATGTCTTAACAGATTAAAATGTATCCAATAGAACTTGAAATGATCTGCATGCTAGTGAAGAAAAGATGGGCTATTTCCCAAATACATTTCTAATTGAATCTATTGATGTAGATACAACATTTACATGAGAGAGATGGGAACACTATGGGGATTTTGACCGTAAGATGTTTAAAGGGGAAACTACAGAATTTACATGAGCCAAGTGAAAACCGAGCAATAGCTTTCAACCAGTGGAAAACAGGGTCAGCTATTACAAAGTTGCATTGATGTTGCTATGCTTCTCACTGAAACTGGCATTCTATACACTGAACAAAAATAAAACCAACATTCAACAATGTCAAATATTTTACAGAGTTGCAGTTAATTTAAGAAATTCAGTCAATTGAAAACAATTCATTAGGCCCTTATCTATGGATTTCACATGACTGGAAATACAGATATGCATCTGTTGGTCAACACTTGCCTAATGCAGCGTGACATATAGAGTTGATCAGGCTGTTGATTGTGGCCTGTGGAATGTTGTCCCACTCCTCTTCAATGGCTGTGCTAAGTTGCTGAATATTGGTGGAAACTGGAACACGTTGTCATACACGTTGATCCAGAGATTGCCAAACATGTTCAATGGGTGACATGTCTGGTGAGTCTGCAGGCCAAGTACAAGGAGACAGTCATTTACTAGTTGACTCTTCTTCCTAACCCAGGTGTATAAGGCTTGGGTGAAAGAAAAGCAACATAAAATTGAGTTATGCCTAATATGGCAATTCATATTATTTTTCCAAAGTGAATTATCGTTAACTTACATCTCAAAGCCATGCATGCAAGAAGCCTTGACCTAGTGGACACGTTTCTATGTCCTCAATTTTGATTGAAGGCCTGTCTCTTTGCCTTGTAACTGATTGCTTCTAGAAAGAGAGAAGAAACAAGACATGATCAAGATGCACTAGTGTTCCCATCTCTCTCATGTAAATGTTGTATCTACATCAATAGATTCAAGACGCAGACGTCTCAAGTAGGCACCTGGAAATGCAAATGCGCTACGCTAAATGTACTCGTTAAAACTCAAACGTTCATTAAAATACACATGCAGGGTATTGAATTAAAGCTACACTCGTTGTGAATCTAGCCAACAAGTCAGATTTTTAAAATGCTTTTCGGCGAAAGCATGAGAAGCTATTATCTGATAGCATGCAACACCCCAAAATGCCTGAAGGCGACGTAAACAAAAGAATTAGCGTAGCCGGCGCTACACAAAAACGCAGAAATAAAATATAAAACATTCATTACCTTTGATGATATTCTTTGTTGGCACTCCTATATGTCCCATAAACATCACAAATTGGTCTTTTTCCCGATTAAACCCGTCCATGAATGCCCAAAATATCCATTTGTATAGCCTGTCTGCTTCAGGAAAAAAGCTCTCTTCCAACACGCAACGTCATTTTTAAAAATTATATAAGTTGCCTATATTCTTTGACAAAACACTTCAACTTACTTTTGTAACCCAACTTTAGGTATTTGTAAACGTTAATAAGCGATCAAATTGATCACTGGGCGATCTGTATTCAATAGCAGCTACTCAAGAAAACAATGTCCATTTTTCAATCTTCCAAAATCGATTGTTGTAGGCTGGATGGAATGGCGGATCTATTGGTAATGTCTCAAAGGATTTTTGTCAATGACATTTTTTGGCGACATCGTGTGGAAGCTGTAGGAATTGCATCCGTGTCCATATTAAATTTGGTGTCCTTTAATACAATACATGAAAGGGGCGCATGGATACTTTTTTCAGCTTTCAGTGACCAGTTTTTCTTGCGCTTTTCGATGAAACACACGCTCTGTTATAGTCACAGCCGTGATTTAACAAGTTTTAGAAACTTCAGAGTGTTTTCTATCCACACATACTAATCATATGCATATACTATATTCCTGGCATGAGTAGCAGGACGCTGAAATGTTGCGCGATTTTTAACAGAATGTTCGAAAAAGGAGGGGGTAGGATGAAGAGGTTTTAAGTTGCTTTGATGTCAAGTCAGCTCATATTGTTGCTACCTTAACATGCTACTGAACAGTGACACTGGCATATTGACATGAATTTATTAAAAAAAGAGCAACATATTCACCTAAAAATGTCCTTAGCTAGCTAGCAATCACATTAATTGTGCAAAAATGATAGCTAACATCCGCTAGCTAAGCGTTAGCCAATCAGTGGAGCTGCCGATTGAAACTTTATGCCATAAAACATGACTTTGCTGATTAAGCATCATTTAGCTAACTCAATTTAAAAGTTTATTAGGAAGTTTAATAAATAAATTAGACACTCACAGGACAACTTTGGTAGGTAGCTAGCTGGATAGCTCAGTTTCCATTTTCCAACAGATTTTTCTAATCCCCCTGATTGGTCATCGACGGATACTGATCTTCTGGTAAACTGATTGCCAGTAAAAATCCTCTGGTGAAATGTTTATCACTAGTGGCAAACATTTGCAACTTTTTGTGGCACACTATTCAGTTTGCAGCAAATTTGCCACACAGTTGCAGGAAGTATGAAGCAACACATTCATTTTTTTAAAGGTTGCCATAGAGATCCAGCGTTTAAAAAAATTACACTGATTGGCCCAAGGAGGGAGCTATAGTAATTAACTGACATTTTGTGAGTCACACAAGACAAGAAGAGGCGAAGCGAGAACTCAAGCAACGATTATGAACATACTGACAAGACACATGTCTCTGCCCTAACAATAGGAGTTGTCCACAAAGCAGCACGGTGGGCTGTCTAGCTCCCGCCTATCCTCTCTTTGGATTGGTGGATACATCTCGTCATTGTAATCCTTTTTGAATATTCGATGAGGGTTGTTGACTTCAAAAGCCTGTATTCAATGGAGAGAGATGCTATAAATAAATAAACCAAACGTAGCAAATAAGCCATAAAGGTTTTTGTTGACCAAATTCAACACTCATTGACCCCAATACAAAAACTCCTTGCTTCTTCCCCATCAGCCAATCAAATTCAAAAATAAAAAGCGCTATCACGCACACAAGAATATCTATTTTCCCACATCAAAATGGTAAGCATATTGCATCTAAAAACAACAAAAATGACAAGGCTATTTTCATTTTATGCCAGCTAAACATCTAAAACACTGAAATGGGAAGACATCTAGATTAGCTAAACTGCTTTGCTGGTTAGTTCTCTTTTCAAAGGATCTCATTTAGCTTGCTAGCTATTGGCTGGCTATTTAGCTAATGTTTTTAATCTAGCTACCTGCATAATGCAGCAAGTACTGGTTTTGAGTCCGGTATCGAGACCACATATTGAGTCTTAGTCTTGTCATATTGAGTGTCATCGTCTTGTCTCGGTGTCAGATACATTTGTACTTGGTCTCAGACACTGAGGACTCAACATTTCTTCCCGAGACCAGCCGAGTATAAAACCCATTATCAGCTTCCATTCAGTCACCTCATAAAACCACTTCGCCAGGCCAAATACACTGCTCAAAACAATAAGGGGAACACTAAAATAACACATCCTAGAGCTGAATGAATGAAATATTCTTATTAAATACTTTTTTCTTTACATAGTTGAATGTGCTGACAACAAAATCACACAAATTATCAATGGAAATCAAATTTATCAACCCTATGGAGGTCTGGATTTGGAGTCACACTCAAAATTAAAGTGGAAAACCACACTACAGACTGATCCAACTTTGATGTAATGTCCTTAAAACAAGTCAAAATGAGGCTCAGTAGTGTGTGTGGCCTCCACGTGCCTGTATGACCTCCCTACAACGCCTGGGCATGCTCCTGATGAGGTGGCGGATGTTCTCCTGAGGGATCTCCTCCCAGACCTGGACTAAAGCATCCGCCAACTCCTGGACAGTCTGTGGTGCAACGTGGCATTGGTGGATGGAGCGAGACATGATGTCCCAGATGTGCTCAATTGGATTCAGGTCTGGGGAACGGGCGGGCCAGTCCATAGCATCAATGCCTTCCTCTTGCAGGAACTGCTGACACACTCCAGCCACATGAGGTCTAGCATTGTCTTGCATTAGGAGGAACCCAGGTCCAGCATATGGTCTCACAGGGGGTCTGAGGATCTCATCTCGGTACCTAATGGCAGTCAGGCTAACTCTGGCGAGCACATGGAGGGCTGTGCGGCCCCCCAAAGAAATGCCACCCCACACCATGACTGACCCACCGCCAAACCGGTCATGCTGGAGGATGTTGCAGGCAGCAGAACGTTCACCACTGCGTCTCCCGACTCAGTCATGTCTGTCAAGTGCTCAGTGTGAACCTGCTTTCATCTGTGAAGAGCACAGATCTTGGTGTTCTCTGGCAAATGCCAAACGTCCTGCACGGTGTTGGGCTGTTAGCACAACCCCCACCTGTGGACGTCGGGCCCTCATACCACCCTCATGGAGTCTGTTTCTGACCGTTTGAGCAGACACATGCACATTTGTGGCCTGCTGGAGGTCATTTTGTAGGGCTCTGGCAGTGCTCCTCCTGCTCCTCCTTGCACAAAGGCCGAGGTAGCGGTCCTGCTGCTGGGTTGTTGCCTTCCTATGGCCTCCTCCACGTCTCCTGATGTACTGGCCTGTCTCCTGGTAGTGCTTCCATGCTCTGGACACTACGCTGACAGACACAGCAAACCTTCTTGCCACAGCTCGCATTGATGTGCCATTCTGGATGAGCTGCACTACCTGAGCCACTTGTGTGGGTTGTAGACTGCGTCTCATGCTACCACTAGAGTGAAAGAACCGCCAGCATTCAAAAGTGACCAAAACATCAGCCGGGAACTGAGAAGTGGTCTGTGGTTACCACCTGCAGAACCACTCCTTTATTGGGGGTGTCTTGCTAATTGCCTATAATTTCCACCTGTTGTCTATTCCATTTGCACAACAGCATGTGAAATTTATTGTCAATCAGTGCTGCTTCCTAAGTGGACAGTTTGATTTCACTGTTTGTGTCCTTCCTTCTTGTTTTGTGCCTGTTCAATTAAATAATATGTGGGAGCCATATCACGCTGCAGCTTGGTCTGATAATTATTACGACGAACGTGACACATTAGTTGTTGATGTGCATAACAGATGGAGCGAGAGTCTACCTTTCCATGGTTGTTTGATCAATAGGACTGTAAAGTTCCCAAATGTAAGAGGACTCCTTTGGTGTTTATATATTTGCAGAAATCCATTCAGGTTTGTTTTTTGGCGAATGGCCTTCTCATCTAAATGTGCGCTGTTGCAAATGGCTTGTATTGTAGCTCTGTAGCTCTGCTTGGCTATAGCACACCGGTCTGTGTAGACTTTAGTCCTGGACAAGGCAGATGTTTTCATTTGGTTTAATTTACTGCAGTGTCTATAAATTGTCCAAACACACGGCCCTTAACCACACTACATTTCTATAGAATTTTCACAAATGCCTTAGTATACGTAATTCCCAAACGTTCTAAGAATTTATGTAAATGTGAAAATGGTTGCTTAATCTGATTTTTTTTTTTGGGGTGTATACAGTATGAACAGATTTTAATAAGATTTCATGTTGCTGAAATGCTGTCAGTTCCACTTTAAATGCAACACTGTAGCACACGCAAGTTATTTTCAAAGAGATGGCTAACAAGCAGGCTGCAATGAAAAGCACAGATCCACTCACCAGATGATCATCTGAAACTTAACTTCTTGTTGAATGTTATTCTTGAAAAGGGTGACGCTAACAAATTAGCAACACCATCCGCTTTTAATACACGCGCCGCAGCTGCTGCAAACTAGCAGACAACTGAAGCCACTGTTGACTAACCCCATTCCGTACAAATGTATGCAACCGCGGCATTCAAACAAGGCTGGAATGAAAACTAATGGGACTGTAGCGACTGTGTTGGCGTCAAAATCTGGGGTGTGAACTACGTTTCTATTCAAGCGTTGATCGACATGGTAATGGCTCTATAGTATTGGAGTTGAAACAACTGACCTCTCTGACACTGTACGTTAAATGATGAACTGTCATGGCGTAACGTACAGCACGCCGCATAATGTGACTCATTCTGTGTCGTACAGCGTCTCTCCACCAGGTGTAGCTCTTCTCTCGCATATTAAAAACAAGAAAGGGACAGGGTAAGGAGGATACCTAGTCAATTGCACAACTGAATGCATACATATGTTGTGTCATTACTGCATGCCAACATGACTCTCAAAAGCCATGACAGCCGCTGTTTACTTCTGAAGATAACTTTAGCACCGCCCTAAAAACCAGATTCAAATTTGACACAAACCTTCAAATAGGTATGTAATGATACATTACATAAACTCTTCATAATTTTTTTATTTACATTTTAGAGGTGATTAGTTGGACCATCAGTCTTGGTCTTGACTCGGTCTCGGACCCCTTGTCCCCATCCTGGTCTCGGTTTTGACTCAGTCTTGGCCTCCCATCAGTCTTGGTCTTAACTCGGTCTCGTACCCCTTGTCCCCATCCTGGTCTCGGTCTTGAATCGGTCTTGGCCTCCCATCAGTCTTGGTCTTAACTCGGTCTCGTACCCCTTGTCCCCATCCTGGTCTCGGTCTTGACTCGGTCTTGGCCTCCTATCAGTCTTGGTCTTGACTCGGTCTCGTACCCCTTGTCCCCATCCTGGTCTTGGCCTCACATCAGTCTTGGTCTTAACTCGGTCCCGGACCCCTTGTCCCCATCCTGGTCTTGGTCTTGACTCGAACTCGATTTGCTCCGGTATTGGTCTTGAATTTGTTTCGCTTTAGGTGGCCTCGAACACAACACTTTTCTCAGGAGCTTTCAATTTCTCTCAAATTGTGTGTACTTTCTTTCACATCCCTGTTAGTGAGCATTTTATCCTTTGTCAAGATAATCAATCCACTTGACAGGTGTGGGGTATCAAGAAGCTGATTAAACAGCATGATCATGATACAGGTGCACCCTGTATCAAAGCCTGTGAGGGTGACTGCAAATTGAAGTTCACAACTTTACTCTTTAACCAACACAAACAACAAACAACAAGGAAAAAAGTTAGCCTTGTGAAACCAGATGGTTTGCTAAGAAACATAATGTGAGCTCGTGAGATCAGGCTGGTTAAGGCCAAAACAAAGTTGTTCTATATGAGAAAATATGTCCTGAAGAAAAACTGGATTATTTTATAATTTCATAAAACAAATATCTCTCCTGATATTCAGTGTCTGGTAAAACTCGTAATTACAACAAATGAACCCAGATTATTGAACCAGAATATTTCAATGACTCACTATTTAGATATACACAACACAGGATTGGACTGAGCAGAAAGTCAAAACTCACAGTTTGTTCAATGTACATATGGAGTAGAAATATATGCAACCTCTAATAATATGTTCCATGTTAGACAGAAGAGAGTGATAGGGTTACCATCCCTGGGTTGAGGCAGAGCAGGAGCCTGTTCAGAGAAAACAGGGGAGCAGTTCCGGAATTTGTCCAATATGAACGATTTTTGTTTGCCATTGCAGAAAGTTTTTGCTACGGTGTACCCTACTGAACACAACCCAGGGGTACGTGTGAGTGACAGTCAGTTCTCCCCAACACCTGAGTGTCAGTCGCAGGTCTATCCCTGTGTTGTTCAGGCAGAGCAGAAGTCTAGGTGTGGGTCACCTCACCTGTCCACCTGGGTTAGGGTTCCTATAAATGCCACCCTATTCCCTATATAGTCCACAACTTTTGATTAGAGCCCTACGATGGGAAATAGGTGCCATTTGGGACACAGGCCTAGGGTCACGCCATCTGCCCCCCTCGGTTAGTCAGAGTTAGGGTTACTAGAGTCAGAGATTCCCTTTGAAGACTTTTACTAATGTAGTCAGTACTGTTGTACTGATCCCCTGTCTGTCTCTGTAAAAATACATATTTTCTTTTAACACGCACACATATAGATGCAAACGCGCATGTAATACTTGAAGGGGGTATAGCATTCACAGCACCTTTGCTTGACTAGTCATTAGTGGGCGCTTTGATAGATTTTTTTTTTTACCCTGCTATTGCAAACTCCCAACATTTGTTTCCTTATGGCTTTGCTTAAAGATATTGTAAGTAGCAGGTGCTCTAGAAGCTAACACTAGTCACATGTCTATCTAAGTTTCTGTGTTTCATCTGTGTGGAACCCATCCTCGGTGAACCCTCTCCTCTCTCATCTCTGACCCCCATGTTATCTCAGCTGTGAGGAACACAGTGCGTTTGTGTGTCTAGAACAGGCATTGTAAAACTGTGTTTAGTTTGGCTAGCCCTCGGGAGTAGACCTGGGTTCAAATAGAATATAACTTTATATTCACTTTGGGATTATATACTATGCTATCCTTTATCTGTGCTTGATTGAGCTTGTCTAGCGCAATGTAAACAATAAGGTAGGTCTAATGTACGATCCTCACCTATTTGCCAGTCACACTCCAGCCATGCTCAAGCAAACGCTCAAAGTATTTGGAAGATTTCAAATACTATTTCAACCCAAGTCCGCTTGGGAGTGCCATTGCATTCTTGCACAACACTCTACATTATATTACTCTGGAGGAAAAAATAATAGTTCAATCGTTGTTTACTGTCTGTGAGGTGCATTGGCAGATAGGGTTCGGTCATTCAAACGGTTTGTGTTACTGTGTTTATTTTGACTAACATCTCTCTGTTCTTTTCCTAACTGGGGTGGGATCAAGACCCTTCACCTCTCCTCCATCCCTCGTTTCCTCCCTCCTCTTCCCGTCCTCTGTAGTTTTAATGTAAGAAAGGTGTTTGACCACAGAATTTTAAAAAAATGTACATCTTAAGATTTTTCCACCTAAAAGAGCAAAACCAATGTTTCAATCAAAAATATGGCCATCTTTTCATCAACTTTTTCCACCATCTGTTTTTTTTTTTTACACTTTCTTACACAGACAAAAATACATGAACATTTTCATTATGTTACTTTACATGTACTGAAAATAATGGTCATACTGTGTGAGACATCAGCATTCTCCCCCCTTTTCCCCAGAAAGGTGTTTGGCCATGAAAGTTTTTCTGAAGTGTCCACCGAGGCAACCAGGGGTCAGCCGAGACAGCAAGTCAGCATCGGCAGCCATCGCTGGATGAAAACATAGAGGCTTCAAAGAGACGTGATGAGATCCCTCACAGCTACACACACAAACAGTATCACACATGGTCTCTTTCGCTCACACACACACACACACACACACACACACACACACACACACACACACACACACACACACACACACACACACACACACACACACACACACACACACTCTCTCTCTCTCTCTCAGACATAGTCTCACTGTCTCCCTCTCTCACACTTCGGCTTCTCTGAAAGGACACTGCTGAGGGAAGCGCTGACCCGGACGTGAAACATCAGTCAACAACTGTGCAGTCCGGGTTCAAAGGTCAACACACAATTTTTTTCAACTGCCTCCCTTGGCTCGCAGGAAACTTTTGAAGCACTGGTGGTGTGTCTATCCTTTAAGGGCTGCAACATTTCTTTACACATGCAGTAGAATACACGTGTTGTGACTGAACGCAGCCCCTTTGATGTTGATGTCACTGATACACTCACCGGGGGGGCGACACGACACCTGATCTGGATGGGTTTTTACCATCAATGGCAGTCTTCGATAAGTTCCAACTTCTTGTACATACACCACTAGTATCCACTAATGACATTTCACACTTGTTGTGTAACTGTTTTTTTATTTGCTCTACTTTGATGTAAATACACAATGTTGGAGATGTTTGAAATTGCAATAAATAGCTTACACACACGGCAAACAAAAAAATCAAACCCGTGCTTCTCATTGGATAA
Source organism: Oncorhynchus clarkii lewisi (assembly GCF_045791955.1). Classification (NCBI taxonomy): domain Eukaryota; kingdom Metazoa; phylum Chordata; class Actinopteri; order Salmoniformes; family Salmonidae; genus Oncorhynchus; species Oncorhynchus clarkii. The sequence goes on along the minus strand of NC_092168.1, from coordinate 2,784,764 downwards.
CATCTTGCTAAGGTCGCTTAGTTCAGTCGCTATGGAAACTAAAACGAGATGAAAAAGGCGATCAGTTGATGGTTTCACAAACCTAAAGACTTTCCAACGGAGCTCCCAGAACTGAGTGTGGGAACAGTCGGCTACCGCGTATGTCTCTTCTGACAGTCTTCTGTTTCATTCTTTTTTTATCTCATCCTAGGCTTGAAGGTGGATGTTGATCCATATTGTTCTGGCTGGCTGGATACCACATACACCACACTCATCAGCAGGGAGCAGACATTTTGATCATAATAACCTTATATTATCATAAAAAGTATGTTGGGATGAATCCCCACCCCAAAAAACTTGGTCTTCATTAGTTATTCTGACTGACAAGAACCTGGTGTCCTAGGGAGTGACATTAATAAAAGATGGGTTGCCTACCGGTGCTTTAACTTCTCATACTGGATCACATTTTGCACTTCACACTTCTTATCTGCTAAATCACCCTGACACAATTAATGAAATATTGAATTAAATACTGGTACGCTATATATACAAAAGTATGTGGACACCCATTCAAATGAATGGATTTGGTTATTTCAGCCACACCTCTTGCTGACAGGTGTATACAATTGAGCACACTGCCATGCAATCTCTATAGACAAACATTGGCAGAATAATGACCTTACTGAAGAGCTCAGTGACTTTCAACGTGGCACAGTCATAGGATGCCGCCTTTCCAACAAGTTAGTTCGTCCCAGTGAAGGGAAATCTTAATGCTACAGCATATGACATTTTAGACAATTCTGTGACTCCAACTTTGTGGCAACAGTTTGGGGAAGGTCCAAAAACCAAATAATGTCGCTCAAACAGAAGGAGGAATTAACAAAGAGTCACTGACAACAACCAAAACTAAACAGGTGTGGTTTTAGGAGAGGTTCTGAAAGACACTCATGGGGGTGTCCACTGAAAGTTGACTATCAACAACAACTGGAACCAGAGCGTCCACTGAATTTGCCCACTTAGAGGCAAACAAAAGAAAAATCCACACCAAACTGAAAGACAGGAAGCAAACCAAAAAGGTAGAGCAAAACAGAATCAGGGAAATCAAATAAATGATTGTTTGTCTAGAAATCAACATGGGGCGCACCAACTAAAGGTGTTAACCCTCCGGATCTATCAAAACAACTGGAGCACAGGGCCAGCCACTCTTAAATAGCGCCTGGGCCAGCACAGGTGAAACACCTTACCACTAAGCAGATGGACAAACCTGCACAGGTATAACATACCGACTAACGAAAGGTTTCACCAATCGGTGCACCGAACAAACTAAAGTGCTATATGTGCTGTCCAACCTCAAAACTAGAATAGAAAACAAAAACCTGTAACACCTTCCCCCTTAATTAAGACCACAAATATATTCATCTCCAACACGTAAAAAAACATGCAATCAAAATAAATTGTGAGCCTGGGCTAAACACAAAACACAAATCTTTTTGACTGACCATCCTTGAAAGACATTCAGCAACCAAATTGTCCTTACCACGGACATGTCTGATTTCAACGGGAACTCCTGCAATATCCGTAGTAACTTTCCTCTTGTGATTTTCCTCAGTAGAAACGTCCATACAGTAAGCAAGGTCCATACAGAAATGGTTTGTCGAGATCGGTGTGGAAGAAGTTGATTGGCCTGCACAGAGCCCTGACCTCAACCCCATCGAACACCTTAGGAATTAATTGGAATGCCGACTGAGAGCCAGGCCTAAACACCCAACATTAGTGCTCAACTTCACTAATAGTCTTCTGGCTGAATGGAAGCAAGTCCCCGCAGCAATGTTCCAACATCTAGTGGAAAGCCTTCCCAGAAGAATGGAGGCTGTTATAGCAGCAAAGTAGGGACAAACTCCATATTAATGCCCATGATTTTGGAATGGGATGTTTGACGAGCAGGTGTCCACATACTTTTGGTCATGTAGTGTATTTTCCCAAAGCTTAGACTGCATGAGATGTGATGCCTGGAGATGTGCAGATTTGCCAAATCTTAACTAATGATATGTGGAGGTAACTCGTCCGTAAATCCTGCCATGATGTCAAAAAAGCACTACATTCACTTTATGATCGCAGATCTCAAGAAGTAATTGGCACTGTAGGCTAATTGTTGGCCACATACTGTACATACAGATGTACCTTCTTGATTTGATTACTCTTGTCGCAGAGAATTTTCCTGCACAGCAGGAAATGCAAACTTTGAGTGTTGTTGAGTGTATTCAAGGTTTAAAAAGGCTTCTAAATTAAAATGTCAGATTTGATTTATCCTAACAAAACTGTATCAACCCCTACAGAAATGTCCATTGATTATAATCCACATAATAATTCAGATTGCATGTTGATGCAGGATTATTTTCCTGCTGTGAGAAACTGGTCAATTAAGAGAGTACATCTGTACCTCTATCCTGTGGAATCATGGTTGCATGTTCATTTGAACACTCCTGCCCCACCTCTAACCTACCCCCATCATCTGAGAGAGGTCTTCTCGGTCTTCTGACAAACTTCTTATCAATCTGACAGGACGTGATCTGTGTTAGCCCATCCCTCCCGTCCCCCCAACCACAACAACCCTAATGGGCTCTGATGGACACCTCCGTCTCCTCTGTCTAATTGATGTAAAGCGCATCAACTTCAACCAACGGTATCTCTCCCATCCCTACACTTTCCCCCTTCTCTAACACCAGAGGTCAGGAGTCATGTGTGATCATCATCTTCAACCAACGGTATCTCTCCCATCCCTACACTTTCCCCCTTCTCTAACACCAGAGGTCAGGAGTCATGTGTGATCATCATCTTCAACCAACGGTATCTCTCCCATCCCTACACTTTCCCCCTTCTCTAACACCAGAGGTCAGGAGTCATGTGTGATCATCATCTTCAACCAACGGTATCTCTCCCATCCCTACACTTTCCCCCTTCTCTAACACCAGAGGTCAGGAGCCATGTGTGATCATCATCTTCGTCTGTGTGATCATTAAACTGGCAGTCCTTATTAGGTAACAGCTTGTCACAATCCTGCCTCCGCCCCAGCGTACTTCCATCCCTTTAATGTCACATTCCTTCCATCCCTCTGCCCCTTCTATCTGTCCAACCCTCCACCCCTCTTAGGTATCCCAGGCGTCCACTACTGGTGATTAATCATTAGAGATGGGCAATAAAACGTCCAGAGAAGCCAGATTCTCATTCGTTCATTCTTTGTTCGGATCACCATTAGCTGATGCCTTAGCGACAGAGAAACTGGACGCTAGTCTTTGTGAAGTCTTGATATTACCCAGGGCTCTGCTGCGATGATCTAATGGACATACAGTATGTTGGTCCATTGCCAATTTGACCTCCATTACCCAGTCTGGTACTGGAATCATTGCCAATATTGATTCTCATTTATGTAGCGCTGCCCAGGTGATGTGAGAGTACTGTAAGATACACTCTGTTATTATCTGCAGAGAAAACAATGAATTGAAAATATTTAATATCCTAGTCACTAACGATTGTGTAGTAACAAACCGAACGTTTGGTGTTACTGTATGGAAATAGAGAAAATGTTATCTTTTGAGGCCGTGGAGAAGTCGGGGAAAAGGGAAGGGTGGTATCATTTTCAGCAGGAGCCCTCTGAGGCTTGTTTTGCAAAACAAAGCGAAGCAGCTAGACCCCTTATTGAAAAATATAGTGCAGTGAGACGGAAATGTATTAACTGGCACCAGCTAATGAGTGCATTATTCATTTCGGGTGAGCATGAAAAATGATCTAAAGAGGTCTGAAATTGCAGGCGCGCAGGCTGACTGCACAGTGACTGGGCTCGCTGGTTCGTTTCATCTCTTTGGGAGTGGGGTGGAAAGAGGGAGGGATGGATGACGGGATGGATGGATGGGCAGAGTGTTGGAGGGATGGAGGGACAAGAGGGATAAAAGGTTGGGAGAGGAGGAAGTAGAGAATGATAAAGGGATGGAGGGGAGGAGTGCTCATCCCTCTCTGGACAGGGCTTTACAGTAACAGCTGTGCTCCTCTCACGAGGGGGCGTCGGCAGGGCTGTGAGAGGGGCCGGGCTGGACAGATGGACGGACACCAGAGCCTGGGACCACCACTGTTATTAAAAATACAATATCTGCTGCTGCTGGACCGGCCTGTGTGTGTCTGTGTGTGTCTGTGTGTGTCTGTGTGTGTCTGTGTGTGTCTGTGTGTGTGTGTGTATGTCTGTCTCTTTCTACTCTTTCTATCCCCCCCCCATTTGTCTCTCACTCTCTCTTCATTTTTAAAACCCCTCTCCCTCTCCAGCCTTCTACTTTCTATCTCCCTCTCCGTTCTCTTCTTCCTTCTCTCCCTCTCTCCCCGGCACTTCTAGGAGGTGGCTGGGGCAGGGAAACTGTGCCAGTGGCATATGGCTTTTCACTGCGCTAAACATCCATACAAAAGACAGACCCATCAGTCATCGCTTTGGCCCGATGAGGGAAGCGAGCCGCTCTCTGTTACCGACTTACCTGCTGCTAAAACATTACCCCAGAAACACCTGCTTTCCCACAAGCCCACCTAATATTAAAACCCGCACAGCCTGTGAAAAGTTAATACCAGGCCCTCATGAGTACACATTGTGTAGACTAGGTTATACCAAATAACCCTCGACTAGAAACCCCAGGTTAAGCCTTCACAGGCCAATTAATGCTCGGCATCTGCTGGAACCTATACAGTGGAAACACGCCAAAGAAACACCTTAGAGAAACACGCCAAAGGGACACTCTAAAGAACTTCCCAACCATTTAAACCAATCAAAGTGGATGGAGAGGTAGCAAGCTAATTTCCAAGGTAAAGCAATTGCTTCTCCTAGATTAGACCCAAATGAAGCCATTCTTTCTCTGGTCTCTGGGATTCATTCTCTGGTTCTACGGGTGGAAACTGAAATCGCAGGGTTCTTTGTTCTTGGTCTCGAAGCCTGGCGTTCTTCTGCCAAATTTAACAGAAGGCTTGGAGGGGTAGCGGGGGCCTAAACCAACCCGGTATCACCTTCTGCTACGGAGCGCCGAGCAGCAGAGGGACAATCAGCCTTGAACCCTGCTGTCTGACACACAAAGTGAAAAGACTCTAATTGGGCAAGGTTTTTATTAAACATTTTTACACTCACATTTTTTACGGCAGGATTGCTGGATTATGAAAAAGCAATTAGACCTCGGAGCTACGACTCTAATTTGGTTTTCATCAATCTCTTTCTCTCTCCTGCTCCTTCTCTCTGAAAAAAAAAACAGTTCACTTGAGTGAGGATCAATTTATGTTTTTTATAGGATCCTTTTAGGTATTATTGATTTGACTGTAGATATTTTTTATTTTTGGGTAGGCCTACTCCTGTGTCATACCTTTTAGAAATGTATATCGTTTAGCTTTTCTGGCTTGAATGCAAACATAATAACTGTATACATTGCATAGATAAACATGGGTGCACATGTGTGAAACAACAAAAGCTGTTTATGAAAATTGACTGAGTATTTTCGCAAATTAATTGAACTATTAAACATGACAAAAAACTGTCAATGTTGTAGATAGAATCCGTTTGAGAGCCTGAGGAGCTGTAGTTTTTCAATTGAACCTGTAGGGGCAGTGTTGCCCAACAAAAACTACATCCCTAAAATATCTAGTGTTCAACTGGGAGGGAAAGGCATTCAACATGTTTTGTGAAGAAACGTGAGTAAAAAAAATGCCCAAATACTACCACAAATGAAATAAAAATAATTACCATGAACAAATGTCAGGGAGTGGGTCAGACAGTATTATGTATAATTGTAATAAATAATGAATATACAAACTTTAATTAAACATCTTTGCATTGAATGTCTTGAAAACAAAATCTTAACACACATTCAATGAAAACACAGACAGATTTTTCACAAAACAAATACTCAATAGGTACATTTTATCAGACCTTTATATTAAAAGTATTCCCCAAAAATATGATTACATTCTCAGTAGTATTATTCATTTCCACACAACAACAACTGATTTAAAAAACAATACATGTTCTAAAAAGTGCAAAATAATTGTCGTTGGCATTAAATGCTAATGAACATTATAAATGTGTTGTATTACAGATACCTTGACAAACTCCGTAAAAGAAACGGAAACAAATGTATGATACAAGGTATCAAAACAAATACCTCGACCCCAGAATTCATAACCAAAGAACCATTGTCTTTTTCTCTGCTGAAATGCAGTGGCTAATTTCTTAAACAATTCAAAATAGATTAAATTAACATCTCAGTCTTTGTGTTTTAATTACTAAGATAACTAATCATGGAAATGAGCATCATCCATGATTTTGCATTGAAGAGCAGAATCAAAATCTAATTTTCTAAACAACTGTCTTCCCCTTCAGCATCTGTTGGTAATAGCATACAACTGTTAGCATCCTAGAAAATTAGCCAATTCATTTTCAAATAGACGCTATAGACCATAGAAAAGCCAGGAGGCTTCTAGTAAATCTAAGAGTACACTGCCAAGAAATTATCCAGAACTAAACGGAAACTTTGGGAGGAATCTGAAGCTTCGAAAATAACAAATATAAACATAATTATTCCCTTATCATTTTTATTAGCAATTATTCCAAACATCTATTTTACTTTGTTTACACATATAGTTTGAATATATGGTTAAAGAGAAAAGTCAAGCAAAAAATGTACAAACATGAAAAATAAATATTGGTCTCATAAAAATATATGTTTAATTCCAAGTAACCAATCCAATTCCAAGTAACAAATCAGTCTTGAGAGCGGCGCTCTCACTTGTTGACCAAAAACCTGTGCAATGGTTTGTTTATTTCCCCTCACAGCTCATTTGTTAATTTCCCCAGTAATATCCACAACAGATTTAGCCCAATTGCACACCAAGAATTGTTAGCGAAGCGTTTAACAATCTTATAACTGGGAATGTTCCACTCGGCAGACTCCATACATTGTGAATTAGGACTGTTAATATACTCTGAGAAGAGAGTTGCAGTGAGTGAGACAGTGGTGGGTGTAACCACACATTCGCACGCACACACACTGAGAAATCGCAGACCCTGTCACCCCTTTTGTGCTGTTGGGTAGGCTTCGCGTCCACTTTTGTTTTCCCACTCAACAAAAAAGTGATCAACTATCACACCATGGACGGTGAGATGTCAACATGAAATACCTTCATTTGCATCAGCTTTACAAACTCCCAGTCACTCTCTTTATGCCAGCCACCCACCAGAGTCTCCATAAAATTCACTTTAGCCACGGGGGTCCCGAGACCTTGCTAAATACTGCCCCAATACTGCTGTCAACAGCCTGTCAATCTGATGACAAATCCTTCTGATTAAAAATAGCTTCACTCAGTCTGCCTTAACAAAGGCCTAAAATTCACTGAATTATTTCTTACATGTGTTTTGCAGCACCTGAACTAAAGTCTTTATAGAATGAATACTGTACTAATAGAAAAAAGGAGAACCCTTTTTTGGTTCCAGATAGAACCTTTTTGAGTTCCATGTGGAAAGGGTGCTACATGGAACCCAAAAGGTTTGTACCTGGAACAAAAAATGGTTCTCTTATGGGAACATCCGAAGAACCCTTTTAGGTTCAAGATAGCACAGGTGTGGGAGTACTGAAAACATTTACGTTTAATTTATACTCCTTGGATAATATTGTTTCATTATAAAATAACATGTTTGCACTCGATTACATTTTGTACGTTTTAGCAATATATTTTTTTTAACTGAAATGATATGTAAAGAACTGTGATACATTTGATGAGCATTGAGCAGCAACATGATATACATTCATCATACATAGGTTTTTGCTATAGTCAGAAAAAAATCCTCAATCCTAGTTCCACTTTTTATTGTCCTGTACTTTCAAAAGAGGCTCCGTTTTACAACCACTGTTTTTACCGTCCTTGAAGTTATCAACAAGAGAAAGGTTGAATACAAAGACTCCTTTTTGGAAGAAAATCCTGCCGGTGGCAATCAAATCAAATGGCTAAGAGCATCTGAGCAACAGATACAGGCCAGACAAGTATTTTGGTATTGTATTAGGAACCCCATTAGCTGTTGTAATAGCAGCAGCTCATTTTTCTGGGGTCCTCACAAAACATGAAACATGACACAATACAGAACACTAATAGTCAAGAACAGCCCAATGACAGAACTACATACATTTAAAACAAGAACAGCCCAATGACAGAACTACATACATTTAAAACAAGGACAATGTATCTAAAAGGTTATGACTCAAGACAACCAGACAAACAGACAGACAGACACACAGACAGACAGACACACAGACAGACAGACTAAGTCGCTTTGGATAAAAGCTTCTGCTAAATGGCTTATATCGTTACAGACAGGACAGGACATTATAGCCACTCTCTGAGTTGATACACAATGTAATAATAGTCAGTGTTCAGAATATAATGTCTGTCTGCCTGCCTGTCTGCCTGCCCGGCTGCCGTCCGTCCACCCGTCCATCCGTCTAACTTGCTGTATATGGCCCTTTCCCCGGTCTAAATCACAGACATTTGGGCTGAAGAGGAAGGATTTAACTTAGAGTCCTTTCAACGTGGTCAATGTGTTTTTTTTAAATTAAACCCATACAATTAACACTGACAAGCATAGGTCACAGAGTGCACCGCGCCTCTCTTTAAATGGTCCTCCGCCACTCAAAGAGAGAAAAGGAAAGGGGGTCGGAGAGAGGAGAGAGGAGAGAGAGAGAGAGAGAGGGAGAGGAGAGAGGGAGAGAGGAGAGAGAGAGAGAGGGAGAGGGAGACAGAGAGAGAGGAGAGAGAGAGAGAGAGAGAGAGAGAGAGAGAGAGAGAGAGAGAGAGGGAGAGGGAGAGGGAGAGGGAGAGGGAGAGAGACTTGGGTTTTGAGAGTTGTAACTTCTTACAGATTCAGGCTGTCTAAAGTCTATGTAGAGCTCTACAAGTTAACCTCAAAACCACAGTGATCACACAGAGAAAGCTTTCCAGATTTTGGTTGATATCCAGTTTCATTACCTCGAAGAGATTCAAGGTGTTGTAGCAATGTACAACACAACTCTACATTTTTGTGGTATTGTATAACAATGTTGACTAAAGATTCAACTTTAAGAAATTCATGATAGTAATCAGTTAGTTATGTTCCTAAGTTATGAACAAATAGTAGGCCTACTCCTTACAATACTTTGTCAAAAATTATTGTAAGGAGAATAATTTAATATAATGTATAAAAACAAGACATTATCAGTTATCCTTATTTTTGTACTTATCAAAATGAACATTAATCATCCTAAAAAATGCTTAAACATTTGAAACGTTTTGTATATGTTACATTTGATAGTGTTAATTTCAGTCTTGCAACATCAATTTTGAGAGGTGACATTTCAAAGACTTTAAGGCTAAGCAAATGTAATCTAAAAATCAAACCCTATTTTCAGTTAAAGCCTCTTTTTTTTGAAGGGGGAGGGGAGGGGGGGGGGGCTTACTGAGATACATTCTTCAATAAAGTTATAAATAAATCAATTCTATGGCCAAGTCATTTTAAAATACTTAGTTTGTTTCTCATTTAGTTAGTTTCTCATAGTGTGTTTGAGTTTCTTACAGCTTAAAGTCATTCTTGTTGTTTAGTTGTAATACAATGTCATTGTGCCACTGTGGGCATTTTTGTTTTATTTGTAGTAATTTATTTGTTGTTAGCCTTTCCAAAGACTACATTGTAACTAAATTATACTTTTATGTGTTAATTCATTTCAAGATGTTAGTTATTGTGCATTGTCCCTATTAAATAAATAACATGAGTAAACAAATAGATTAATACATTAAATATATATATATATATATATATATATATATATATATATATGAATGTGAAAACTTTGTTTTCAGAAATAAAAATCAAATCAGATTTAATTTGTCACATACACGTGTTTAGCGGATGATATTGCTGGTGTAGCGAAATGCTTGTGTTTCGAGCTCTATCTGTGCAGTAATATCTAACAAATAATATCTAACAATTTCACAACAATACACACAAATGGAAAGTGAAGATCTAAAATAACAGAGCATAGTTTTGCTTGCATATTAAACCTATATGTGATAGAGAGTAAAATGTTGCTTTAACCACAGCCTATAATGTTATTGTCTGGTTGTACTATTATTAGCAATTATTTTCTCATCATATATTTCACATTTAAAACCTGACACTAGTCTGCGCAAGTTTTAGTCCCATCAAACCCTATTATACTCTTAACACTTGATCTAAGCACGTTTGTTAGTCTGTGGAGCAAAGGGGCCTCAGGTAAATGGGAGTAAAGTTGACAAAGCCCTTTAAACACAGTACACTGTTCCCTCAGAGCTAGCCAAGCATGTAATTATAATGGATCTCTTTCACCCTCCCACACCATCAGACACACGGATGGGCCAGTCCTTATTATTCAGGAACTAAATGAAGAGTTGGTACTTGGGCGGCCGTCTGTGCCACTTGAAAGCATTTGATAGACTGAAGTGGCTAATTGATAGAGAATCAAAAAGGGAAAATTAAACATTTGAGAAACATTTGAGAAATGCACCCCCTGAAAGAAACACGTGCTCAAAGAAAGAAAGCAGCTCAAGTGTTTCATGGATATAATGTCTAAAGTACTGTTGTGCCGATTGAAGAAAGTGTTTCATGGATATAATGTCTAAAGTACTGTTGTGCCGATTGAAGAACTCGAAAGGATCAAAATATCTATCTTTGAAAATACATGCTTTTTTTCTAAAACTTAATTCATAATGGAAATCACAGAGCTTTGAAAGAGCTTTTTTATTTTAAGATTTTGTGATGATTCAAATATTTTCTAAAATACAAGTACAATGGTCATTTACACCATTTAACCAAATATACCACACCACTAGATTCAACATCTCTACACTATTGTTTTGAACTAAAGTCTATTAAAAATAGCATCAATTAATAATAATATATATATATATATATTACAATTATTTAAAGAGAAGGGCTCACTGCTGGTATTTACACTTCAGGGGGAATCCAAACATTTCTACCCAAAGACCCCTGTCCAAGTGTAGATTGGGGGCTGTGTTGGTGCTGTGTTCTTAGCATGTTGTTTGTATTTTCTAAGCATTTGTTACTCATGTCTGGTGGCCTGACGGATATGCCTGCCCCCACGCTAGTCAGAGTAGAGGGAGAAAGAGGGAGAGCGGGTGTGTGGAAAAGGGGGAAGAGAGAGAGAGAGAGAGAGAGAGAGAGAGAGCGAGAGAGAGAGAGCAGAAGGGTGGTGCTGGTGTCCTGTCCTTTGGAACTTTCTGGGGCATGTGCCCAATCAGCGTGGCATCCCGCTTACTCAGCACCCCGCGCCAACCCCACAGAACTACACACACTGGCCATGGAACCACACACACACGGTTCCATCCACAAACATCTCGCACGGAGTCCATGGAAAAACACACAGTGCACTGCGCCAACGACAACGAAACTACAACTTAACACACACACACACACGCATGGAGTCAAGGGACAGAACACAACAACCAAGCACAGACTCTCACACACTCACACACACACACACACACACACACACACACACACACACACACACACACACACACACCAATTAACACTGTGCCATAACACAGATCATACTAGGGTGCCATGAAGGCAATGAGAGAGCACAGGGATGAGCAGGAACAGAACACATCAGAACACATATGCATTTATAGAAGAAAAGAGGACCCCTACATTCACATTTCATTTGTGAAATGTCAACCATATATTATTCAGATTTGAATAGACCAATGATAATCATGTATCTACAGTACATGCTTTTAGAAATAATAAGCCTTTTCTCAGGAGAGATAGGATAACTCAGTGTCAGACATAAGTTAATGCTGTATCCCATATTTTTGTTCTACATGTTGTATATGACTTCAATACTAAAATACAACACGTTTTAGTCTTTTTTACAATATTTCAGCACAAAATGGTCCTTTCATGAACATGAGTCAGGCGATGAGAGGGGTACATTTCTATTGGCCAGTCTCTTCACTCCCTGAAGTTTGGCTAATAATCCAGAAGGTGGCAACATACCTCTGGCTGAGGCACAAGGTTGGATCCTCTCCCATTTCTGTATATATTTACCCTACATACTTTATGTGATTAGTTATTTATTTACTTGACCTGAGGAGAGGAGAAGGTAAGTAGAGTGAATTATTCAGAAGGTGCCTGGCTTGACTATTGGTTAGGCAATCGAAAAGACAGGCAGTCAAATCCCTCTGGTTGGGTCATAGACAGTGTGTGTGTGTGTGTGTTTAGTGTGTGTCGAACTGGGCAAAGAAAGACTTTGGATACCTACCGCACAGCACCCATGCAGAACACACATCTCCAAGCGCTACCCTATCCCCACTCTCATCCTCCTCTTCCTTCTCCCTATGAATCTCCCTCTTTTCCTCTTTTCCTCCTCTTTTCCTCTCAGTCCTTCCTGTTAGAGAGAAACCAAGAAACCACTCTGGGGCACTGTGCAGCATTACGCCAAAGAACACTGTTTCTACTGTTAATTTACTGACTGACACACTGACTGACTGATATACTCTCCACTCTGTGCATTTAATAGAGTAGTCTCTGATGTACAGTAGGGAGAGAAAAGAGTGAATGTTAAAGAAGCAAGCTCTCACAGTCTCACTGCAGAATTAGACGTTTATCCATGCTTCTCCAAACTTCAATTTTTTGAAGTTGCTCCAAATGTCAAATTTAGAAGGTTAAGGATGAAGGTTTATGGAAAGAATAAAACATGAATCATACTGAATAGTTAACGTAAGGGTTAAGATTTGGGTTTAAAACAAACAAACAAAAACATTTAAACAAGTGTTCACCACTAGGAAAACACACACAACCTTATGATCCAGAGTCATGAGATTATGCCCATCCACCGCCTATTCCAAATGGTTAAAATAAGGGTTAAGGTTTGGGATGGGGTTAAAACAAAACCATTTAAAACCCCTGGGATCGACACACACAACTTGATCCAGAGTTATGGGATTACGCCCATCCGCCACTCCCAAGCAAAACCCAAGCCTACTTGATGTAATGGAGCTCACTGTTGCCTAGTGGCTAGTTTTTAAGTGAATTCCCGACGTCCTCAGGACATGGATAGACGTCCAATTTCGAAGTCACTCTTAAGCAATCTGCCTGGATCGCCCTACTGTACAGTGAGAGGCGAGCCCGGTGCTCTCCCTCCGCTGCTGAAAATGACTGTCACTTCAAACAGACTGCAGTAAGATGTCTCCATTTGCCATTGTAAACAACTTCATTTTTGATGTGCGGTACAGTACAGTAAGCAACCACGTAGATCTCTCTCTCTCCTCGTTTCTCTGCCCATTTGTTGTGTGTGTGTGAGTGTGTGTGTGTGTGTATAGCAGAAATCCGAGAGGCAATGGGAGCATGTGAGGGCAGGGAGATGAATGAGTGAGCAGATACAAGCAGCTTGTGTATGTGAGAAGAGATTATATAGACAGTATATAATATATAATAATAATATATAATATAATATATAATATAATATATAATATACAGTATATAACAATCACATCAAGATACGCAGGACACAGGAATAGAAAATGTGAGGAAAGACTAATCAAGGATTCGAGAACCAAAGTATTATAGGCTTTTGTTGTGTATTTGTGTGTGTGTACACCTGGAGGAAAAGCATGCAAAGAAGCATGCTCACAGGGCTACTCCTTCCTTCTACACCCAAGCCTTCACCTTCCCTGTCATCAGCCACAGCTGTAAGTCCAGGATTGGCCTTTACAGTCACCGAAAGACTCACAAGGTAAGGAGAAGATGGTCATCATCAAGCTGTGATCTGTGTGTGTTACCTGTGCATGCTTCTTTCCACGCTTTTCCTCCAGGTGTACCCACAAACACAAACTCAACTGATACAACCTAATACAACTCAACTAATGTAAAATCAAGGTCCACGATCATTTGATTTGAGCAGGTGTGTTAGTGCTGGGCTGGAACAAAAGCATGAGACCTCTGGTTTAGTGCAGTCTGTCAAAACAGAGAGAAAATCATTTATGTAGTTACAGTATGTGAACAGTCTCTTATACTGCACTGGCACAGGGTCTGTGCCAAGTCTACCCATGAGGGGAACACAAGACACACACACACACGCACACACACATAAAACCAGACCGTAGGCAATGGGCAAAGTGACACAGTTGGGACTAGGACAATTACAGCAGTCACTTACCATCACAGTCTCTGGTAAGATCTGGCACTGCAGGACATTGCCACATTACAATACTGTTTGTGTCAGGAAGGCAGTCCCCAGTCTCTTTTTTGTAAGGAGGGAGGATGGTGACATGGGTATGTTTCCAGGGCTAGGCCTGGCCGGGGCTGTGGCTGTGGCTAGGGCTGAGACTGGGCCTGGCTGAGAGGGCTGAAGAGGGCTAAAGCAACCATTCTGCACAAACTCTTATTCCTGGGACAGGATACAGACAGGATACATCTCAGTTTAAACTGCTTTATCATGTGGAGTTGGGATGCCCGTATTTACTATTTACCACTGAACATGTGTGTCTTCACATCTGTCTCCTTGGGTTTTGGTAGGTCTGTAAACATCAAATTAAAATACATCTTTGTCAGCTTTCAACGTGAGATTTCACTTCCACACACACTCACTGGGAACTGAAAAGCCAGACACACACACATGTACACACACACAGATTCACATGCTGTAGGGACACACATTCACAGATTCACAAAGGGATGCACACACGCAGGCACCCACCCATGCACGCACACACTAACACACTGCACATATACGTACATATGCTTTAGTGTATTCTAATGCACCCCCCCACCACACACAGATCACACACACCACCAGGCAGCACATCACAGACCTCCTCATCCGCCCCCCTGGTCCTCAGGTTCAGTGCGTGGCCCGAACCCACGGCGCCACCTCTTCCCTGTCACCATCACAATCACAATCCCTCCTGGCAGGATCCATTATCTGGTTGGCAGACCGGGTACCAGTCAGTCAGCCTCGCCATCCTCCCGGAGGACCAGCCGGCGCAGGGAGAGGAAGATGCCCAAAAAGCCTCCCCAGGCTTGGCAGCAGCTGTGCTGGTAGACAAGGGAGAAGTGCAGCGCAGATGTGAGGAGTACGGGGAGCTCTGAAGGCACCAGAAGGTAGGAATCCTTGGTATCCTCCATGTTTTCTTTTGTTGCCTTTTCCTGTTGAGGAAGAGGTACTCGCTTTTGGAGATAGGGATGGGGATAGAGATAGAAAGAGAGAGAGAGAGAGAGAGAGAGAGAGAGAGAGAGAGAGAGAGAGAGAGAGAGAGAGAGAGAGAGAGAGATAGTGGGCGGAGAGGGAGGAAGACAGAGAGACAGAGAGACAGAGAGACAGAGAGAAAGACTCATCCTTCCACGTCACAATCCATGTGTTTAAGATAGAAATATCAGTTATTTTAGTATGGGCTGCGTCTACATCCACCAAATCCACCAATGGCAGCCTTCTGCGTCTGCGGTGGAAGGTGGCTGAGCTACAGCAGAGTTTGTCAGAACATGACACATCCCGACAATCTGTCTACTCACGAAAACGTTTGCAGCATCCGAACGGTTTGGCCTACAACATAATGACCATTCTATGGAAAGGTGAGACTCTCACGAACACGTGTTTTGTTCTAGGACGCCCACAAGCCTCACAAGACTCGTCTGAAGGTAGCTCGGTACCAATTTAAAAAATGAATGGAAGTACAGTGCTGTATTCAGACCCTTTACTCAGTACTTTGTTGATGCACCTTTGGCAGCGATTACAGCACAGTCTTCTTGGGCATGACACTACAAGCTTGGCACAACTGTCTTTGGGGAGTTTCTCCCATTCTTCTCTGCAGATCCTATCAAGCTCAGTCAAATTGGATGGGGAGAGTCGCTGCACAGCTATTTTCATGTCTCTCCAGAGATGTTGGATCGGTTTCAAGTCTGGACTCTGGTTGGGCCACTCAAGGACGTTCAAAGACTTGTCCCGAAGCCACTCCTGCGTTGTCTTGACTGTGTTCTTAGGGTTGTTGTCTTGTTGGAAGGTGAACCTTCACTCCAGTCTGAGGTCCTGAGCGCTGTGGAGAAGGTTGTCATCAAGGATGTCTCTATACTTTTCTCTCTTCATCTTTGCCTCGATCCTGACTAGTCTACCAGTCCTTGCCACTGAAAGACACCCCCACAGCATGATGCTGCCTCCACCATGCTTCACCGTTGGAATGGTGCCAGGTTTCCTCCAGATGTGGTGCTTGGCATTTTGACATTCAGGCCAAAGAGTTCAATCTTGGTTTCATCAGACTAGAGAATCTTGTTTTTCATGGTCTGAGTCCTTTAGGTGCCTTTTGGCAAACCCCAAGCAGGCTGTCATGTGCCTTTTAGTGAGGAGTGGCTTCCATCTGGCCACTCTATCTTAAAAGCCTGATAGGTGGAGTGCTGCAGAGATGGTCTGGAAGGTTCTCCCATCTCCACAGAGGAACTCTGGAGCTCTGTCAGAGTGCCCATTGGGTTTTTGGTCACCTCCCTGACCAAGGTCCTTCTCCCCCGATTATTAAGTTTGGCCGGGCTCCCAGCTCTATGGAGAGTCTTGGTGGTTCCAAACTTCTTCCATTTAAGAATGATGGAGGACACTGTGTTCTTGGCGACCTTCAATTCTGCAAAAGAAATGTGGTAACCTTCCCCAGATCTGCAGTACACTAGAATAGAAAATGCAGGAAAAGAGTAATCAACGATTCAACAACCAAAGTATTATAGGCTTTTGTTGTGTATTTGTGTGTGTGTACACCTGGAGGAAAAGCATGCAAAGAAGCATGCTCACAGGGCTACTCCTTCCTTCTACACCCAAGCCTTCACCTTCCCTGTCATCAGCCACAGCTGTAAATCCAGGATTGGCCTTTACAGTCACCGAAAGACTCACAAGGTAAGGAGAAGATGGTCATCATCGCGCTGTGATCTGTGTGTGTTACTGGTTGAGTTAGTGTTGGGCTGGAACAAAAACATGCATACACACTGGCCATCCAGGAATTGAATTTGAGACCTTTGAGCTGAATCATCAGTTTAATGAAATCAAAATCCTGACATGGAGCTCTATGGACAATTCCTTAGACCTCATGGCTTGGTTTTTGTTCTGACATGCACTGTCAACTGCGGGACCTTATGAAGACAGGTGTGTGCCTTTCCAAGTCATGTCCAATCAATTGAATTTACCACAGGTGGACTCTAATCATGTTGTGGAAACATCTCAAGGATGATCAACACAGGATGCACCTGAGCACAATTTTGAGTCTCATAGCAAAGGGTCTGAATAGTTAATATATATTTGGCCCAACCAGAGTCCAGACTTGAAACCGATCCATTTTGCCACAACTTTGGAAGTATGCTTGTGGTCATTATCCATTTGGAAGACCCAATTCCGAGCAAGCTTTAACTTCCTGACTGATGTCTTGAGATGTTGCTTCAATGTATCCACATAATTTTCCTACCTCATGATTCTGTCTATTTTGTGAAGTGCACCAGTCCCTCGTTCAGCAATGCAGCCCCACAACATGATGCTGCCACCCCCGTGATTCATGGTTGGGATGGTGTTCTTTGGCTTGCAAGCATCTCCCTTTTTCCTCCTAACATAACGATGGTCATTATGGCCAAACAGTTCTATTTTTGTTGCATCAGACCAGGGGACATTTCGCCAAATAGTATTATCTTGTCCCCATGTGCAGTTGCAAACCATAGTCTTGCTTTTTTATTGCGGTTTTGGAGCAGTGGCTTCTTCCTTGCTGAGCGGCCTTTCAGGTTATGTCATTATATAGGACTCGTTTTATTGTGGATATAGAAACTTTTGTACCTGTTTCCTCCAGCATCTTCACAAGGTTCTTTGCTGTTGTTATGGGATTGATTTGCACTTTTCGCGACAAAGTACGTTCATCTCTAGCAGACAGAACGCCTCTCCTTCCTGAGCGGGACGACTGCTGCGTGGTCCCATATGCTTGCGTACTATTGTTTGTATAGATGAACGTGGTACCTTCAAGTGTTTGGAAATTGCTGCCAAGGATGAACCAGACTTGTGAAGGTCTACAATTTTTTTCTGAGATCTTGGCTGATTTATTTTAGTTTTCCCATGATGTCAAGCAAAGAGGCACTGAGATTGAAGTAGGCCTTGAAATGCATCCACTGGTACTCCTCCAATTGACTCAAATGATGTCAATTAGCCTATCAGAAGCTTCAGGACATAATTTTCTGGAATTTAAAGGCACAGTCAGCTTAGTGTATGTAAACTTCTGACCCACTGGAATTGTGAATAGTGAATAGTGAATTATAAGTGAAATAATCTCTGTAAACAATTGTTGGAAAAATGACTTGTGTCTAACCGACTTGCCAAAACTATAGTTTGTTAACAGTACATTTTTGGGGTGGTTGAGAAACGAGTTTTAATGACTACAACCTAAGTGTATGTAAACTTCCAACTTCAACTGTAGGTGTAGAGAGGCCCATTATCAGCAATCATCATTCCTGTGTTCCAATGACACGTTGTGTTAGCTAATCCAAGTTTATAATTTTAAAAGGCGAATTGATCATTTGAAAATCATTTTGCAATTATGTTAGCACAGCTGAAAACTGGTGTTCTTATTAAAGAAGCAATACAACTGGCCTTCTTTAGACTAGTTGAGTATCTGGAGCATCAGCATTTGTGGGTGCGATTAGAGGCTCAAAATAATAGAAACAAATACCTATCTTCTGAAACTCGTCAGTCTATTCTTGTTCCGAGAAATGAAGGCTATTCCATGCGAGAAATTGCCAAGAGACTGAAGGTCTCGTACAGTGCTGTGTACTACTCCCTTCACTGAATAGCGCAAACTGGCTCTAACCAGAATAGGAACAGGAAATGGGAGGCCCCGGTGTACAACTGAGCAAGAGGACAAGTTCATTAGAGTGTCTAGTTTGAGAAACAGACGCCTCACAAGTCCTCAACTGGCAGCTTCATTAAATAGTACCCACAAAACCCCGGTCTCAACCTCAACAGTGAAGAGGCGAATCCGAGATGCTTGCCTTCTAGGCAGAGTTGCAAAGAAAAAGCCATATCTCAGACAAGCCAATTAAAATAAAATATTAAGATGGGCAAAAGTACACAGACACTGGACAGATGAACTCTGCCTTTTTTTTAATTTTTACCTTTATTTAACTAGGTAAGTCAGTTAAGAACAAATTCTTATTTTAAATGACAGCCTAGGAACAGTGGGTTAACTGCTTGTTCAGGGGCAGAACAACAGATTTGTACCTTGTCAGCTCGGGGATTTGAACTTGCAACCTTCCGGTTACTAGCCCAACGCTCTAACCACTAGGCTACCCTGCCAGCCTAAAGGCCAGCATCCCTCTTTACTGTTGACATTGAGACTGGTGTTTTGCGGGTACTATTTAATGAAGCTGCCAGTTGAGTTTCATTTGTGAAGGCACACAAGCAGACAAACACCTACTTGGAGGTGACAGCATTCCCTTGTCCATATGCAGAGCTTCATTTGTAATTTGGGAGGTGCCAAGCTGGGGGTGACCTGGGGCGCTCTGAGGTACCAGAATGCCAGATTTGTTTTCCCTTTATAATAAGCATTCCATGCATATTAATACTTTTTCATACAGAGCAGTAGAGTACAAGGCACTTTCAGAACCCACCCCCCCCCCCATCATTTTAGATGACTGGAGACTTCAGCAGAATCTTTTTGAACCTTTTCACACATATCAACAAATCCTTCTACAGTGGTCCCTGCAGCGTACGCTCCAACCGGTGTGATGACAACACTTATTTAGAACATCCTGTTATGATTGATGCAACAATCATGACGTGAAATGAAAAAAATAACTTTTTTTAAAATGCGTAAATATGTATTCACCCCTTTTGCTATGAAGCCCCTGAATAAGATCTGGTGCAACCAATTACCTTCAGAAGTCACATAATTAGTTAGATTGCATACAGGTGGACTTTATTTAAGTGTCACGTGATCTGTCATATGATCTCAGTATATATATATATGCACCTGTTCCGAAAGGCCCCAGAGTCTGCAACACCCAGAAGCAAGGGGCACCACCAAGCAAGCGGCACCATGAAGACCGAGGAGCTCTTCAAACAGGTCAGGGACAAAGCTGTGGAGAAGTATCGATCAGGGTTGAGTTATAAAAAAATATCAGAAACTTTGAACATCCCACGGAGCACCATTAAATCCGTTATTAAAAAGGGAAAGGATATGGCACCACAACAAACCTGCCAAGAGAGGGCCACCCAACAAAACTAACAGACCAGGCAAGGAGAACATTAATCAGAGAGGAAACAAAGAGACCAAAGATAACCCTGAAGGAGCTGCAAAACTCCACAGTGGAGATTGAAGTATCTGTCCATAGGACCACTTTAGACTGTACACTCCACAGAGCTGGACTTTACGGAAGAGTTGCCAGAAAAAAAGCCAGGTTAAAGAAAAAAATCAGCAAACACATTTGGTGCTCACCAAAAGGCATGTGGGAGACTCCCCAAATAAATGGAAGAAGGTACTCTGGTCAGATGAGACTAAGATTAAGCTTTTTGACCATCAAGGAAAATGCTGTGTCTGGAGCAAACCAAACACCTCTCATCACCCCGAGTACACTATCCCCACAGTGAAGCATGGTGGTGTCCCATCATGCTGTGGAGATGTTTGTCATTGGCAGGGACTGGGAAACTGTTCAGAATTTAAGGAATGATGGATGGAGCTATATACAGGAAAAGTCTTAAGGGAAACCTGTTTCAGTCTTCCAGAGATTTGAGACTGGAACGGAGGTTCACTTTCTAGCTGGACAATGATGTTAAGCATACTGCTAAAGCAGCACTCTAGTGGTTTAAGAAGAAACATTTAAATGTCTTGGAATGGCTAGTCAAAGCCCAGACCTCATTCCAATTGAGAATCTGTGGTATGACTTAAAGATTGCTGTACACCAGCGGAACCCATACAACTTGAAGGAGCAGGAGCAAATTTGCCATGAAGAATGGGCAAAAATCACAGTGGCTAGATGTGCCAGGCTCATAGAGACATAACCCAATAAACTAGCAGCTGTAATAGCTGCAGAAGGTGGATTAACAAAGTATTAACTTTTGTCGTATTTCTGGTTTGTTTCACAAAAAAAATATATTTTGCATCTTCAAAGTGGTAGGCATGTTGTGTAAATCAAATGATACACCCCCCCAAAAAATCCATTTGAATTCCAGGTTGTAAGGCAACAAAATAGGAAAAATGCCAAGGGGGTGAATACTTTTGCAAGCCACTTTATTTCTAACTTAAACTGACAGATTCAGATTTTGTTTTATTATGTTACTTAATTTGATGCACCGGTGCAGAGGCACCGTTATAGTGGTGAGTTGTATCTCACGTGGTGTTTTTACATGTTGTATTTGTTTTAATCGAGTGGCTGCGGATCCGACTTTTTCGGGATCTGTTGTCGATCTGGAGCTTCCTGAATCTTATGCGCATGTGCAGATTACCTTCTACACGTACTACTACTACACGTGTGTATCTCACCTTCTACACGTACTACTACTACACGTGTGTATTTTCTCTACTTTACTCGCAGAGGCGTCTCAGGCAAAGTTAGATCAAAGTTAGATCAAGCTGAATCAATGTCTGCAAGATCACATAATTCTACATAACAATACCAAATATAATAGCATAGTTTAACATTACTGTAAGACAAAAAACAACACAACTTTTTTCTCTCTTGTGGCCAAAACACAACAGCGTGCCCCACAAGGCAAAATACACAGGTAGGCAATGCTACAGTTTGTTATCACCATCTGCAGAAAAATTTGCTTGATGTACATCATTCAAAACAACACTGCATGCTACTTCGAAGGAACACTGTTTAACTCAAGATCTACATGCATATCCCCATGAAACTAATTGAGATCTAATGGTTGGTTGCTATGTGTAAAACTTGAAGAATTATCATCCACGATTAAATGCAATGGTGTTTTTGTGTAAAGTAAACACATGCGCAGAACGTAATCCGCACATGCGCAGATCTTTTAGCGAGGTGACTAAAGATTCTGAAAAAGTCGTATCTGTAGCCATAGCCTTGTTTTACAAATGAGATGGTTAGAAAAGAGGAGGAGGACCATGTCTCGCCAGTCACTGGTACAGAAATGTTTGGGAAATGCTGTACCGTATTGCCAATGTTATATGTGACCCGTTTCAGGAAACTAGGCATAAATCGTAAGTCACAACTTCACAGGAGAGCCATTTGAACGTTTTACATTTTTTTTTTATCAAAATGTTTTTTTTGGGGGGACAGAAATGCCTTCTGGAACATGTGATCTTTCATGTGCCTTAATAAGAAACTTGTATGCCATCTGAAAATACAAATAAAATGGTTTAATTACAAGCATTGTTGGTTAACCCTTTCACACATACCATCACATGGGTGTGATCGTTCTACAGTGGTCCCTGAAGCATATGATCACACCCGTGTGACTAGAGCGCTTATTTAGAACGCATGTTTCCAATGACGCAACAATCAGCCACAGTGTTTTTTCAGAAACTATTTACACAAACACAATCCTTACAAAGGTATGTCCAGAATGTGGTCAGTCTATTTTTGGATGCAATGTTCAGATATTCACATAGCACAATCATCCACCTCATCCAAACCGGAAAAATGTAGGCTACATTTGTCCTAGCGCTAACTGAGGAATGATTGATGCAACACAAGCGGTCATATTTTATAACCCTTGACTGACATAAACTACAATATGAATGAGCTAATAGAAATTACTATATAGAATTAAACACATCATGGGTGAGCTCACTATTGTTTAAAGTAATTGAGTAAAACACTTTTTAGAAATCTAAAGTAATCTGATGATTCGTTTCAGCGCACAGCCATGCTTTTTTCCTCACAGAAACGAAAGATAATAAGAGAAGACAAGATGAGTTTGGTCTGTTTATAGTATGCGTGTTGAAGGGGTGTGTCGTCTACCATCGTTCACATCCCACCATTCACTTCCTGAAGTTCTCAAAAAATGTGTTAACCCTTACCCACCTCATTTTGTGATAGCATCTTTGGTCCGACAGACGATTACGTGAAACCCAGAATGCATTGTATGTCAACAAACTTGGCTCCACACATAGCTGGAATTAGCTTAGCTCATCATAATCAGTACAACCTTCAAATAAGTATTTTACACACATAGTACGTACCCATTACAATCTATGCAAGAATCTGAATGCATGATTTATCATTGTTACTTGAAAAACGTGAATATAACACTAAATATATAAATAGTTACCACATTATTTACCACAAGATATTTTCTGATAGTGATTTATTAATACAAATGGTGCTTGCAGGGAGTCAATCACGTAACCTCTCACTCCCACTCTGAGCCATTCAGTGTTGTTGTTTATGTATGTAGCTAGTGAGCTAAGCTGTAGCATTAGCAAGGTCTTTCAAAAGGAGACAACTCACAAATTAAGTCTGAATTTCAGGATTTCAGGATTCAGATTCTGACAGTGAGAGTGAGGAGCTGCCCCCCAGCCATTGAGAACCCTGAATCTGAGGACTCATTGTCCACTGACGAAGTCCCAGTTCCCTTTGAAGATGCTGGTGGTAATGGAGACTGACAGTGGATGAAGTACAGGAGTTCTGTGGTAGCTGGAAGGCTGCCAGCCAATTCACCCCTCCTGGCCCTGCTGTTTGCTTTAATGAGTCCCAGTCTGGAGTGCAACGCCCCTTGCCATTTTCATCTGAGGCAGAGTGCTTCAAGTTGTTTCTGACAGAGGAGCTGGTGTGAGACATAGCAGAGACCAATCGTTATGCCTTGGAGCTACAGGAGAAGAGAGTGCCAGGAGTGGGGGGGCAACCATAATTAGTGAAATGTTCACCTTCCTGGTGACAGTCCTTCTCATGGGGATAGTAAAAGAAGAACTCCCTAAGAGAATGCTGGAGCACAGATCCTATGTTTGCAACTCCCTTCTCTGCCACCCTCTTTTCCCAAGACTGCTTCCTAGTTCTGCTGCGATGACTGCGTTTCATCAACAATGCTACTGCCATCCTAAATGACCCGTTAAACAAAATAAGAAATGTCAACAGCTGGCAGTAAAGTGGCAGGACAAACGAGACATCCATGTCCTCTCCACTGTCCATACAGCAACCATGTCGGCCATAGGGAAGGTGGACCACTTGACGGGAGAAAGAAATATCAAACCAGACTGTGTGTTTGACTATAACCTCAAAATGGGGGCAGTGGATGAGGCAGACATGATAAACAGCTTTGTGGAATGCACTCAGAAAACGACCTAGTGGTATAAGAAGATATTTTTCCATCTGATCAACGCAGCTGCTGTCAACTGCCACATCGTTCACCGCCAACTAACAGGTGAGATGATTACTGAGATGATTACTGAACAAGGTATTTTTTGTAATTGGACGTACAGTTCACATAGAGAAACTATTAATGTAATAAGGCACTTACTTTGATAGAAACGCAGTCTGGATTTGAGACTGGGTGTCTGTAGTGACACCTCTAGCACTGATGTGCTGTGCCTTAGAACACTGCACCACTTGGGAGTCATAAGGCTGGGGTATCTTCAAAATACAGCACAAGCTAATACTTCTCTGACGCAATTAGCATTGTTTTCCAGAGCTAATAGAAGAATGTAGCTAGCTACCTAAGGACAATTGAATATAACACCATAAAGGTTATGAAATGAGTAATGTTACCTCGCGTGTCCGCGGTTATAAGGAATATACACAAATATTATGCTACAGTAGAAAAGACATAACGGCAGGGTAGCCTAGTGGTTAGAGAGTTGGACTAGTAACCGGAAGGTTGCAAGTTCAAACCCCCGAGCTGACAAGGTACACATCTGTCGTTCTGCCCCTGAACAGGCAGTTAACCCACTGAAAGGCCGTCATTGAAAATGAGAATTTGTTCTTAACTGACTTACCTAGTTAAATAAAGGTAAAAAAAAAAAATAACACGACATGCTGAACCTATTATAATGTAATAAGGCACTTAATTTGATAGAAATGCACACTTTTCCAAAGTTATTTTTAGTAATGAAAACAACTATGACTGGCAACAGATGGAAAATGTGAACATGTGTGTGCAGGATGGGAGATGAGCAAATGTCTGCAGACGTGAACTGTTTGGGAAGTGTTTGTGGAATTTTGTCCAGGTCAGAAATGTCCCAAAAATTCATTGGTCCGCAAAAGTAAAAAAAAACTACTTTTAGAATGAACACACCTCAATTCAAACTGTTATTAGAAAATAAAAAGCTTGTTAGAAAATAATTTGAAATTGACAAATTGAAAACAGCCTATAAATAAAAACAGGCTGCGTGCCTTGGTTTGAGGGCAGCACACATTAAATGTACTGATGCTTAACAGTCACATTCTGGAATGGAGAGAATGTTCTAACATCACGTGCATAAAAAAATTCACGCCGGTTGGACCATTAGAGATATTTGGAACTCACGCATGAAAGGGTTAAGCCACAGAAAAAGGCGCATCCTTCCCACTAGCAATGATTGGCTGAGTTAATGGATGGACTGGACATGCCGAGAGAGGTGTTGGAATTGGTCTGCCATGTAGAAGGCTTCTGTTTATTTGAGCTGGTCAGTCTGTGTTAGTAATCCTGTCGAACGCTGTTTTTTAAAAGATGTATTGTGTAGTGGAGCTGCATAAGTGTTGCTCTCCATTTTCAGGAGGATCAAGTCTTGAAAAATCTGTGTAATTAGAGTATAATAGCTAAAGATATGGAGATCTCCGGATTACATCTTCAAACTAAGGGCAACTGTGGCATGGCATCTGTGACAGGGAGACACGTCCATCATGCATGATGATTTAAACAGGTAAGATAGTCTAGCTAGTGTCGTGTCTTTGGCATCATTAAACTGAAGACTGTTAGTTTATCAAATCAATTCTCTGTAATTGTTATTACATGATTAACTAATCAGGTAAATGTAATTAACTAGGAAGTCAGGGCACCAAGGAAAATATTCAGATTACAAAGTTCTGATTTTCCTAATAATTTTCCTAATATTTTAATATCTGATCAATTAGTCTTCTAATTAAAGAATTATTCTTTACCTCACATTAGTCTCATTCCAAACGTCGTAAATTGTTGGTTATCTGCACGAACCCAGTCTACACTATGAATCCTCCATACATCAATAGCCTCAATCATTTATTTATTAACTAACTAAAAAAATCACAGAAATGCACATGCAAACAAACAAAGTAGATATGGTTACAAGGAAATGATAGGGGATGTGCCCTAGTGGGCTAAACCGGTATTTCGGCTTGGTGGACAAAAGGAAAGTGGGTGTAGACTGAGAAAGGTGGGAATTACGCAACTGAATCACTACACACTTGATAATCATATTCATTGAAATGCTAATTCTTTGCATGCTCACTCATTCGGAAATAATTGCAATCAATATATATATTTACGCTCAGTGTGTCGTCGTGATCTCTGTTGGGATCGTCCATCTTTCTGTTGGAGAGTTTGTCTGCCCTCTCTCTCTCTCTCTCTTCCATGGATAGAATGGATAGTTCAGAGTAACATTCAGCAATGTTGTTATAGAACAAATGTTTCGGCGGTTTTCGGCCTTCGCATTCAATGGTATAGAATTCCTAGCTGCAGACTAGTAATTAGTATCAAAGATTTGCTCTTATTCTGTCAGATCGATAGTCTCAGAGTTTAACCACATGGTATGGTTAAAAGATTCAGCAATCTACTCAAACCTTAGCCCTCTCATGGTAATCGAGGTAAACTGGTCTGAAGGGAATTCTTTAGGGTGTTTAAAAAAAAAATCGTAACAGTAGAAAGGGGCTGTCCCATGATGCCAGATCAATGTCTGTGCTCATGGGGCGGGCCAATGATTTAGTTCAACTCCACAGGGAATTGGAGTTTCCTTCATTAAACAGTTTAAAATCACATTACATCATTTCACAAATAGTTTAATCTTTACTCATTCATTTTATACAGCAATTAGATGCAAACCTCACAACTGAGACTCTTGTATAAACAGAGTTATGGTAATGTGGCAGTATTGTCTCTCATGGGTTTCACAAACATTATACGAAATGGACCGGTCGTAGCTGGATTCCTTTATTCTCCTGTGAACCTCACTCCCTCTCTATTCTGGCCATGAGGAGAGAACTCCTCTAAGAATTTATGAACTGCCTAACAGAGCCTGGTTGTAGGGGGAAGAGAGAGTGTGGTGAGAGAGAGAGGGGGATGGTGCTCGCTGTACCCAAAGAGGGCCACGTCATGACACTAGCTACGTTTTCAAATATTACACGTTTCTAATTTTGACAGAAAATGGTTTCATTTCAAGCTAAAGTGTACTGTTAGCTAGCTAGCTAACGTTAGCTGGTTGGCTCCCTAGCTAACGTTACGTGTATGACGTTATTATTTGTATCCCAGAACCGTTTGCTTTGCTAGTTAGAGCCTAATGTTATCTTGCTAACAATGAACCTGGTTGGTTAGCTCCCAGCAGATTCATCCAGGGTAGTAACGACATGATTTGGCACAATGTTCATTGTTGTTTAACTAGCGTTAGCTGGTTGGCTCATTAGCTAACGTTGCATGACGTGTGTGATCTTACACATTGTTTACCTAGCTAGGTTAATTGTTTACCCAAGTAGCTAGCTACATGTCTTAATCTCTCTGGGATATGTGGGACGCTAGCACCACCATAAACAAAGAGAGAAAAGCATATTTCAACCCTGCAGGCGCGACACAAAACACAGAAATAAAAATATAATTCATGCCTTACCTTTGACAAGATTCTTTTGTTGGCACTTCAATATGTCCCATAAACATCACAAATGGTCCTTTTGTTCGATTAATTCCATCGATATATCCAACATGTCAATTTATTTGGCACGTTTGATCCAGAAAAACACTGGTTCCAACTTGCGCAACGTGACTACAAAATATCTCAAAAGTTACCTGTAAACTTTGCCAAAACATTTCAAACTACTTTTGTAATACAACTTTAGGGATTTTGTAAGGTAAATAATCGATAAAATTGAAGACGGGATGATCTGTGTTCAATACAGGAGGAAAACAAACTGTAGCTAGCTTTCTGGTTACGTGCCTCTATCTAACAGTACACTTCAAGTTACCCTCGTTCAAGATGGCCGTACTTCTTCATTACACAAAGGAAAAACCTCAACCAATTTCTAATGACTGTTGAGCGGTAGGATCTGCAAGAAGGTCCCTTAGAAATCTGGATTCCCAATGAAAATCCATTGAAATGAGAGTGACCTCCAAAAAAAAAATCTGAATGGTTTGTCCTCAGGGTTTCGCCTGCTAAATAAGTTCTGTTATACTCACTGACATGATTCAAACAGTTTTAGAAACCCTCAGAGTGTTTTCTATCCATTCTAATAATCTGATAATATGCATATGCATATCTTATCTTCTGGGGATGAGTAGCAGGCAGTTGAATTTGGGTATGCATTTAATCCGGATATGAAAATACTGCCCCGTCACCAAGAAGTTAAACTAAAGTATACAGCTAGCTACATGTCTTAAGCTAAAGTGTACAACACCCGTAGAATATGGCAGGTGTCAGTAAACATTGGCAAAAAAGCATAATGAAATTGTTGCCAGCAGAGCTGGTTAGGCTGTTTTCATGTTATCCAGAGGTAAACAAATCATCGGCCAAAGCATCAAATGTGCGCTCCGAGAGCGAAACGAGATGGGTGGGTCTAAAGCTTAAGAGGGTGTGAACGATGCTGAATGGGTGTAGACAAAGAAGAGCTCTTTCACCGAGACACCAAAAATGCAATTTTCTCAAAAGTGAGATTACAAGTTTAGCAACTTTCAAAGAATAATTACTTTCCTATTGTTCCTCAACTGTATTGTGTGATATACCACACATGTTTGCTATCAGAGGACCACTGGTTTGAGCGCAGTATGGGGACAGTATAGGAAGCTCAGTGAGCTCAGTGATATGGGTTACATTAACACACATTTAAGGAGGGTAATAATGACATGATGATTATGCTACTCCTATTTTTGGTTAAACGCGTTTATAGATCTATAATGATTTAAATTGTTATCAGATGATGTGTCACAATAACAGTGCACATGTCCAAAAGAACAATACCATTTATTGTTTTAAAGCCCCAAAAAAACGTATGAGATTTGGTCTGTTTGTCAGGTGGGCAGGCATGTGCTGTATGGCTCAGTTGATAGAGCATAGTGATTCCCATGGAGGACCAGTACTGAAAAGCACAAACGTACTGTACGTGTGAAATATTCTTTAACTTCTTGATTCTACTTGAGACGCATATGTCTCAACTAGGCACCTGGAAATGCAAATGCGCTACGCTAAATGCTAAATGTACTCGTTAAAACTCAAACCTTGATCAAAATTCACAAGCAGGGTATTGAATTAAAGCTACACTCGTTGTGAACCTAGCCAACAAGTCAGATTTTTAAAATGCTTTTTGGCGAAAGCATGAGAAGCTATTATCTGATAGCATGCAACACCCCAAAATGCCTGAATGCGATGTAAACAAAGATATAGCTTAGCCGGCGCAACACAAAACGCAGAAATAAAATATAAAACATTCATTACCTTTGACGAGCTTCTTTCTTGGCACTCCTATATGCCCCATAAACATCACTATTGGGTCTTTTTTTCGTTTAAATCGGTCCATATATTCCCAAAATAGCTTTCTATGGAAGCTGTGTCATTCAGAAAAAAACATCGTTTTTAAACGCTGCGTCATTTTTTTAAATTAATAAAGTCGACGATAAACTTTCACAAAACACTTCGAAATCCTTTTGTAATCCAACTTTAGGTATTAGTAAACGTTTATAATCTATCAAAATGATTACAGGGCGATGTATATTCAATAGCTCCTCGTCTGCAAATCAATGGCTGCCAATGTCCACATTGAAAACATCCTGGTGGAGACCGGAAGAAACGGAATCCAGATAGTTGGATTTTCCAACAAAAAATTCCATTGAAAATGACGACAATGGCGACATCGTGTGGAATTTGTATAAATTGCATGCAGGTCGACATTAAATTTTGTCCCCTTTTAACAACCCATGAAAGTGACTTATGGAAATTATTTTTAGCTTTCAGAGAGCAGTTTTTCTTGCGTTTTTCAATGAAACACACGATCTGTTATAGTCACAGCCGTGATTTAACCAGTTTTAGAAACTTCAGAGTGTTTTCTATCCACACATACTAATCATATGCATATACTATATTCCTGGCATGAGTAGCAGGACGCTGAAAAGTTGCGCGATTTTTAACAGAATGTTCGAAAAAGGAAGGGGTAGACTTACATAATGCGAATACAGATCTGCCCTGTGTGATCGCAGAAGATCTGTGTCAACTGAGTATTCCTCACATCAAATCTGTACAGTTAGACGAATCACTAACACTTGATACCATATTTCCACGGGGCAATGTTTTGCAATAATTCATTATGTTGTAACACTATCATCCTGTAAACTTTATTCTAACAACAATTTATGTGAGAGAGGGGAACATTTTCTCACAGAGTTCCCAGAAATCCAACTGCATTCAACTCCCAACACTAACTCTGTAAACAATTCCTAACTACAAAGCTCTGTTTTCAAGGCGAAAGGGCAATTGTATATACACATTACATGAAACAAATCCTATAGGAGAGTATGTAATAGCATATTTTTATTTGGTCAAAACAAATTGAGGATGACAATACATTCTCCTCTCAGCCAATTCAAATCAAATTATTTGAGTGTTTGTGTGTCACCAAATACATGGGGTGTGCCACGTGCCTGTGCATGTGTTTGAGTGTCTGTGCCACGTGCATGTGTTTGAGTGTCTGTGCCACGTGCATGTGTTTGAGTGCCTGTGCCACGTGCATGTGTTTGAGTGCCTGTGCCACGTGCATGTGTTTGAGTGCCTGTGCATGTGCATGTGTTTGAGTGCCTGTGCATGTGCATGTGTTTGAGTGCCTGTGCCACGTGCATGTGTTTGAGTGTCTGTGCCACGTGCATGTGTTTGAGTGCCTGTGCCACGTGCATGTGTTTGAGTGTCTGTGCCACGTGCATGTGTTTGAGTGCCTGTGCCACGTGCATGTGTTTGAGTGCCTGTGCCACGTGCATGTGTTTGAGTGTCTGTGCCACGTGCATGTGTTTGAGTGTCTGTGCATGTGCATGTGTTTGAGTGTCTGTGCCACGTGCATGTGTTTGAGTGTCTGTGTCACGTGCATGTGTTTGAGTGCCTGTGTCACGTGCATGTTTTTGAGTGCCTGTGCCGCGTGCATGTGTTTGAGTGTCTGTGCCACGTGCATGTGTTTGAGTGTCTGTGCCACGTGCATGTGTTTGAGTGCCTGTGCCGCGTGCATGTGTTTGAGTGTCTGTGCCGCGTGCATGTGCATGTGTTTGAGTGTCTGTGCCACGTGCATGTGTTTGAGTGTCTGTGCATGTGCATGTGTTTGAGTGCCTGTGTCACGTGCATGTGTTTGAGTGTCTGTGCCACGTGCATGTGTTTGAGTGTCTGTGCCACGTGCATGTGTTTGAGTGCCTGTGCCGCGTGCATGTGTTTGAGTGTCTGTGCCGCGTGCATGTGTTTGAGTGTCTGTGCCACGTGCATGTGTTTGAGTGCATACTGTCCTGTTTTCAATATGCTCATAATTAGACAACAGGAAAAGGACGAGGAAAAGGAGGAGCAGTATGGAAAAGAACAGGAGGAGGAGGGTGAAATAGAAAAGAGCAACAAAATATTGATATTATGCGAAGTAGCCGAGTCCCCAGCAACTGGATCGGCCTGTGACCTTACTTCCGCTTTTGGATGTTAACAAGGCAACACTCCATCTTACCTCCTCCACATTCACTGGATTGTTTGAACAGTGCAGAAGAGAACCTCCCCTTTCTCGTCAAGACCAGGGGATCTACATTCAGGCGTTTATTTTACTCCTGCTACGTTAGGTTAGTGTTGAAGTGGCTGTGTTGGCGTTTACATTGTGGCATAATGATAAATGGCGTGTGTATAAGTGTGTGTGTGTATTTCTGTGTCTTTGTGTGTTACAGCACATTCTTGCTAATTGTGTGTGTGTGTTGTGTGTGACAGAGCTTCATTTGCAGCTCGCTATAATAAGATTAACACTAGGATGGCATTGCAACACAAAGCACGGCCCTGGCCACTTCTCACAGAACATGAATCGAGGACAAACACGTATTTCCCAGGCAGAGGGGAGCAGTGGCGCGGGCGTTAAGCATACCCCTTTATGGTGGAGATGTTAATTGTGTACCATTACTTCTAAACTGCAGGTTTGTTGTATTAATCACTGTGCTAACTGATGCAGAGCTACAAAGGTAGCCCGGGGCGAGAGAGAGAAGGAGCGAGAGCTGAAGATGGAGGATAAAGGATTATCCTGTCCACCATATGGAGATGGCACCGCTTTGAAAAGAGCTGCTTTAAATGCCCACGAGCACCGTGCCTACTGATCACTATGGTGCCACTGTAAAGAAATTGGATTTTATTTATTTTT
Organism: Oncorhynchus clarkii lewisi; assembly: GCF_045791955.1. NCBI lineage: Eukaryota > Metazoa > Chordata > Actinopteri > Salmoniformes > Salmonidae > Oncorhynchus > Oncorhynchus clarkii. Next base: position 2,752,207 of record NC_092168.1, on the reverse strand, counting down.
TCAGAGAAAGACACTGGGGCAGTGGAGTGTGGGGGATGAAGGTTTATGTGTGTGTGTGTGTGTGTGTGTGTGTGTGTGTGTGTGTGTGTGTGTGTGTGTGTGTGTGTGTGTGTGTGTGTGTGTGTGTGTGTGTGTATGTGTGTGTGTACTTGATGCCTTGTTTTACATGGACAGAGTACAAAAGCATTGGATTTGTCTGAGATCTTTGTTGAACAGGGATTCAGGATCGGAAGAGGATAATGTTCGAAGAAGAGGATCATGTCAGCCCTTGAACCTGTTCATTTAGACTAGCCCCTATGTCTGACTAATTTACTTTGTAATTTACTATGATTAGCACCTATACAAAAGAGCTGATTAAAAATCCATATTTTGGGTTGTCTGTAGCAATTGGTTTGGTTTTAATACATCAATCCAATTGTCTTTCTAGGATCTTTCTTTATCTTTCCAGTTGATTGTTTTTGGTTGATTTCTTGAGACCTTTGAAAATACCCAGTGCAGAAACATGTCTACACTTAGAAAAAAGGGTTCCAAAAAGGGTTCTTCGGCTGTCCCAATAGGACAACTCTATTTGGTTCTAGGTACAACCCTTTTGGGTTCCATGTAGAGACCTCTGTGGAAAGTGTTCTAAATGGAACCAAAAAGGGTTCTTCGGCTGTCCCCATAGGACAACTCTATTTGGTTCTAGGTACAACCCTTTTGGGTTCCATGTAGAGACATCTGTGGAAAGTGTTCTAAATGGAACCAAAAGGGTTCTACTTGTAACCAAAAGGGTTCTAACTGAAACCAAAAAGGGTTCTTCAAAGGATTATCCTATGAGGACAGCTGAAATACTCTTTTAGGGTCTAGATAGCACCTTTTATTGTAAGAGTAGCCCTAGATACTCTCCCCACACTCACACTGACACTCCAACACTCACACTGACACTCCAACACTCACACTGACACTCCAACACACACACACACACACACACACACACACACACACACACACACACACACACACACACACACACACACACACACACACACACACACACACGCATATTGATGCCACACTCTCACTCACAGATACTGTAGACACACTCTCCACATACACTGCTGCTACTTTTTTAATTACCTATACTGATTGCCTTGTCACTTTTAACCCTACCTACATGTGCATATTACCTCAATTCCCTCAACTGCCTTGTACCCCTGCACATAGACTCAGTACCGGTACTCCTTGTATATAGTCTCGTTATTGATATTTAATTGTGTTACTATTTCCAGTTGTATGTTGTCTACATTTTTGTTCGTTTTTAACCCCCTAGAGTTGATGTACAGTACGCGTCCCCAAGAAAATCTAATTCCCATCAAAATCAGTCAGTTAAAGCTAGAGAATCAGTTTTTGGCATTGAACCCTCTATGTAAAGATGAGACTCTCATGAACACGATGGTGTCATCCGTTCTGCTCTACGACCCCCACAAGCGTCATCAGAGTCGTCTGAAGTACAGACGATCTGCCAACTTCTGTCTGAACGGTTTGGGCTACACATTAATATGACCCCTCTATGGGAAAGGAGTCTCTCACTTTGCTCTAAGACGTCCGCAAGCCGCACAAGACTCGTCTGAAGGTGGTCGGACACCAGTTTAAAATGGAATGGAAATATACAGGGTATATGGACATACTTTAGTGCCTAAAATACAGGGTTTCCTGATCTTTATTACATCTCTCAGATATATGACAGACACTTCAGAACAAACTTCCTTTTGATTCATTATTTTTTTTACAATCTTTTTATCCTTTCACGTATCTGTTATTCAATGTGTTTCTATGGGCTAGTAATAGCAGTAAGGCCTATCTGTTATTCAATGTGTTTCTATGGACTAGTAATAGCAGTAAGGCCTATCTGTTGTTCAATGTGTTTCTATGGGCTAGTAATAGCAGTAAGGCCTATCTGTTAATGAATGTGTTTCTATGGACTAGTAATAGCAGTAAGGTCTATCTGTTATTCAATGTGTTTCTATGGGCTAGTAATAGCAGTAAGGCCTATCTGTTAATGAATGTGTTTCTATGGGCTAGTAATAGCAGTAAGGCCTATCTGTTATTCAATGTGTGTCTATGGGCTAGTAATAGCAGTAAGGTCTATCTGTTATTCAATGTGTTTCTATGGGCTAGTAATAGCAGTAAGGCCTATCTGTTATTCAATGTGTTTCTATGGGATAGTAATAGCAGTAAGGCCTATCTGTTATTCAATGTGTTTCTATGGGCTAGTAATAGCAGTAAGGCCTATCTGTTATTCCATGTGTTTCTATGGGCTAGTAATAGCAGTAAGGCCTATCTGTTATTCAATGTGTTTCTATGGGCTAGTAATAGCAGTAAGGCCTATCTGTTATTCAATGTGTTTCTATGGGCTAGTAATAGCAGTAAGGCCTATCTGTTATTCAATGTGTTTCTATGGGCTAGTAATAGCAGTAAGGCCTATCTGTTATTCACTGTGTTTCTATGGGCTAGTAATAGCAGTAAGGCCTATCTGTTATTCAATGTGTTTCTATGGGCTAATAGCAGTAAGGCCTATCTGTTATTCAATGTGTTTCTATGGGCTAGTAATAGCAGTAAGGTCTATCTGTTATTCAATGTGTTTCTATGGGCTAGTAATAGCAGTAAGGACTATCTGTTATTCAATGTGTTTCTATGGGCTAGTAATAGCAGTAAGGTCTATCTGTTATTCAATGTGTTTCTATGGGCTAGTAATAGCAGTAAGGACTATCTGTTATTCAATGTGTTTCTATGGGCTAGTAATAGCAGTAAGGTCTATCTGTTATTCAATGTGTTTCTATGGGCTAGTAATAGCAGTAAGGTCTATCTGTTATTCAATGTGTTTCTATGGGCTAGTAATAGCAGTAAGGCCTATCTGTTATTCACTGTGTTTCTATGGGCTAGTAATAGCAGTAAGGCCTATCTGTTATTCAATGTGTTTCTATGGGCTAGTAATAGCAGTAAGGCCTATCTGTTATTCAATGTGTTTCTATGGGCTAGTAATAGCAGTAAGGTCTATCTGTTAATGAATGTGTTTCTATGGGCTAGTAATAGCAGTAAGGTCTATCTGTTAATGAATGTGTTTCTATGGGCTAGTAATAGCAGTAAGGCCAAATTCAATGTTTCATCAAATCATTTGTTGATATTTTTCTCTGATACCTTAAGGGGTCCTAAAAATCAAATAGCTAAAATCCTTGCTATGATCCTCTTAAAATAATTCCATATGTAGCTTAGTAGAACCCCCCCCCCTCCCCCTCCCCCTCCCCCTCCCCCAGTAAAGTCTACACCTGTTGAATTCGACACATGTGACTAATAAAATGTGAGTTGATTGAAAGGACAGGCAGGTGACAAGCACACAAACAGACCTTTGAATGTATGATGGTATGCCTCAATGCCCTCCTCTGTGTTAGTTAGATCGCGGTCGGAACAGACCCGGCCATTTAAAGACCTTACCGGCACAAGAGTACCTCTGTGTGAATGGGAAAGTCAGAAAGACCCAAGACCGTACGTGGAACACCAGCCTGCACTTACTGACACGCTGTGGTTTTGCATGTAGATTCACCTTGTCAGAATTCATGAATTCCGAGGCAATTATCAGAGAGATTAGGTTATAAGACAAAAATAGACACATTCATGTAGTTTTTGAAAAATGTTAAATGCTAATGTTATGAGAACTGGTGGTTTATGCATATGTATTTGTGTAACAATCTGATACTGTGGTCTCTAGGCTCTCCGGTCAAGAGGCTTGGTTCACTGAGACAGCAGAGCACTGAGAGCTTGTAGGGTTCAATAGTACAACTCTGGTGCTCTGGGGGACTCACTTCATATATTTAACATCACTTACAGTAAAGGATACTGCATGTTCTATACTCACCTTTAAGCATTTAGATACCAAATGAAACACTTTTAGAGAAGATTGGCTGGTGAAATGGTGATTATATATTTCATGAAAGAAATCATTTTGATTTCATACATTCTAAATGTTTGATCAAAATCCTTGTGATATACAAAATTATAAAGATTACAGTAACCCTCTCCTTTGTGAATGCAATGAAACCTCCAAAGAAGTTTCAGACATTTGACATAACTGCAAGCAACAGAGATATGGTGTAATATTTCTTCAGTGTTCCTCCATCCTTTCACTTCAACCAAAGCTCTTCTCCCTCCATCTCTCCTTTCATTCCTTCTCTGTTTTTTGCGCAGTTGGTGGGCAATCCTAGTGGAGTCTTTCTCATTTATTTTTGTTCCCCTCCAATTGCTCTCAGCTGCAAAGCTGTTGATGTTAATGGGACTGTTGGCTGTCTCATGGATTCTTAGGGGGCCCCTTGTTGGGAGTTCACAACACAGACCAGAGGACACTCATCCACTGGTTTTAATTAGAGATGATGCTATCCCTTTCTCTCATTATTGTGCTCTCTCTCTCTCTCTCTCTCTCTTTCTCTCTCTCGCTCTCTCGCTCTCTCGCTCTCTTGCTCTCTTGCTCTCTCTTCCCAATCCACAGGAGCCTAATCACTCTACCACTGTTGCCTGGTCTCAATCAGAGGAGGCAAACAAACAACACACTCTTTTGTTCCTCCTTAACTTGCACATGATCCACTATCATAGCCCCATTGGCCCAACCCTTCCCTGCCACCCAACCAGGAGAGACAAGTGCCTCAGCCTGTCATCTATCCCATTCATGTGGCCCTTCGAGTGCCTGCAAGAGTCCCCTGGTCTGGGGAACGGCTGGAGCTGTTATGCCAGTGGTTATGCTCACTGCACATATTTCATGGTGGCTCCCAGACTGCTTTCTGCCAGCTATTAGCAGGCCTTAAGGACCTGGGCAGAGTCTGGTAATCATTTAAGGCATTGTTGGGCTCTGACTTCTGCAGAAATGCCTTTAAATTGAGGAATCATCCACCATGTTTTGTTGACGGGTGTTGCTTCAGACTAAAGGGGCAGAGAGTGAAATAAAAGGTTTTGGTGTGGTAGAAAGCCATCATATTAAAATCCTAGTTTTGTCCCTCTGTGCAAAGCTTGTACTGTGGCTTCCTAGACAGAGTTTGTTGGCAGGGTCCTGAGTTGGTCACTCATTTTTGGAGAAGGGAATTAGCAAACGCTAAGGATTGTCAGCAGGTTTATGCTAGGAAGACCAAGTCTTGCAACTCCAGCCAGGAGGCAGCGAGGCCTCCTGAGGGTGTGGGCTGATGACGTGGATGCACACACACACACACACACACACACACACACACACACACACACACACACACACACACACACACACACACACACACACACACACACACACACACACACACACACACACACACACACACACACACACACACACACACACACACACACACACATACACATATGAGTCATTCTTCAGAAGTGGTGTAAATTGGGGGTTGAAGAAAAAGGTGCATATACTCACAAACTTTGTTTGAAATATTTACCTGAATTAGGGTGTTAGGTGATGCGACAAACAATGCTATGTGAGAATTCTCCAACTCTATGCAGTAATCATAATTTGTTAACGCTAAATGTCAATAATATGGACGTCAGAATACATAATAAATCATTTGAAAACATGAATGTGGCAGTTGTCTAAAATGTCTAAAAATGCCAATACTGTACATTATGATATTAACAAGAATTGAGCCCAATTGTAAAGCAAGTGCCATGCTAAGAACATTCAAATCTGTGGGACAGCCCTTTTTGTGAAACCGGTCAAATCGGTGTGCCAAGAAGTATGTGAATGTCCTGAGGGGGTTTCACAGTCATCTGACGTTTTGACTATAGAGTGCATTCGGAAAGTATTCAGACCCCTTGACTTTTTCCACATTTTGTTACAATACAGACTTATTCTAAAATAGATAAAAGTTGTTTTCCCTCATCAATCTACACACAATACCCCATAATGACAAAAAAAACTAACAATGACATTTCACAATTATATAAGTATTCAGACCCTTAACTTGGTTGAAGCACCTTTGGCAGTGATTACAGCCTGAGTCTGCTTGGATATGATGCTACAAGCTTGGCACACCTGTATTTTGGTAGTTTCTCCCATTCTTCTCTGCAGACCCTCTCAAGCTCTGTCAGGTTGGATGGGGAGCGTCGCTGCACAGCTATTTTCAGGTCTCTCCGGAGATGTTCGATCGGTTTCAAGTCTGGACTCTGGCTGGGCCACTCAAGGACATTCGGAGACTTGTCCGGAAGCCACTCCTGCGTTGTCTTGACTGTGTGCTTAGGGTCGTTATCCTGTTGGAAGGTGAACCTTTGCCACAGTCGGAGGTCCTAAGTCTTCTGGAGCATGTTTTCATCAAGCATCTCTCTGTACTTTGTTCCGATCATTTTTGCCTCGATCCTGACTAGTCTCCCGTTCCCTAAAAAACATCCCCACAGCATGATGCTGCCACCACCATGCTTCACCGTAGGGATGGTGCCACGTTTCCTCCAGATGTGACACTTGGCATTCAGGTCAAATAGTTAAATCTTGGTTTCATCAGACCAGAGAATCTTGTTTCTCATGGTCTGAGAATCCTTGGGTGCCTTTTGGCAAACTCCAAGTGGAATGTCATGTGCCTTTTACTGAGGAGTGGTTTCCGTCTGGCAATTTTACCATAAAGGCCTGATTGGTGGAGTGCTGCAGAGATGGTTGTCCTTCTGGAAGGTTCTCCCATCTCCACAGAGAAATTCTGGAGCTCACCTCCCTGACCAAGGCCCTTCTCCACCGATTGCTCAGTTTAACTGAGTGGCCAATGAGTCTTGGTGGTTCCAAACTTCTTTAATGTAAGAATGATGGAGGCCACTGTGTTCTTGGGGACCTTCAATACTGCAGAAATATTTTGGTACCATACCCCAGATTTGTGCCTCGACACAATCCTGTCTCGGAGCTCTACAGACAATTCCTTTGACCTCATGGCTTGGTTTTTGTTCTGACATGCACTGTCAACTGTGGGACCTTATATAGACAGGTGTGTGCTTATATAGACAGGTGTGACTCCAATCAAGTTGTAGAAACATCTCATGGATGATCAATGGAAACAGGATACACCTGAGCTCAATTTAGGGTCTCATAAAAAAGGGTCTGAATACTTTTTTAAATTTATTTTTTATTTCACCTTGATTTAACCAGGTAAGCTAGTTGAGAACAAGTTCTCATTTGCAACTGCGACCTGGCCAAGATAAAGCATAGCAGTGTGAACAGACAACACAGAGTTACACATGGAGTAAACAATTAACAAGTAAATAACACAGTAGAAAAAAAAGAGAGTCTATATACATTGTGTGCAAAAGGCATGAGGAGGTAGGCGAATAATTACAATTTTGCAGATTAACACTGGAGTGATACATGATCAGATGGTCATGTAAAGGTAGATATATTGGTGTGCAAAAGAGCAGAAAAGTAAATAAATAAAAACAGTATGGGGATGAGGTAGGTAAAATTGGGTGGGCTATTTACCGATAGACTATGTACAGCTGCAGCGATCGGTTACTTATGTAAATAAGGTATTTCATTTATTTTTATTTTTTTTATACATTTGCAAACATTTCTAAAAACCCATTTTTGCTTCGTCATTATGAGGTATTGTGTGTAGATTTATGAGGAAATTGTTTTATTTGATCAATTTTATAATAAGGCTATAATGTAATAAAATGTGGAAAAAGTCTTCTGAATGCTTTCCGAATGCACAGTAAGGTCAAAGTCATGGGTTCTGAATGCTTTCCGAATGCACAGTAAGGTCAAAGTCAAGGGTTCTGAATGCTTTCCGAATGCACATTAAGGTCAAAGTCACGGGTTCTGAATGCTTTCCGAATGCACATTAAGGTCAAAGTCAAGGGTTCTGAATGCTTTCCGAATGCACATTAAGGTCAAAGTCAAGGGTTCTGAATGCTTTCCGAATGCACAGCAAGGTCAAAGTCACGGGTTCTGAATGCTTTCCGAATGCACATTAAGGTCAAAGTCAAGGGTTCTGAATGCTTTCTGAATGCACAGTAAGGTCAAATCCACGGGTTCTGAATGCTTTCCAAATGCACAGTAAAGTCAAAGTCACGGGTTCTGAATGCTTTCCGAATGCACAGTAAGGTCAAAGTCAAGGGTTCTGAATGCTTTCCAAATGCACAGTAAGGTCAAAGTCACGGGTTCTGAATGCTTTCCGAATGCACAGTAAGGTCAAAGTCAAGGGTTCTGAATGCTTTCCGAATGCACATTAAGGTCAAAGTCAAGGGTTCTGAATGCTTTCCGAATGCACATTAAGGTCAAAGTCAAGGGTTCTGAATGCTTTCCGAATGCACAGTAAGGTCAAAGTCAAGGGTTCTGAATGCTTTCCGAATGCACATTAAGGTCAAAGTCAAGGGTTCTGAATGCTTTCCGAATGCACATTAAGGTCAAAGTCAAGGGTTCTGAATGCTTTCCGAATGCACAGTAAGGTCAAAGTCAAGGGTTCTGAATGCTTTCCGAATGCACAGTAAGGTCAAAGTCAAGGGTTCTGAATGCTTTCCGAATGCACAGTAAGGTCAAAGTCAAGGGTTCTGAATGCTTTCCGAATGCACATTAAGGTCAAAGTCAAGGGTTCTGAATGCTTTCCGAATGCACAGTAAGGTCAAAGTCAAGGGTTCTGAATGCTTTCCGAATGCACATTAAGGTCAAAGTCAAGGGTTCTGAATGCTTTCCGAATGCACATTAAGGTCAAAGTCAAGGGTTCTGAATGCTTTCCGAATGCACAGTAAGGTCAAAGTCAAGGGTTCTGAATGCTTTCTGAATGCACAGTAAGGTCAAAGTCACGGGTTCTGAATGCTTTCCAAATGCACAGTAAGGTCAAAGTCACGGGTTCTGAATGCTTTCCGAATGCACAGTAAGGTCAAAGTCAAGGGTTCTGAATGCTTTCCAAATGCACAGTAAGGTCAAAGTCACGTGTTCTGAATGCTTTCCGAATGCACAGTAAGGTCAAAGTCAAGGGTTCTGAATGCTTTCCGAATGCACATTAAGGTCAAAGTCAAGGGTTCTGAATGCTTTCCGAATGCACATTAAGGTCAAAGTCAAGGGTTCTGAATGCTTTCCGAATGCACAGTAAGGTCAAAGTCAAGGGTTCTGAATGCTTTCCGAATGCACAGTAAGGTCAAAGTCACGGGTTCTGAATGCTTTCCGAATGCACATTAAGGTCAAAGTCAAGGGTTCTGAATGCTTTCCGAATGCACAGTAAGGTCAAAGTCAAGGGTTCTGAATGCTTTCCGAATGCACAGTAAGGTCAAAGTCAAGTTTTCTGAATGCTTTCCGAATGCACAGTAAGGTCAAAGTCATGGGTTCTGAATGCTTTCCGAATGCACAGTAAGGTCAAAGTCAAGGGTTCTGAATGCTTTCCGAATGCACAGTAAGGTCAAAGTCACGGGTTCTGAATGCTTTCCGAATGCACATTAAGGTCAAAGTCAAGGGTTCTGAATGCTTTCCGAATGCACATTAAGGTCAAAGTCAAGGGTTCTGAATGCTTTCCGAATGCACAGTAAGGTCAAAGTCACGGGTTCTGAATGCTTTCCGAATGCACATTAAGGTCAAAGTCAAGGGTTCTGAATGCTTTCCGAATGCACAGTAAGGTCAAAGTCAAGGGTTCTGAATGCTTTCCGAATGCACATTAAGGTCAAAGTCAAGGGTTCTGAATGCTTTCCGAATGCACAGTAAGGTCAAAGTCACGGGTTCTGAATGCTTTCCGAATGCACAGTAAGGTCAAATCCACGGGTTCTGAATGCTTTCCAAATGCACAGTAAGGTCAAAGTCACGGGTTCTGAATGCTTTCCGAATGCACAGTAAGGTCAAAGTCAAGGGTTCTGAATGCTTTCCGAATGCACATTAAGGTCAAAGTCAAGGGTTCTGAATGCTTTCCGAATGCACATTAAGGTCAAAGTCAAGGGTTCTGAATGCTTTCCGAATGCACAGTAAGGTCAAAGTAAAGGGTTCTGAATGCTTTCCGAATGCACAGTAAGGTCAAAGTCACGGGTTCTGAATGCTTTCCGAATGCACATTAAGGTCAAAGTCAAGGGTTCTGAATGCTTTCCGAATGCACAGTACGGTCAAAGTCAAGGGTTCTGAATGCTTTCCGAATGCACAGTAAGGTCAAAGTCAAGTTTTCTGAATGCTTTCCGAATGCACAGTAAGGTCAAAGTCATGGGTTCTGAATGCTTTCCGAATGCACAGTAAGGTCAAAGTCAAGGGTTCTGAATGCTTTCCGAATGCACAGTAAGGTCAAAGTCACGGGTTCTGAATGCTTTCCGAATGCACATTAAGGTCAAAGTCAAGGGTTCTGAATGCTTTCCGAATGCACATTAAGGTCAAAGTCAAGGGTTCTGAATGCTTTCCGAATGCACAGTAAGGTCAAAGTCACGGGTTCTGAATGCTTTCCGAATGCACATTAAGGTCAAAGTCAAGGGTTCTGAATGCTTTCCGAATGCACAGTAAGGTCAAAGTCAAGGGTTCTGAATGCTTTCCGAATGCACATTAAGGTCAAAGTCAAGGGTTCTGAATGCTTTCCGAATGCACAGTAAGGTCAAAGTCACGGGTTCTGAATGCTTTCCGAATGCACAGTAAGGTCAAAGTCAAGGGTTCTGAATGCTTTCCGAATGCACAGTAAGGTCAAATCCACGGGTTCTGAATGCTTTCCAAATGCACAGTAAGGTCAAAGTCACGGGTTCTGAATGCTTTCCGAATGCACATTAAGGTCAAAGTCAAGGGTTCTGAATGCTTTCCAAATGCACAGTAAGGTCAAAGTCACGGGTTCTGAATGCTTTCCGAATGCACAGTAAGGTCAAAGTCAAGGGTTCTGAATGCTTTCCGAATGCACATTAAGGTCAAAGTCAAGGGTTCTGAATGCTTTCCGAATGCACATTAAGGTCAAAGTCAAGGGTTCTGAATGCTTTCCGAATGCACAGTAAGGTCAAAGTCAAGGGTTCTGAATGCTTTCCGAATGCACAGTAAGGTCAAAGTCAAGGGTTCTGAATGCTTTCCGAATGCACATTAAGGTCAAAGTCAAGGGTTCTGAATGCTTTCCGAATGCACAGTAAGGTCAAAGTCAAGGGTTCTGAATGCTTTCCGAATGCACATTAAGGTCAAAGTCAAGGGTTCTGAATGCTTTCCGAATGCACATTAAGGTCAAAGTCAAGGGTTCTGAATGCTTTCCGAATGCACAGTAAGGTCAAAGTCAAGGGTTCTGAATGCTTTCTGAATGCACAGTAAGGTCAAATTCACGGGTTCTGAATGCTTTCCAAATGCACAGTAAGGTCAAAGTCACAGGTTCTGAATGCTTTCCGAATGCACAGTAAGGTCAAAGTCAAGGGTTCTGAATGCTTTCCAAATGCACAGTAAGGTCAAAGTCACGGGTTCTGAATGCTTTCCGAATGCACAGTAAGGTCAAAGTCAAGGGTTCTGAATGCTTTCCGAATGCACATTAAGGTCAAAGTCAAGGGTTCTGAATGCTTTCCGAATGCACATTAAGGTCAAAGTCAAGGGTTCTGAATGCTTTCCGAATGCACAGTAAGGTCAAAGTCAAGGGTTCTGAATGCTTTCCGAATGCACAGTAAGGTCAAAGTCACGGGTTCTGAATGCTTTCCGAATGCACAGTAAGGTCAAAGTCAAGGGTTCTGAATGCTTTCCGAATGCACAGTAAGGTCAAAGTCAAGGGTTCTGAATGCTTTCCGAATGCACAGTAAGGTCAAAGTCAAGTTTTCTGAATGCTTTCCGAATGCACAGTAAGGTCAAAGTCAAGGGTTCTGAATGCTTTCCGAATGCACAGTAAGGTCAAAGTCAAGGGTTCTGAATGCTTTCCGAATGCACATTAAGGTCAAAGTCAAGGGTTCTGAATGCTTTCCGAATGCACAGTAAGGTCAAAGTCAAGGGTTCTGAATGCTTTCCGAATGCACATTAAGGTCAAAGTCAAGGGTTCTGAATGCTTTCCGAATGCACATTAAGGTCAAAGTCAAGGGTTCTGAATGCTTTCCGAATGCACATTAAGGTCAAAGTCAAGGGTTCTGAATGCTTTCCAAATGCACATTAAGGTCAAAGTCAAGGGTTCTGAATGCTTTCCGAATGCACAGTAAGGTCAAAGTCAAGGGTTCTGAATGCTTTCCGAATGCACATTAAGGTCAAAGTCAAGGGTTCCGAATGCTTTCCGAATGCACATTAAGGTCAAAGTCAAGGGTTCTGAATGCTTTCCGAATGCACAGTAAGGTCAAAGTCAAGGGTTCTGAATGCTTTCCGAATGCACAGTAAGGTCAAAGTCAAGGGTTCTGAATGCTTTCCGAATGCACATTAAGTTCAAAGTCAAGGGTTCTGAATGCTTTCCGAATGCACATTAAGGTCAAAGTCAAGGGTTCTGAATGCTTTCCGAATGCACAGTAAGGTCAAAGTCAAGGGTTCTGAATGCTTTCCGAATGCACATTAAGGTCAAAGTCAAGGGTTCTGAATGCTTTCCGAATGCACATTAAGGTCAAAGTCAAGGGTTCTGAATGCTTTCCGAATGCACAGTAAGGTCAAAGTCAAGGGTTCTGAATGCTTTCTGAATGCACAGTAAGGTCAAATTCACGGGTTCTGAATGCTTTCCAAATGCACAGTAAGGTCAAAGTCACGGGTTCTGAATGCTTTCCGAATGCACAGTAAGGTCAAAGTCAAGGGTTCTGAATGCTTTCCAAATGCACAGTAAGGTCAAAGTCACGGGTTCTGAATGCTTTCCGAATGCACAGTAAGGTCAAAGTCAAGGGTTCTGAATGCTTTCCGAATGCACAGTAAGGTCAAAGTCAAGGGTTCTGAATGCTTTCCGAATGCACATTAAGTTCAAAGTCAAGGGTTCTGAATGCTTTCCGAATGCACATTAAGGTCAAAGTCAAGGGTTCTGAATGCTTTCCGAATGCACAGTAAGGTCAAAGTCAAGGGTTCTGAATGCTTTCCGAATGCACAGTAAGGTCAAAGTCAAGGGTTCTGAATGCTTTCCGAATGCACATTAAGGTCAAAGTCAAGGGTTCTGAATGCTTTCCGAATGCACATTAAGGTCAAAGTCAAGGGTTCTGAATGCTTTCCGAATGCACAGTAAGGTCAAAGTCAAGGGTTCTGAATGCTTTCTGAATGCACAGTAAGGTCAAATTCACGGGTTCTGAATGCTTTCCAAATGCACAGTAAGGTCAAAGTCACGGGTTCTGAATGCTTTCCGAATGCACAGTAAGGTCAAAGTCAAGGGTTCTGAATGCTTTCCAAATGCACAGTAAGGTCAAAGTCACGGGTTCTGAATGCTTTCCGAATGCACAGTAAGGTCAAAGTCAAGGGTTCTGAATGCTTTCCGAATGCACAGTAAGGTCAAAGTCAAGGGTTCTGAATGCTTTCCGAATGCACATTAAGTTCAAAGTCAAGGGTTCTGAATGCTTTCCGAATGCACATTAAGGTCAAAGTCAAGGGTTCTGAATGCTTTCCGAATGCACAGTAAGGTCAAAGTCAAGGGTTCTGAATGCTTTCCGAATGCACATTAAGGTCAAAGTCAAGGGTTCTGAATGCTTTCCGAATGCACATTAAGGTCAAAGTCAAGGGTTCTGAATGCTTTCCGAATGCACAGTAAGGTCAAAGTCAAGGGTTCTGAATGCTTTCTGAATGCACAGTAAGGTCAAATTCACGGGTTCTGAATGCTTTCCAAATGCACAGTAAGGTCAAAGTCACGGGTTCTGAATGCTTTCCGAATGCACAGTAAGGTCAAAGTCAAGGGTTCTGAATGCTTTCCAAATGCACAGTAAGGTCAAAGTCACGGGTTCTGAATGCTTTCCGAATGCACAGTAAGGTCAAAGTCAAGGGTTCTGAATGCTTTCCGAATGCACATTAAGGTCAAAGTCCAGTAGAGGACAGTACAGTAGAGGACAGTACAGTAGAGGACAGTACAGTAGAGGACAGTAGAGTAGGGTACAATACAGTAGAGGACAATACAGTAGAGGACAGTACAGTAGAGGACAGTACAGTAGAGGACAGTACAGTAGAGGACAGTACAGTAGAGGACAGTAGAGTAGAGTAGAGTATAATACATTACAGTAGAGTAGAGGAAAGTAGAATAGGGTACAATGCAGTACAATAGAGAACAGTAGAGGACAGTATAGTAGGGTACAATACATTAAAGTAGAGGACAGTACAGTAGAGGACAGTAGAGTAGGGTACAATTCATTACATTAGAGTACAGTACAGTAGAGGACAGTAGAGTAGGTTACAATATATTACAGTAGAGTACAGTACAGTAGAGTGGGGTAGAATACATTACTGTAGAGTACAGTACATTAGAGGACAGTAGAGTAGAGTAGAGGACAGTAGAGTAGAGGACAGTAGAGTAGAGGAAATTACAGTAGAGGACAGTACAGTACAGTACAGTAGGGTACAATACATTACAGTAGAGTACAGTACAGTAGAGGACAGTAGAGCAGGGTACAATACAGTAGAGGACAGTAGAGTAGAGGACAGTACAGTAGAGGACAGTACAGTACAGTACAGTAGGGTAGAGTACAGTACAGTAGAGGGCAGTAGAGTTGGGCACAATCCATTACAGTACAGTATAGTACAGTACAGTAGAGGACAGTAGAGTAGGGTACAATACATTACAGTAGAGTACAGTACAGTAGGGTACAATACATTACAGTAGAGTACAGTACAGTAGGGTACAATGCATTACAGTACAGTACAGTACAGTTGGGTACAATACATTACAGTAGAGTACAGTACAGTAGGGTACAATGCATTACAGTACAGTACAGTACAGTTGGGTACAATACATTACAGTAGAGTACAGCACAGTACAGTTGGGTACAATACATTACAGTAGAGTACAGTCCAGTACAGTAGAGTAGAGTAGGGTACAATATATTACAGTAGAGTACAGTACTGTTGGGTACAATACATTACAGTAGAGGACAGTACAGTAGGGTACAATACATTACAGTACAGTACAGTACAGTTGGGTACAATACATTACAGTAGAGGACAGTACAGTAGAGGACATTAGAGCAGGGTACAATACAGTAGAGAAGAGTAGAGTAGAGTAAAGTACAGTAGAGTACAATACATTACAGTAGAGGACAGTACAGTAGAGGGCAGTAGAGTTGGGTACAATCCATTACAGTACAGTATAGTAGAGTACAGTACAGTAGAGGACAGTACAGTAGAGGACAGTACGGTAGAGGACATTACAGTAGAGGACGGTACAGTAGAGGACAGTACAGTAGAGGACAGTACAGTAGAGGACAGTACAGTAGAGGACAGTACGGTAGAGGACAGTACAGTAGAGGACAGTACAGTAGAGGACAGTACAGTAGAGGACAGTACAGTAGAGGACAGTAGAGTAGGGTACAATACAGTAGAGGACAGTACAGTAGAGGACAGTAGAGTAGGGTACAATACAGTAGAGGACAGTACAGTAGAGGACAGTACAGTAGAGGACAGTACAGTAGAGGACAGTACAGTAGAGGACAGTACAGTAGAGGACAGTAGAGTAGGGTACAATACAGTAGAGGACAGTACAGTAGAGGACAGTACAGTAGAGGACAGTACAGTAGAGGACAGTAGAGTAGAGGACAGTACAGTAGAGGACAGTACAGTAGAGGACAGTACAGTAGAGGACAGTACAGTAGAGGACAGTAGAGTAGGGTACAATACAGTAGAGGACAATACAGTAGAGGACAGTACAGTAGAGGACAGTACAGTAGAGGACAGTACAGTAGAGGACAGTAGAGTAGAGTAGAGTATAATACATTACAGTAGAGTAGAGGAAAGTAGAATAGGGTACAATGCAGTACAATAGAGAACAGTAGAGGACAGTATAGTAGGGTACAATACATTACAGTAGAGTACACTACAGTAGAGGACAGTAGAGTAGGGTACAATTCATTACATTAGAGTACAGTACAGTAGAGGACAGTAGAGTAGGTTACAATATATTACAGTAGAGTACAGTACATTAGAGGACAGTAGAGTAGAGTAGAGGACAGTAGAGTAGAGGACAGTAGAGTAGAGGAAATTACAGTAGAGGACAGTACAGTACAGTACAGTAGGGTACAATACATTACAGTAGAGTACAGTACAGTAGAGGACAGTAGAGCAGGGTACAATACAGTAGAGGACAGTAGAGTAGAGGACAGTACAGTAGAGGACAGTACAGTGGGGTTCTTTACATTACAGTAGAGTACAGTACAGTACAGTACAGTACAGTAGAGTAGAGTACATTACAGTAGAGGACAGTACAGTACAGTACAGTAGAGTAGAGGACAGTACAGTACAGTACAGTACAGTAGAGTAGAGGACAGTACAGTACAGTACAGTAGAGGACAGTACAGTAGAGTAGAGGACAGTAGAGTAGAGGACATTACAGTAGAGGACAGTACAGTACAGTACAGTAGGGTACAATACATTACAGTAGAGTACAGTACAGTAGAGGACAGTAGAGTAGGGTACAATTCATTACAGTAGAGTACAGTAGAGTAGAGAGCAGTAGAGTTGGGTACAATACATTACAATACAGTGTTGTAGAGTACAGTACAGTAGAGGACAGTACAGTAGAGTAGAGGACAGTAGAGTAGAGGACATTACAGTAGAGGACAGTACAGTACAGTACAGTAGGGTACAATACATTACAGTAGAGTACAGTACAGTAGAGGACAGTAGAGTAGGGTACAATTCATTACAGTAGAGTACAGTAGAGTACAATACAGTAGAGGGGGTACAATACATTACTGTAGAGTACAGTACATTAGAGGACAGTACAGTAGGGTACAATACATTACAGTAGAGTACAGTACAGTAGAGTACAGTACAGTATAGGACAGTAGAGTTGGGTACAATACATTACAGTAGAGTACAGTAGAATACAGTAGAGTAGGGTACAATATATTACAGTAGGGTACAATACATTACAGTACAGTATAGTAGAGTACAGTACAGTATAGGACAGTAGAGTAGGGTACAATACATTACAGTAGAGTACAGTAGAGTAGAGGACAGTAGAGTAGAGTAGAGGACAGTACAGTAGAAGACAGTAGAGTAGAGTACAATACATTACAGTAGAGGACAGTTCAGTAGAGGACAGTTCAGTAGAGGACAGTTCAGTAGAGGACAGTTCAGTAGAGGACAGTTCAGTATAGGACAGTAGAGTTGGGTACAATACATCACAGTAGAGTACAGTACAGTAGAGGACAATAGAGTAGGTTACAATATATTACAGTAGAGAACAAAATAGTAGAGGACAGTAGAGTAGGGTACAATACATTACAGTAGAGTACAGTAAAGTACAGTACAGTAGGGTACAATATATTACAGTAGAGTGCAGTACAGTCGAGGGCAGTAGAGTTGGGTACAATACATTACAATACAGTATAGTAGAGTACAGTACAGTAGAGGACAGTACAGTAGAGTAGAGGACAGTAGAGTAGAGGACAGTACAGTAGAGGACAGTACAGTACAGTACAGTACAGTAGATGACAGTACAGTACAGTACAGTACAGTAGAGGACAGTACAGTAGAGGACAGTAGAGTAGAGGAGAGTAGAGTACAGTACAGTGGGGTTCTTTACATTACAGTAGAGTACAGTACAGTACAGTACAGTACAGTAGAGTAGAGTACATTACAGTAGAGGACAGTACAGTACAGTACAGTAGAGTAGAGGACAGTACAGTACAGTACAGTACAGTAGAGTAGAGGACAGTACAGTACAGTACAGTAGAGGACAGTACAGTAGAGTAGAGGACAGTAGAGTAGAGGACATTACAGTAGAGGACAGTACAGTACAGTACAGTAGGGTACAATACATTACAGTAGAGTACAGTACAGTAGAGGACAGTAGAGTAGGGTACAATTCATTACAGTAGAGTACAGTAGAGTAGAGAGCAGTAGAGTTGGGTACAATACATTACAATACAGTGTTGTAGAGTACAGTACAGTAGAGGACAGTACAGTAGAGTAGAGGACAGTAGAGTAGAGGACATTACAGTAGAGGACAGTACAGTACAGTACAGTAGGGTACAATACATTACAGTAGAGTACAGTACAGTAGAGGACAGTAGAGTAGGGTACAATTCATTACAGTAGAGTACAGTAGAGTACAATACAGTAGAGGGGGTACAATACATTACTGTAGAGTACAGTACATTAGAGGACAGTACAGTAGGGTACAATACATTACAGTAGAGTACAGTACAGTAGAGTACAGTACAGTATAGGACAGTAGAGTTGGGTACAATACATTACAGTAGGGTACAATACATTACAGTACAGTATAGTAGAGTACAGTACAGTATAGGACAGTAGAGTAGGGTACAATACATTACAGTAGAGTACACTAGAGTAGAGGACAGTAGAGTAGAGTAGAGGACAGTACAGTAGAAGACAGTAGAGTAGAGTACAATACATTACAGTAGAGGACAGTTCAGTAGAGGACAGTTCAGTAGAGGACAGTTCAGTAGAGGACAGTTCAGTAGAGGACAGTTCAGTAGAGGACAGTTCAGTAGAGGACAGTTCAGTAGAGGACAGTTTTTTGGAGGGTTGGATCCCTGCTGCTTTCTCTGCATTTCAATGTTCTGCACTTCTCCCTCTCTAGCACAGTTGGTAGAGTATGACGCACGCAACGTTCAGTTGGAGATAGCATGGGCAGCCTCAATGGCACAGGCTCAGACTCCATAATGGCACAGATACAAAGATGACTTTCAATTGGAGATAGCATGGGCAGCCTCAATGGCACAGGCTCAGACTCCATAATGGCACAGATACAAAGATGACTTTCAATTGGAGATAGCATGGGCAGCCTCAATGGCACAGGCTCAGACTCCTTAATGGAACAGATACAAAGATTACTTTCAATTGGAGATAGCATGGGCAGCCTCAATGGCACAGGCTCAGACTCCTTAATGGCACAGATACAAAGATGACTTTCAATTGGAGATAGCATGGGCAGCCTCAATGGCACAGGCTCAGACTCCATAATGGCACAGATACAAAGATGACTTTCAATTGGAGATAGCATGGGCAGCCTCAATGGCACAGGCTCAGACTCCACAATGGCACAGATACAAAGATGAGACCTCTGTATATGGTGTAAATTGCTTTATTTGTAACTGTATCTGTTGGACACTTTGACTTTTTTATGATTGTAATGAATCCCCATAGATAACATATGGCTGTCAATCCTTCATTGTACAGATGTACAACCCAGCAACCATATATTTTAGTCACAAAACCTTTACATATTTCTTGATATATTCCATGTTCGGTAGTGACACTTCTTACAAATACATTAATATTTAACAACTTGTTCACTCATTTTTGCAAAACTATTTGCAGACAAGACTACACACCATGTGGCCGTCGTGGAGAGGGGTCCCATCACCTGCTGATATTTGTTGGGTTGTGACTCAAGGCACATTCATTCTACAGCCTTTCAAAGTATGTGTTTCGGTGGTGACGTCAAAAGTCATCACTTTTCAGAGCGATGTTTAACAAAAGAAGCATTTAATAATTGGATAATTCGATGTAATAACAGAACAACTCAAGATGTTCTATTGAATTAATAGTGTTACAAAATCCTCAACTGCTTTTTATTCAAACATGAAGTTTAGGAGTCAGGGTTTGTGACAGCCCCCACTCAAAAGAAATAGGTGTAAAAAACAATGCCTTTGCACTATATTAATTAAAAAAATATTGCCTTAGATTGAATTAGAGCATATCATGATGTCAATGTCCTAAGTTTGGAGAATTAATTAACCATTTTTTAAATACTTTTTTAGGGGTGGGACAGTAATTTCCAGCACTTCTGTCGAATCACTCATATACACACACACACACAATTACACATGCACCAATTCACACACGCAGACACACGTGCACACAAACGGAAGGATCCACGGTCATCTGGTCTGCCCTGTCATCCGCTCTTCAGGGTTGCACTGGTTCTGTGTGTGTGTTTGAAAAGGTGAATATTTGTGGAACGGCGGGTGTATTTGGGGAAGGTGCACAGAGGGGTAGGCATAGGCAAGTGTAGCACATGGAGATGCGTGAAACGTACTCCTCAGCCTGAAGTGTCACCACCTGCGCTGCCAAATTGTTAAGCGCCGGCTACTGGTAAGACCCTTTGGGAGGGTGGTCACGTGCTAGCAAAACAATGGTCCTGGGTTCAAACCTGAGTGTGAGCGGGAGGAAGTGGTACTCGCTAAGCAAGCAGTGTGATGTAACAGTGGTGCCTATTGACCGGACCTGCAGTTGAGATGTGGTCGCTGTGAAGTAAGTTTGAGGGGTGAATGTACCACATGGAGTGCAGTGTGATGCCCGTAACAGAAGCCTTATAACACGCAGCTGCAATGGGAGCATATGCTTTTCACTCAACTACCTATTGACAATACAAGGTGGAGAGCCCAGTGACCTGACCTTTATTATACTTACCCCGTGACGTTTTCAACAGTGACACTTTAAGCCCCCATCGCCCGTGATAACGTCACCCTCACACACTTCCAGAGGGGGAATGTTTACCCGTGCGCACGCGCGCGCACGCACACGCACACACACACACACACACACACACACACACACACACACACACACACACACACACACACACACACACACACACACACACACACACACACACACACACACACACACACACACACACACAGGGTAGTGACACTAAAAGTCACTTTTCAGAGAACTTCCACACTATGCTGAACAAATTTGCCTTAATGAACCATTAGGTCGGTCGGGATAGTTTTTCTTTCATCTTGGACATTTTGGAAAAGCTTTCAAAACTTCTTCAAATTAAGTCCAAATCATAGCTTTTGCCAAACGGAGTTAAGATATTGGTTAAGAGATGGCTAAGTTATCAAGAAATCTGATTTCATTCGTCCATATAAGTCATTTGTAAATCCACTCCACAATGGCCTATCAGCTTGAAGCTTTTTAGACTCATTAAACACATTACCATGATCAACCATGTTAAGTTTGACATTGACATACACTACCGTTCAAAAGTTTGGGAATAATTAGAAATGTCCTTGTTTTTGAAAGAAAAGCACATTTTTTGCCCATTAAAATAGCATCAAATTGATCAGAAATACAGTGTAGACATTGTTAATGTAGTAAATGACTATTGTAGCTGGAAACGGCAGATTTTTTATGGAATATCTACATAAGCGTACAGAGTCCCATTATCAGCAACCATCACTCCTGTGTTCCAACGGCACGTTGTGTTAGCTAATCAAAGTTTATAATTTTAAAAGGCTAATTGATCATTAGAAAGCCCTTTTGCAATTATGTTAGCCCAGCTGAAAACTGTTGTGCTGATTAAAGAAGCAATAAATCTGGCCTTCTTTAGACTTGTTGAGTATCTGGAGCATCAGCATTTGTGATGTTCGATTACAGGCTTAAAATGGCAGAAACAAAGAACTTTCTTCTGAAACTCATCAGTCTATTCTTGTTCTGATAAATGAAGGCTATTCCATGTGAGAAATTGCCAAGAAACTGAAGATCTCGTACAACACTGTGTACTACTCCCTTCACAGAACTGCGCAAACTGTCTCTAACCAGAATACAAAGAGGAGTGGGAGGCCCCGGTGCACAACTGAGCAAGAGGACTAGTACATTAGAGTGTCTAGTTTGAGGAACAGACGCCTTGCAGCTTCATTAAATAGTAAATAGTACCCACAAAATACCAGTCTCAACGTCAACAGTGAAGAGGCGACTCCGGGATGCTGGCCTTCTAGGCAGAGTTCCTCTGTCCAGTGTCTGTGTTCTTTTGCCCATCTTAATCTTTTCTTTTTATTGGCCAGTCTGAGAGATGGCTTTTTCTTTGCAACTCTGCCTATATTTGTCACACATGTACAAGTGTGTCTTAAACAAGTGTGTGAATTGGAAATGTGCGTATCCCAACACCCCCTGGGACACCCTCCGAGAGTGGGGTCACGACCAGGGGAAACCATTACCAACAACATCCCTGGAGCAATTATGGTTCAGTGCTTTGCTCAAGGGCACATTGACATATTTTTAAACTTGTCGGCTCAGGGATTCAAACTAGCGACCTTTTGGTTAATGGCCCAATGATCGAACTGCTAGACTACCTGCCATGCCTCAAGTAATAAATAAGTTGCCATATTCAAAGTCGGCTACACCTGCTGTGTGAATATAAATTCACTGCAACCTTAGATGGCTGCAACAGGCCAGTTGGTGGCACTATTGATTTCATTGGCACCAGTGGCAGCATAGCATACTAGAGAAATAACTATTGATCAAGTGGACTTTGTCTCATTGAAATGAATGTTCGATTGAAATTATGCGGACAAACAATGTGAAATAGTATTATTAGTATATCTGTATAATCACATGTTGTTGCCCTATTATGTGGTCTGAACATTGTGATAAGTGGATCTTTTATTCTGGAAAATTAAGTATTGAGAAATAAACTTTCACTGATTGTACATAAAGGAAGATAGATCCTACGTGATAGATTGCTTGCGTTTTTTCCAACTGATATTGTGTCCTTCCTGTCATCCTGTGAACTCATGAATTGCCGCTCACAGCTGTATTTATCAATGTCCTTTTCTACTGACATAAACTATTGCGTAACTGACAGCATTCCAGTGAGTTTCAGTTGATAGGTAGACGGGAAATGTCTTCCCAGAAAAGACTAAATGAGACAGAAATTCTTCTGTTTATGCCAGTGTGTGTGTGTGTCTATGTGCTTGTGTATGTGTGCCTCCCTCTCTGCATTTGTGTGCGTGTATGTCCATTAGTGTGTGTGTGTGCTTGCGTGCCCCTGTGTGTGTGCACTTGCATGTGTGTATAATCTTGGGCCCCCCACACACAGCACTGTTCCAGCCCTGCGCCAATACGCCTGCAGACACATCAACAGGCATCACACACATGTCCTGTGGGACGCCAACCTTTTCTTTCTCTAGCCAGCAGAGAACCCTGCCCTGGTGCCAGCCTTGTGCCAACATAGTGCCAGTCTGCTGCCAGCGTCATAGTGCGCTAAGCTCACTGACGGAACTTTGACTGGCTTCCAGAACTTTGAGCCTGGTTCCAGAACCGAGAGGCCAGTTCCAGATCCCCGAGAGGATCAGCAGGAGTCCAACAAGTGTTCTTCAAGACTCAGCTGACAGTCCGTCGGCTGGAGGCCCTCGTCCCCAGAGTCATCCATGACAGGAGTCAGAGACCCAGTAAACACTCTCTGCATCACAAATGTCACCCTATGCCCTGTATAATGCACTACTTTTAACCATGGCCATTTGGGACGCAACCACTGTGTCTAAGACCTCCCTCCTTCCCAACCCTGACCCTGTCCAGCCCCGCCACTCTCCTCCCCCAGGTTTAGCAGTTGATCTGTGGGCCTTGGTGTGGCGTAATGCTGGTTCTGGTGTTTGGGTGGTGGGTATTTGGTGACCAAGCTGTGCTGAGGTAGACATGTCAGGACACAGTCCCAGACAAACAAAAGGCCAGATGAGAGGGTCTTCTTAACAGGACTCTGGGGGGTGAAGGGCGAAGACTCTCCCTCACTCTGTCTCTCTCTCTCGTCCTCTCATCCTTGGCATCTGGACAGTGAAATATGATCACACAACTCTCATTAGAATGAAAAAGGGATGAAGACAAAGGGGAGAAGAGAGGACAGGGGAAGAGAGGGAGAAGGGGTTGGCTGGATGGCGTGGGAGAGAGAGAGGGAGGGGGGAGACACACTGAGAAGTATGATGGGTGTCAGAGTACAGACTGCCCTTCCAGCTGATGTTTCCACAGTGACCAATTCTAAAAAGAGTGGATCAAGGCTTGGCAAGTCCGAAAGGACTTCACATGCTAAATATGATTTCATGCTACTTCATGTATAGTTTGTTTCTGTATAACCGAATCATAGGGTTATGGACTTTTGATGTGTGTAATTGCCCTCCAGGGACAATAAAGTTAAATTGAATTGAAGCTCTGGGCAGATCTCCTACAAAGACTGAATTTGCATTATGGTAATAAGTTAAACACGACCACAATATTGTATAAATACACAAACTTCCATCCTCACAGTGTATATAATCACTCCATGCTGCACCAGGAGATTAGAGCTAGGTGGTAACCCACCAAGCAGTTTTTAAAATTCGTCACAAGCCCCTCAACCCCATCGCAATCCCACCTGACACCTCCACCTCAACCACCTTTACCGTTTACAAAAAGTTTCCCTACAAAAATCTCAAAATGTATTTTACGACTTCTGTTCCACTTCCTAGTTCCTGTAACAGCCATCTAGGCCATGCCAAATGTGCCCAGATATAAGCCGACGCCTCCCCACTGTCTCGAAG
This sequence comes from Oncorhynchus clarkii lewisi, assembly GCF_045791955.1. Taxonomy (NCBI): domain Eukaryota; kingdom Metazoa; phylum Chordata; class Actinopteri; order Salmoniformes; family Salmonidae; genus Oncorhynchus; species Oncorhynchus clarkii. The sequence continues at coordinate 2,727,889 of NC_092168.1, read as the reverse complement.
ATTGCCCACCCGGGAGACTGGCACACGGCGTCGCATTGCGCGGGAGGCCTACTAGATTACTGTAATACACACTATCTCATAATGGAAAGCTGCCCCCCCCTCTCTCTCCTTCCCTCCACCCTCATTGTCCACACTGACGCCTGTACAATTAGGGTGCAAGGGAGCGGTCGCTCCTTACCTTTTACCTCAGTCCGGGGGCACTGCTTTGCTTCGCTTTACAGACTAGACATAAACAACGAGGTTGATGTGCGTGTGTCTTTATGGATGTATGAATTGTTAGCCTGCTCCTGGGTTACACGTAGGATACAATTGTGTGTCACATCTCTCCTTCCCGGGCAATAGATGACACTAAAACTCCAGCCAACATGTTTAAATAGGTCAAAGGTAATGCCAAATTTCCCGGTCTTACAGTCACTGGAAATAGTCTAAGACTGACCTGAAATATGTAATTAATTTTAAAGAGTAGAGATCAATGGTCATAATAAGAGAGATAAAAAAAGAGAGATCAATGGTCATAATAATGTCATGGACACAGGCCTGGGATTCATTGCAAGGCACTTATCAAACGTCGGGTCGAGGAAAATTCCAAAGTCCACCTTGAAATGAATCCCTGCCTTAGGCCTACTACTACTGCTATGTAAACATAGTCTCGAAATATGCCATTCATTTTAGCGAGCAGAGGTCACGGGTTAACAGTGAGAGGGACTGACATATGTTACTTCACTTATGTCTACTACAACTGCTACGCAAACACTGTCAAATTCATTTTAGATAGCAGAGGTCAAGTGGTCAAGCAGTAACAATGACAGGGACTTTTTTTTTCTGGCCTACTCCTTCTGCTGCGTAAACAGTCCAGTGTCTCTTCTCTCACACGTCCCCGCCAAACAAGGTGCAAACTCCGCCACTTTCCCTCACTGCCCCTAATCACCGGACCCACCACAATTAATGGGGAGGATGACCTGTGGTTCACGGGAGGAAAGGCAGGCAAAGTTGAAAGTCATTAAGAGGAAGGGAATGGGGGAGAAGAGGAAAAATTAGGAGAAGGAGGAGGGGAAGGGAGAGGAGAGGAGGCTTGGGGTGGTCTGTCTGACACGGTTGGCTTTACAAAAATGACGCAGGTGGGTCCAATAGGAGGAGGAGATGCAGTGAAAAGGTGCATTCTGGCTCTGGTTCCGGCCTCCGACAGGTGACCACACAAACTGCCCCCTAAGAAGCAGGTAATTACAGTACCACAAAAGGTCATTTACTGAACTAAGTGGCCCCTTTCAACAACCCCTGCTCACCCTTGTTGGGTAACCCCACGGCAATTAGGCGCGGCGGCCTAACAGTAGGCCATGTGTCCCTTTGACTGGAGTGGGAGGGCCAGGTCCAAACCACCAGACCAGACCGCCAGACCGCCACTAATAAATATGGAGGGCGTTTTCAATAAGATAGAAACAACACAAAATCTAGGGGAGAGGGATAGGAACAGGTGAGGAGACAGACGGCAAAGGCAGGCAGCTATAGGGTCTTAAGTCGCAGATTGAGGGCACTGGTAACCTGTGTTTATCTTGGAGTGAGGGGGATACTGTGACATTTACTGGTGCATTGAAATCAGGTGTCAAGCCTCACCTTGCTTGACGCCTGCTGGCCCACACTTAAGTCTGTCTCCTACTAGGCCATGTTTTTTGTTCCCTAGCACTTTCTTTTAACATCCTTTTACCTCAATCATTGGAAAGCCCCCGAACCCATGACCCAACTAGAAATTTAGATCAGTCCGATGTGATCCCGATGTTGTGCAGAAAAAACGCCAGGGTCTGGCAGGACCACTGGTGCAGTGCTATTTTTATAGGTGACGGAGCGCAAAAATACAAATAAATGACATCATAATATCCCAACCATACTTTGTACCGACACATAGCCTATTTAATAATATAATTGTAGAATTTGCATAAAATGCAACATCCAAATGCAACAGCTGCCTATGTCTATTTGGTGCACAAATCGTTAGGCCAGTTCTGTTTAAATAAACTGAAAAGTATTTTTGGAAAATGGCATGTTGGCGTGCTAGTCAGAAAGCGAGAACAAAACAGACCCTAAAATGAGTTGTGAAATATAGTAAATACATAAAGGTGAAAAAGATGAACTACATGTGACAACAGGTGGCTCCACGGCTATTGGATATCATTCCTTGCGTATTTCAATTCCACACTACAATGTTTTCCTAGGTGAGCCTCCAACAAAAAGGCAGAAAGAGAGCCCTATATCCTGTCCACTTCGGTGGAGTGATAGACTAGCTCGTTGCTAAGATGCCAATCAGACCTGCCAAACAGAAGCATCTGGAAGCTCATAGTGAACTATTTAAGCTTTGGCCCCAGCTACAAAAACAAAACCTATCCACCTGAGACCACAGAGGGGACAGGATGCAGGCTACTTATAGCAACCCAAAACTCAAGCCAACAAGAATAGCAGGAAAAAACGACTCAATTTACAAAAAAGCTGCCTCTGAGGAGGCCTTTTGAAGTGCGCCCACTTCTAAACTATTCCGATACTCATTTCGGCCACACCAAGGCCTGTCGTTTGAAGGCCGGGTTATCCTCGGCGAGCCCTGTGTCCTGTTGTGAACTAATTATTTCCTCTTCACTTTGTCTCTATTTTTGCCTGGAAACTGACAAGGCTTTATTGTCCTCCTGGGCATGCCTCTGTTGTCCAGCGAGTTGGAGGGTGTAGGGGAGAGGGATGGAGGCGGGGGATGTAGAGGTGGCCGTGTTGTCTGATCGTTTCAAAGTTATGTACAGTTTTTTAATTGCATTGTCACCTTTTCTTTTAACAGTTCACCTTCTGACCAACCAGGTTGCTTTTGTAAAATAAAACTCGTTTTCAATGACGGGTGAAATAATGGTTAAAACTGTATTTATTATAGGTGGGTTAGAGTGACCAGTTGAGTGGACAGTGAGGTTGTTGCAGGTGACTCAATGGGGATTCTACTGTGGAATCTCCACAAGGATGTCCCCCTGCTTATAGTCGCCATTTCCTCTATCCTCTCAAGGTCGCAACCTCACAATGCCCTCACGGGTTATGAATGGACCAATAGGGCAATCAATCAATCAGCAGGTGATGATGTCACTACACAAACAAGTTACACTAATTGTATCTTTAGTTTGGGAGCAGTAGTACAATGGAGGTTGAAGTAGTAAATCATGTCGATTGACAGTAAGTATGTCGGTGTTGTGTTAAAGACCGATTCAGGACCAAGAGCAGGGGTGGGGGGGCAAACCGAGTCGAGACCGAGACCAGAAAAATGACCATGATTGTAATTTTGTCAAATCAGCATCATAATAACCACCAACATGTCCAGTATTTCTGAGGTCATATTTAAGAACAAAATATGGGTTCTTTAAGCATTCTGAATAGTGAAAAAATGCATGCTGAGGGAAAATAGAGCCACTCTACAAATGATTACTAACCAAACAAAGTGGGGAACAATGGGCATTCTACACCTTTAGAGAAGGGCTAAGAATTTATGAAATTTTTATTTAATTTTATTATATTATTATTTATATTTTTTTCAATGATGTTCTGATTTAATCTCTTCGGTTTTTGTTAGAAAATAAAGGGTTAATACTGAAAAGGAAAAAATATGCAATCAGGATTGTTCTTTGCCTGTTTCTTTGCTGGGGAGATAAATGTAGCTACAGTTGAAGTCGGACGTTTACATACACCTTAGCCTAATACATATAAACTCCGTTTTTTACAATTCCTGACATTTAATCCTAGTAAAAATTCCCTGTCTTGGGTCAGTTAGAATCACCACTATATTTTAAGAATCTGAAATGTCAGAATAATAGTAGAGAGAATTATTTATTTCAGCTTTTATTTCTTTCATCACATTCCCAGTGGGTCAGAAGTTTACATACACTCAATTAGTATATGGTAGCATTGACTTTAAATTGTTTAATTTGGGTCAATCATTTTGGGTAGCCTTCCACAAGCTTCCCAAAATATGTTGGGTGAAATTTGCCCCATTCCTCCTAACAGAGCTGGTGTAACTGAGTCAGGTTTATAGGCCTCCTTGCCCGCACACACATTTTCAGTACTTTGTGATGGCCAATCCAATACCTTGACTGTGTTGTCCTTAAGCCATTTTGCCACAACTTTGGAAGTATGCTTGGGATCATTGTCCATTTGGAAGACCCATTTGCGAGCAAGCTTTAACTGATGTCTTGAGATGTTGCTTCAATATATCCAACAATGCTTAAACCACATCAATCTGATTGGGTGGGCATGTCAGGTGCCGGCTCTGAAGTGGGCTGGCCTGTCAGGGCCTGGCTCCCCAGTGGGTGAACTTCTGTCCACCCCGGCCCATCCATGTCTAACAAACACTTCAGACTAAACTTTTTCAATACCTGGTTTGCATACTCATTGTTGCCTTAGTTAGCATTTACTGGTAGATGTTCATAAGTTGAAACGTCTTTTCTACCCTACCGGCTACGGATGTCATTCTTCTGTGAGCTGATCCAAAACCAGCTGAAAGCTGTACACTTTCTGACTGCAGCTGATATTCTGCTGAAAGTAGACGCAGCACGAATGTGAATGTATTTCATGTGCTTTGCGATTGTGTAGGCTATTGTGTGCATGATTTCTCTATTTGTACTACGGTTGTTTTTCGTTTGTTGTTTTGTTGGCGACATTTACTAAAATGAAAGGGAAATGTACGCTCACCACGCTGCGCTTTGGTCTACTTCTTTTGACGGCCGTGACAGAACTACCCACCACAAAGGGACCAAGCAGTGTGGTAAAAAGGAGGACTGGACATGGGATGACATCCTGGACAGCAAAGGATCCTGGACATGGGAGGAGATCCTGGCCGGAAGGGATCGCCTTCCATGTGAACAGGTGGAGGCAGCCAGGAAGGCGAAGGCAGCTTGTAAAGGGGCCCATCGTTACGAGGGAACACGGCTGGCAAGGAAGCCCGAGAGGTAGCCACCAAAAACGTTTTGGGGGGACACACGGGGAGATTGGCAGAGTTGGGTAATAGTCCTGAGCGAACTCCCCGTGCTTAACGTGGCGAGCGTCGTACTGGTCAGGCACAGTGTTATGCGGTTGAGCGCACGGTGTCTCCAGTGCGTGTTCACAGCCCGGTGCGCTACTTTCCAGCTCCCCGAATCGGCCGGGCTAGAGTGGGCATCCAGCCAGGTCTGAGGGTGCCGGCTCAGCGCATCAGGCCGCCAGTACGTCTCTACGGCCCGGGATATCCTGAGCCGACTCTGTGCCTGTGCCCCGCACGTACCGGGCCGAAGTAACCAACCCGCCAGCGCAGGCTCTACGCTCGAGACCTCCAGTGCGCCTCCATTACCCAGTGTATCCTGTGCTCTCTCCCAGTACCAGGCCTCCTGTATGTCTTCCCAGCCTGGTGAGTCCTGTGCCTGCTGCCAGAGCCAGGCCTCCTGTGTGTCTCTCCAGCCCAGTGATGATCCATGGCACAAAGCCTCCAGTGATGATCCATGGCACGAAGCCTCCAGTGATGATCCATGGCAAGAAGCCTCCAGTGATGATCCATGGCAAGAAGCCTCCGGTGATGATCCATGGCAAGAAGCCTCCAGTGATGATCCATGGCAAGAAGCCTCCAGTGATGATCCATGGCATGAAGCCTCCAGTGAGGAGTCATGGCACGGAGCCTCCAGCGACGGCCTCCAGTCCGGGGCCCGCAATGAGGGTGCCCAGTCCGGGGTCCGCAGCGAGGGTGTCCAGTCCGGGCCTCGCAACGAGGGTGCCCAATCCGGGGCCCGCAACGAGGGTGCCCAGTCCTGGGCCCGCAGAGAGGGTCCCCAGTCCGGGGGCGGCGGCGAGGGTCCCCACACAAGAGGCGCCACCAAAGCGGGGTGAGCCAGAGGTGGAGCGAGGTCTACGTCCCGCATCAGAGCCGCCACCGCGGATAGATGCCCACCCGGACCCTCCCATATAGGTTCAAGTTTTGCGGCCGGATTCAACACCTTTGTGGGGGAGGGGGGGGGGGGGGGGTACTGTCACGCCCTGACCTTAGAGAGTTTTATTTCTCTATTTGGTTAGGTCAGGGTGTGATGTGGGGTCAAGGAGAGCTGTCTATCGTTGTCTCTGATTGGGAATCATATTTAGGTTTCCCCTCCTTTCAGTGTGGGTAGTTATTGTTGTTAGTGGCACTTTAGCCCTGTAAGCTTCACGGTTGTTTTTCGTTTGTTGTTTTATTGGCGACATTTACTCAAATCAAAGGGAAATTTACGCTCACCACGCCGCACTTTGGTCTACTTCTTTCGACGGCCGTGACATATACTGCATTCTAACTACAGTTATACTACAGTGTTATGCAGTTATACTGCATTCTAACTACAGTTATACTACAGTGTTATGCAGTTATACTGCATTCTAACTACAGTTATACCACAGTGTTATGCAGTTATACTGCATTCTAACTACAGTTATACCACAGTGTTCTGCAGTTATACTGCATTCTAACTACAGTTATACTACAGTGTTCTGCAGTTATACTGCATTCTAACTACAGTTATACTACAGTGTTCTGCAGTTATACTGCATTCTAACTACAGTTATACTACAGTGTTCTGCAGTTATACTGCACTCTAACTACAGTCATACTACAGTGTTCTGCAGTTATACTGCATTCTAACTACAGTTATACTACAGTGTTCTGAAGTTATACTGCATTCTAACTACAGTTATACTACAGTGTTCTGCAGTTATACTGCACTCTGACTGCAATCTTTTTTCGTACGCGTATAGGTTCCACACTGCGCAAACATGTCTATTATAGATAAGGCTGTTAAGATATTTATGTTTCAAGAAAAGAGTGTATATATTTGGCCTGGCAAAGCAGTTGTATGCGGTGACTGAATGGAAGCTGATAATTATGAGTTTTATACTCCGCTGGTCTCAGCTGGTCTCAGGAGGAAATCAGAGTCCTCACTGCTTGCAACCGAATCAAGACCGAGTCAGTCACCGAGACACTCAATATGTGGTCTCGTGACCGGACAGTATATGCACATGCCTCAGTGACTAGAAATTAAGGGAAAGTAATAATAATTAAACACAGAAATAGCTAACTGGCTCTTGTTAAAGTCAAAACTCATTTACCCTATCGAGCTCTTCCTGAAATGTACAAAATGAAACGTGTGACATCTTCCATTACAAATAAATCGATGCCCTATGGGTCTGTGGCTACATGCTCAGCTTATTGAGCTCACAACGTGACCCCTTGTGCAATAAAAAATAATCCCTTACATTTCTCTAAGATTCAACTAGAGCCTTATTGGCTACAGAGTAAGTATACTTGGGGGGGGAAAGTAATAGATGTAGCATTGCATGCTTAACACATAAACACATATTTGTGTCTCTGCTGCCAATAGGATTTGTATTTGGGATGTAGCCATATCAGGGTGTTCATCTGGCTTTAAATGTACTGCAGCACTTCAATTGTAATGCTAAGTAAAATACCCTGTTCCATTTTACGTGCTCCTTTGCATGCTGTCATTGATTAAAATTGGTTCCAAAGGATTAGTGGGTTAGACTGAGCATGATGCCGGCAACATCAGGTCTGTGTGTTCAATTCCCACGTGGGCCACATGTACTGAATATGTGTTACTGTCAATGTTGACAGGTTTTTAGGTCACTTTAGATAAAAGTGTCTACTTCATGACCATATTCAATTATCTTAAAATGGTTTTAACAACCTGCTGAGGGACTACATGCAGCCATATCTCACATGAGCTAAATCCGGCGCCTTTACAGACAGATTACAGCAATATGAATTGTCCCTGACAAATAAATCTAATAATGCAAGGGAAACTCAATGCATTGATATTGATAGACCACACTTGTCTGGAAGAATAGCTGTAGCATAGTATATTATGACTCAGATTCCGAATAATTTGATCTGTACCATATTCAGATGTTTAATCATAAGGATTTGTCAGACAATGTGATCTGGTCGATATGCTTATGATGCAGACACAGGCAGCAGATATAGATTAGGCATTCATTTGTAGAAAAATATCCAATTGCTGTCTCATACTGTGAGTGAGAAAGCTGCTGGTTGATAGACGGTGGTTGTCTTTCACGGTCCACTAAGGTCCACAGAACCTCAACCACCATTCAACAGTGCCAAATGTTCAAATTGGCCAAATTCCCACAGCCTGACTAACGTAACAAACTATTCTCTCAATCGGAAAACATCAGGTATTTTACGAGCAAGTATGACAGGTTTAGGCATGTTAGCAAGTATTCTCGGACACCCAGAACTAAAATCATAATTTAGTCAGATACTCGATGAAGTTCTGGGGGAAGATGTGTTTCTCCACCCTTCTAAACGGAGACTTTCAGCCAGTTTCAGGCAAGTATGTGTGCCCAGTTCTGAAAAATAGCACCTGCGAAATCGTGTTTTGTCCAAATTTGTCCAAATTTGTGTTGTGGAATAAAAAATATAAAAAATCTTCTATCATGTCAATTAACTAGAATATTTTGTCATTATGGGATTTGGGACAACATTGGTGTAATGGTGTGTGTGTGTGTGTGTTTGACAGTGGAGGTTCCTTAGAGAAGGAAGGGGAGGACCATCCTCCTCAGTGAATTTCATAAAAATATAAATAGTGAAACATTTAAAAAAGTTATCCTTTTCATACAAAATGATAACATATATATTTACATGTAACCAAATAGTTGATTAAAACACTGTTTTGTAATGAAGGTCTACAGTAGCATCAGCAGCACTCTGTATGGTAGAACCATGGTGTAGCTGGAGGACAGCTAGCTTCTGTCCTCCTCTGGCTATACTGACTCCAATACAAAACCTAAGAGGCTCATGGTTCTCACCCCCTTCCATAGACTTACACTGTAATTATGACAACTTCCGGAGGACATCCTCCAAACTATCAGAGCTCTTGCAGCATGAAATTACATGTTGTCCACCCAATCAAAGTATCAGAGAATGAATCTAGTACTGAATGTATAAGCTACAGCTAGCTAGCACTGCAGTGCATAAAATGTGATGAGTAGTTGACTCAAAGAACTATAAAGATAATAGTTGAACAACTTTGTACAAATACATTTCTTCCTAAATTATGGAGAAGCGAGAGAGAGAGCGTGTGTGTGTGTGTGTGTGTGTGTGTGTGTTTATATATATATATATATATATAGATATATATATATATATATCCAACATTGAGACTCTTCCAAGTCATAGTAAGTTTTGGCTTTTACTAATTTATTGCCACCGGGGCCCGCTGGAGTAAATTCTAAACTGATTGCTGCTGACTATACTGTACTGCATGACAGTAGCGTGTTTACTAACGCGTAAGTTCTAGTAGCTACAATAGTGTTGACTATGACGTGACAACGATGTAGGCTGTGTGTAGCGGTTAGTGGTTATGATATGAAGGTTTGGCTTGGAAAGTTTTTTTTGTTGCCTGGTCACAGACAGCTAACGTGTTTTGCGCTGAAGTCAACAAGCGAAGAGAAAAGGTGAGGAGATATATATACATATATATCAACACGTAAAGTTTGTTTCATTAGCTGAAATTAAAGTACCCAGAAATGTTCCATACGCAAAAGCTTATTTCCCTCAAATTTTGTGCACAAATTTGTTTACATCTCTTAGTGAGCATTTCTCCTTTGCCAAGATAATCCATCCACCTGACAGGTGTGGCATATCAAGAAGCTGATTAAACAGCACGATCATTACACAGGTGCACCTTGTGTTGGGGACAATAAAAGGCCACTCTAAAATGTGCAGTTTTGTCACACAACACAATGTCACAGATGTCTCAAGTTGTGAGGGAGCTGGCATACTGACTGCAGGAATTTCCACCGGAGGTGTTTACCAGAGAATTGAATGTTAATTTCTCTACTGTAAACTGCCTCCAACGTTGTTTTTAGAGAATTTGGCAGTACGTCCAACTGGCCTCACAACCACAGACCACGTATAAGCACGCCAGCCCAGGACCTCCACATCCGGCTTCTTCAACTATGAGACCAGCCACCCGGACAGCTGATGAAACTGAGGAGTATTTATGTCTGTAATAAAGCCCTTTTGTGATTGCCCTGGCATGGCTCCCAAGTGGGTGGGCCTGTGCCCTCCCATGAGACCCTGCCCAGTCATGTCAAATCAATTAGGGCCCAATTTATTTATTTAAATTGACTGATTTCCTTATATGAACTGAAATTCTCTCTTGACCTGTGCACCTACTTTGTGAACTTTCATTCATAGTCTAAGATATAGCAACCTCATGAAGGGTACTAGGAAAATTTGAGTTGCATGTAGTAGCCTAAACCTTCCGATGTTACATTGAGTTGGGTGAATGAAATATGAATGACAGTCATCCAATATGATGTGATGGAAATAAAGCTATGTTCATAAAGAAATGTATCATCCTCCCTCGTCTTAAATGCACAGACCGTGTGTACAAAACTGTGCTGCCCTCTGTGATATAAATCAGTCACGGTGAGCTATACAGGCAGGTCTCCCATGAAACAAGTCAGGATTCTACGAACATCCATGTCTGAGGATGTTGGTTGGGAGATGACGTGGAAACCGGCCACTAGGTGCTACAGTGAGTGTGTGGGGAGGCCTGCTGGGCTCTTGCTAATTCTGAGGCCCCCTCGTGAGTCTACATTATCTCTGAGTCCCTATATTATTCCAGAACAGTCTTTGACTCCTAATGTGTCTATTCTCAATGTCCCTGGATATTAAAGAAAATGAATACAAATCCATTACATCAATCACTCACCCTTCTAAAAACATCCAACAGGTTATTTACTGTACACACTATTTAGCAAAAAAAGACTATTTGCAGTCTAAATACTACTTAGAGCCATAAAATCATTAGGAAGTGGAATTGACTGTTGACCAATGACAAGTCAGCCCATTGACCAATCAGATGTCTGCTTCAGAGAGGAAATAATGTAGTGGCCAGAGATGAAGCCTACTTTCCTGTAACCTGGAGGCAATGTGATATCCTTAGTGGCCGTGGAGTGATTCCCAATTGCCCTTTGATCCAATGTCTGTGCACAGAGAGGGGGTCACTAGTGTCCAGTGCGGAACTGTATGTTGGCCACGCCAGAGACAGGAAATTCTGCCTTCCACAGCCACACAGCAGAATACTACTTCCTACTACAAACAGAAGGAAAGATAAAGGGGGAGAGAGAGAGTGAAAGAGAGAGAGGAAGAGAGAGATTCTGACCGATAACCCTGTTTCATGCATAAGCATTCTGATCAGATGAAACGTTTCAATGATGCACTCTTCAACCAAACAAAATAAATCCACATGGAATCACATCAAAAATAGTCTGCTTTATTTTTAGGAATATGATTTTTAGCTGAGTAAGTAGAAATTACTTTGCAGGTTATCAGTGAAACCTCCACTGTAGTTTAGCTCCAGGATTTAAAAATGAGAGATAAGAGCATTTGATGGTATTAAAATCCCATTCAAATAATCCTCTCTAAACTATAACCTTTCCCTGGATAGATGCACACTTTGGGATAACATCTCTCTTACCTTTCAATGTGTTTTGTCTTCGCAGGAATATAATATACCTCCCACTGGCTCAGGGCAACTAATCACTCCAATCAATCAATCAATCAATTAATCAATCAATCAATATTAATGCAGCAGGATCCAGTGAAACCACAATGTTCTCAAGGACAAGGATTGATGCTGAAATACAAGATGGCTGTAGAGTGTTTATAAATTGGAAACGTTAGTAAACAATTCCGTCTTTTCAATATGTTCTCACTTCTCTCTGAGCAAATAACCCTTTTAGTACAATTAGATCTTTAAATCTTGGAGGTGGGTATTCCTTAATATTGACCATCAGAATATTTATTATAACAACGGGGCAGGCAGAGGTCTATAATCCCAGGCAGAGTCAAAAAGGGACAGAATGGCAGGCAGGCTCAGGGCCAGCAGAAAGGTTAGAACCGGGATAACAAGAACTGGAGAAACGGGAAACACCCTGGTAAGACCTGACAAAACAAGACAAACTGGCAACAGACAGACATAAAATGCAAGTATAAATACACTGGGGGTAATGGGGGACAATAGGAGACACCTGGTGGGGGGTGGAGACAAGCACAAGACAGGTGAAACAGATCACGGTGTGATATTAATTTCAATCAAATGTAAAAGACACTGAACATTATTGAAACATATTATTGAAGGGTTATTGAAGGGTCGTCTGTAGAAAACAACTTTTCGCAGGTACTGGGTAACAAAAACACATATACACTGTACTTAGTACAAGCACTTAGTTCATTAGGACAACATTTTAAATCCTGTGTTGTTAGCACAATTAAACACAATTAAAAAATACAACATTAACATTAAAACACAAGATGAACAAGCAGCATTCAACATTGTCCAACATTTCCCTCAGTGATGTTGAACGCAGATGGGCATTTAATGACAGCTTCCTCCCTCATTAGGTATTAATTTATCCATTAAACATGAAGTCTATGAGGCCTGGGTGGCAGTGCCGGGTGACCGTTCCTCATTTGGTCTACGGCAGCTCGCTCCTGGGCCTGGGAATACCACGGTAATGCCATGCAGACGGGGAAGAGTTGGAAGGCTCCTGGAAATTATTCCTATTCCTTGGAGAGAAACTGCCAAACACACGGTGGGTGGCAGGGCCCTCGCATATTTAAATCTGCACATCCACGAGAGCCAGGGCCTTTTTGTGGCAATACACATGCCGATACACACACCCAAGCAGTATAATACTCACCTGCACAAAAACACACAGAGACAAACACACACAAGCATGCACGTACACACACACACAAACACGTGCGCAGGCACATGCACGCGCGTGCACACACACAAATTCAAATCCATAGCCCCCATCACCAATGATTTAGAAAATCCTATTAAAAATGATAAGCCAATTAATAATTAAACCTTTATTGGCAACACTTTACATTAAGTTGCCCCACCTACTATGTAACTACGCCACGGTAGTAAAAACTATGTGTACTAGCGCTATCAGTTATTACACAATTGTAACAATTGATTTTTATTAAGATGGTAATACCCCCACACATTGACTCGGTACCGGTACCCCTTGTATATACCCTCGCTATTATTATTTTGTGTTACTTCTTTATTTTTTACTAGATCTTTATTTTTTACTTTAGTTTATTTCATAAATATCTTCTTAACTAAATTTGTTTTAAACTACATGGTTGGTTAAGTGCTTGTAAGTAAGGCATTTCACAGTAATGTCTACACCTGTTGTATTTGGCAAATGTGACAAAACATTTGATTTGATTTGTAATTCACAGGTGACTTTCAAACATGTAATTACTAACCATTCGTTACATTTTGGAAGGATTGACTTCAGACACCGGACAATGCCCAAATCCCCGTCATTCGCATGAAGAAGAGACAGAGATATCAGGGACTGTGTGCCTTGTAAGGATCCGACAGCGAAAAGGTAATCCTCCTGTAACCTCAGTCCTGTTAGCCAATGTGCAACCATTGGATAACAAACTGGATGAGCTCCGATCAAGACTGTAGTCGTGGCTGAACGCCGACATGGATAACATAGAGCTGGCTGGGTTTTTCATGCACAAGATAGAACAGCTGCCTCCGGTAAGAATAGGGGTGGTGGTCTGTGTCTATTTGTCTATAACAGCTGGTGCACGAAATCTAATATTAAGGAAGTCTCAAGGTTTTGCTCGCCTGAGGTAGAGTATCTCATGATAAGCTGTAGACCACACTAATTACCAAGAGAGTTTTCATCTATATTTTTCATGGTTGTCTATTTACCACCACAAACTGATGTGGGCACTAAGACCGTACTCAACGAGATGTATAAGGCCATAAGCAAACAAGAAAATGCACATTCAGAGTCGGTTCTCCTTGTGGCCTGGGGACTTTAATGTTTTACCTAATTTCTACCAGCATTCTCACATAGGTGTTCCTTTTGTCCAGGTGGGAAAGGGCCGTGTGGAGTGCAATAGAGATTGCATAATTTGTGGATCTGTTGGGGTGGTATGCAAATTGGAGTAGGTCTAGGCTTTCTGGGATAATGGTGTTGATGTGAGCCATGACCAGCCTTTCAAAGCACTTCATGGCTACAGACGTGAGTGCTACGGGTCGGTAGTCATTTAGGCAGGTTACCTTAGTGTTCTTGGGCACAGGGACTATGGTGGTCTGCTTGAAACATGTTCTTATTACAGACTCCGTCAGGGACAGTGTGAAAATGTCAGTGAAAACACTTGCCAGTTGGTAAGCTCATGTTCGGAGTACACGTCCTGGTAATCCGTCTGGCCCATCGACCTTGTGAATGTTGACCTGTTTATAGGTCTTACTCACATCGGCAACAGAGAGCATGATCGCACAGTCGTCCGGAACAGCTTATGCTCTCATGCATGTTTCAGTGTTAAGCAAGCATAGACGTAATTTAGCTTGTCTGTTAGATTTGTGTCACTGGGCAGCTCGGGTTCCCTTTGTAGTCTGTAATAATTTGCAAGCCCTGCCACATCCGACAAGCATCGGAGCCAGTGTAGTACAATTCAACTTAGTCCTGTATTGACGCTTTGCCTGTTTGATGGTTCATCAGAGGGCATAGTGGGATTTCTTATAGGCTTCTGGGTTAGAGTCCCGCTCCTTGATAGCAGCTGCTTTACCCTTTAGCTCAGTGCGGATGTTGCCTGTAATCCATGGCTTCTGGTTGAGGTATGTACGGTCACTGTGGAGACGACATCATCGATGCACTTATTGATAAAGCCAGTGACTGATGTGGTGTGGTCCTCAATGCCATCAGAAGAATCCTGAAACATATTCCAGTCTGTGCTAGCAAAACAGATCTGTAGCTTAGCATTTGCTTCATCTGACCACTTTCTTCTTGAGCGAGTCACTGGTGCTTCCTGCTTTAGTTGTTGCTTGTAAGAAGAAATCAGGAGGATAGAATTATGGTCAGATTTGCCAAATGGAGGGCGAGGGAGAATTGTGTACGCGTCTCTGTGTGTGGAGTAAAGGTGGTCCAGAGTTTTTTCCCCTCTGGTTGCACATTTAACATGCTGATAGAAAGTAGGTAAAACTGATTTGAGTTTCCCAACATTAAAGTTTCCGGCCACTAGGAGTGCTGCCTCTGGATGAGCGTTTTCCTGTTTACTTATGGCCGTATACAGCTCATTGAGTGCGGTCTTAGTGCCAGCATTGGTCTACGGTGGTATGTAGACAGCTACGAAAAATATAGATGCAATCTCTTGGTAAAAAGTGTGATCTACAGCTTATCATGAGATACTCTATCTCAATACTTTCTTAGATTTCCTGCACTAGTTGTTGTTTACAAATATGCATAGGTCGCCGTCCCTTGTCTTACCAGAGGCTGCTGTTCTATCCTGCCTAAAAAGCTTAAAACCTGTCAATCATGTCGTCGTTCAGCCACGACTCAGTGAAACATAAGATATTACCATTTCTAATGTCCCGTTGGCACATGCTCGTAGTTCATCTATTTTATTATCGATTGAATGTAAGTTGGCTAATAGGACCGATGGTAAAGGTAGATTACCATCTCGGCGACGGATCCTTTACAAGGCACCCGGACCGGCGTCCACGCTACCTCCTGCGAATGACGGGGGTGAGGGCCTTCCCATCCAACTTGTTGAAGAAGAAGAATTCCTCCAGTACGGGGTGAGTAATCGCTGCCCTGATATCAAGAAGCTCTTTTCGTTCTTGAGACACGGTGGCAGAAAAATTTATTACAAAATAAGTTACACAATAGCACAATTGGTTACGCGATTGTAAAACGTCGGCCATCTCCTTCGACGCAATTATTGTTCATAGCCACGTTACATCTACCTACCTGTACATATTACCTGAATTACCTTGACTAACCTGTGCCCCTGCACATTGACTCTGTACCGGTAACCCCTGTATATGGCCTTGTTACTGTTCTTTTATTGTTGCCTTTTAATTATTTGTTATTTTTACATTTTTTACTTATTATTTATTTTAGTAAATACTTTCTTAAACTGCATTGTTGGTTAGGGGCTCGTAAGTAAGCATTTCACTGTTGTATTCGGCACAAGTGACAAATACAATTGAACAAGAATATGTGTAATAACATCAGTAAATATACATATGAAATAACCTTCAGAAAGTTGATGTGTAATTACACATTGCTTGTTCCAATTGTGTAATAACTGATAGCACTACAACATTATTACCATGCAATTACATATATAGATGTTCCATTACTCTTGGGGCTAGGGGGCAGAATTTTAACTTTTGGATAAATAGCGTGCCCAATATCAACTTCCTGCTACTCATGCCAAGAATATAAGATATGCATATTATTCATAGATTTGGATAGAAAACACTCTGAAGTTTCTAAAACTGTTTGAATCATGTCTGTGAGTATAACAGAACTTATGTAGCAGGCAAAACCCAGAGGACTAACTGTTCAGAATTATTTAATTTCTTTTCCCCTCTCTGTTCCCTGAGTTGTCCTTGCCAAGGGATATTTCTTAGGTACCTGTCTTTGGAATTTGGTTGAGGTTATTCCTTTGTGCAATGAAGAAGTAGGCCAACTAGGAACTGGGTAACACTTTTGTTAGTTGCGCAAGACGTGGAAAGTAGCGCTGGTTTGTTTTCATTCCTGTATTGAACACAGATTGCCTCGTCTACAATTTGATTCATTATTAATGTTTAAAAATACCTAAAGTTGTATTACAAAAGTAGTTTGAAATATTTTTGCAAAGTTTATAGGCAACTTTTGAAATATTTTGTAGTGTTTTTTGAAAGCTGTTTTTTTCTGGATCAAATTTATAAATGGATTTTTTGGATATATATGGACGGAATTAATCGAACAAAAGGACCAATTGATGTTTATGGGACATATTGGAGTGCCAACAAAAGAAGCTTGTCAAAGGTAAGGCATGTTTTATATTTTATTTCTGCGTTTTGTGTAGCGCCTCCAGGGTTGAAATATGCTAACCCCTTTGTTTACTGCTGGTGCTATCATCAGATAATAGCTTCTTATGCTTTCGTCGAAAAGCCTTTTTGAAATCTGACATGTTGGCTGGATTCACAATGAGTGTAGCTTTAATATGCTATCTTACATGTGTGATTTAATGAAAGTTTGAATTTTATAGTATTTTATTTGAATCTGGCGCTCTGCATTTTTCCTGGCAATTGGCCAAGTGGGACATTTGCGTCCCGCCTATCCCAAAGAGTTTTTAACGCCTGAATAACTTTGTTGTTACTAGAGTTAGAGGCAACTTAATGTAAAGTGTTACCCATTCTTATTTTATTAACAGTTATTGACTTTTAGTAGCTGTTTCCTGCAGTAAATGACCAAAAAAGCCCTCTTTGGCCTCATGGGTGGAATGTTATAAATATTTTACAAGATAAAAAAATAATAATCTGATGTTTCTAGGTTAAGCAGATATTTAATTTTTCAGTCTTCTGTGATGTATATAAAGTGTAATAATGGGATGCAAACAAAAAATGTAATACATTTCAACTCTTAAGTCTGACATGGTACAGGTGTCTTCTTCTTAAATAACCATGTGTGTGAGGTGTATAATTTTTGTTTCAAAGTAAATGTGTTTAAGACTACCAAGAATCACTCAGTGTGACACTGATTTAGCCAACTGCAGTAAAAAGTTTTAAACCAATATTTTTTGTACAATATCCTTATGATGGAATATTCAAGGGAAAGAGAAAAAGAGAGATTGAGACAGAGATATCGTAATTCCAGCATTATCATACAAAAGAGAGAGGAGCAGAGATAGGAACGGAATGAAAGAGAGAGAGAGCAAGAGAAAGACAGAGCGAGAGAGAGCGAGAGAGATCGAGAGAGACAGAGAGAGAGAGAGAGAGAGAGAGAGAGAGAGAGAGAGAGAGAAAGTCTCATTGGGTTTCATCAAATCAAAGTTTATTTGTCACGTGCACCGAATACAACAGGTGTAGTAGACCTTACAGTTAAATGCTTACTTATAGGGCTCTAACCAATAGTGTGAAAACAAGGTGTGTGTGTGTGTAGGTAAGTAAAGAAATAAAACAACAGTAAAAAGACATTTGAAAATAAGAGTAGCCTGCATCAATGGGAGAAAATCCCCTAGTAAACGGCCAGCAAAGCTAATCCACAGCTAAATGGTACCTCCAGACGCTAATACCCACACTGACCACTGCTACAGCAGCCAGCAATCCCCGGACCTCTCCTCCTCTGCCTTCCCCCCACAGTATCTAGCTCCATTGAGTCCTTTGGGACTTGAAAGGGTCCCGCCGCAGCCTGACTGGGTCTCTGTGACTGTGTGTCAGTGTGAGCCACCTGCTTAGCATCCACCGAAGTTAGCGGTGGCTACTATAGAGAGACATCTCCGGCGGAGTGAGAAAAGGGGGTCTATTGTGTGGAAGGAGCCTTTGAGGCTATTGTTCTGCTTCACTGAAGGGCCAGGCCGACATCTGCATCCCCCCCATTCACTGAGAAGGAAGTTGTTGGAAGTCGTTGTAATCGCATCTTGTTCGCGGAGTCCGATAGACACCTCTCAGTCTCCTTAGAAGATTTACACCGGTGAAGTTCTAGGGTATAGAAGACAAGGGGTGGGGTGTAAGAGGTGGGTTGGGTCTGCCCAAGCCAAGAGGGTTACGTTTCCACTGGTTGACTTGTGAAGTGGTTGTTGTTGTTGTTTGGGTCCGTTTTAATTTCCATCTAATGACAGGATAAGAGAGGAGGGTGACTGCATGGCAAAACAGGGGTAGGGTAAGTACCGCAAAGCATCGTCCTAGGAAGGAGAGAGCAACCTCTACTTTATGAGCTGACAGGGCCTCCGCTGCCTCCACCGCCCGCTCTAGCTCCGTCTCCGTCTAATTAAATGAATCAATTAAGAGCCTATTGTCGCCACTGTGTAACTGATTTTCTACAGATGCAATAAGAGTCCCGTGGGGAGTTGCCTTCCTTCCTTCGGAGCACATTAATACCCTACGTCCTCCACAGAACTCCATCTGATACCATTGCAGACACGTATTTGCGTCTTGCTGTCATGTCAGGGCAAAGGGGGGGAGTGGGGCATATTATGGAAATAGTAATGGAGGGGGATGAAGGTAGGTGCCCTGACATGACAGCAAGACGCAAATAAGTGTCTGTAATGGTATCAGATGGAGTCCTCCCCGCTAGGCTGCCTCTTGTCGACACGAGCCAAATTATCATATTAGATTTACCCTCCAAAGTTAAACTGATTGGGAACCAAATTGTTTTAGATGGCCATCATTAATCCATAGCAATAGGCTAAGTGCTTCACCACCGATCTGATTGCATCGAGGCGCCCCGGGGTCAAATTAACAGCGCACTAAATGTTTGAACCCTATCTCATTTGCAGTGTCAGGATGCCAGTATTAGGCCTCTATTAATATACAAACCCAGAGAAAGTCAATTGCCATTTAGTTAATGTGCGATCGAGAAACTCTCCAGAGGATAATTGGGTTCTAAGGTAAAAGCTGAGAAGATGATAGTGAGTGAAGATCTTTCAGAATAATTGACAGCATCATTATGTGAAGTGCGAAAAAGGACAAACAAAGAATGTTGAACGGCGTGGTATTTGGAGAGATTGACGGAAAGCTTTTTTGTAACAGCAATGTCATGCATTTTGTGTCCTTCGTCCTTATTTATTTTATGTTCACGGAAAAAGCAATGGAAAAAGAGAACGCATGTTACTTCGAAGATGCAAAAAATGACGCAAATACTATGAAAAGACACACGTTACTTAATGAGAAAACAACAATAGCATCCTTTGTGTTACTCAGGACTGTAGTACATGCATTGACTGTAAGTAGCTTTGAATAAGAATTTTTGTTAAATGACCAAAACTTTACTTAGAAGCCAGTGGATCCATGTCAGTCCAAAGGCTTTGTAAAAATGACCCTGTTTGTCTAAGACCGATAGCACCACATGAGAGGGTCGGGTTGGCCTTGGAGCCTGGGCAGACCTGACTCAAATGGCCAATGTCAACAGTGGCACTACGCTGGGGACCATACACACACACACACGCACGCACACACACACACACACACACACACGCACGCACGCACGCACGCACGCACGCACGCACGCACGCACGCACGCACGCACGCACGCACGCACACACACACACACACACACACACACACACACACACACACACACACACACACACACACACACACACACACACAGACACAGACACAGAGTAAGTGAGTGTGTTCCAGTGTCAGAATGTGGTGAGGCCTACTCAAGTTTTATGGGCGACTACGATATAACAAGATATCTTGGACGACTTTCATTGTATGAGATATAGTACCTTTGATATCAATGATATTACGTCATTAGGAGATGGATGGCAATGTTTTATCTGCAGCCATCTGATGTAAGCTGTTGACCTTGTATGTGTTGACATTATAATACATCCGACCTCAGTAAACTGTCTTTCACAGAACTTTGACATAAACGTCTGTGTAGTCCTTCATATAACTCTCTCTCTCTCTCTCTCTCTCTCTCTCTCTCTCTCTCTGATACACACATATACATGCACACACACATACAGTACGTACACACACAACACAGCTGGGAATTAATGCCCCAAAAGTGTGTGTGCACACTTTTCTGTGCTTGTGTGTGTGAGCACACTCGCGCACGTGTGTGTGACTGGGGCCAACCCTGATAGTATCTCTTCCCTCCCCTTACCTACCTGTCAGCTGGCAGGGCTAACCCTGGTACCTCCTCACCAAACCCCCCAACACTCTCACAGCCTTCCAGCCACCCTGCGAGCCAGCCGGTGTCAGCGAATCAGCTGAAGCATCTCCACCCTGCGAATAACCCCGTAACAGACAGCCGGTCAGCCCCCTCCCCTCGTCAGCACAGGAGCCTGGGAAAGATGACAGCTAGGGCAATGGGTTTTACTGCTACTGTAAGCGGATGGACTGGGCTGGGGCCAGGCTGGCCTGGGCCTGGTGTAGAATGGAGCTGTGCTAGGCTGCAGGGCTGGAGTGGAGTAGTGTGAAGTGGCCTCCCCTTGTCAGCACAGGTGCCCTAGATGATAGGTAGGGCATTGGGATCTCTGCTATAGGCTGGGCTATGAGGTGGTAGGATTGGCATTGGCTGGTGTAGGGTGGAACCAGCCACACAGCCAAACCAGGTTGTCTGCCTGTGACAAGATCTCGTTAGTCCACTAAGCTAAAGCCTTGGCATTAACATATGTTTCCAGGTCTCAGGGAAGGAAGGTTGGATTGTATAAGGCTGGGCTTGTCTTGGCTGGATTTATTGAGCAGGTTCAGGCTAGCCTGGGTGGCAGGTAGCCTAACAGTTAATAAGAGTGCTGGGCCAGTAAACAAAAGGTTGCTCGTTCGAATCCCTGAGGGGACAAGATCACAAGTCTGCTGATGTGCCCTTGAGCAAGGCACGTAACCCTAATTACCCCTGTAAATCGATCTGGATAAGAGCGTCTGCTAAATTACATACACTTAGCACACTGGCAATGATCCCCATACTAACTACAGTTTTTTTACAATCACTTTGAAACTAATTTCGGAACCTTGATGTCATTTTTCAAAACTCTAGACACAAAACTCATAACCAATTATCAAAATGCAAATTTTTCAAAACTCTAACACTTTTTCCAATTGCTTGGATACAATACACATAAAGCTAAGATAATTTGTTCATTGAACTAAAGTCACTTGTTCAAAATGACACAACTTAACATCAAAGTATTACCATTTCGAAATGCAATTCACACATTACATCTGAGATGACTGTCTATTCATTTCATTACAATGATCTAACTATCAATTGATACAACTGCTCAAAATGATAAGTAACTGTTACATTACTCTTTATGCATAGTTTTATGGAAACTGACTAATAATATTCCATGTTAAGATCATGAAAGTTTCAGGATAACGAGATCCATTGACACCAATTACCGTGGAACATTGGACTACATTATCTATGGATATAATATTTCATCATCATTCTTTATCAGACACTGTTTCTATGGTCCCTTGTACCACTTTTCCAGACCATGTTTTCAGATTTGACATTACTGTACACTCACCGGCCACTTTATTAGGTACACCGGTCTAGTACTGGGTAGGACCCCCTTTTTCCTCCACAACAGCCTGAATTATTCACGGTGTTGTAAGTTAAGCGATGCCATTATGTACACCACTGTTTTAAACAGCTGTTATTTGAGCATTTGTGGTCTTTCTGTTAGGTTGAATGAGTCTGGATGTCCTCTGACCTCTCTCATTAACAAGGTGTTTTTCACTGAATGTCTTTTGTTTATCGCACCATTCTCTGTCAGTCTCTAAACTCTAGAGACTGTAGTGTGTAAAGATCCCAGGAAGACAGCTGTTTCTGAGGTGCTGGAATCACCATGTGTGGCATCAACAATCATACCACGGTCAAAGTTGCTTAGATTACGCATCTTGCCCGTTCGAATGTTTGGTCGAACAACATCTAAAGCTCTCTACTCTATATACTCTATATATTGAGTTGCAGGCAGCCACATGATTCGCTGTTCGAATGTAACCTTCCTTGATGAGCTAAATCAGGTCTGTGGAGCTGATGGCGTGACCTATGTCACTGTGTGGGATAATGTCAGGCTCCACTATGCTCAAATGGTGCAAGCATGGTTTCAGGCCCATCCACAATTTACCACCCTGTACTTACCCCCATACTCTCCTTTCCTTAACCCGATTGAGGAATTTTTCAATGATTCCACTGTGTCTGTAGTATTCTCTCTACTAGTCCTTTTACAGTGATGTATTTACATGTAGTAGCATAATGAAACATATTTCACATATTATTATTATTATTATTTTTTTTTTAATTTTACCCCTTTTTCTCCCCAATTTCGTGGTATCCAATTGTTGTAGTAGCTACTATCTTGTCTCATCGCTACAACTCCCGTACGGGCTCGGGAGAGACGAAGGTTGAAAGTCATGCGTCCTCCGATACACAACCAACCAAGCCGCTGCTTCTTTAACACAGCACACATCCAACCCAGAAGCCAGCCGCACCAATGCGCCGGAGGAAACACCGTGCACCTGGCCACCTTGGCTAGCGTACACTGCGCCCAGCCCGCCACAGGAGTCGCTGGTGGTCCGCAATCCACTCTGGGTCGCGACCCATACTTTAAGAAACGCTGTTGTAAAACAATAGTGAAGATATCGAAACTGTGAAAAAACACACGTGGAATCATGTAGTAACCAAAAAAGTGTTAAACAAATCAAAATATATTTTATATTTTATATTCTTCAAAGTAGCCACCTTTTGCCTTGATGCACACTCTTGGCATTCTCTTAACCAGCTACATGAGGTAATCACCTGCAATGTATTTAAATTAACAGGTGTGCCTTGTTAAATGTCAATTTGTGGAATTTCTTTCCTTATTAATGCGTTTGAGCCAATTTGTTGTAAGGTAGGGGTAGGGGTGGTACAAGATAGGGGTGGTATACAGAAGACAGCCCTATTTGGTAAAAGACCAAGTCCATATTATGTCAATAACAGCTCAAATAAACAAAGATAAATTACAGTCTATCATTACTTTAACACATGAAGGTCAGTCAATATGGAACATTTCATTTTTTTAAAAAGTTTCTTCATGTGCAGTTGCAAAAACCATCAAGCGCTGATGAAACTGGTTCTCATGGGGACAGCCACAGGAAAGGAAGACCCAGAGTTACCTCTGCTGCAAAGTATAAGTTCATTAGAGTTAATTGCACCTCAGATTGCAGCCCAAATAAATGCTTCACATAGTACAAGTAAAAGACACATCTCAACATCAACTGTTCAGAGGAGACTGCGTGAACCAAGCCTTCATGGTCGAATTTCTGCAAAGAAATCAAATCAAATCAAATTGTATTTGTCACATGCGCCGAATACAACAGTGAAATGCAGTGAAATGCTTACTTACAAGCCCTTAACCAACAACGCAGTTTTAAGAAAATACAAAAAAAGAAGGAAGAGATAAGAATAACAAATAATTAAAGAGCAGCAGTAAATAACAATAGCAGGGATATATATACAGGGGGTACCGGTACAGAGTAATTGTGCTGGGATTGTGCTGGGGCACCGGTGTCGAGGTAATTGAGGTAATATGTACATGTAGGTAGAGTTATTAAAAGGACTATGCATATATAATAGTAGAGAGCAGCAGCAGCGTAGAAGTGTGTGTGTGTGTGTGTGTGGGGGGGGGGGGGGGGGCAATTCAAATAGTCTGTGTACTGAAGGACACCAGTAAGAAGAAGAGACTTGTTTGGGCCAAGAAACAAGAATAGTGGAATTCTGTCCATTGGTCTGATGACACCATTTCTGGTGTCTTGGTGAGACGCAGAATAGGTGAACGGATGATCTCTGCATGTGTTGTCCCCACCCTGAAGCATGGAGGAGGAGGTGAGATGGTGTGGGTCTGCTTTGCTGGTGACACCATCGGTGATTAATTTAGAATTTGACCAAGTAGAGTGATGGAGTGCTGCATCAGTTGACCTGGCCTCCACAATCATCCTTAACATAATTGAGATGGTTTGGGATGAGTTGAACCACAATGTGAAAGAAAAGCAGCCAACAAGTGCTCAGCACAATAATTTTTTATTTTCTATTTAAGCAGGGAGTCATGCTGAGACCACAGATTTTTTCGTAGAGAAGTCCTGCATGAACACTTCAATAAACAACACTTACCCTATACATATCTATATACACATAGTGACGTATATGCTGGGAGTCAGGAAGCAGGTGCAGAAGGTACGTTTAATTAATAAGAAAAGTCAGATAAACAAAACAGGAGAAGTGTACTGAACGTGAACAAAACCAATACTCTCTGATGAGGCAACTGAGGGCTAAATGAAGGGAGAGTAATCAAGGTGATTATGAGGTCCAGGTGTGTGTAACGATGGGGAGGAGGTGTGCGTAATGACGACCCCGGTGTTTAGTAGACCGGCGACGTCGAGCACTGAAGTGGGGGTGCAGGACTAGGCGTAACATTACCGCCCCATCCCCCCACCCCCCGATGTGTGGCTCCAGGACGACACAGGCCAGGACGATGGCCACCGGGGACTGGAGCCGACCCCCACGACGTTGGGAGTCAAGGAGGGACCTGGGGGTATCATTGATGTCCAGGGGAGGCGGACGGTTGTCTCGGGGGATGGCACCAACCAGGGGACCAGGAACCACCGGTAGTTGATGGTGAGTTGTAGTCAACCTCATTAACCCTCAAGGTCTCACAAGCCGGGGGATCAGCTGTCGGCAGGGCAGGTGGAGCGGGGGGTTCCTTGTGGAGAGCCAGACATGATCACAGGGATGAAACACGTGAGCCTGACTGAGGTGGCGGTCCGCCTGCTCCTTCTGGCAGCGGACGGCACGCTGGAGCCTCACGTCCAAACCTCCTCTGTGTGCGGAATCATACGTCCACCGCAGAGGCTTCAGTCTGGCTCGAGGTCCATGGGGTCTGGGCTGGCTGATATCCCAGGACACACTGGAAGGGAGTCCACCCGGTGGAGGACTAACAAAGTGAGTTCTGGGCATATTCCGTTCAGGGAAGGAACCGGGCCCACTCCCCCTGCTTATCCTGGCAGTGACTCCTAAGGAACTCCCCATCTCCTGGTTGGTCCTTTCCACCTGCCTGTTGGACTGAGGCCGGTACCCGGATGTGAGGCTGGTCGTGGCCCCTAGTTTCTCCATGAAGTTGTTGTTTTCCATGCATCCCCCTCCCGGATGCAGATTAGATTTTTTACTAAACAGATCCAGTTTAGTAAAAAAAACGACCCTGCGGAACTGTTCGATGGTGGCCAGAACCAACGGGAGAGGGTAGCAGGTCTTGTTGGTGATGGAATTAAGGCTTCTGTAATCGATGCATGGACGTAGAACTCCGTCCTTCTTGGCCACAAAAAAGAAGCCTGCTGACATGGGGGAGTTGGATGAGCAGATGAAACCCCTCCAAGGCCTCGGTTTCATCCACCGACAGAGGGTAGACGTGGCTGCAGGGAAGTGGAGAGTCTGCAAGCAGGTTGATGGCACAGTCCCAGTGGTGATGAGGAGGGAGACAGGTGGTGCGGTTCCTGGAGAAAACCTCCCGGAGATCCTGTTAAACCTCCGGGATGTTGGGCTGGAGGGCAACCACAGGACTCTAAACCAACGTGGAACCACACAGTAAGTGAAAGCAGGTCTTTTGACATCCAGGTGCCCAGGCGATGATTCTCATCCTTGACCAGAAAATGGTGCAGTCATGACGTTGGCGCTAGGGGAGGCCAAGTATGAGGAAGGCTTTCTTGGTGCAGAGGTCCCAAGGCTTGGACCAGAAAAAGAGAGGAGAGCAGGTACGAGGTGATGTTCAAGGAGGAGGCGATGGCCTGGTTGGGGGCCTCCGCGGCACCGCCTGGGCGAGGGCCTCCATGGCACTGTAATCCACTAAAGCTGTAGAGACAACACGAGGGCCAGACAGCCAGTGAAATGGAAACCAGGAAGGGTGTGGCCGAAAGCGATGATGATGGAATACTTACACCTATCCCGGGAGATGGATTATCATGGGGCCGCCCCTCTGTCCCTGTGGATCCCAGGTTGCGAAGCACCAGGCACCGTTGATGCTGGTGCCCCTCCTGGCCACAATAGAAACGTAGTCCCAGCTGTCTCCGGCGACGTCACTCTGCCATAGAGAGGTGTGTGGCCCCTACCTTCATGGTGTCATGACTCTCTCTCCTTGTTGAGGATAAAAGGTGCCAGATCAACTGGCAATGGCTGACAGATAGCCAAACTCTCTCTCTCTCACAGGGCCGATTTTATGACTTAGCAGCCGGTCGTAAAATGTAGAGAGAGAATTTCTCTTTCTTGGTCTCTAGTTTGGGAGAATGGAATGTCTGGGTGTTACAGAGATACTCTTTCCCAAAAGATTTAAACATCAAACAATGGACACAGGGACAATATATTTCAACATCTGAATGTTGGGAATGAAAACATAGGGAATATGGGAAATCAATGTCTTTTATCAGAAAGATGTTATAACAAAAACATTGACATTTTAAAGAGCTTTCACACTGCATATATCAGATTTACATCTAAATGTTGTACATCTTATATGATTAAATATGAAACTATTTTTGAAAAGATAGCAAAGTGAGTTTTGCTTTCTAAATGAGAATAGTTTTTCTTGCAAACTTGTGCCCAGTCAGTAGCCATGCCCAAGTGAGCTCGCGTCAACGTGATGGAACCGCCTTTCAGGCCAGATTGCCTCTAGGGACTCCCAGAGAATTTAAATACAGATCATAGAACATGAGAACCTGGTCCACATGTTGAAAGACCAGACCCTCTGAACCTCTCGATGAGTGAAGAAGGTAAAGACTAGACCAAATATTCAGTCTGCAGCTGGGTAGGTAAAGTAGTCGAGGACAATTTGACCAAAGTTTCATTCTAAGAACACTCCAAGACAAAGTAGCCTTCAACTAAGAAGGACATTGTGACCTCTGGTGGACAACCAGAGACTTACATCAAACTACTCCCGAGACGGACCAAGTGGTTTCAACAGAGAGACGACAGAGAAAGACATATACGCTTAAATATATATTGCATTTCTAATCCGAATGAGTGATTGTCAGGGTGAGGGTGCTAAATATTCTGGCTATGGGGAACGTAGTTTCCAAATGTATGTTCGATAAGTTAACTCCTTGTCTCTCCCTCTACTAGCATGCCCTCCCTTTCCATTACGTAACCAAACTAGGGACCTGTTTTCATTGAATTGTGTATATAATCAATAGCCTATGCTGTGTGTGTTTACGCATTCTGTGTGATGACTTGTAAAAAATAAAACAAATTTGTGTATTGCTGATTCATACTTGTCTGGGAAGAACAGTCGGGCTGACTGGTGGGTAGGCTGGGGGGCTGGCTCGCTGGGACGACTTGTTGGAGGTGAATCCTGTCAGGTGTTGTCGAGGCGGTGGAAGACGCAGAGGAACCCTTCCATAGCTGAACCCAATTGTGCTGATTGTGGTGTTGGCAGGCTAGATGTCTCTGTTCATTGACTGACTGGGAGATGCCTTCCTCTTCTGCTGCAACGTCGAGCGCCGGAGCGTGGGAGCGGGAGTAGGCGTGACACACATCAATTACACAATGCTATGAAAAGAAAACACAAAACACGAAAAGCAAAACAAAATCATATTTGCCTCACTGCAAATAGCATATTACAATGCCTTTGTTTCCACTAGACAATGTTGTTGCCAACACAGATGTGAATGAATATGACTTCCTCAGTTATTTTGATGATGATTCCTTTTCTAGTCGTCTGTCTTTGAACTAGAGTACTGAAGGAGACACACATGCACACACGCACACCCACACGCCACACAACCCACCCTCCCACACCCCTGGCTTTGGCTTCGTGAAAGACAATACAGAAATGGGCTCGCATTGTTGAGGAATTTCAAAGGTCTCAGGCTGTTTCTTTGAGAAGACAGAGAGCCGTTCGTCTTGTCTACAGCCGACACACAATGGTTTTCCTGAAAAGCGGGTCAGGAACTGTCAGAATCATCAGAGCTCATCAGAAAAGAAAGGCAAGGAGGGATTTGAAGAACCCCTGACACATTACAACAATCCTGAATAACACAGGGCTTTGAAACAATGAGGAAAATCAGGGAGAAAGAAATCTATTCATATGAATAGTGACAGGTTTTTAATTTTATTTTTTATTATTATAATTTTTTTTACAAAGGAGGGGATGTACATGTTCTCCTGAAGCCCATTGCAAAGCCCGCGCCCATGGGGTTGCAGAGGGGGAGAAGGGGGTGGGATGGGATGGGGCTTTTATGTGTCTATAAGAAGGGGTACTGCTACTCAAACCATCATACATGCATGTACACACACATAAAATGGACTGCGTTCCTTTACATCCCTTTGTATGTCAGTCAGTGGGCTTCATGTGTTACAGTTAAGAGACCGCCCTCGGTCTAAGTCTGTCACAAATAAAGTCATCACAGAGAGAGAGAGAGACTTGGTTTCATACTTATTTTGAAATCAAGGCCTCTAGGCCGCAACCCAGTAAGTCAGGCACACATTCTCCCAAGACTTCACGCCTGGGACACAAATCTTTTAATCCCCTTTGTGTGTGTGAGTGTGTGTTAGTGTGTGTGCATGTTCAGGTGCATTCAAGGGATTTCTCTGCTGATGAAATTACTGGGTGGTGAAATAATAAAAGGCCTTGGAGAAGAAATAGCAGATAGAAACGTAACATATAGAGCTGACAAGTCTCTATTTGACACATCCAGGGAAATACATCTCTATCTGATCTACAGTATTCGCTCTGAATGATCTTTTCAGCATTTACTGTAATAGCCTCAGGAAACTATAACTTGTGGAAGATTTGCCTGTTAAAATAGTAGAAGGGTTGGCTGAGCGAGGCAAAGTGGAGGGCATGGGGGACTCTGCAGCTTATCCCAATACATATTCATGTGCGCAGTCCACCTATGCACAGTGAGGCAGGCTAGAGCAGGCCAGAGCAATGCAAGACAGGACAGGTGGGGTTTGGGATAATCACGTTTATATACTGTTATCTGGTCTTATTCACAATATCGTCTAAGGGCTTAGATATTTAATCTATTGAGAACGGAAGTATTTATTGTTTGACCTTTGAAACGAGAATAATACATGAAAAAAAGACATAACTACCACACAAGTGCGAGACGAATACGGGTGGAAGAGAGAGAGGCAGAGAGAAAAGACAATGACCATCACATGACCATCACATCATACCACCGATGTCTTCCCCCATCCTCTCACCCCCCTCTTCTCTCTCCCTCTCCTCTCCTCTCCTCTCCTCCTTTCTCAATGTTGTTCTCTAAATCCTTGAGAGCCAGGGGCATGGCTCTCTGCCTGTCAAAGGAGCAGTGTTGCTGGGTCAAGTATTGACTGGCCCGGCCTGTGTGGCTACAACCCCCAGGCCTTGGTCTCCTTCACCCACTCCTTCAAGGCTTCCTTTAATCTCTCTCTCTCTCCCTCCCAATCCATCCCTTTGATGTGTTGATGCCCTTCCTTAACTCACTCCATATTTGAAATATCTCTTTCTCTGTGCTTCGTATACTGCTAGCTAAATCCAGTCATAGTGGATTCATATGTGGTAACTTTGGTGGCAAGCGAGAGCTTAACACTGTGTAGGTCCACAGCCAAATGACCTCTAATCGTTATATAGAAGGCAAACAGACACATTATAGCTCCTACAAGTTCTCACAGTCTCACGTCAGACTTAGACGTTGGTCCATGTTTCTCAAATGTCAAATTTCAATATTTTTAAGGTCAGGGTTAAGTCTAGACATTAACTCCATATTTTAAGGTTAGGGTTAAGTTTAGACATTAACTCCATATTTTAAGGTTAGGGTTAAGTTTAGATATAATCTCCATATTTTAAGGTCAGGGTTAAGTTTAGACATTAACTCCATATTTTAAGGTTAGGGTTAAGTTTAGACATTAACTCCATATTTTAAGGTCAGGGTTAAATTTAGACATTAACTCCATATTTTAAGGTTAGGGTTAAGTTTAGACATTAACTCCATATTTTAAGGTTAGGGTTAAGTTTAGACATTAACTCCATATTTTAAGGTTAGGGTTAAGTTTAGACATTAACTCCATATTTTAAGGTTAGGGTTAAGTTTAGATATTAACTCCATATTTTAAGGTCAGGGTTAAGTTTAGATATTAACTCCATATTTTAAGGTAAGGGTTAAATTTAGACATTAACTCCATATTTTAAGGTTAGGGTTAAGTTTAGACATTAACTCCATATTTTAAGGTTAGGGTTAAGTTTAGACATTAACTCCATATTTTAAAGTTAGGGTTAAGTTTAGACATTAACTCCATATTTTAAGGTTAGGGGTAAGTGTAGACATTAACTCCATATTTTAAGGTTAGGGTTAAGTTTAGACATTAACTCCATATTTTAAGGTTAGGGTTAAGTTTAGATATTAACTCCATATTTTAAGGTCAGGGTTAAGTTTAGACATTAACTCCATATTTTAAGGTTAGGGTTAAATTTAGACATTAACTCCATATTTTAAGGTCAGGGTTAAATTTAGACATTAACTCCATATTTTAAGGTTAGGGTTAAGTTTAGACATTAACTCCATATTTTAAGGTTAGGGGTAAGTGTAGACATTAACTCCATATTTTTAAGGTCAGGGTTAAGTTTAGGTATTAACTCAGAAATCTAAAGGTTAGGTATTAACTCCAAATTGTTAAGATAAGAAAACCCAAATATCCAAAACAACTTTATATCGCTGGATTCAAACTTGCAACCTTAGCGCTGTACGCCTGAGACTGGCTCACGACCAAGTACAAATCTATTTGACACCGTGACAAGACTGAGACACTCAATATGTGGTTGACTGAGACACTCGATATGTGGTCTCGAGTACTACAACACTGCTTACTGGTCTGCTGCTCTTGGGAACTAGATGGAGGCATGAAGCTAGAATGTTAGCCATCAAACTATCTACACAGGAAGAATGTTGAAGTCAAAAACAAAATAAACTATGTTAAGCCATGCTGATTTAGTAAGATAAATCCAAATGGACAGAAACAATGAACAGGCTGAGCGTACATTTCTGTGACTAGCTAACTTTAACTTGCTAGCTCAGTGACTACTGCTGGGCGAAGAAATATGCACATCTTCCTGTTTACAGTGTTCCCTTTGGAAAATCAGACTAGCGCCACAAAACCAACCAGTGGCCAGAAATATATTACACCCGGGTTTAGGGATGTTTAGCCAAAGAATCCCCGACTGCCACGTGGAGGGTATTCGCAGGTATAAACTGTAAACCCACTTTGTTTCAGTGGGCATTACGTATACTCACTTCATAATCCCTTCTGATGCATATCAAAGTAGTGTAGGGGAGGTATACGACTTATCAATGATGTAGTACAATAGAGAAATCATGGACAAAGTAGCCTACACAATCGCAAAGCACGTGAAATATATACACAAAGCACTAGGCACATAGCCTAGTTTCAGCGGAATTTCATCTGCAGGCAGCAAGATTGTGCAGTTCTGCATTGGAGCAGCTCACAGAAGAATGACATCGGTAGCCGGTAGGATAGGAAAGACTTATGTAATCTACGAGTAAATACTAACTAAGGCACTCTAAACCAACGTGGAACCACACGGTAAGGGAAAGCAAGTATTTTGACATCAAGGTGCCCAGGCGATGATTCTCATCCTTGACCAGAAAATGGTGCAGTCATGACGTTGGCGCTAGGGGAGGCCAAGGATGACTTTGTGTACAGGTGCATTGATGATGAGGAAGGCTTTCTTGGTGCAGAGGTCCCAAGTCTTGGACCAGAAAAAGAGGGGAGAGCAGGTACGAGGTGATGTTCAAGGAGGAGGCGATGGCCTGGTTGGGGGCCTCCGCGGCACCGCCTGGGCGAGGGCCTCCGTGGCACCGTAATCCACTAAAGTTGTAGAGACAACACGAGGGCCAGTCAGCCAGTGAAATGGAAACCAGGAAGGGTGTGGCCGAAAGCGATGATGATGGAATACTTACACCTACCCATACAATGGGTATGCAAACCAGGTATTGAAAAAGTTTAGTGTTAGTTCGTAGTCTTTATTATGGATTATATGGACTAAGTGATATATGACATGCTATTTTATCAAATAAATTCTCTGTAATTAATTTTACCTGATTAAAATAATCATGTAATTGTAATTAACTAGGAAGTCGAGGCACCACAGAAGAATGTTTATAGAGCCTGTTGTCTTCCAAAAAAACTCTTAAAGTCCTGGTAAACTTTAATATCAATATCGTCACCTTATCAGTCTCATCTGAATGACGTAAAATTCTTGGATATTTTCATGAACCTTGGCCTTTATTTATTTTACCCTTACTTAACTAGGCAAGTCAGTTAAAGAACAAATTCTTATTTTCAATGACGGCCTAGGAACAGCGGGTTAATTGCTTTGTTCAGGGGCAGAATTACATATTTTTACCTTGTCAGCTCGGGGATTCAATGTTGCAACCTTTCGGTTAATAGTCCAACTCTCTAACCACTAGGCTACCTGCTGCCCCGTGACAATTTGAATCAGCAATACAACATTTGGTTTAATTATTTATTTCCTAAATACCTAAATAGTCACACAGAATTACATATACACAGAATGGGTCATACATTGATTACTCATTATGTCATAAAAGATGATGTCCCTGGTGGAAAGAACCGATATGACGGCTGGTTACACAAAGAAAGGGAGTTGGGTTTGAATGGAAGCGCTGGAAGACTGAAGAGTAAAATGATTGGGTCTCTATCGGACCTTATGAAGCTATGCTATCGTAAATACAGAATCGTATGCATTCTAAATAACTGCCCATTCGGAAAAGGAAAATGCAAGAAATATATTTACTCTGAGCTACGCTTTGATAGATTGTTCGAAGATGGAAGGTTGGGTTTCCCAGCAGAGATCTCCCTTGTCCTTTGAAAAATATTTCTGGGCTAATATGTTGTAGTGTGTGGTAGACCAGATACGTGGTAGTACCCTGTCGTTATGAAGAGATTGTTTGTCCTTTCCTAGCCCACGTTTATAGCTGCTGCTGATGACTCCACATCTAGGATGTATCACTTCTTTAGTGAATAAGAGTTCAAAGTTCATACCAAGTTGCCACACTATAAGCTCATGCTATATTCTGGCTGGTATAGTCAAAATTCATCCTTCCAGCGTGGCGATCGTCACTTCACGTTGGAATTAGCCCTTTTAAGCGTATGGACACCGGTAGGTTTTTGTCGTTCAACCATTTGCAATGAATTTTCCCTGTGACCTGCCCTGTCTGGAACTGTGAGGAGTAACAGTGTAACCTACGTTGCTAGCTACCATGACAAAGACCAAAGCCGGTGGGAGTACCATTGAGGACAGTGGTGTCTCTCTATCACACGTGATGGATCTTTTAAATTAATAAAAAAAGACCTACAAGCAGTTGTTACAACAGCAAGGAAATAGCTTCAAGTGTTTTGTCCAAATACTTCCGGATTCTACTAATAAAAGAATGGATGATCTTACCAGAGGTCCAGGACCTGAAGAACAGTTTGCAGTTCTCCCAGGGTCAGCTCGATGAGTTGAAACACGAGAACGGCAAGATGACAACAATCTGTAAGTCACTGAGAGAGGACATCAGTTCTGTGTGTGAATCCATGGTAACAATGACAGATCAATCAGACTGTCTTGAGGGACAATCCAACCGGAACAACATAGTTGTGGACGGAATTACAGAATCTCCACATGAGACCTGGAAGGAGTCTGAGACCAAAGTGAGGGAAATGATCTCTGAGAAATTGAAGATGGACCACAGGTAGATTGAAGTGGAGCGTGCTGGACTGGAAAACCTAACATGTTCCTGGTCAAGTTCTTGAGGTTCAAGGACAAGGTAGTTGTTCTGGAAAGAGCCAAGAACTTGAGAGGAACTTATATCTTCTTCAACAAGGACTATCCTGACGCTGTGTGCCAGAATAGGAAGAAACTGATCCCAGCCATGAACGCTGCTAGAGCGCGTGGGGACATTGCTTACATCTGCTATGACAAGCTCATTGTCCACCCTACCTCCCAGAAGTGTGGAAGGGATGAGACAGGACTGCAAGGAAAGACCTAGTTAAGCTGCAGATGGTCCAGAACAGCGAGGCATGTTTGGCTTTTTATTGAAATTAGAGGGCTGATGTAAATACTATGAATGCCAGTCTCTCTTGGCTAAGAGTTGAGAAGAGACTGACTGCATCACCTCTTCTTTTTATAAGAAACATTAATGTGTTGAAAATCCCAAATTGTTTGCATAGCCAATTTACACACAGCGCTGACACACACACTTATCCCACTAGACATGCCACCAGGGGTCTTTTCACAGTCCTCAAATCCAGAACAAATTCATGAAAGCGTACAGTATTATATAGAGCCCTTATTGCAGGGAACTTCCTTCAATCTCATTTTGCTCAAAAGAACAGATAAAGCAACACCTCAAGGCACAACGCCTCTTCTATGTTTGACCTAGTTAGTTTGTGTGTATGTATTGATATGTAGGCTACTTGTGCCTTTTAAATTTCTGTAGTTTGGTCCTTGAGTTGTTCTTGTCTATTGATGTTTTGTATTATATCATTCTGTCATTATGTTTCATGTTTTATGTGGACCCCAGGAAGATTAACTGCTGCTTTTGCAACAGCTAATGGGGATCCTAATAAAATAAAACCACATTCCAAATATGAAAGACACAGACAATCATGATATCAGTCAAAAATATACAATTCCCAGTTTATGCTATAAAACCGACTTCATAAGAAGTTTAAAAACAGGTTCTATTTGACTCAACATTCCATGATGTACAATAAGGCATTGATGGCAGAATAGATGGATGCAGTTCAATGCAGGATTAATATAATTCACCAATACATTTCTTGGTAGTCCAGAAAATATTGCTATCAGGTTGTAAATCACAGCTGGCCTGGTACATTGTTTGCTGCCTCCATTCGGGATGCACTGTTTCACTTTCATTGTCTAAATATTCTGGCCAAAAATGGCAGAATTGTAACTAAGACTGGGAATGTCAATACAATCAAACTAGCAAAGGCAATGATCACAAGTCACTTATAACGTGGCTAATAGACTAGCTTTCTATTTACGTTGCAAGATAAAATCAGAGAGCCTAACGTTAGCTACATAGCTAGCTAGCTAGCTGCTAGGCAGATGTCATGTCATGCCATTGGAGGAGTGGGTGAGTGACTGACTTTTTCCCCTCATTTAGTTTTTCTCTGGCTATACACTAGCTAGAAATGCAGGTGTCATTTGGTTAGCTAGCAACAACTTGTAGGACTGTTATCCAGTTAGCATATCTCTTGCATTCGCAAATTCACTCTGGCTATCTACTCCGATTTCAGAGCACTCATTTGAGTGTGCCAGAGGGCAAAACAACTGCTGGATTTACAAATGCGCAACACCTGCTGAGTATGACTGGAATAAGTCAATGTAGGCAAAAAAAAGTAATAGTTAGTCACGAACGCTCTAGATAACATGTAAACAGCCTAACCAGCTGTTGGTCAGAGTGAGGTGTTCTCTCATTGTGTCTGGAAGTAGCTACTGTAGCTAGCAAGCTAGCCAACTTTAGCCATTTAGCTTGGGTGCTTGGTTAGGAAAAGCATGCATTGACAGGCAAGCTGCAGAAGGACAAGGAGGCTACAATTCCCCATCATTTATCAGTGCAATTTTGATGGCCAACTAGCTGAAAAAGTTTAATAAGAGGGTAGCTCATCTTGCTCTGGCTAGCATTAGTTGTTGATCTTGTTGTTGTTGATGTGCATAACAGATGGAGAGAGTCTACCTTTTCATGGTTGTTTGATCAATAGGTCTGTAAAGTTCCAAAATGTAAGAGGACTCCTGTGGTGTTTATATATTTGCAGAAATCTCTTCAGTTTTAACCCTCTCCTTTTCAACAAAAATATTAAATCAGAACATCATTTAAAACATAAAATAATTATTATCATATTATTATAATTATTTTATAAATCCTTAGCCCTTCTCTGAAGGCGTAGAAGCCCCATTGTTCAAATCAAATCACATTTATTGGTCACATACGTGTGTTTAAATTCAACTTCTGTGTGCTTTTTTTCTGAGTTGAAACACACACACATTAGACCTAATGTAAATATGTTGTTCATTTTATGTATGTATGATCCATTGAGGATTGTATACAATAAAGTACATTCACAGTTAAAGCAACAGTTTGGTTTATTGGATATTTCTCTGATTAAAATGAATGACCAAAAGGAAGTCGGCAAACCTCTACAGTAGGAGTGTGTGTAGGTTTTGTCATCAGGAGTTGAAACAGGGCCCCAATATTCCTCACATATGTAGGAGTGGCAGTCAAATATGTTTATTGTCCTGCAAAGTATTTTTTATGTACCAAGGCCATTCCCTGGCTACCCATCCACATAGTTCCGGGTGCCAAACTGACGTTTGTTCTCCACAATGAATGTAGGTAGCGATTAAAATTCAGTGTGAGTCACCAGGCAACTAAAGCCAAGGAATGGAGACTGATGTGACCTGGAAGAAGTCCCAGACTTCAGCTTTTTATGAAGCAGAAAAGCAGAGATGGCTGACAAGGAAAAAAATCAAAACATCTCTCTCTCTCTCTCTCTCTGCATGCTGGGAGTGATTGGTGCATGCTGGGAATTGTTTGAGTGAAGGAGTGCGTGTGTTGTGGAGAGTTAGATATTCACAACTTTCTTTCGGTTTGCTATTTCTTGGTGGCATTTTTTAGGTTTTCTTCTGTGCATGATTAAGGTTATTATTTTTACTTTTTTTGTTGTGGTAGAATTAAGTTTTTTGTTTTTCGTATCGAAATTACCCTGATTTTGGCGGGGACGGCAGCCCGAATGAGGATGCCGTCCCTGTCACTTCGGCACGGCTTTAGGTGTGTTACTGAAGCTACTGTCACGGTGGAGGAGTTTCTGGTCGCCGTAGGAGAGAAGGTAGGCTATGAGAATATTGCTTATGCATCCCGGATGAATAAAGCTGTGGTGGTATTTCTTAAAGAAGAATGTCTGGTTGATCGGATGGTTGAGCACGGTGTAATTCTTAAAGGAATGTTTATTCAAGTTACGCCGCTTTTTTCTCCGTCAACAAGGGTAACGATTTCAAATGTACCAGCGTTTATTCCAAATGAGCTGTTGGAGCGCGAGTTATTGCGCTTTGGGAAGTTCGCCAGTTCAATCAAGGTTGTTCCGTTGGGTTGCAAACACCCGGCGTTGAAACAGGTAATGTCATTTTGGCGACAGGTGTTTATGTTTTTGGATTCACCGGAGCAGACTTTAGAGTTATCGTTTAAGGTCAAGTATGACAATAGATTGTATACGGCTTATGCTAGTACGGGTAGTCAACGGTGTTTTGAGTGTGGGGATGTTGGTCATAAGCGACATGCTTGCCCGAAAAGGGAGAAGGCCGAGGGAGGGGCGCAGGTGGTCATCGTAACGCCTGGGCCCACTGATGTAGGGAGAGGTGGGCCAACAGCGGCAGAGCAGCCACAAGCACCTGGTGCTGAGGAACAAGTTATCCCTGTTGAGGGCACGGGGTTGCAACTTGTATTAGAGGGAAATGTTATGCTACAGAAAAGTATTGTTGTAGAAGGTAAGGATGTATCTGAAGAGCCAGTTCCTCAGACTGGTGAGCAGGTGCCCAGTATGAGTGCTGGGGTAAAGGAGGGGGTTCATGTGGAGCTAGGCTCCCAGGTAGTGGAGGAGATGCCCATTGTGAGTAACGGGGTACAGGAGGGGATTCATGTGGAGCTAGGCTCCCAGGTAGTGGAGGAGATGCCCACTACGAGTAATGAGGTTCAGGAGGGTTTTCATGTGGAGCTAGGCTCCCAGGTAGTGGAGGAGATGCCCACTACGAGTGCTGGGGTTCATGTAGAGCTAGGCTCCCAGGTAGTGGAGGAGATGCCCACTACGAGTAATGAGGTACAGGAGGGTTTTCATGTGGAGCTAAGCTCCAAGGTAGTAGAGGAGATGCCCACTACGAGTGCTGGGGTTCATGTGGAGCTAGGCTCCCAGTTAGTGGAGAAGATGCCTACTATGAGTAGTGATGTTCAGGTGGGGCTAGTCTCCCAGGTAGTGGAGGAGATGCCTGGTACGAATGATGAGGTGCAAGTGGGGAGTGTTGAAAGGGATGTGGTAGAGGGGAGTCAGTTGTCTGTGGTCTCAGCTGAGGATCAGGATAATGATATGGATATCTCTTTAGATATGACAGCTGCTGGTGAGGACTCAGTTTATGATCTAGAGGAGGTAAATGAGTTTCTGGATCAGACTTTTGGGAAATCTGTCAAATTGGCAGATTATTTTGATGTTGATAAGTTTGTGAGGTCAGCTGTGATGTTACAGAAGACGGTGGGGTTAGACCAATTGAGTGAGAAGAAGCGGTTTCGCTTGAGGAAATTTATTACTGCTGTTGCAGCAGCAAAAGGTGGTGGGAAACGTGTTCAGGTTAAGAGAAGAAAAAAAAATAATGATGATGATCATGCTTCATAGGGTGTCTTTTTTCTCGTTGGTTTCTCTGTGGTTTCTTCTGCTTTTCTTTTCTCTTTTCTATATGGAGGTAATAAGGGTAGGTTCTCTCAATATTAATGGGGGAAGGGACAGGAATAAGAGGGCTTGGGTATTAGAAGTAATAAAACAGAAAAGGCTTAATGTAGTTTTCCTACAGGCGACACACAGTGATGAGGAAAATGAGGTTGACTGGGGTATGTGGTGGGAGGGGCAGCATGTACTCAGTCATGGTACTAATTTCAGTGCTGGGGTGGCAATTTTGTTTTCCTCAGGCTTAGGGGTGACTGTGGTATCTACAACAGAGATTGTCAAGGGTCGGGTTTTATTGGTCAAGGTGGATGTTATGGGGTTTCTGTTTGTTTTTTTGAATGTTTATGCTCCGAATGAGGGTACAGAGCGTATTGCTATATTTGATCAAATAAAGGAAACCTTAAGACAGTGTGACCAAGAGGGGTGTATGGTTTTAGGGGGTGACTGGAACTCTACAGTGGATTTTACTGTTGATCGCACCGCTGAAGAACCTCACCTGCGGTCAGCCACTTGCCTGTCTGTCCTATTAACTGAGTTTGAGCTTTCTGATGTGTGGAGAGTAAGGAATGCAAAAGTTAGGCAGTACACATGGCTAAAAATTAATGAAGGTCGTGTCAGTGCAGCAAGGTTAGACAGGTTGTATGTATCTGATCACTACTGTAGTAGGGTTGGAAAGTGTGCCATTACTCCTGAAGGTTTCTCTGATCATCATATTGTTACTGTTGATATTCACTTGTCCTGTCCACGACGGTCACCGCGTTACTGGTATTTTAATGTTAAATTGTTACATGATGTCATGTTTTGTGACAGGTTTTTGTTGTTTTGGGAAAAATGGAGGGGTATAAAAGGGAATTTTGAGTCCTTGAGACAATGGTGGGAGGTTGGGAAGGCCCAAATACGAGTTTTTTGTCAACAGTATACTGCTCTGTCTCAAATTGAGGTTAAAGAGACTATCAAGGCCCTTGAACAGGACATCAAATCTACTGAATTGAAGCTGCTCACTCAGAACGACCCTGGACTAGTCATGAACTTACAGGACAAGAGACATGAACTGCGGTCGTTTCTGCATGAAAGAGTGAAGGGTGCCTTGATTAGGTCTCGTTTCGCTTCCCTCAAGGATATGGATGCTCCTAGCGCTTTTTTTTTCAACCTAGGACAGTCGAAATTTCAACGCAAACAGATGGTCTGCCTTCGTCTCCCTGATGGGAAGGTGACCACGAATGATATTGAAATGATGATATTGAATGATATTGAAATGCGTCAACATGCCGTGGATTTTTACTCATCCCTTTATAAGGCGGAGGATTGTGACTCTTTACTGAAACTGTACTGAACAGTTGTTACACGGTCTTCCTCAATTGGGACCTGAGCAGAGAGTCGCAGTGGACGCTGATATTACACTGCAAGAGCTGTCCACAGCAGTTATGCAGCTCTCAACAGGCCGAGCCCCTGGCATCGATGGTTTACCATCTGAGTTTTATAAG
Source organism: Oncorhynchus clarkii lewisi (assembly GCF_045791955.1). Lineage (NCBI taxonomy): Eukaryota > Metazoa > Chordata > Actinopteri > Salmoniformes > Salmonidae > Oncorhynchus > Oncorhynchus clarkii. Next base: position 2,687,327 of record NC_092168.1, on the reverse strand, counting down.
CACTTTTGGGGGTCTATTGGGGAGGATTTTTATGAAGTGCTGTGTGAATCTTTTCATGAGGGTTCTCTTCCTGTATCCTGTCAACGTGCGGTGCTTTCACTGTTGCCAAAAAAAGGGGGATTTGGCTCTCGTAAAAAATTGGAGACCTGTTGCCTTGCTGTGCGCAGAATACAAAATTGTTTCTAAATGTCTCTCAAACAGGTTGAAAGAGTATCTGGGATTGTTGATCCACAAGGACCAGTCCTACTGTGTACCTGATCGCTCTATTGTTGACAACTTGTTTCTGATAAGAGATGTTTTAGGCATTTGTAAACTGTCTGATGTAAATGTGGGTTTACTTTCGTTGGATCAGGAGAAGGCTTTTGATCGTGTGGACCACCAGTACTTGTTTAAAACAATGAAAGCCTTTGGGTTTGGGGATGTTTTTCTGTCTTGGGTGAATTTACTGTATGCTGGAGCCTCGTGTATGGTGAAGGTTGGTGGTGGTTTGAGTTGCCCCATCCCTGTCGAAAGGGGCATCAGGCAGGGATGCCCAATTTCAGGGCAGTTATATAGTCTGGCGATTGAACCAATGCTTTGTTTTTTAAGAGCGAAGCTTACTGGTTTCTCTGTGCCAGGTGTAATGAAGGGTCCCACGATAGCACTGTCTGCGTATGCAGATGACGTGATCGTTTTTATTACAGGGGGTGAGGATGTTAAGGTTCTCTCAAACACTTTAAAGGTGTATGAGGGGGCCTCCTCAGCTAGAGTCAATTGGGGAAAGAGTGAAGCGCTGTGGGCAGATCAGCTTCAGATGGGGTCCGCTCCACGGTTACCAGGGGGGCTTCAGTGGGGCAGAGATGGAATGAAGACTTTGGGAGTTTTTCTAGGCTCCGATGTCTTTCAGAAAAAGAACTGGGAGGGTGTAGTGGAGAAAGTGTGTGCCAGACTGTCAAGGTGGAAATGGGTGTTGCCCCAGCTGTCCTATAGGGGACGGGTCCTGGTAGCTAATAATCTTGCTGCTTCTACCCTGTGGCACAGACTAATGATTTTACAGCCACCAAAGGGTCTGATACAAGAGCTTCAGAGGACCCTTGTCAATTTCTTCTGGTCTGGACAACACTGGATCAAAGCTGCAGCCCTGTATCTGCCACTGCACGAGGGTGGGCAAGGCCTGGTGGACATTTCCTCTAGGATCACGGCTTTCCGGCTCCAAGCAGCCCAGAGATTGTTGTACAGAGACTGTTCGAGCTGGGTCGAAACAGCCTACATATTGATGAGGAGAGCGGGCTGTTTGGGCTTAGACAAACATCTTTTCCTCTTAAAGCTGGAGGGGGGTGATTTGACTGGCCTGACTCCATTTTATGAGTCTGTTATGCAGGCTTGGAGAGTCTTTGTCAAGTCCCGTAAGACCGGCACGCCACCAGGGATGTGGCTTTTTGAAGAGCCTCTTTTTCATAACACTGCCATCCAGTCCCGTGTTCTGGGTTCAGCTAGCCTACGTTCATGCCTATTAGGCGTGGGGTGTACCAAGCTGGGAGCAGGAGCAGATTGGAGGAGCTGAGAGAAAGAGCGGGGATCCGATCATCTCGCCTACTGAGGAAGGTCGTCGATGAGGTCTGCGACTCCTTGCCAGTGCTTCATCTGCAGTATGTGACTGACATTTCCAATTCTGATCGGTGGAAGGAGGGTCTGGATTATGTGTTCCCTGCACTGATTGTTAGTGCTGCGATGGGGGCATTTGAGGAGGACGCGGGGATGCTGCTTTCCTTCGATACCCCGGAGCTGGGGGAGTTCAAGGAGGTGGGAAAGAAGGCTATGTACAGAACATGTGTGAAGGTGTCCCATGCCTCTTCCCTGGAAGGGGTAAAATCAACGAGGTGGGCGGATGTGCTTGGTCCAGGTGCTTCTCCAAAAGGCTGTTGGCGATCATTATATAAACTGCCTATTGATAAGAGGACAGCTGACCTCCAATGGAGGATAATACATGGAGCTATAGCCACCAACATGCATCTGGTACACCTGGACCCTACTGTTGGGGAGGGGTGTCCATTCTGTGCTGAAGATGAATCTCTGGCACATCTGTTTTTATTGTGTCCCAGGTTGGTTGGGATGATTGAACTGATCACTGATTGGTTCTCAACGTTGGGAGAGGTTTTCTCTTCCCAACTGTATATATTTGGGCCAAAGTACAGGTTCAGTCAAAAGGGTGTAGTTGTGTTGCTTAATTTTGTGTTAGGGGCAGCAAAATTAGCGATATGGAAGACCCGAAAGAACAGCATTCGGGGACAGGGGTCTGTGGATGTGGTGGGAATGCTGGAGGGAATGTTGGCAGCGAGACTAAGGGTTGAGTTTGCCTATTATAAACTTGTCAACAATATTGATCTGTTTTTGAGTATATGGGGTATTCAGAGGCTGTTGAGTTTTGTTACTGTGGAGGAGGAATTGGAGTTGTGTTTTTAATTGATGTGTAACTGTGGTTTTGTATGAGTATTTATTGTGTGGTGGGCCCCCAGACCCAATAAAGAGTATTTAAAACTCAAACTCTCTCTCTCTCGCTCTCTCTCTCTCTCTCTCTCTCTCTCTCTCTCTCTCTCTCTGTCTTTCTCTCTCTCTCCCTGTCTCTGTCTCTGTCTCTGTCTCTCTCTCTCTCCCTGTCTGTCTCTGTCTCTCTCTCTCTCTGTCTGTCTCTGTCTCTCTCTCTCTCTCACACACACACACACACACACACACACACACACACACACACACACACACACACACACACACACACACACACGCACACACACACACACACACACACACACACAGTCTGTAAATACGTTGTTAGTTATCTAGGCCTACAACTCTCTAGAGAGCAGTAAAAAATGTGAATCATGAATATCATTAATAACTGACAATTATATAATGAATACATATTAGAGTAATATATAATAGTGTGACCTATTGTGATTGTTTAGTGTTTTAATGCTACAATTCAGTTTTCAACGTCCTTCCATGTCTGAGGACATCAGGAGAAGACGTGGAAACCGGCCACTAGGGGCAAGAGTGGGCACTGTTACCTTCAACTAGGTTTCGGCTTTGCTTAGGCGTTGTGAACGGGGATGGAGGACGAGCGTAAGCAGCTGCCTCTGCCTTAAGCCTATCCGAAACCTTAAAACAAAAATCTCAAAAATAATCTTCTTTCACTGGATTAAAACATGCAACAAAAACATGCAGGGTTGCATGTTCAAATCCAGTGAAAGAAAGCTGTTTTTGAGATGTGAGTTTTAAGCATTTTGTTTTAAGCCTATCCCAAACCTTAACCCTTACCTTAACCATTCAAAGTTAATACCTAACCTTAAGTTTTCAGAGTTAATTCATACATTTAATCTAACCTTAAAAATGTTAAGTTAATGCATGACCTTAACCTTAAACACTTCGAAATTTGATGTTTCAGAAAAATTTATGAACGTCTGTCTAATTCTGATGTGGGGCTGTGAGAGCTAGTTGTGGTGCTGTGCCACCTTGACGGCTTTTTATGCGAGACATGAGTCTCAGCCAGTTACCCATGTTAATCCCACCATCTTTGGTAACCCATGGGTGAGAGCATCCACCCCATCCATGTATCCTAGCTCAAACCCACAGCCAAGCCCACAGAGAAACTGGAGCAGAGAACACATTTAGTCCAACTCTAGAATTCCCATAGATAGATGGGATGAAGAAATTAGGGACATATTGCAGAATGTGTCACAATGCGTACTGTACCAAGAGGGCATGCAGATCCAATGGACGAGTCAATGAAAAGTGATGAATTCAAATGACACAAAACTACTGAGATAGGACATTACAAAACATAGTTAAAAAGTCCTGTTTGAATAAACAGTAAGCTACATACTGACTGTATATAGTGAATGTAGTGTGGGATACTGTACTGAAAAAGCCATTATCACTGTCCACTGCTTCTTCTGTAAGTGCAAGCCTTACTCAAGCAACAAACAAGGAGCAGACTTTGACTTTCATTTAATTGCCTGTATTCTTCTATTTTTACATTATACAGTGCGTCTGACCTGGTGACCTGTTCCTTCCCAGCTCCTTCATCTGTCAGAGGACGTGTGTGTGTGTGTATGTGTGTGTGTGTGTGTGTGTGTACGCATGTGTGCTTGAGTGCCAGCATGCTTGCGTGTGTGTGTGTGTGCGTGTGTGTGTGTGTGTGTGTGTGTGTGTGTGTGTGTGTGTGTGTGTGTGTGTGTGTGTGTGTGTGTGTGTAAGAGAGAGGGAAGACATCTACCATATGGCCTAGACTTCTGCATCTCAGATCCTGCATAATCAGAGCTCAATACCACACCTAGACGACACAGGGCACAGACAGCACAACAGGAAAACAGTAGGAGATCTACAATATATTATTTCAAATGTATGTATCTGCCACCTATAGATATGAAGGTGAATATGGTGGCAGATAGTTATTGTTAGCGTATTGTCATTTAAAGGGTTTAAATTACTTCACTGTGCTGATGAAGATTATTAATGCAATGCATTTATAGTGTTTATAGTGTACAGTATAATTTAGGATTGCATTATATGCTATTGTATGGCAACTATGTACCACACACATTTAAAACAGACATAGTAGCTTTTATATGGCTACACTCACGCACGCATTCACAAATACACACAGAAACCCACAGACACACACACACACACACACAGACGCACACACACACAGGTGCACGCACGCACACACACGCATGCACACACACACACACACACACACACACACACACACACACACACACACACACACACACACACACACACACACACACACACACACACACACACACACACACACACAGTGTGTCATGAGCAAGTGGGATCAGTGAGAGAGGGACCTACTCCCCTACTTAACAGCAATCAGCCATTCCCTCATTACGGGGCCGTGGGTTTCGTGTAACACTAAACCCAATCCCTCTGCTATCCTGTCTCACATTAGTTCCACTTAGTTGGGTCCCAATGACTTATTCAGTGTAAATGCGGAGAGTGACAATCAGCGACGGACCGAGGTGACTCTTTAATGGCTGACTACGTTCGGGAACGCCGAAATAACAAGGCAGAAAAAGAGGGGTGATACAGGGTGGGGGGAGAGAAAGGTGTGGGTCCTTAACTGAGATATTATCTAAAGGAAATCATGTGTGTGAATAGATTTCAAAATACTACACGTGACTCAATGAATGAATTGATACTATTTGAAATAACTAAGTGATTGACTGTGAGAATAGAAATAATGTATTGTGGGGACAAATATATATGGGGAGATGGTCAGTGGTCCTCTCAACCTTAATGTGAAGTGTTTAATAATGGAATTGAGAAATATGACTTTTAATAACTGAAATATTATCTTAAATAATAATATATATACTTTGATTAACATAGAAAATCAGAGGAAGTAATGCAGATGATTGGTTGGCTTGTTTATTATGAACTGACAGTAATAACACCAAAACCACACTGTGTCATCAGCATCAACATATAATGAGAAGGTTCAATAAATATAGTATCGTGTGTCAAAAAGTCACAAGCTCATGTATGAAAATGTACATTTCCATTTTAATGACGATAAGTAAGAAATCAATTAAATAAAGATGCTGCGTGAAAGGACGTTTAATGCCATATTAATGAAATCTGTTATGAAATGTGTGACAAGCTCCTTCAGTCTTCATTTCCAATTGGCAAGGGGGATGTCTTCAGGGAGAGAGGGGTTTTAACAGTAGATTGTCAGCAGCCAGCGAACGCATGAGCAACTTTACTCAATCTGTCACACTCTGAGAGTTTGCTCACTTAATCTGGCTTTGTTGTTTTAATGTGCGTGTTTGTGTTGGTGGAGTGTGTAGGGTTAAGTGTGTTTGTTGGTGTTTAATTGTTTGTGCTTGTTTAAGTGTGGGTAGAGTTTATGGGTGCGCTTGTGTGTGCATGTGTGTGTGCATGCGTAAGTGTGCGTCTCTGTGTCAACGTGTTTTTGAGTTGGAATGTGTGCTTGTGGTGGAGCATATGACTGTGTGTGTGTGTGTGTGCACGTGTTTGGTGCCTGTAGGTCCTCTGGGTGCTCTCTCTCTCTCTCTCTCTCTCTCTCTCTCTCTCTCTCTCTCTCTCTCTCTCTCTCTCTCTCTCTCTCTCTCTCTCTCTCTCTCTGTGAAGAAAGAGAGCCAGGTAGATGACACTGATCTACATCTCAGAACAGCTCTCATCTCTCAGCTCCAGCTCCCTGTTACCATGCGGTGGCCATTTTAAGCAGATGGTCTCCAAACAGCCTGTCATGTTTACTGCTGCTTCTATAAAAGACAAAAGTCCAACAACACTGTCCCTCAGGAGACCCCCGGGACCCACACAGGGCCCTGCTAACACCTGCCTGGGGGGCCCATAACACACACAGATGCATGTAAGCACACACATGCACACCGGCACGCACACATGCACGGCCGCACGTACGCACTCAGACATACACACAGAGACCCATACACACACACACACAGCGGAGGAAGTACAAATACATAAACACACACAAACAAAAACCTGCCTTGCTCCCCAGCCATCATCATTCAGCTTGCACATCACACTCACACACACACACACACACACACACACACAAACACACACACACACACACACACACACACACACACACACACACACACACACACACACACACACACACACACACACACACACACACACACACACACACACACAATCTAAAACTCCTCCGCCAAGCTTATCAGGTGACATGCTACATTTACTGCAATTAAACAAGCATGCCATTTGAATACCCGATGACACCTGGCAACCTGCTCCGCGGGCTCTGCATATAATCAGGTCCCCGTGGAGCCCTAGAGAAATTGTCCGTGTCACAGTTAATGAAGGAAATTTGCATTGTTATCTCAATTAAGACGGTGTGGGGGGAGAGAGGATAATGAAGCTCCACTTCTGAATTAGTTAATCGCCAAAAACTTGTACAAATGTGTTTGCATGGCCCTATAGGCCTGCTGTAGATTCAACCGGGGTTGCCGGGGTTACGTCAGGGAGAGGGGGAGAGGACAGGGAGAGAGAAGGAGGGGAGAGCAATGAGGCAGGTGCTGCTGGACGTCTCTCCGATCACCTCGGGAGTCAAGATGGCTACTCTGATCACATGGCTGGCCTCTCTCGCTCTCTCTCTTGTTTTCTCTCGCTCGGTTTTTCCCCATTTTGGTTTCTCCCCCCCCCCCTCTCTCTCTCTCTCACTTGTTTTCTCCCCCTCTCAGTGTTTCTACTGTACTCTCCTTCTCTCTCCCTCCTCCTCCCTTTCTCTGTCCCCCAGATGCAATAAGTCTGAAGCAGACCAGCAGAAGAGACCTTAATAAAACCCCAGGTGTTTTGTCTCACCCCTTTCCAGAGGTCAGAACTCAACTTGACTGTGTAGTTTATAAAGACTAATATGATGAAACAGCATTGGGGGCGAAGCGTTTAGGTATTACTGTAAGGGTTTGTCCCTATTCATTGATTTGACATATTAAACGTGTAGTTTAGAGGCTACTTGGACTGACAGAATGACTACTTTTGTGTCTGCGAGTGTGTGTGTGTTTGGTTGCAGTGGGGGGGGGGTGTACTTGGAGTGTTGCATTGACCTTATGTTTGTGTGGGGCGAGCTAAAGGCCATGACTAAAGGCCTACAAAAATCCAGGGCCTCAAGTGGCCTTTAAATTATTTATAAGATCCAAGTCATGAGATGATGGTGGTGAAGTGGCGGCACACACACACAAAATGGTCTCCTTAAGAGGTTTATGTGCCAGATAGCCATGGGCGAGTAGCTATGGCTTCAGAGACAGAGTGCAACCTGGGAACAGGGAGATGATTTGCAGAGGTCAAAAGGAAATGTAACCTTTTTCATAGGTTTTACGCCCAATCAAACTGGAAAATAACAAAAAATACATGTCATACATGTCATACTGGAAAGTGGAACTGGTAACTGGTTTCACAAAGGTGGAAGGAGGTTTTGCACATGAGCTGGATAAAAATATGACACACTAAATAGTTAAATAGGAATACTTGCTCACTGTTTTCTGACCAAGACCATGTTCAATGAAGCATTGTATTACCAATAGCTTTATTTAAATATGACTAAAGGGGCAGCATCACCATACCTAATATGCCACCAAAAGTAATATACAACCGATATGGCCGCTTAAGTGATATAAGTCTATTTCAGAGTCCAAAGCAGCAGAGCCTCAACAGTCCGGCGGCCCATTGTGACACTGATACGTGGCTTTGAGACCACCGTCCGCAGGAGACGCATAGCTCGACCGTGCACCTCCACAAAACTCCCAACCAACGCAGAAATGCGTACCCAGCTCCTGTTCTTTTGAATGTCATGACAGATGGAGAAATTGCTTGAGAATTCAAAAAAGTATGAAAGCTAACGGTCCAATATTCTAGAAGACTGCTGTGTTGATGCGTACACGTTTTGGACACCTTGTTGAGCTGTTAGAGAGGTCTAGCTATATCTACAGTACACACAGACACACACGCACATACACACACACACAGTCTTGTACAGCTAACCTTGTGGGGACACAAAATTTAGTCCTACTCAAAATCGTATTTTCCCTAACCCTAAC